>NC_052081.1:1215000-1815000 GCF_015852505.1 Tachyglossus aculeatus
CGCCTCGTTCTGCAGCGGCGGCGACTCCTCCTCCGGGGGTCCGTCGGGGGGCCAGGTGGGCGGGGGCGCCGACCCCCAGCACCAGGCCACCACCAGGACGTAGCAGCAGCAGCCGCCGAGCAGCAGCGGGCTGGCCATAGGGGACATGGGGGGGGGGGAGGTCCCGGGGGTCCCCAAAACGGGGGGCCGGGGGCGCCTCGAGTCAGGGGCGGGTGCTGGGGCCGGGAGGGGCTCCGGGCATCTCCGGGTGGGCCCGGGGGGCCGAGCCGTGGGGCGCAGCGGTGGCTCTGTCTGGTCCCGGCTACCAGGGAGGAGGAGGAGGAGGAGGAGGAGGAGGAGGAAGGGGGGGCGGGTGTGTTTTGGGGGGGCGGAGCCAGGCCCACCCGGGCCCACCCACAGCCTCGGATTTCACGGCCCGGAAAAGCAGCCCGGATTTGGGGGAGGAAGCGGGGGGCCTTTGGGGGCGGCGGGAGGAGAAGAAGAAGAAGAAGAAGAAGAAGAATGATGATGCTTTGGAGTCAGAGGTCATGCGTTCAAATCCCGCCCCCGCCAACTGTCAGCTGTGTGACTTCGGGCAGGTCACTTCACTTCTCTGGATCTGGAAAATGGGGATCCATCAATCGATCAATCAATCGTATTTATCGAGCGCTTACGATGTGCAGAGCACTGTACTAAGCGCTTGGGAAGTACAAATTGGCATCACATAGAGACAGTCCCTACCCAACAGTGGGCTCCCAGTCTAGAAGGGGGAGACAGAGAACCGAACCAAACATACCAACAAAATAAAATAGGTAGGATAGAAATGTACAAGTAAAATAAATAAATAAATAGAGTAATAAATATGTACAACCGTAGATACATATATACAGGTGCTGTGGGGAAGGGAAGGAGGTAAGACGGGGGGATGGAGAGGGGGACGAGGGGGAGAGGAAAGAAGGGGCTCAGTCTGGGAAGGCCTCCTGGAGGAGGTGAGCTCTCAGCAGGGCCAAGACTGGGAGAAGTCTTGGGATGGGATGAAGACTGGGAGCCCCCCCCCCCCTACCGTGGGACAGCCTGATCACCTTGGAACCTCCCCAGCGCTTAGAACAGTGCTTTTGCACATAGTAAGCGCTTAACAAATGCCATCATTATTATCCCTTTTAGACTGTGAGCCCACTGTTGGGTGGGGACTGTCTCTATATGTTGCCGTCTTGTACTTCCCAAGCGCTTAGTACAGTGCTCTGCACACAGTAAGCGCTCGATAAATACGATTGATTGATTGATTGATTGATTGATTGATATCTGTTTAGCGCTCACTAGGGGCCAACCACTGTTCCAAGCGCTGGGGCTGTTACGAGGTCGTCAGGTTGTCCCACGTGGGGCTCTCGCTCTCCATCCCCATTCTACAGATGAGAGAACTGAGGCCTAGAGAAGTGAAGTGGCTTGCCCAAGGCCACCCAGCAGACAGGTGGCGGAGCCACGTCCTCTGACTCCCAAGCCAGTGATCTTTCCACTAAGCCACGCTGCTTAATAATTATGGTATTCGTTAAGCGCTTACTATGTGCCAAGCACTGTTCTAATTAATAATAATAATGAAAATGGCATTTATTAAGCGCTTACTATGTGCAAAGCACTGTTCTAAGCGCTGGGGAGGTTACAAGGTGATCAGGTTGGCCCACGGGGGGCTCACAGTCATAATCCCCATTTTCCAGATGAGGGAACTGAGGCACAGAGAAGTGAAGTGACTTGCCCAAAGTCACACAGCTGACAATCGGCGGAGCTGGGGTTTGAACCCATGACCCCTGGCTCCAAAGCCCGTGCTCTTTCCACTGAACCACTCTGCTTCTCAGTGGGAGGGGAGGGATGCACCCCACACCCCCCAGAATAGAGTGGACAGAAACACTCCCTGCTCGGAGCCTCAGTTTCCCCATCTGTCCAACGGGCTCACATCTCCCAGACTGCCACTTGTCTGCTGGGTGACCCTGGGCTAGTCACTTAACTTCTCTGTATCTCTGAGGTCTCTTCTGTAACATGGGGATTGAGCTTGTATTTACCACAGGGTTTAGTGCAGTGCCTGGAATACAGTAAGCACTTGAGAAGTACCATTAAAAAATAATAACACTTATTAAGCACTTGCCTTGGGCAGAACACTGTACTAAGCGCTGGGAGATGGATGAGGTTTAGACATGGTCCCTGATCCTTAAGGAGTTCACAGTCTGAGTATGAGCAGGGGAGCTCCGTGTGAGCAGGGAACATGTCCACCAACTCTGTTATATTGTCCTCTCCCAAGTGCTTAGTACAGTGCTCTGCACACAGTAAGTGCTCAATAAATGCCACTGATTGATGATTGAGAGTGTGTGTGTGTGTGTGTAATAATAATGGCATTTATTAAGTGCTTACTATGTGCAAAGCACCGTTCTAAGCGCTGGATAATAATAATGATAGCATTTATTAAGTGCTTACTATGTGCTAAGCGCTGGATAATAATGATAGCATTTATCATCATCATCAATCGTATTTATTGAGCGCTTACTGTGTGCAGAGCACTGTACTAAGCGCTTGGGAAGTACAAGTTGGCAACATATAGAGACAGTCCCTACCCAACAGTGGGCTCACAGTCTAAAAGGGGGAGACAGAGAGCAAAACCAAACACACTAACAAAATAAAATAAATAGAATAGATATGCACAAGTAAAAGAAATAAATAAATAAATAAATTTATTAATTTATAATTAAATTTATTAAAATTATTAATATAAATTTATGTGTAAAGCACTGTTCTAAGTGCTGGGGAGGTTACAAGGTGATCAGGTTGTTGTCCCACGGGGGGCTCACAGTCTTAATCCCCATTTTACAGATGAGGTAACAGGTGCAGAGAAGTTAAGTGACTTGCCCAAAGTCACGCAGCTGACAAGTGGCAGAGCTGGGATTTGAACCCATTACTTCTGCCTCCAAATCCCAGGCTCTTTCCACTGAGACACGCTGTGGGGGGGGGGGGGGGGGGGTGAGGAGAGGGTGTTGGCAATGGATCCACAAAGGATGAGCAAAAATGCAGGACGCAACAGTGGAGCCATGGGGAGGGGCAGTGACTTCCACTAATAATTGTGGTATTTATTAAACACTTACTCTGTACCAACCCCGGTACTAAACACTGAGGTTAAGGACAATACAATCAATGCAGTCTTCTGTATCCTTTGGGGGAAAAGAAGACAGTGTGTTTCCCTCCCTTGGGGGTGGGGTCTAAACCAGAGTCATATAAAAAAAGGATTTGAAAATCACTTATGTTTGCTTTTATCTCTCGTCTTAGATCATAAACCCGTGGAAAGAATGGACTGTGCCTTTAATCAATCAATCTATGGTATTTATTGAGCGCTTACTATGTGGAAAGCACTGTACTAAGTGCTTGGGAGAGTATGGGGAAGTCGGAGCAAGCTGAGAGTCAGAAGGTCGTGGTCTAATCGTCATCATCAATTGTATTTATTGAGCGTTTACTGTGTGCAGAGCACTGTACTAAGCGCTTGGGAAGTACAAGTTGGCAACATATAGAGACGGTCCCTACCCAATAGTGGGCTCACAGTCTAAAAGAGTGGGCTTACAGTCTAATCCCAGCTCTGTCACTTTTCTGCCGTGCGACATTGGGCAAGGCCACTTCTCTGTGCCTCTGTAAAATGGGGATTGAGACCGTGAACCCAACGTGGGACAGGGACTGTATCCACCCTTTCATTCATTCATTTATTCACTCAATCATATTTATTGAGCGCTTACTGTGTGCAGAGCATTGTATTAAGCGCTTGAGAAGTACAATTCAGCAACATATAGAGACAGTCCCTACCCAACAACGGGCTCACAGACTAGCTTGCATTCACCCCAGCGCTTAGAACCGCACCTGAAACATAGTAAGCACTAACAAATACCATTATTATTATCATTATTATTATTATGATAGTTGTTGTTTCAACCTGGCACTCTCCCGAATACTTAGTACAGTCCTCTTTGCAGTGCAGGTGCTCAGTGCATGCCATCGATGATTCATTCATTCATTCATTCATTCAATCGTATTTATTGGGCGCTTACTGTGTGCAGAGCACTGTACTAAGCACTTGGGAAGTACAAGTGGGCAACATATAGAGATGGTCCCTACCCAACAACGGGCTCACAGTCTAGACGGGGGAGACAGACAACAAAACCAAACCTGTAGACAGGTGTCAAAATCGTCAGAACAAATAGAATTATAGCTATATGATGGTACTTGTTAAGCGCTTACTAAGCGCTGGGGTGGATACAAGGTGATCAGGTTGCCTCACGTGGGGCCTCAGGGTTTTAATCCCCATTTTACAGATGAGGTAACTGAAGCACAGAGAAGGTGTGACCTGCCCAAAGTCACATAGCTGATAAGCCCATTGCTGGGGAGGGGCTGTCTCTATATGTTGCCGACTTGTACTTCCGAAGCGCTTAGTACAGTGCTCTGCACACAGCAAGCGCTCAATAAATACGATTGAATGAATGAATAAGTGGCAGAGTCAGGATTAGAACCCACGACCTCTGACTCCCAAGGCCGGGTTCTTTCCGCTAAGCCACGCTGCCTCTCACGATGGCGGTGAGTCTGCCCTGGCGGGAGACCAGGCAAGCTACTGGAGGTCAAAGAGGGCTCGGGGGGCAGGACTGGCGACCCTCGTGCCCACCGGGCCACCGGCCTCTGTGCAGTCTCCACTGTGGGCCAGGAAGCGGCTGACAGAGAAGCAGCGTGGCTCAGTGGAAAGAGCCAGAGCTTTGGAGTCAGAGGTCATGGGTTCAAATGCCGCCTCTGCCAATTGTCAGCTGTGTGACTTTGGACAGGTCACTTCACTGCTCTAGGCCTCAGTTACCTCATCTGTAAAATGGGGATGAAGACAGTGAGCCCCCCGTGGGACAACCTGATCACCTGGTAACCTCCCCAGCGCTTAGAACAGTGCTTTGCACATAGTAAGTGCTTAATCAATGCCATTATTATTATTATTATTGACTTTCCCGCCTAAGGGCCGGCCGCGGTTTTCATCCTATGGACATAGCGACCCCTTGTGGCCAACCCCGTTCCCTGCAGGGTGCGAACCACCCCCATCTCCAGCCAAGGAACGCCAGGCCAGCCTAGTTAATAGTCATAATAATAGTAGTAATAATAGCAATAATAATAATAAATTCATTCATTCATTCAATCAATCAATCGTATTTATTGAGCGTTGACTGTGTGCAGAGCACTGCACTAAGCGCTTGGGAAATACAAGTCGGCAACATATAGAGACGGTCATCATCAATCGTATTTATTGAGCGCTTACTATGTGCACAGCACTGTACTAAGCGCTTGGGAAGTACAAGTCGGCAACATACAGAGACGGTCCCTACCCAACAATGGGCTCACGGTCTAGAAGGGGGAGACAGACAACAGAACAAAACAAGTGGACAGGTGTCAAGACGTCAGAACAAATAGAATTAAAGCTAGATGCACATCATTAACAACATGAATAGAATAGTAAATGTGTACAAGTAAAATAAATAGAGTGATAAATCTGTACGAACATATATACAGGTGCTGTGTATATATACAGGGGCCCCAGACTGAGCCCCTTCCTCCCTCTCCCCCTCATCCCACTCTCCATCCCCCGCATCTTACCTCCTTCCCTTCCCCACAGCACCTGTATATATGTATATATGTTTGTACATATTTATTACTCTATTTATTTTACTTGTACCTATCTATTCTATTTATTTTATTTTGTTAGTATGTTTGGTTTTGTTCTCTGTCTCCCCCTTCTAGACTGTGAACCCACTGTTGGGTAGGACTGTCTCTATATGTTGCCAGCTTGTACTTCCCAAGCGCTTAGTACAGTGCTCTGCACACAGTAAGCACTCAATAAATACGATTGATTGATTGATCGATTGATTGCTGTGGGGAGGGGAAGGAGGCAGGGCGGGGGGGATGGGGAGGAGGAGAGGAAAAAGGGGGCTCAGTGTGGGAAGGCCTCTTGGAGGAGGTGAGCTCTCAGTAGGGCTTTGAAGGGAGGAAGAGAGCTAGCTTGGTGGATGTGTAGAGTGTAATGATGGTATTTGTTAAGAGCTTACTGTGTGCAAAGCACTGTTCTAACTGCTGGGAGGATACAAAGTGACCAGGTTGTCCCATACAAAGTGATCAGGTTGTCCCACGTGGGGCTCACAGTCTTAATCCCCATTTTTTACAGATGAGGTAACTGAAGCACAGAGAAGTTAAGTGACTTGCCCAAAGTCACACAGCCAATAAGTGGCGGGGCCGGGATTAGAACCCATGATCTCTGACTCCCAAGCCTGTGCTCTTTCCACTAAGCCACGCTGCTTCTCTAATTCTGGCATTAAGAGTTTACTACGTGCCAAGCTCTATGCTAACCGCTGGGGTAGATAGAAACCTAACACTTAGTACAGTGCTCTGCACATAGTAAGGGTTCAAATACAATTGAATGAATGAATGAATAAATACTATTGATTGAATGAATGAATTAATTAATGAACTTTCCCAAAGCTTAGAACAGTGCTTTGTACATAGTAAGCACTTAACAAATGCCATCATTATTATTTCCAGTGGTCCAGAGAAACAACACGAGAAGCAGCTTGGCTCCATGGAAAGAATCTGGGCTTGGAAGTCAGAGGTCATGGGTTCTAATCCCTGCTCCGCCACTTACTAGCTGGATGACTTTGGGCAAGTCACTTAACTTCTCTGTACCTCAGTTCCCTCATCTGTAAAGTGGGGATTAAGGCTGTGAGCCCCATGTGGGACAACCTTGATTACCTTGTATCCCCCCAGTGCTTAGAACAGTGCTTGGCACATAGTAAGCGCTTAACAAATACCAACATTATTATAGTAAGTGTTCAATAAATATGACTGTTTGAATGAATTAATAAATGAATGAACTTTCCAGTGGTCCACAGAAACAACATGAGAACCAGCGTGACTCAGTGGAAAGAGCACGGACTTGGGAGTCGGAGGTCATGGTTCTAATTCCGCCTCCGCCACTTGTCAGCTGTGTGACTTTGGGCAAGTCACTTAATAATAATAATAATAATGATGGCATTTATTAAGTGCTTACTATGTGCCAAGCACTGTTCTAAGCGCTGGGGAGGATACAAGGTGATCAGGTTGTCCCACGTGGGGCTCACAGTCTTAATCCCTGTTTTACAGATGAGGGAACTGAGGCCCAGAGAAGTTAAGCGACTTGCCCAAAGTCACACAGCTGACAACTGGCGGAGCTGGGATTTGAACCCATGACCTCTGACTCCAAAGCCCGTGTTCTTTCCATTGAGCCACGCTTGTCTCAGTTACCTCATCTGTAAAATGGGGATTAAGACTGTGAGTCCCACTTGGGACAATCTGATCACCTTGTATCCCCCCCGTGCTTAGAACAGTGCTTCACATAGTAAGCGCTTAACAAATGCCATAATTATTATTATTATTATTAATCCCCATCTACAAACCATCACTGGTTCCCTGGGATTCTGTCTTCTACCCCTTGGGAAGATGTTTATCAGAAAAATGGAGGGAACTGGGAGAAGGTGAAGAGAGAGGGGGAAAGGAAAGAGGGAGGGCTCAGAAATAGGCCTCCTATATTGTTTTCTGTTCCCGTCATCTGGCTTCTTTCAAGAGGGAGGAGGGAGCTGAGGAAACTTGTTCACCTTCTTACAGCATCCAAAGAGCAGTGACTTCCTGCCGGGAAGGCCCGGGAAAAGGGGATTCTCCGTGGTCTCTGATCCGAGTCACTTGATTTATTAGCAGTCCTTGGTGGCCAGAGGGATCATACCAACCTATGCACTGTCACCTTAATTAGAAAGTTCCCCACAGATCACTTTTAAAAACACCATCCCACACATCTTCCCATGCCTCATAAAGCTTCCATAGCTGCCCAGTCTTCTCTCTGCGTCGACTCCTGACCATTTGCTCCCAGGTTTTCAATAATAATGATGGCATTTGTTAAGCGCTTAGTCTGTGCAAAGCACTGTTCTAAGCTCTGGGGAGGATACAAAGTGAACAGGTTGTCCCCCGTGGGGCTCACAGTCTGAATCCCCATTTTCCAGATGAGGGAACTGAGGCTCAGAGAAGTTAAGTGACTTGCCCAAGGTCACACAGCAGACATGTGGCAGAGTCGGAATTAGAACCCATGACCTCTGACTCCCAAGCCCGTGCTCTTTCCACTGAGCCACGCTGCTTCTCTTTCACTCAGCTCTCTCAGTCAGCCAGCCGTATTTATTGAGTGCTTACTGTATGCAGAGCACTGTACTAAGCGCTTGGGAGACTATAACAGACACAGTCCCTGCCCACAATGATTTTACAGTCTGGAGTGGGAGAAGACAATAATGAGGGACTTCACCTCTCTCAAGCCCACCTACTCACTGTGCCTCATTCCCTTCTCTCCCACCACTGACCCCTTCCCGTGCCGTCCCTCCTGCCTGGAATTCCCTTCCCTCTCACATCCAGCAGACCAGGACTCTTCCCATCTTCAAAACCCTTCTGAAAGTCCACCTCCTTCTGGAGGCCTTCCCTAATGAATCTTTCTTAAACACCTATTTCCCGCTTCTACTGCTGCCTCATAATAATAATAATAATAATGGCATTTATTAAGTGCTTACTATGTGCAAAGCACTGTTCTAAGTGCTCGGGGGGGATATAAGGTGATCAGGTTGTCCCACATGGGGCTTACAGTCTTACTCCCCATTTTCCAGATGAGGTAACTGAGGCACAGAGAAGTTAAGTGACTTGCCCAAAGTCACACAGCTGACAAGTGGCAGAGCCAGGATTTGAAACAATGAACTCTGACTCCAAAGCCCGGGCTCTTTCCACTGAGCCACGCTGCTTCATTCATTCAATCATATTTATTGAGCACTTACCGTGTGCACAGCAGTGTACTGAACGCTTGAGAGGGTACAATACAACAATAAATATACATAGTCCCTACTTACAACGAGCTTCCAGTTTAAATGGGAGGAGGCAGACATTAATATAAATAAATTGATTACAGATGTATACATAAGTGCTGTGGAGCTGGGTGGGGCCGGGGGGAAGAACAAAGGGAGCAAGTCAGGTCGAGTGGGAGAAGAGTAAAGGGGGCTTAGTCAGGGAAGGCTTCTTGGAGGAGGTGGGCCCTCAATAAGGCTTTGAAGTAGGGGAGAGGGATTGTCGGATTTGAGGAGGGAGGCTCCATGTCGGTGAGAGGTCTGTGGCAACATAGTCGAGATTGGGGCACAGTGAGAAGGCTAACTTAGAGGAGCCAAGAGTGCGGGCTGGGTTGTAGTAGGAGAGTAGTGAGGTGAGGTAGAGGTGAGGTATAATTCCCTCATCTGTAAAATGGGTATTCATCATCATTAATCGTATTTATTGAGCGCTTACTATGTGCAGAGCACTGTACTAAGTGCTTGGGAAGTACAAATTGGCAACATATAGAGACAGTCCCTACCCAACAGTGGGCTCACAGTCTAAAAGGGGGAGAGAGAACAAAACCAAACATACTAACAAAATAAAATAAATAGAATAGATATGTACAAGTAGAATAAATAAATAAATAGGAGTAATAAATCTGTACAAACATATATACATATATACAGGTGCTGTGGGGAAGGGAAGGAGGTAAGATGGGGGGATGGAGAGGGGGATGAGGGGGAGAGGAAGGAAGGGGCTCAGTCTGGGAAGGCCTCCGCTTGGGGGGTCGCATAACTATTGAGACTCTGAGCCCCTCGTGGGACAGAGTATATGTCTCTGGTATCCACCCCAGTGCTTAATACACTGCCTGGCACTTAACAAATACCATTAAAAAAAACTGTGGGTAAGGAATGTGTCTGGTACACATCTCCCAAGTGATTAGTACAGTGCTCTGCACCCAGGAAGTGCTCAAGAAATACAGTTGATTTCACTCTCCCAAATGCATAGTACAGTGCTGTGCACACAGTAAGGGCTCAATAAATACCATTAATTGATCGATTGATGATCACACCCCGGTTAGCCCAGAACCTCTCTCCTCTCGACTTATTAATAAACACCATTGATTGATAAACGTCACTGATTGGTTGGCTGGTTTGGCCTCTCGTCCACCGCCCCCGCTGTAGGCCAGTGCTGAGGAGGGGCTGCAGGAGGAAGGGCCACTGAGGCCCGCAGTCTCTACTTAATAATGGCATTTATTAAGCTCTTACTATGTGCAAAGCGCTGTTCTAACTTAGAAAGCCGGTGCTCACCCCACGAGTCGACCAACTCGTGGCCCGGGCTTGGGAGTCAGAGGTCGTGGGTTCTAATCCCGGCTCCGCCACTTGTCTGCTGTGTGATCTTGGGCAAGCCACTTCACTTCTCTGGGCCTCAGTTCCCTCATCGGTAAAATGGGGGTGATGACTGTGAGCCTCACGTGGGACAGCATGATTACCTTGTAATGACCCCAGCGCTTGGAACAGTGCTGGGCACATAGTGAGCGCCTAACAAATACCATAATTATATTATTATTAACCCTGCTCGGCTGCAAGTCCGCCAGGGGGCTCTCCAGTCCCGGGGATCTGCTTGCCCCCCAAACCAACTCTCTCCTTTTCTCTCTTTTTCCCCCTCTTCCTCTCATTCATACATTCATTCAATCGTATTTATTGAGCGCTTACTGTGTGCACAGCACTGTACTAAGCGCTTGGGAAGTACAACCTTCTCCTTCCCCTACCCCCACCCCACCCCTTCCCATAGAATCCCAGCAGTCTAAGGAAGGAATTTCGCATAGGAGGCTGCGCCACTAGGACACGTGCAATTATTGAGTTACATCAAGTCGTGGATGTGAAGACCATCATCATCATCAATCGTATTTATTGAGCGCTTACTGTGTGCAGAGCACTGTACTAAGCGCTTGGGAAGTACAAGTTGGCAACATATAGAGACAGTCCCTACCCAACAGTGGGCTCACAGTCTAAAAACCAGCCTTCTCCTCTTCTCCCGTCTTACAAGAAGCAGCCTGGTCTAGTGGATAGAGCACGGGCCAGGGAGACAGAAGACCTGGGTTCTAATCCCGGCTCTGCCACTTGTCTGCTGCGTGACCTTGGGCAAGTCACTTCACTTCTCTGGGCCTCAGTTACCTCATCTGGAAAATGGGGATGAAGAGTGGGAGCCCCACGAGGGACAGGGACTGTGTCTAACCTAAGTAGGTTGTAATAATAATAATCATAATAATGTTGGTATTTGTTAAGCGCTTACTTTGTGCCAAGCACTGTTCTAAGCATTGGGGAGGTTACAAGGGGATCAGGTTGTCCCACAGAGGGCTCAGGGCTCAGTGCAGTGTCTGGCACATAATGAGTGCTTAACAAATACCATAAAAAAAGAGAGAGTGAGGCATGCACAGGGAATTTTCCCCAGTATGTCTGAGCTGGGATGGAGTGGGCAGAAAACGCATCTCGTACTTCTGTTGTATCTCTCAGCGCTCAGTAATAATAATAATAATAATGATGGTATTTGTTAAATGCTGACTATGTGCAAAGCACTGTTCTAAGCGCTGCGGGGATACAAGGCGATCAGGTTGTCCCACATGGGGCTCACAACCTTAATCCCCATTTTACAGTGAGGTAACTGAAGCACAGAGAAGTTAAGTGACTTGCCCAAAGTCACACAGCTGGCAATTTGTGGAGCTGGGATTTGAACACATGACCTCTGACTCCAAAGTCCATGCTGTTTCCACTGAGCCACGCTGCTTCTCTACAGTGCAATGGACCCAGGGGATGCTCAGTAATTACCACCAATGCTACTACTTTTTTTAAAAAATGTTAAGCTCTATGCACCGAACACAGTCCTAAGCACTGGAGTAGATATGAGTTAGGTTGGACACAGTTTCTGTCCCACATGGGGCTTACAGTCGAAGTAGGAGAGAGTGGGATTTAATCCCCTTTTTACGGATGAGATAACTGAGGCACAGAAGAGAGAAGTGACTTGCCCAAGATCCCATAGCAAGCAGGTGGCATAGCTGGGATCTTTTTACCAAGTCACCCTGCTTATCCACTTCCCATTTTTCTCTTCAGAGAATGAAGTCTTTCCTACTTCTTCCCCGCTCTGCCGAGGGAGGCCCTGTGCCCTCTGTCCCATTCCAGGTCTCCCGGATCGGAAGAGGGCAAGTGTAGGAAGGATGCCAGGCCCTACCGGGCCCTCAGCTCTGAGGGAGCCCATGCATGACTGATAATTGTTTCCTGGCTCCCAATCTTAAAAACCGCCCCTCCCTGCATTGTCGACTTGCTGTTTCCAGCCCTGGAGCTGCTTCCAGGCAATCAATCATGTTTATTGAGCACTTACTGTGTGCAGACCATTGCACTAAGCACTTTGGAGAGTACAGTACAACAGATTTGGTAGACACGCTCCCTGCCCATAAGGCGTTTACAGTCCAGAGGAAAAGGCAGACATTAATATAAATAAATGAATTATCGATATGTACATAAATGTTGTGAGGCTGCGGGCGGGGTGAATAAAGGGTGAAACTCCAAGTGCAAGAGTGATGCAGAAGGGAAGTCTCAGTATGAGGAAATAAATATGATTGACTGATGGATTGATCGATTTGAGGAATGCTTTCTCTGTCCTGCTGGGCAGAGAGGTATTCCAGCTACTCCAATAATTATGATAGGGATTAAGTGTTACTCCCTAGCAAGGAAGTTATTCCCTATCAAGAGAAGCGGCGTGGCTCAGTGGAAAGAGCATGGGCTCTGGAGTCAGAGGTCATGGGTTCAAATCCCGGCTCCACCAATTGTTAGCTGTGTGACTTTGGGCAAGTCACTTAATTTCTCTGGGCCTCAGTTCCCTCATCTGTAAAATGGGGATTAAGACTGTGAGTCCCCTGTGGGACAACTTGATTACCTTGTATCCCCCCAGCACTTAGAACAGTGCTTTGCACATAGTAAGTGCTTAATAAATACTATTATTATTATTATTATTATTAAGGACTGTGATAAGCATTGGGGTAGGAACAAGATAATAAGAAAAGACAGAGTCCCTGGCCCAGGCAGGGCTCATGCTCTAAAGGTTAGGGAGATGAGTTCTCTTCTCCCAGTTGTACAGATGAGGAAACTGAGGCACAGAGAATAATAATAATAATAATAATAATAATAATGGTATTTGTTAAATGCTTACTATGTGCCAAGCACTGTTCTAAACACTGGGGTAGATACAGGGTAATCAGGTTGTCCCACGTGGGGCTCACACTTTTAATCCGTATTTTATAGAAGGTAATTGACTTGCCCAAAGTCACCCAGGAGGATAGTGGCAGAGAACCCGGGGCCTCCTGATGGCTTGTCTTCTGCCTTTTCCCTTAGGTCTGGCTGTCCCCTCACGCCCCCCCATTCCAGCATGGATTTTAGAAAGTCACAGCCAAGAGGTGTGAGAAGAGGCCAGCGGGGAAGCCAGAGGTCTTTACTCAGGAGATTACCAGCCCTTTTAAGGCCAAGAGGCAGTTGGCAGTGATGGGAAACAGGCTAAAGCTGGATTTGGATAAAGCAGGGTCATTTTACCAGACCTCCCTCCTGAAATGCTCAGAAAACACCAGGGTTTGCTTTTATTAACAGCCAGGGCCTCCCCTTTCCTGCAGAGTTGGAAAGATAACAAACGCCTGCGTGTGTGTGTGTGTGTGTGTGTGTGTATGTGTGTGTTGTGGTGTGTGTGTGTGTGTGTAGTCACTGGGGTTGGGGGTTGGCTGACGGGAGGAACCCACTCAGCTAATCACATCTGAGCTGGCTGCCTGAGACTTTTCATCCCAAACCCAAAGTCCAAAGAGAGAACACCAACTGGCCTCCTTTGGCACACCCGCTTTCCTCTGTAGAGCATCTCCAAGGTTTGGAGTTTTATGTGGAGGTGCTTTGGGGACGATAAGACAGCCCCCAAACTAGGCCCCGAAGGCCTGGGATGGATTCAACGTGAGGGGGTTGGATCTTTGGTAGGGGGGTGGGTGGAATGAACCCGATTTTTACCTCCCCAAATCATTATTTTTTAAATCGGGGTTAGCCCCTTAGGCCCCGCAGATGTAATTTTAAAAAGCTTGTTGAGTTTTCTTCCCCCAGGGGAGTGCTACACCACCACTTTTCCTTAGCGCCAGATCCTAGCTCCCCCGACCCCCCAGCCCCACATCCTCGGAAAAATGAGTGGGTGTGGGCTTGTTGAAAGTGGGTCTCTCGCCCCTCCTTGCCTCCTGTCTCTACTCCCCCCCCTGCCCCTCTCACTCTTTCCGAGAGTGTCTGCTTGTTAGTCTGTCTCTAGCCTCTCCCTGTCTGTCTGTTTGTCTCTGTCTCTGTCTCTCTCTCTCCCCCACCCCAAGTCTCTACTCTCTCTATGGGTTTTTGTCCCACATTCTTTCTGACTGTCCCTGTTTTTTCCCTTTCTCTCTGAATTTCTGTTCGCTTTGCTCTCTCCCCCAGTCTCTACCATCTCTCTCTGTGGGTTTTTGTCCCACAGTTTTTCTGAGTCTCTTTCTGACTGTCTCTGTTTTTACCCTTCTCCCTCTGAATATCTATTGGTCTCTCTCTCTCTCTCTCCCCAAGTGTCTACCATTCTCTGTCTGTGGGCTTTTGTTCCACATTCTCTCTGAGTCTCTTTCTGACTGTCTCTGTTTTAGCCCCTAGTCTCTTTCTGTTTCTGTTTTTTCCCTTCTCTCTCAATTTCTGTTTCTCTGTCTCTGTCTGTCTCTGTCTCTGTCTCTCTCTCTCTTTCTCTCTCGGTTCCTCCCCACAGTGGACACCAAGGGGACATAAAATAAGGGGAAATACAGAGAGAGATTCACAGACAGAAAAAGGGAGAAAGGAAGAATGTGAATGAGAGAGAGAAGCAAAGTGTGGGAGAGTTAGAAAGGAAAAGAGGAAATGAGCAGAACAGCTGGAAAGGGGGAGAAAAAGCAGAGAGACAAAGGATCCCAAGAGGGGACACCCTGCCACGGTTGGGCTGTCCTGATTGATTGGTCGATTGATTGACTGCTGTACTGAATGCCTCAATGCCCTCCCCTGAGGGGGCCACACCCCATCTTTGGTGGCCAAGGCCTGTCCAAGCTGGAGCTGAGGGTGGAGGGACTGTCCACTCTTTGTGATTCCCAACCTGGTGAGAGGAGTGTGAGCCAGGGAGGGGGGCAGGGGTCTCTGGGTCCCCGTGGAGTCTTGGGGCAGCCCTGGCCCCCCATGTCCAGCAGCGTGGTCTAGTGGTTAGAGCACAGGCCTGGGAATCAGAAGGACCTGGGTTCTAATCCCAGTTCCTCCACTTGTCTGTTGTATGACCTTGTGTAAGTCACTTCACTTCTCAGGGCCTCAGTTTCCTCATCCATAAAATGAGGATTAAGACTGGTGGAGAAGCAGCATGGCGAGTGGATAGAGAATGGGCTTGGGAGTCAGAAGGTCATGGGTTCTAATCCCGTCTCTGCTGTATGACCTTGGGCAAGTCACTTCACTTCTCCGGGTCTCGGCTGTCTCATCTATAGAATGGGGACTGAGACTATGATCCCCATGTGGGACAGGGACTGTGTCCAACCTGATTTGCTTGTATCCGCCTAAACTCTTAGTAATAATAATAACAATAATAATAATGATGGCATTTATTAAGCGCTTACTATGTGCAAAGCACTGTTCTAAGTGCTGGGGAGTTTACAAGGTGATGAGGTTGTCCCACAGGGGGCTAACAGTCAATCCCCATTTTACAGATGAGGTAATTGAGGCGCAGAGAAGTTAACAGACTTGCCCAAAGTCACACAGCTGACAATTGGCGGAGCCGGGATTTGAACCCATGACTACTGACTCCAAAGCCCGCGCTCTTTCCACCGAGCCATGCTGCTTCTCTAGTACAGTGCCTGGCACACAGTAAGCACTTAACAAATACCACAATTATTATTAGTTATTATTATTACCTATCCACTCCAGTGCAAAGTAGTAATAATAATAATAATGATATTTGTTAAGTGCTTACTAGGTGCCAAGCACTGTTCTAAGTGTACAGTGCCTGGCACATAGTAAGCATTTAACAAATACCATATATTATTATTATTGTGTTCAGCTGTCACAGATGGAACTGTTGAAGTTGAGGCTGGTGTTTTTCAGGGTCTGTCTTTGCCTTGGGCTGCACAAGCTCTCGGAGGGCGGGAGGCCGGGAGTGGGGGGCAGAGGGGTGCGGGGGCTGAGTCTAATTAATTATCACTCCCAGTTTGTTCCGAGCAGCCAGTCCAGCTCTCTCCACCCAAAGCAGACGCTCATTAACTTGGCTGATGCTGACGATGACGGTGATGGTTTGTGACAGGCCGAGGGCACGAGGGGCAGGGAGAGGCGAAGGGGCCCCACCAAACAGCCAAAGGAATGGGAGAGGGGAGGGAGCCCTCAGGACAAAGGCTGACGCTAACAGGGGAAGAAAGAGGAATTCTGAGGGCAGAGGTTCAGGAGCTGAGGAACCGGTCGATCAGAGGAGGCAGCGGGGCAGGGACTGGCGGTGGGATGGATAGGAAGGGCAAGGAGTAACTAGGCAGATCAAGGGTTAGGCCACTGCCAGAGACACCCACAGAAGAGGCCAGGGCCACCGCTGAGAAGGTGGAAAAATATTCTGCCTTTACAGTCTAACTCCATTAGATTTTAAGCCCCTTGGGGGTGCAGGGAGCGAGTGTTTTTCTTTTCCTTCATTCATTCAATCGTATCTATTGAGCCCTTACGGTGTGCAGAGCACTGTACTAAATGCTTGGGAAGTCCAAGTCAGCAACATATAGAGACGGTCCCTACCCACCAGCGGGCTCACAGTCTAGAAGGGGGAGGTCTAGGAGCTTTTCCCAAAACTCCTTACCATCACCTCCCTTTCATTTTTCATTCATCCATTCAAATTGTATTTATTGAGCCCTTACTGTGTGCAGAGCACTGTACTAAACGCTTGGGAAGTCCAAGTCAGCAACATATAGAGACGGTCCCTACCCAACAGCGGGCTCACAGTCTAGAAGGCGGAGGTCTAGAAGGAGCTTTTCCCAAAACTCCTTACCATCACCTCCCTTTCATTTTTCATTCATCCATTCAATTGTATTTATTGAGCGCTTACTGTGTGCAGAGCACTGTACTAAGCACTTGGGAAGTACAAGTTGGCAACATATTCTAGACTGTGAGTCCGTTGCTGGGTAGGGACAGTCTCTATCTGTTGCCGAATTGTACTTTCCAAGCGCTTAGTACAGTGCTCTGCACACAGTAAGCTCTCAATAAATACGATTGAATGAATGAATGCATGAATCCCTCCTCCCAGCCCCACAGCACTTACGTCCATACCTGTGATTTATTTATATTAATGTTTGTCTCCCCCTCTGGACTGTAAGATCATTGTGTGCAGGGAATGTGTCTGTTATATTGTTATAGTGTACTTTCCCAAGTGCTTAATACAGTGCTCTGCACTCAATTAATACAATCGACTGCCTGACTGACTGCTTTACCATCGGTTTTAAAAACCTCAGTCCTCCTGCCCCCTCCTACCTTAACTTGTTGCTTTCCAACTACAGCCCAGCCCGCGCACTTCACTCCTCTAATTCCAACTTACTCACCGTACCTCGATCTCAACTATCTCACCTCCGACTTTTCGCCCACGTGCCGCCTCTGACTTGGAACGCTCTCCCTCTTCAGATCCGACAGCGATCACTCTCCCCACCTTCGAAACCTTATTAAAAGCACATCTCCTCTTAGAGGCCTTCCCTGACTAAGCCCTCATTTCCTCTTCTCCCAAGATATTCAGGCTGGACAGAGGCCCTGTGCCACACAGTACTCACAGTTATAGAGGGAAGGAGAGCAGGCATTATTATTCCAATTTTACAGAGGAGGAAATTGAGGCCCACAGAGGTCGAGTGACTTGTCCAAGGTCACACAGCAGGCCGGGGTAGGGCTCTCTTGACTCCCAGCCCCGTGTTCCCATGGCACACATCCCACACACACATTGCGCACTTTCAAGTTGTGAATCATTAAACTGAAACCAAAGATGTCACTGACTCTACGGCCTTAATTCACCCTCAACCGGTGGTATTTATTGAGCTCTTAATGTGTTCAGAGCACTGTACTAAACACTTGAGAGAGTGAAATAGAGTTGCTAGGCACTATTCCGACCCTAAAGAAGCTTATCATCTAGGTGGATTGTTTTTCACATTTACCACACCCGTCACCGGGAACCTTATAGACACCAAATTATGGTAAAATATAATCTTGCCACTTGGGAGTAGGGAGAAAGCCAATTTGCGGGCTGCGTACAAACCTACGTTTATTTAATTAAGCGAATCAGGAAATGGAATGAAAAGAGTTAAAGTTTCCCATTTCAGTGAACTTGTGGCATTATCTGAGAGGGGGATATTCTCAGATCTCAGAGACGCGGGACTGTGGAGAGGTTGAACCAGCCAAAGTGAATGTCTCTGTTTGTTTTTATAAAAAGATCTCAGTGGTGCCTTTCTCCGAGAGACAGGACTGGGGGCTTTTGTTAATATATAGGAACGTAATACAGCCTCTCCAGCATAATGTGTATGATTAACTTCTCTGAGTCTTCAGCACGCTGTTATTTAAGGAAACAACCCAGGGGTGGGACATTTGTGCCAGGATCTGAGCAACTGGAAAAGGAGGAAGCCCTGGCTGGAAAGGGCAATGGTTCATCCTGAACAACAGCGAAACATTTCCCTGAACGGTGGAAACGGGAGAGGAAGGAAAGTCCCTTCGGCATGTAACCTAGCTCAGGATCGGTCATGGACCGCTCCCAGGCCGGTACAGGAAGCAGGTTAAGAGCTGTGGAAAGGTCGTGCAGCAACGTGCCACTCCTTTGCTTTAAACTTTCCAAGCGCTCAGTACAGTGCCTCACCCCCAGTGGATGCTTGATAACCAACTCCACTGTCATGCATCACCCTGACTTGTTCCCTCTACTCTTCCCCCGCCCCCCAGCCCCACAGCACTTATGTATATGGCTGTAATTTGATTTATCATCTATAGATATCTGTTTCTATTGATGTCTGTCTCCTCCCCTCTAGACTGCGAGCTCGTTGTGGGCCGGGGATGGTCACCGTTTATTGTTGTACTTTACGAAGCATTTAGTACAGTGCTCCACACACAGTAAGCGCTTCATAGATATGAATGAATGAGTGAATTATTGCTGCAATAACTCGGTTGGCAGGGTGCTGGGGGGGAGAGGACCAGGGTACGGGGGTGCCCATTCATACTGATGTCTGTCTTCCCTCCACCCCGCCCCAGACTGTGAGCTTGTTGCGGGCAGGGACAGTCCCTGTTTTTTGTTGTATTGAACTTTCCCAAGGGCTTGTTACAGTGCTCCGCACACAGTAAGCGCTTAATAAATACAATTAACTGACTGAATGAATTATTGCTGTAGTAGCTCGGTTGGCAGGGGGCTGGAGGGCGAGGACCAGGGCACGGGGGCACCCATTCTCCCACCCCGCAGCTCCCGAAGGCTGGCCAGGGTCGGGGGGCTTATCGCAAGAGAAGCAGTTTGGCTTAGTGGAAAGAGCCCGGGCTTGGGAGTCAGAGGGCATGGGTTCTAATCCCAGCTCCGCCACTTATCAGCCGTGTGACTTTGGACAAGTCACTTCACTTCTCTGGGCCTCCGCGACCTCATCCGTAAAATGGGGATTAAGACTGTGAGCCCCATGTGGGACAACCTGTTGACCTTGTATGTACCCCAGCGCTTAGAACAGTGCTTGGCAAATAGTAAGCACTTAATATAATAATAATAATTTTGGTATTTGTTAAGCGCTTACTAGGTGCCAAGCACTGTTCTAAGCACTAGGGGGGTACAAGGTAATCAAGGTTGTCCCCCTTGGGGCTCAGAGTCTTAGTCCCCATTTTACAGATGAGGGAACTGAGGCCCAGAGAAGTGAAGTGATTTGACCAAAGTCATGCAGCTGATAAGTGGCTCAATGGAAAGAGCCCAGGCTTTGGAGTCAGAGGTCATGGGTTCAAATCCCGGTTCCGCCAATTGTCAGCTGGGTGACTTTGGGAAAGTCACTTCACTTCTCTGGGTCTCAGTTACCTCATCTGTAAAATGGGGATTAAGACTGTAAGCCCCCCGTGGGACAACCTGATCACCTTGTATCCCCCCAGCACTCAGAACAGTGCTTTGCACATAGTAAGTGCTTAACAAATACCATTATTATTATTATTATTATTATAATTAAGTGGCAGAGCCGGGATTAGAACCCATGTCCTCCAACTCCCAAGCCCGGGCTCTTGCCATTGAGCCACACTGCTTCTCTAACAAATAATAATAGTGGTATTTGTTAAGTGCTTACAATATGCCAAGCACTGTTCTAAGCACTGGTGGGGGATACAAGGTGATCAAGGGTGACCCACGTGGGGCTCACAGTTATAGTCCCCATTTTCCAGATAAGGGAACTGAGGCCCAGAGAAGTTAAGTGACTGGCGCAAGGTCACACAGCTGATGAGTGGCAGAGCCAGGATTTGAACCCAGGACCTCTGACTCCCTAAGCCCATGCTCTTTCCACTGAGCCACACTGCTTCAAATGCCATGATGCAGTGATTAGAACAGTGCCTCTCCCCCTACTCCCCCTCCCCATTCCCCCCACCTTACCTCCTTCCCCTCCCCACAGCACCCGTGTATATGTATATTTGTTTGTACGGATTTATTACTCTATTGATTTTACTTGTACATATTTATTCTATTTATTTTATTTGATTTATATGTTTTGTTTTGTTGTCTGTCTCCCCCTTCTAGACTGTGAGCCCACTGTTGGGTAGGGACCGTCTCTATATGTTGCTAACTTGTACTTCCCGAGCGCTTAGTACAGTCTCTGCACACAGTAAGCACTCAATAAATACGACTGAATGAATGAATGACTGCTTTGCACATAGTAAGTGCTTAACAAATTCCATTATGATGATGATAGGGAAGCAGCGTGGCTCAGCAGAAAGAGCCCGGGCTTTGGAGTCAGAGGTCATGGGTTCAAATCCCGGCTCCGCCAATTGTCAGCTGTGTGACTTTGGGCAAGTCACTTCACTTCTCTGCGCCTCATCTGTAGAATGGGGACGAAGACTGTGAGCCCCCCGTGGGACAACCTGATCACCTTGTAACCTCCCCAGCGCTTAGAACAGTGCTTTGCACGTAGTAAGCGCTTAATAAATGCCATCATCATCGTCATCATCATGACGATGATGATTATTATCGCAGGGATTCCTGCCGAGCAGGAGAGGTGAAGGTGGGGGGAGCCCGACCCCCAGGATGATTGGCTGTGGAGGGAAGGAGAGGGGGGCGCGAGCCGTTGGGGGCCGTGAAGGGGATCCCGAAAGGCGGGAATCAATCAATCAATCGTATTTATTGAGCGCTTACTGTGTGCAGAGCACTGGACTAAGCGCTTGGGAAGTCCAAGTTGACAACATATAGAGACAGTCCCTACCCAACAGTGGGCTCACAGTCTAGAAGGGGGAGACAGAGAACAAAACCAAACATACTAACAAAATAAAAATAAATAGAATAGATACGTACAAGTAAAATAAATAAATAAATAGAGTAAGAAATATGTACAAACATATATACGGTGCTGTGGGGAAGGGAAGGAGGTAAGATGGGGGGGATGGAAAGGGGGACGAGGGGGAGAGGAAGGAAGGGGCTCAAAAATCTCCAGTGGTTACCAATCAATCTGCGCAACAGGCAGAATCTCCTCACCCTGGGCTTCCAGGCTGTCCATCCATCCCCTCGCCCCCTCCTCCCTCCCCTCCCTTCTGTCCTTCTCCAGCCCAGCCCGCGTCCTCCGCTCCTCTGCCACCGCTAATCTCCTCACCGTTAGGCCTCGTTCTCGCCTGTCCCGCCATCGACCCCCGGCCCACGTCCTCCCCCGGGCCTGGAATGCCCCCAATCCCTCTGCCCATCCGCCAAGCTCGCTCTCTTCCTCCCTTCAAGGCCCTACTGAGAGCTCACCTCCTCCAGGAGGCCTTCCCACACTGGGCCCCTTCCTTCCTCTCCCCCTCGTCCCCCTCTCCATCCCCCCATCTTACCTCCTTCCCTTCCCCACTGCACCTGTATATATGTATATATGGTTGTACAGATTTATTACTCTATTTATTTATTTATTTTACTTGTACATATCAATTCTATTTATTTTATTGTGTTAGTATGTTTGGTTTTGTTCTCTGTGTCCCCCTTTTAGACTGTGAGCCCACTTTTGGGTAGGGACTGTCTCTAGATGTTGCCAACTTGGACTTCCCAAGCGCTTAGTACAGTGCTCTGCACACAGCAAGTGCTCAATAAATACGGTTGATGATGATGAAGGGGCTGAGTGTGGGAAGGCCTCCTGGAGGAGGTGAGCTCTCAGTCGACTGTGAGCCCACTGCTGGGTAGGGACTGTCTCTCTAGGTTGCCAACTTGTACTTCCCAAGCGCTTAGTCCAGTGCTCCGCACACAGTAAGCGCTCAATAAACACGATTGATTGATTGATTGATTGAAGGGAGGAAGAGAGCTAGGTCGGCGGCTGGGCAGAGGGATTGGGGGCATTCCAGGCCCGGGGGAGGACGGGGGCCGGGAAACGGGCGCTGGGGACACCGGCCCCCGTCCCGGGCCCCGACGGCCGGACAGAGGAGGGGTGGGGGGTCCGGTGGGAGGGACCGAGCCGAAGGGGGCGGGTCCGCCCGGCCCCTCCCCCGAGGAGGAGCGCCAGACACTCTCCGGGGCCGAGCCAGCGGCCCGGCTCGGCTCGGTGACAGGCGGCCCCCCGGTGGCCCCCGGTGTGGTCCCCCGGCCGCCATGCCCAGCCAGACCAAGTACAACCTGGTGGACGACGGGCACGACCTCCGGATCCCGCTGCACAACGAGGACGCCTTCCAGCACGGCATCTGCTTCGAGGCCAAGGTCAGCCCGCCCGCCGGGCACCGGGGACGGAGCAGGGCGAGCCACGACGAGCGAAGGCCCGGGGCTTGAGGGGCGGAGGGGACGAGGGGCGGGCGGCCTGAGGCCACGGGTTCAGGAGGGCATTTGCTAAGCGCTTACTATGTGCCAAGCACTGTTCCAAGCACCGGGGAGGGTACGAGGTGATCAGGGCAGAGGGGACGAGGGGCAGAGGGCGTGAGGCCAAGGCTTGAGGGGCCAAGAGCACCAGGATGGCATTTGTTAAGCGCTTACTATGTGCCAAGCACTGTTCCAAGCACCGGGGAGGATACAAGGTGATCAGGGCAGAGGGGACGAGGGGTAGAGGGCGTGAGGCCACGGGTTCGGGGGCCAGGAGCACAAGGATGGCATTTGTTAAGCGCTTACTATGTGCCAAGCACTGTTCCAAGCACCGGGGAGGATACAAGGTGATCAGGGCAGAGGGGACGAGGGGCAGAGGGCGTGAGGCCAAGGGTTCGGGGGCCAAGAGCACAAGGATGGCATTTGTTAAGCCCTTACTATGTGCCAAGCACTGTTCCAAGCACCGGGGAGGATACAAGGTGATCAGGGCAGAGGGGACGAGGGGCAGAGGGCGTGAGGCTACAGGTTAGGGGCCAAGAGCACAAGGATGGCATTTGTTAAGCGCTTACTATGTGCCAAGCAATGTTCCAAGCACCGGGGAGGATACAAGGTGATCAGGGCAGAGGGGACGAGGGGCAGAGGGCATGAGGCCACGGGTTCAGGGGCCAAGAGCACAAGGATGGCATTTGTCAAGTGCTTACTATGTGCCAAGCACTTTTCCAAGCACCGGGGAGGATACAAGTTGATCAGGGCAGAGGGGACAAGGGGCAGAGGGTGTGAGGCCAAGGGTTCAGGGGCCAAGAGCACAAGGATGGCATTGTTAAGCGCTTACTATGTGCCAAGCACTGTTCCAAGCATTGGGGAGGATACAAGGTGATCAGGTTGTCCCATGTGGGGCTCACAGTCTTCATCCCCGTTTTACAGATGAGGTAAGTGAGGCACAGATAAGCTAAGTGACTTGCCCTAGGTCACACAGCTGACAATTGGTGGAGCTGGGCTTTGAACCCATGCCCCCTGACTCCCAAGCCCAGGCTCTTTCCACTGAGCCACGCTGCTTCTCTCTGAGAAACATGATGAGAGATGGATGAGGAGGAGAGAAGGATGAGAGGTTGAGGGGCAGGGCTCGCAGGGCCGAGGGGTGGAGGGGCAGGGGGCGTGAGGCTGAGGAGAAGGGCGTGCGAGGCCGAGGGACAGGACACATGGTAGGCCACGCGGGGGGATCCACTCTGGGTGAGAGGGTGGGTGGGAGTCCACGGTGTGAACGTGGGAGGACTTGGTGTGACTGTGCAGGCCGAAGTGTGGAACGCATGGGAATCCGCCTAGTCAACTTGAGTCCACCCTGGGTGAGTGGAAGGGGCCGTGCGGGAGTCCACTGCGTAAGAGTGAGTCCATTACGTGAGTGTGAGTCCACTGGGTAAGTCCTCCGTGGGTGTGAGCACGTGAGAGTACGTTATTGAAGGCCCTGAGTCTGAGTGAGAGTCCTGTAACTGTTGAGAGTAAGCATCTGTGGGGTGGAGGCTGGATAGGTGAGCGCGGGCATGGCTGATGGGTGGGTGGTCCTGAGGTTTGGTCCCCACTCTCCACAGTTCCCTTAAGGGGGTGGCCTGAATCCTTGTCCGCCAGGACCCATCATGCCCCAGGATCCTCACGTCGGGGTAGGGGTCAGGAACCACAGGAGCCCTCCCCGACCTACTCCCGCCGGGACCTGCCAGCCTCTCTGCCTTCCCAGACTGGGGCCCCCCGATGTTCCGGCCAAGTCTCTGTCAATCCCACGCATGTGATATCAGGATGTGCCTCTCCCGGGAGGACGGCTGGAGGTTTCTGGAAGTTGGGATTGGCAGCTCTGACACCTGTGTCCTTGGGAAAGGGGGAAGAGGGAGGGTGGCAGCGGCCTCACGCCGGCAGCAAGGTGGATGTCAGCAGCTCGTTGAGCGCTGTTTTGACTGGACCCAGAGACTCTTTATTTATTTATTTATTTATTTTACTTGTACATTTCTATCCTACTTATTTTATTTTGTTGGTATGTTTGGTTCTGTTCTCTGTCTCCCCCTTTTAGACTGTGAGCCCACTATCGGGTAGGGACTGTCTCTATGTGATGCCAATTTGTACTTCCCAAGCGCTTAGTACAGTGCTCTGCACATAGTAAGCGCTCAATAAATACGATTGATTGATTGATTGATTGATTGATTTCTGAAGGACTGGGCACACTGGCAAGCTGTGCCCTGGGCACACGCCCCCAGCCCTTCCTGTCAGACTGAGCCTTCCAGCAAGACTTGAAACCTTCCGGGAGGAGGTGAGAGATAGGTTGGCCACCCCAGTCCATTACTGCATCTTTTCCCTCGCAAGCACTGTGCTTTGTTGGAGTGGAGAAAGGCTTATCACCTGTGCAGGTGAAGTGATTTCTGCAGACCCCGCCGGAGAGGGCCCCAGAGTTTCTGCCACCTCATGGCGGAGCTTCTCCAAGTCCCGCGTAAGCAAGCTTCTCCATCAGCAAACGCTTTCTGATGTACAGCCAGAAATTCCCCGCATCTTCCACCCTTCTGTCTTCCGTCTGGGTGGGAGAAGTGACAAGCAGGGTGTTTTGTTCTACCAGATCGGGCCCCGTGCTTGTCCTGGAATTTTTTGGCACAGGGAGGATTTCTGCTTCTCCCTGTTCCGCCTCTTCCTCGTGGCTCAGAGGCGGCCGGTCCCGGCCTGGGAAAAGGGAGTTTGTGGGAGCCATGAAGCTTGTCTTCTACCTCCTCTGTTGTCCTCTCCGAAGCGCTTGGTACAGAGCTTTGCTCACTGTAGGCATGCTAGAGATACTTACAATGATGATGGGATTTACTAGGCGCTTACTAGGTATCGAGCACCGTTGTAGATACAGGGTAATCAGATCGGTCCCAATCCCTCCCCGAGGAGCACACGGTTCAAGTGGGGAGAACCGATGTTTTTCTGCTCATTTTATAGGTGGGCAAACGGAAGCCTAAAGAGGTCAAGTGATTTACTCAAGGTCACACGGCAGGAAGCGGGGGAGCCTGGACTAGAACCCTTGTCTCCTGGTGTCCGGTCGTCTGCTTTCTCACCCAGGCCACGAGATGCTATTGGGTTCTAATCCCAGCTCCACCATATGTCTGCTGTGTGACCTTGGACAAGTCACTGAACTTCTCTGAGCCTCAGTTACCTCATCTGTAAAATGGGGATTGAGACTGTGAGCCCCACGTGGGACAACCTGATCACCTTGTATCCCCCCAGTGCTTAGAACAGTGCTTCGCACATAGTAAGCGCTTAACAAATGCCATCATTAGCATTATTATTATTATACTATCAATTGATCTGGGATGGCTGGGTTAGTCCAAACCCGGTGTCTTTTTCCTCTTCTCTTCCTGGCCCACACTCAGCTGTAAACATGGGGCGATCCTGCTGGCTGCAGGGCTGGCCCCAGTGCCCCTCTCTGGGCAGTGTCCAGTCTCGTCCTCAAGGGAGGTCCCGCTGGAGAAAACAATTCCCGTGGGGACTTGTGGGGGACCTGGGGTTCGCAGGGCAAGTGGGGCCAGACTACGTGAATGATGATGGGCCTCCCATAACCACGCTGAAGCTTCAGTCTTCTCTGTAACATGGGGTTCAAATCCCTGGTCTCCCTCCCTTAGACCGCGATCCCCATGCGGGACAGTGAACGGTGTCCTCTGCCATCATCTCGTGCATACCACAGCGCTTAACATGGAGTAAGTACTTACTAAACACCTCCATTATTGGAACCTCATACTCGTCAGTAGGTCTGGGAATGAGAAACTGACAATAAAAGATGAGGAAACTGAGGCACAGAGAAGTGAAGTGACTTACCCAAGGTCACACAGCTGGCACATGGCAGAGCTGGGATTCAAACCCAGGTCCTCTGACTCCTAGGCCTGTGCTCTTTCCTCTAAGCCATACTACTTCTCCTCTAGGTACGGGAGCTTATAGTCTACTGTGTGCACTTGGGAGAGCACAATAGAGTTAGTCATGAGTCCAGCCCTCAAGGGGCTTATAATGTAGCAGGGGGACTGAACTACAGAGAGGAGGAAGGAAGAGAAGTGGATATGTAGATGACCGAGTGCTTAAATATATAAGCTGCTATCTATACAAGCACTCTGTGAGTTTGTGAGTATACAGAGTGCTGAAGTGGTTGTCGGGAATTCAGCTTGTGGGGAGGAGAAATGAATCTGGGAAGGCTTCCAGGAGGAGATGGGTTTGCAGAAGTTCAGCGCCCAGCGAGTGTTCGAAGAGGTCTGAGTCTATTTGTCACGTCATGGCTGAGAATCATTCATTCATTCATTCAATAGTATTTATTAAGCGCTTACTGTGTGCAGAGCACTGTACTAAGTGCTTGGGAAAGTACAATACAACAATAAAGGGTGACAACGCCTGCCTCCAAGGAGCTCGCAGTCTAGAGAATCAGCATGGCCTAGTGGAAAGAGTGTGGGCCCGGGAATCAGAGGACCTGGATTCCAACCCCGGCTCTGCCACCTGTCTGCTCCGTGATCTTGGGCAAGTCACTTCACTTCTCCAGGCCTTGATCTGTAAAACAGGGATTCAGTATCTGTTCTGTCTCCAATTTATACCGTGAGCCCTGGATGGAATGGATGCTGTACCCGATCTGACTATCCAGTATCTACTCCAGAGCTTAGTACGGTGCTTGGCACAGAGTAAGCACTTAATCCCGATGATGATTATTATCATAAAGTACATTTCAGCTGCTCCCATCTCTGTTGAATTTCTTCAGCCTCTACCTCGCTCTCAGCCACCACTTTGAATCAGCCCCGGGGCCTCCTGCAGAGATGGCTAACAGAACCTCCTCCACCGGCCTCACCGGACCGGCCTTTTTCCCCTGTCAAATCACTAAGTCTGCAGCATTCCAAATGGATTCTCCCAGCATGGTGGCACCGTGTGGAGAATCTAATCTGGAACGTCTGTGGTCTGAGGGGCCAGGTCTCCCTGAAGGCAGGCTGCACATGTCTGTGTTTGCCTGTGTGTTATAATAATAATAATTGTGGTGTTTGTTAAGCGCTAACGATGTGCCAAGCAGTGTTCTAAGCACTGGGGTGGATACAAGCAAATCGGGTTGGACACAGTCCCTGTCCCGCATAGGGCTCCCAGTCTTAATCCCTGTTTTACAGATGAAGTAACAGAAAAACAGTGAAGCTGAGTGACTTGCCCAAGGTCACACAGCAGTCAAGTGATGGAGCTGGAACTAGAACCCAGTTCCTTCTGACTCCCAGGCCTGTCCTCTGTCGTCTAGACCACGCTGCTTCTCTATGTATGTGTGTGCATCTGTGTGTGGGAGAGAGAGGGAGAGACACACTCTATTTTTAAAGAGCAGTGTTTCATTTGCAAGGTGAAGTAGGATTCTGCCTCATCTCCTGGGCTGTTCAACGGATATCCAAACCTCCCGGGGGGCGGCCCCCTCATTGGCCAGGAGAGCTTTAAAGGCTCCTTTGGTGGCCTATATGGGGGAAGGGACTGGACCAGTGCCCCCCCGGGTGCTGCCCCTGGCCCCAGGGATGTGTGGGAAGACCACCAGGACTCCCCACAGCCCAACCAACTTGGGTGGCCCCCTGGTCTCCAGCTCCATGTGCTGAGATGCTGCCACCTCCTCCAGTTTGGGGTCTCTACTGCTGGTGCTGCCCCTCAGCTGGCCAGAAGCTGGACCCCAGCGAGCACCGCAGCCCGACAGGAAACCAGGGGGCTGACGGGGCCCAGTCAGCCAGAGGGAGCTGGGATCGTCCTCTCTGGTCACCGCCCACTAGAAGGTGCGGGGGCTGGAATGCTACCTCCTTTTTTTATGGCATTCGTTAAGCATTTACTATGTGCCAGAAACTATTCTAAGTGCTGGAGTCATTAGATTGGAGACAGTTCCTGTCCCGCATATGTTTTCTTCTAGAGGCCTTCTCTGATTTATCTCTCATCTTCCCACTACATAGTGCCCTGCTCCCACTTTAATTCATTCATTCATTCAGTTGTATTTATTGAGCGCTAACTGTACTAAGTGCTCGGGAGAGTACGGTACAACAATAAACAGACACATTCCCTGCCCACAACGAGCTCACTTCAGCCCCATCCCACCACCTAAGCACTTGGGCGTGTGTCCACATCTGTATACCCCATTACCCTTTCCTCTCTGTGGGTCCGTCTCTCCGGCCACAGTATAAGCTTCTTGAGGACAGGGACCGTCTGCTAGTGCTATTGGATTTTTCCGAAGACAGTGCTGGGTAGCCAGTAGGCATGTAGCAAATGCTGCTGATGGATGGGTTGAGGAGAGGGGCAAATCTTACTAACGTGGGGGGAAAGTAGACCCTATGAGGAGTTGCTCTAGGGATTAGGATTTCATCCAGAGAGGGAGATGGACCTGTGGGTGATAGACCAACAGGCAGTGCCCTCTGTGACTGATGAAAGGAAGGGAAGGGGCAGAGAGAGAGAGAGGGAGGGAGAGAGAACAGGAATGCTTGCAGTGGAATGAGGCATGCATTCTGGCTGTCAGGACCATAAAATGCTGAAACGTGCTATAGAGGGAAATTGTCAACTCCTTCACCCTCAGGGCCTTCAGGAAAGAATAGAAAAAAACCCATCTGTTCTGGGTGATTGAATCTTTCCCCTGCTTGGAGGCAGACGTTTGGACCAGATGACCTCTTGAGGACCTTCCTTTCTGGGAGTCTAGACCGGGCCGCTCCCACGATGGACAGCCCCCTCTCTCCACCCCACTCCCCACCCCCACCAACCCTCCCTCACTTCCTCTTCCCCATCCCACCACCCTCCCCTAGGACTATCTGATCCTTCCTCCTTCCTGGTTCTCCTTTGGCTGGCAAGAGGCATTGGCGCCGAGGCATTTCACTTTTCCCGGGGGAGAAGATAAATGCCCTGTGTGGGCCAGGCACAGACAGCAGATCAGCTTGCTTCGTTTCTTATAAATACACATAACCTTTGCGGCAGCAGCAGTGGCGACCGTGGTTGCGGTGAATGGTGCATCTCCGGCTGCATTGATGGTCTTCCCTCTCTCTGAATTGGGATGGGCCGCAGCTCCCGGAGCCCTCCTCGATTCCGGGAGGAGTCCAGGACTGCCGGTCACCGGCCAGGCCCCAAGCCTGAGGTGCCGATGGCCTGGTTGTGGTGGGGCATCGCTGGCCCCACTGCCCCGTGGTCAGAGGGTGCTCAAATTAAGGGCGCCAGGACTAAGCGCTGCAGGCCTGAGCCACCTGCCGCATATTCCAGGCACCTGTTGGCCGATTTGGACAGGATTGAAACTTCAACCTTCACGGTCAAGTTCACTTGGCTCCCATCCCCTCCCCCCCTCCGACCGAGGGCTTCGTAGCCTTGCGGGAGGAAGGGAGGAACCTGGTTTTTGTTCTGTTGTTGTGGGCCAGGAATCTATGCTCCTTCTTGGCAGGTGCAGTGAAATCCAAACGCGGCATTAAGATTCCCACTGGGCCGAGAGAGAGAGAGAGAGAGAGAAAGAGATCCTGGAAGGGTGGGTATCGGCCCGGCCCCAGCTGCTTCCGCTCCAAAACAACATTTACCGGTCCCAGCCTGGCCCTCCCTAGTCTGCGAGGGCCCTCCTGCTCACAGCGTATTCTACCCTTGGCGCTTATTAAACAGAGGGTGCTACCCCCACCTCCCATCCCAGAAAGCCATCTCGGAGCATCAGTGTGGCTCAATGGAAAGAGCCCGGGCTTGGGAGCCAGAGGTCATGGGTTCTAATCCAGGCTCTGCCACTTGTCAGCTGTGTGACTTTGGGCAAGTCACTTCACTTCTCTGGGCCTTAGTTACCTCATCTGGAAAATGGGGATTAAGACTCTGAGCCCCACGGGGGACAACCTTGATTACCTTGTATCCTCCCCAGCGCTTAGAACAGTGCTTTGCACATAGTAAATGCTTAACAAATGCCATCATTATTATTATTATTATTATTCAGTAGTACTGATTGAGTGCCTGCCGTTCATTCATTCATTCGTTCATTCACTCATACTTATTATGATTGCAAAACACTGTACTAAGCGCTTCGGCAAGTACAACACAACAACAAACAGATATATTCCCTGCCTACAGTGACCTCACAGTCTAGAGGGTGAGCTGTGCCAGCCACTGTACTGAGTGCTTGGGAGAGTACCAAGAGGGTGACTAGACCCGACTTCTGACCTTGGAGTATTCTGTGTGTAAGGAACTGTACTATAAAGTTAGTACAGTGCTTTGCACACAGTAAGTGCTCAATAAATACGATTGAATGAAGGAGAGGGATCTGCAGCAGGTCAGGAGCTCTTGCAACTCTCTCTTACAAAAGACTCTCCTTCCTCCTTCACCCTTTCCTCTCCTCTCCTTTCCTCTCCTTCCCTCTGCTCTCCTCTCCTACCACTTCCCTAAGGTTTTGAAGAGGCAGGTGCCCCATCCCACACACATACACACACATATGCGTACACACACATGCCCCACATCCTGTCTTCCCCTCCCCAGCTCCCACAAGGGGATGTCACCCCTCCCGTTTCCTCCCCACCCCATTGTTTGCCAGCAGATCTGGTGTTTGAGGTGATGGTCATCCCAGACCCCCCTGCAAAATTATCCTCCCTCCCTCCCTCCCTCCCTCCCAGTCGGTGTGGCTTCTGTTTCCTTTTGGAACTATCCCAGGGGGAAAGATCCTGTGCGGGGAATCTGACCAAGTTCCCTGTTCTGAAGAGATCCAAACGTGCATCTTTCTGGCCTGGGAGCCCCCACCCCCCTGTCCCTGGGAAAGCCCTGACTGCTTTGCACCCTCGTGCTCCAGATGAAAAGTTGGCACCGACGAGTGGGATCCTTGGCATCCAGGCAGAGCCAGGGAGGGAGGGTGCCGGGGGGGTCTGCGGTTGGAATAGGGAAATGGACGGGAGATGGGGGGGGAGCATTGGGAAGGGAGCTACGGCTGCTTCTGGGGTGTTGCATGCCTACACCTCTCTTGTAGAGCACTTTGAAGAGGAAAATCAGGTTCTGACTGGGGAGAGGGCCCACTATCTGATACAGGGGAAAGTCTCAGGGGGCTTGGCGTCTACATTCATGCCTGGTAGTTCCTGGGAGGAAAGAGCTCTCTCACTGTGGCTGGAATTGGACAGGAGAGCGGGCAGTATTTGCTGAGCGTCTCTTGGGTGCCGAGCGCTGTACTGAGAGCTTGGGAGAATGCAATAGTGTTAGTAGATGTGATCCCTGCTCTGAGGAGCTTACAGTCTATTGTGTACAGATCCCTGAACTAAGCACTAGAGAGAGTGCAAGAGAGTAAGAAGACCTGATCCCTGCCCTCAAGAAGCTTACGGTCAAGTGTGTGTGGACCACTACTATAAGTGCTTGGAGTTAGCGGACCCAATCCTAGGAAAGTCACCAAGTCTGCCTGAAGCTGACCTGCACCCCCGTGGTCTGAGGGTGGCACCTCCATCCTGAGGGTGTCCTGGGAGATCTGTCCTTCCTTGCTGTTGTGAGAGGGACTCTGGGCTTCCCCTTCTCCTCTTAGAAGACCGTTTCAAAGCACTGCGGTTGGCTCCAGAGGGCTTCTTGTCCTGGGTAGCTCTGGGGTGCTGGAGCGATGTGAGAAGGCCCATTTCCTGCTCAGGGTGGGTGGGGCTGAGGATTGCTCCTATCGATCACATTGGTGCTGGATTAGGCCCCAGGGACCCCGACCTCTCTGGGTATCTGCCAGCGGGTGTCCCCTGGCAGCCCTCTCTCCTTCCCTCCTTCCCTCCCTCCTGCTTCTTGAAGATGGCGGAGGGTCTGGAGTGGCTGTTTCCTAACTGTCTGCTTGGCAGATGGGGCCTGCCTCCCTACCCCATGAGAGTGTAAGCTCCTTCAGGGCCCACCCGCTTTGAGTTCCGTGGCAGGGTCCCAAGCCCTCCGTGTTGTCCTTCGGCACATACAAGTGCTCAGGAAAGGAGGTTCCCCCAATACGTGACTTTATTGACTTTGGGGTCCGAATGGTGCCTGGGTTGCCTGCCCACTGGGAGATATCGGCCTTGGAGGGTGCAGGTCCGTTTTGAGAGGACCTCACCCCGCTGAGTGGGAGCGGTCAGAAGGGCGCTCTAGTGAACCGGGCAGGGGGCCCACGGTGAGTGGAAGGGGCGCCAGGGCACTGTGGACAAAGCGGGGATGGGCCCCCGGGCAGTGTGGATGGGCATCCAGGTTGGGGCGGCCGGGGTCCCGTGGAGTGTGAAGCTCTGAGCTGGAAGGAGTCAGGCAGCAGTGGGAACTCTCAGCTTGAATAATGTGATTCACCTCCCAGGAAATACTGGCTAGGGGGCGGGGGCAGCTGGGCGCCTCCTGCACAGAGTTCCATCTCTGTAGGAGGGAGAAGATTTTATGAATCACCCATCTGGAGGAGAGTTTAAAGGTTCTCAGCGTCAGGCAGAAGAGTTCAAAGGTTGCTTCGGGTAATTATGTTTACAGTAAACCCCCAATTTTGGAATTAAGTTTCACCCTCAGCCTTCCCCTCCCTGGTTTTCAGGCCTCCAAGGCCTCTCCTCCAGCCCTCTCAATCTGGAGGGGACCAAAAGGCTGGGGTCCCCTCCCCACCGGCTCTGCCGAGACCTGACATGAGGTGGCCGGGAGACCCTCCCTCCTCTAATGCCAGGCCCTCTGCCTCCAGCTCCTGCTAGCGTTCCCTCACCAGCAGCTGCTGAGAGCAGGGTGGCAGCAGCAGTCAGGGGAAGATCAGGGGGTGCAGCCCTTGGGGTTCCGGGCTGGATGTAAGTTGGAAGTCCACGTTTGGTCTCTGACAAGGGTGCGAGGCTGCAGGGCCAGCCTTAACTCGGCCCCCAACCTTGGCCCCTGGGACGTCCTTTCTCTTTCCCATTTCCCAGCTGAGATCTAAGGCCACCTCTGTGTCTTCCTTCGTGGAGCTTGACTCTGTGGCAGGCCAAAAGGAGCTGTGCCAGTTGAGCCTGCTGGTGGAGCACGCAGGGTGTGTGGGGATTTGGGTGTCAGCAAATGTTGGCGTGGTGCCTCTACATATCTGTTTGTTGGTTTGATGTCTCAGTGTGGCTCTCTCTCCCTGTTGTTGCATTTGCTAATTGCCCATCACGTGATGCACGTCCGTTTACATCTGGCCATATCTGTGCGGTTTTGTGTATAGTTTAGCCATAGAGGAGATTCTGTCTCTGGCTACCTCCGAGCGTTCCCAGTGGTGCAGAGCGAGCTCCAAGGTGGCAGTTGGCTTGGAGGGATGGGGTCTGGCAGAAACAGGAGCCCAGCAGGAAAGAGAATGGAGGGAGGGAGTGGTGGAGGAGGAAGAGGAGAGAGTCAAGGGGGCAAGGAGGTCTGGGCTCAAAGAGCCTGGAGCCCAAAGGATCAATGGGAGGAGTAAAGTGGAGTAAAGGTCGTAGTTGGAGAGAGTCTGGCTCCTGATGGGCCAGGACTCCAAGAGGGTGATATGTGGGTTGGGGGCCTAGGAGCCTCAGAGTAGGTAAGAGCAGGGAAAGTCAGGGCACTTTTTTTGTTGAGGAACTTTCATCTCTTCAGAGTGACAGGATAGGTTCCGAACACCCTCTTGGCTGTCCTGGGCTCCCTGGCCTGGTGGCTAGTCGTGACTGTGGAGGTGCCAGACCGGTTCGGCAGATCCTAGTGGAAAGACCCTAGGTTTGGGTTCTAAACCAGGCTCTGCCACTTGCCGTGTGACCCTGAGCAAGTCACTTCACTTCTCTGGGCCCCAATTTCCCAATCTGCTAAATGGGGATTCGACACCTAGTCTCCCTCCTACTTAGACTGCGAGCCGCCTGTGGGTTAGGGACTGTGTCCAACTCCTGATCTCATATCGACCCCAGCACTTAGTTCAGTGTGTGGCACAAGGTAAGCACTTAAGAAATACCGCAATTGTTATGATTAGATTTTACTCTTCCAACAGACCTGGGACGGTCACCCAGTCCAACGCCCTGTCTCAGGGCAGAGCTGTGCGTCCTCATCTTGGAGCAGTCTGTCCCGGGGTTAACGTGTGTTTTCTCCTTCCCACCCCCAGTACATCGGCAGCCTGGACGTACCCCGGCCGAACAGCAGGGTGGAGATCGTGGCAGCCATGCGGAGGATCCGGGTGAGTACTCCAGACAGCTGGCTGCTCAGCGGCTGAGTGAGAGGGAAGGGGTCACTCTTTCTTTCTTTCTTTCTTTCTTTTCATTTATGGTATTTGTTAAGCACTTACTATGTGCAAAGCACCGTTCTAAGCGCTGGGGGTATACGAGGTGATCGGGTTGTCCCACGTGGTGCTCACTGTCTCAATCCCCATCTTCCAGATGAGGTAACTGAGACACAGAGAAGTTAACTGACTTGCCCAAAGTCCTGGTCCCACTGGGAGCTGCCCCATCAGGCTGAATCTGCCTTGTGCCCCTTTAGTGTCCCCAGGAGACCCTGCAGACCCCTGCATCCAGTCGGGCTTGAGGTGCCCCGGAGCTAGTTGGGGTGAGGCCGAGGGAGTTGGTGTCTTTTTGCCTCAGGCGGGTGAGGCTGTTGAATGAGAGGGTCCAGCTGGTCCTTTTCCCTCCCCCACCGCCCTTCTGCCGCTTCCGTGAGGCCAGGCCAGGCGGCCCATCTCTCTTCTCCTCCGGCTTCTTGGTATTTCCCTCCAGATCCACCACCCCGCAGCACACGTGGGTGTCACCAGAAGAGAAGTGATCTGGTCCTCCAGGCACCGGCAAAGTTGGGTTTGGGGATCTGGGCTTGGAGGCTGAGCCACGGTCTCCCGTCTCGGTTCGGGCCGCGGGAACTGAGAGGTCAGCACACGGTCTCTCACTCCGCTGCAGGCTCTGGTGACTAGCTCTGGGGCCCAGATCCTGTCAGCGCCGACGGGGGCTCCCAGGGGCATCCTGGCCCCCAGCCTCCTCCTGCCTGGACAGCAGGTGCAGGCCCCGTCACCGGTGACTCTGCCTCACGATCCCCTGCCAGGAACCCTGGGTTGCCGAGGCCTGCTCTCTAGATTACTCTCTAGAGAAGCAGCGTGGCTCAGTGGAAAGGGTACGGGCTCTGGAGTCAGAGGTCATGGGTTCATATCCCTGCTCCACCACTTAGCTGTGTGACTTTGAGCAAGTCACTTAACTTCTCTGGGCCTCAGTTACCTCATCTGGAAAATGGGGATTAAGACTGTGAGCCCCCCGTGGGACAACCTGATCACCTTGTAACCTCCCCAGCGCTTAGAACAGTGCTTTGCACATAGTAAGTGCTTAATAAATGCCATCGTTATTATTATTATTATTGTAAGCTCACTGTGGGCAGGGAATGTGTCTGTTTATTGTTATATCATGCTCTCCCAAGCGCTTGGTACAATGTTCTGCACACAGTATGCGCTTGATAAATACAATCGACTGACTGATTGACTTTCCAAGGGTGACTTGCAGGGTCACGGAGCATTCCTGGGGGATCCGGGAGAGGAACAATGGAGGCTGCTGCTTCATCCCTGGGAGCCCTAACCCTTAACTCACCCCCTCCGTCCACTTCTGGCTTTTAGGGGGTTCCTGTCTCCCCTCTAGGCCATAAGCTCCTTGAGAGCAGGGGTTGGTTCTTCTCCCTCTAGGGTCCTCTCCCAAGCCCTTAATGCAGTGTCTCTGCACACGTTGGAGGCACTCAGTCAGAACTATTGATTGATGAACGGCTCCATTAGGAAAGGCAGCCACCCCCGTCCTCGCCGAGGGCCCGGCGGAGTGGGGGAAGGATCGCTCGGGATCCAGAACCATTCTGTGGGCTTCAGGCCCACCGCGCCTGGCTCAGCTCTCGTCTCCGGCTAAGCCACTGACTTTCCCCGACTAACCCCCACTCCCCAACCCTCCACCCCTCCCAATTACCTATCCACAAACACCTCCTCTGGGCACTGCCTCCAGCAGTTCTCTTCCTTTGAACCGCCACCAGGATTTAATGAGGAGCTCATTAAATTGGAGAGATAAATTAATTGGCGAAAATGAAGTTTTCTTTGGCTGAGGCTTATTTAAAGTGGAGGTTTGAGTTTCTATTCCAAACGGCAGGGCTAGTGTTGAGTCCTTGTTGCTGCTCTCTCATGCTGCCCAAAGGGTTCTCCGCCTCCTCTTCCTCTTCCTCCTCCCTAAAGTGAAACATTCCCAGGAGCCCTCCGGGAAACCAAAGCCACAGAAGCTTGGCAAGACAACTGGGCCTTTGGAGAAAACGACCCTATTGAGTTTGTTTTTCTAAATTTAGTAGTGAGCCGGGACCCTCCTCAGCCTCCAGTGTGGGACTCCCCCTGACTCCCACAGAGGCAGCGAGGCCTGTTGGAAAGAGCCTGGGCCTGGGTTCTAATTCTGGCTCCGCTACTTGCCTAGTGGGTGACCTTCATTTCTCTGAGCCTCATCTAGAAAATGGGGATTTAATGTCTGTTCTTCCTCTTAGTCAAAAGAAGCAGCGTGTCCTAGTGGTTAGGGCATGGGCCTGGGTGTCAGAAGGACCTGGGTTCTCATCCTGGCTCCTCCACTTGTCTATTGTGTGACCTTGGGCTAGTCACTTAACTTCTCTGTAAAATCTGTAAAATGGAGATTGAGACTGTAAATCCCATGTGGGACAGGGACTGTGCACAATCTGATTTGCTTGTATCCACCCCACTGCTTAATACAGTGCCTGGCACATAGTAAGTGCTTAACTTGTACCACGATTATTATTATTATTCTCTGTGCCTCAGTTTCCTCAGCTGAGCCCTAGAGAAGACTACTGGGCTCTTCCATCAGGGAACCTCCACAGGCAGAAGAGAGGAACAGCCAGTCTGAAATTGGTCAGACAACCCCAGAACACGTCACCGGATTTATTTGCCCTCGCCCCCTCACACAGAACTAGTTTCTTTTGAACCTTGGTCCAGGGTGAGCAGCGAGGCTTTAATAATAATAATAATAATAATAATAATAATAATGATAATGATAATTTTGGTATTTGTTAAGGACTTACTATGTGCAAACCAGTGTTCTAAGCACGGGGGAGGATACAAGGTGATCAGGTTGTCCCATGTGGGGTTCACAATCTCCACCCCCATTTTCCAGATGCGGTAACTGATGCACAGAGAAGTGAAGTGACTTGCCCAAAGTCACACAGCTGACAAGCGACAGAGCCGGGATTTGAACCCGTGACTTCTGACTCCCAAGCCCGTGCTTTTTCCACTGAGCCACGCTGTTTTACACTCCCAGGGTCTGTGAATGAACACATCCCATTTCCCTCATTAAAGTACTCCCGCTCTGCTGGCCAATCCGGCTCTGTTCCTCCAACCCTATTGGCTGACATGTACCCATCTTCCTGATAATAATAATAATGATAATAATAATGGCATTTATTAAGCTCTTACTATGTGCAAAGCACTGTTCTAAGCGCTGGGGAGATTACAAGATGATCAGGTTGTCCCACGTGGGGCTCACAGTCTTAACCCCCATTTTCCAGATGAGGTAACTGAGGCTCAGAGAAGTTAAGTGACTTGCCCAAAGTCACACAGCTGACAGTTGGCGGAGCCAGGATTTGAGGGGGTACATTCCGCTGGGGGTGGGGCAGGGGGTTGACAGGACTCAAACTGCTGCTGTGGGCATTTGCTCGGATTCATTCATTCATTCAACCGTATTTATTGAGCGCTTACTATGTGCCTCGGTGTCAGTGAGGAGGGGCCAGGCGCTGCCAGGGATTTTAGTCCCTTTGGGTCAATGGAGAAGGGTAGCTGGGACCACTTCAGCCAGGCTTCCCCCCTAGCCTGGATCCGGTCTCCAAGACCCATTCCCCCAAGACCCTCTGCTGGGTGGGTCTTTCTCTGCTCTCCTCCTCAGTCCCCCACCTCTTGCCTACTTAACCACTTCCACTGAGAAGCGGCGTGGCTCAGTGGAAAGAGCCTGGGCTTTGGAGTGAGAGGTCATGCGTTCAAATCCCGGCTCCGCCAGTTGTCAGTTGTGTGACTTTGGGTAAGTCACTTAACTTCTCTGGACCTCAGTTACCTCATCTGGAAAATGGGGATTAAGACTGTGAGCCCCACGTGGGACAACCTGATCACCTTGTAACCTCCCCAGCGCTTAGAACAGTGCTTTGCGCATAGTAAGCGCTTAATAAATGCCATTATTATTATTATTCCCATGATGTCAATGCCCTGAGTCTGAGAGCCTAATTACAACAGAATAGCATCGGCAGGGGTTGTATTCAGGGTTCAAAGTTCCCCCAACCAACTCTCCATCCCCTAATTTGGCCAAGAGTCCAGAAGTTCTGGAGCCTCTTCCTGGCTCTTCTCTGCCCCATCTACCCTCACTTGGAAGTCCTCAGAGTCAGCGCAGGCTTTGCCATCCATCTACCAGCCAGCCTGAACCAGACCGGGCCTGGGCCCGTGGGCAGGAGCCCAAGGGCCACCGGGGCCGACAGGGTTGGGTCATTTCTCGCCCTGTCCGAGGACCTCTCCGTGAACAAGGAGGCTCCTGCTCGTTTGGGACAGCCGGGCCGTCAGGTGGGGCAAGGAGCGGAGGAGAAATCGTGGCAGCTGGGACACACCTAGGCCTCATGAGGCCCCGAGCAGGGCCAGAGAGGCAGAGCGGGGTGCAGAGCCCTGCTGGGCCCATATGGATGGGGGCCGCAGAGATGGCACGGCCTGTTCCGACCACGGCTGGCCTGACCCGTTCACCCTACTCTGGAAGCCCTGCTCTTGGACTTTTCTATGCAATGCACTGTCCAGTCTTTGGACACTCTGCCACTAGCATCGGTGACCACAGGCATCGGAGGCCTGAACCGGGGTGGCCAGAGGGGCTTCCCCACCCCCAGGGCTATCTGAGCTCTTCCTCAGAGCCTGGGATTGGTGCCTGGCGGTGAGGGGATAGATAAGGGATTCCTGAAATTCCAGTCACTCTCTCCCTGAGCCTGAGAGGTAATTAAAGAGGGGAGAGGGCTGCAGGGGAACTGTCAGTATCTGTGGTAGGTACCAGGGCCGCCTCACCATCAGTGCCGACCCGTGGCTCGCCCAGGTACGATTCGGGTTCTTGTTGCGGATTATTTACCGTTCCGCTCTGTTAGCCGGTTCCATCCCCTCACCTCGCGGGTAGCATTTCGTTTGGGATGTTTCCCACAGCTCTCCCTGGATGGCTGCCTCTGGATCTATCTGGGCAGATTTGATCCTGAGGGCCACCCTGATCCGTTCCACCCCTCCGCTCCCACCTCTCCACCTCAGCTCTCCACCATCTGGTGGAGGTTCTAGTCTGGTTTGGGGCTGGAGAGTTGGTGTGTGTGTTGGCAGGGGGACCAGAGAGAGAAAGATGAGAGAGAGAGAGAGGGGAGAAAGAGAAAGTTGTTCAGGCCAGTGCTCCATTCGTGCAAGCGCCGAAAGGCTACTGGTTGTTATTGAAATGGGTCAAGAGCGTCTTCCGTTTATCCTTCATCCTCTTGGAAGAAGGAGGAGGAGGAGGAGGAGGAGGAGGAGGAGGAAAGTGGTCTATTGTTGTCTCCTTTATCTGGACAGTGAAACAGCCCAAGTGAGGTTAAGCAACTTGGCCCCAATCCCAGGGCAGAGTTGGGGCCGCTACCCAGACAGTCTTGTCTGTCTGTCTGTCCAGTGCATCGAGACTGGGACAACTCGTACTTGGCTCTGACCATAGAATCAGATACCGTTGCCCTCTTCTTCCCCCTCTGCCCACCCCCCACCCCCGGACTATGGCGACCAGTGTTGCGTGTGTTGTTGCCCGGAGAAGTTCACCAAGACAGCAAGGTTTCTCCGTGATGGTGGAGTGGCTCTGACCGGCCCTTGTCCTGACCCAACCAGTAAGGCAGAGGTTCGGAGTCCGGGGTGTTCATCCTGGGCCTGAGGGGGTCATGAGGGACCCGGAGGCGGGTGAGGAGTATCCGGATAAGCTTCTGCTATGGCTGGGAGACCTATTTCGACTTCTGGAATGGTTTCATTCGCGACTCCTTAAAACATATTCCACCTCAAATGGCAGGGCAGACACTCTAATAATGAGGTTAGGGAACAGGGTTGGCTCTCCAGCAGCGAGTCAGTGATCATTGTAACACCACCCCGCTGGGCGGGATGTGGGAGGGGAATGGGTATGCCAGCAGGATACCCAGGTGGCGGGCCCGCGTTGATCCCGAGGGGGCCTTGCAGGCCGGCCAGTGGGAGGAGAGGGCAGAACAAACATTTGAGAGACATGAGGAGGCGCAGTCTCCAACAAGTAGCGTGGGCAGCTGAGAGGTCGCGGTAGCAGTCAGACTAGCCTGGAGCACTGCAACAGGGGGTGGGGGCTCTCCTTGAGCAGAACAGAGGCAGAACAGAGACTGGGAGAGTGGGAATCAGCTGCCCCATCAGTGTCTGACCTTGTGTGGAAGCGCAGGATGGAATAGAGAGTCATACATGTGACATGTAACATCCCGGGGGCCTGGCCGGCTTCTAGCTGACAATCTGTATCACCTTCGAATGGGAAGTCTGGTTCCAAGCCTCCCCACCGTTGTCCAACATGGAGGAACGAGGGGAGGTGGATGGAGAGGAGGGTCAGCAAATCCAGGCCTCCAGGTGACTGGGCCCCAAACACTTTCTCTGCCTGTGTCAGGTCTCACCTCTGCACTCTGATCGCCCATTCCCTATTGTCCCTTCCTATGCAGGGTGACTCGATTGCTCGCAGGGGTAAGGACACACCCACCCACGCATGTGCTCACACATATCTACACTCTTACACTCATGTACACACATGCTCACTCTGAACCGCCATTAGAAGACACCTTGAGCGCCATAGGTTTCCGGCCACGCTTTTGCCACGCTGATCTCTTGGCAGACACTCTCCCTTCACTTACAAATTTGGGCAAGCATGTCTCGCATTTGGGCAAGTGTGACTGCATCCCCCTCCCTGCCCCAGTCCCCCCCCTCCCCCCCGACTTTTTCAGAGCCTTTCCCCAAAGCTTCAGGCTGCTCTCCCACCCCAAGGTTGGGACTACAGCGCGACCCTACTCCCTGAGGCTGAGTGGGTGGATCATTTCTTAGAAAGGGGGGGTGGCTGCTGTTGGCAGCTGGGAGCTGTTGGCAAATATTTGCCGGGAGGTGCAAGGCGGTGCTGCCAGCTTCCGGGAGTGGAGCGATGCCACCCGTCTGGCAGGTTCTGCAGAGGTTGTGCTGCCCGGCCCCCTCCATAATAATAATAATAATAATGATGGCATTTATTAAGCGCTTACTATGTGCAAGGCACTGCTCCATGTCCTCCCGAGCCCATCCGTGGCTGTCCCCGAATCTCTGGGGATTATGCGAATCATAAACGCATTCTCCTCGTGTTCTGGTCCTCATTTGTCCCCCAGGACAGGCCCCAGGGAGCTCAAATCCCGGCCTGGGTGGGTGGGGACTGCCGGATGGGCCAACTGTTGCTCCAGGCCCAGCACTGTGGCCAAAGTAGCAGTGGTGGCGACTGTCATTCTGGCTCCCGGAGTATCCCGACACCCCTGTCTTGCCTCCTGGGGATTGCCAGGGGGGTGAGGCCCAGGTCCCGAGGCCTCTTTCTGGCAGTGACTTGCCCGAGGAGGCGGCCCCAGCCTGGCTTCCTGCAGACAGAGTCCAAGGGTCTCCGAAAGGTAAATCATTTGACGGGTGATTCTGGCAAGTATTCCCTGCAGAGAGGCCATCTTTGCTGACTGGCTATGGGAGATAGAGCACAAGGAACCTGGAGGCCAGCTTTAGTGCTAGAAGAGAACTGGGAGACCCTCCGGCCCCTCCCCTGGCCCCTGGGCCTCTGGGAATCTCTCCCGCTTGACATCCAGGGCCTATCCTTGTTGGCGGAGCAGTGCCACTACTGCCGTGCAAACAGGAGACAGGAAACAGCTTGGCCCCGGGGCAGAGGGGAGGGTGAGTTCTCCAAACACAGTCAGGAGGGCCCACTTCTGGTCTGTCTCCCCCTTTGGAGGGCAGGGACCGGGGCTGCTGCTTCCAAGTGCCCAGTGCACGGTGTCAGTGCCGTGCCCACCCCACCGTGGGGCATTCGGTGCCTTCCACCATTGCCACCGTCACTGCTGCTGGCTGCGTGCGGGGTCTCCCAGGGAGTGGCCTGGTGCCAGCCCCGGGCAAAGAGTGGCAGTAGGTGGGCTGACAGTGCCCTGGCAGCAGTGGATCCTGGAACAGTCCTTGCGTTTTGTGGCTTGGCTGTGCCCCCATTTTCCTTCACCTTTAGAGTTCTGCTGCGCCAATCCACTCAGGGGCCCAAGAAATGTTTTTCTGAAAGCAGCATCATCCCCCCACATCTCTCGCCCCTCTGTAAAGTTAGTCTAGTGCTTAGTACAGTGCTACACACATGACAAATGCTTGCTAAATACCACTGATGGATGGATCGGTGACGGGATCTGGGCAGAGTGGAACCTAGTGAGGACAGGGAAGAAAGCGCGGTTGTCTGGGAGCATCCATCTTGGGCTTGTTTGGTCGGTGGCCACACTTCCATGGTCGAGGCTCGGAAGAGCGGAAGAGCACCTGGCTCAAGGTGGGGTTCCAGGCGAATAAATCCCAGGACCCCGCCGATATCACTGCCAACCCAGCCACCGCTACTGGAGCCACTATTGCCTGCGTGGCTGCCATACCATCCTTCCATGGACACCACCGGTTTACCTGTGCCTCTCATGGAACGGGTCAGGGATGGTAGGAGGAGGGTGTGTTGGTCCCATGAAGGAATGTGGAAATTGGCATATAAGTCCTAGAGTCCTGGGAACAGAAGCTGTCTGGAGAGGGAGGAGGAGGAGGAGGAAGAGAGATGTGTGGGGCAAGGGGGAGAATTGGGGGGAGAAGGGGAGGGGAAGGTGGAGAAGAAAGAAAGGCAGAAAGGGGAGTGAGGAAGGGGGAGGGGAAGGAAGAGGTGGAAGTGGGAGGAGGAGAGGCAGGAGCCGGGGGAAATGGAAGGAAGGGCACAGGGAGCTGGCTCATTCCCCTGTTTCCAGATGCAGCAAAGGGTGAAGTGATTCACTCCAGGCAACACAATGAGTTAGTGGCAAGCCAGAGAGCAAACTGAAATCTCCTCACTTGAAGGGAAGGGCATCAGCCCGCCAAGCCACACTGCCGCCAGGTTAACCCTTTCAGGCCCCACAGAGCCAAGGAGCCGCGGTTGTGCGGGCAACAGTGGTGAAGTTGTAAATCATGCAGGTCATCCTTCACTGGGGAGGAGAGAGCTGTCGGCCGCAGAGCCCTCCTCGGGGAGGGCCGGGCTCTAGGCTCCTGGTACTGCAGTCCTCTCCATCCGCAGCCTGGAGAGCACATTCCAGGCCGGGGCCGGTGGCGGGGGCTGGGAGGGGGCAAGGCCTGTAACTTTACAGTCACACTTCACAGCCCTGTGCCGTTGGCGTTGGCGTTTCTCCAGTGGAAGCCACCAAAGATCCATCTCCCCCCTAAAAGTTTTACGACTCTGTTTGAACCTAGTGCAAGCATCCGGTCAGCCAAGCCCAAACTGCCCCCAGGGGAGCCCGGCCCGGAGCCGAGCCTGCCAGCCCGGGCTGGGTTGGGGGGAGGTGAGGTGGGAGGGCATGGGCCCCACACTCTGCAGAGGAACGTGTGATGACGGTGGTGGTGGTGGTGGAAGCTGGGTCCAGCCTCTCCCTGGCCCTGGGCCAGAATTCACTCCATAGTAACTGCGCAGACACTGGGCAGTGTGTTTGTGCATGGGCATGCATGAAGGTGACCTAGGGAAGTAGGGGCAGGGAGGAAAAAGTGACTGAGGAGCAAGTGGCCTGGCCACTGGCCTCTCCCTCCTGTAGGCCAGCTTTCAGCTGGCTCTGGGAAAGGCGAAAGCCCCCCAGCCCTCCTCGTCTCCCGCTGGACACTAAGGCCTGATTGGAGCAGGCCTCCCCATCAAATCCCTCCATCGTCCTTCACCTCCCCACAGCACCTGTATATATGTTTGTACAGATTTATTACTCTATTTATTTTACTTGTACATATTTACTATTTTATTTATTTTGTCAATGATGCGCATCCAGCTTTATTTCTATTTATTCTGATGACTTGACACCTGTCCACGTGTTTTGCTTTCTTGTCTGTCTCCCCCTTCTAGACTGTGAGCCCGTTGTTGGGTAGGGACCACCTCTAGACGTTGCCAACTTGTACTTCGCAAATTCTTAGTACAGTGCTCTGCACACAGTAAGCGCTCAATAAATACGATTGAATGAATGAATGAATGAATGAATGAATGAATGGGGTTCAGTCCACCCCTAATGGAATCCAGGCATTCATCGGCTCTCCTCATTGTTCTGGACTCTCCTCTCCGGAAGAATCATTGGGCCACCTGGATGGGTTCCGGTAGCATAGCCCGGTAAGCTGGGCCAGGAACCTGTAAGCTTGCTGTGGGCAGGGAATGTGTCTTCCCATTCACTACAGTACAGTGCTTCGCACGCAGGAAGTGCTCCATAAATACGACTGACCGACTGGGTCGTTAGCCTGAGCCGGGCTGCCCTCTTTCTTCCCCTGCCCTCTGTTCCCTGTTTCTGTCTAGGGTGAGAAGGCCTAACCTTGCCTCCCTGTGGGCTGCTGGGACTCCCAAACATGTCCCTTTAGGTTGCTGGGACTTCCCCCAAGGTGGCGGGAGTCCCCTGTAGGAAGCCCCTTGTCGCCTCCAGCCCTGCTTGAATCTGGCCCAAATAGTGGGGCCTGGCATGTAGGAGGCAGGATTGAGGGTCCTTGGGCCATGCTGTACCCTGGAAGAAGCCCAGACACTCCAAGAGCAGCCAGCACTCCCGGCTCTGGGATGGTCACGGGTGGTGCTCCCCAGAGATGGCCCCCTGGGGCTGATGAGGGGGGAGAGGCAGGGGCACGGACAGGAACGGGCAGGAGCTTAGCAGCCAACAAAGAGCCGCAAGCTGCGGGCTGTTTGCCATGTTGTCGCTGGGCGGGGGGAGACTGGCCTGCAGTGTTGGGAGGATTTTTACAGAAACAGCCCCGTGTGCCCGAGACGGGAAGGGAGGGGGGACTGCCGAGAGCTGGGGAGGAGCCGGAGGGCCGGGTTGGGCGAGCAGGGGGAGACGGGCCCAGTTTGGAATCTCAGAGTGGGCAGGGCCCTTCAGGAGAGCCTTTTGTGGCCAAAAACCTGGGGCCCCACCTGGCCAGAGCCCAGCGTTCTCCGCGGGTAGCTAACAGCCTGGCCCAGACAATGACACTAGTCATCTGTGCCAACGGCAGCTTTGGTACCCACCTCCCCTGGGGAAGGGGCAAGAGGGGATAGCTAAGCCCTTCAACCAATCCAACAACAGTATTGATTGGGGACCCACTGTGTACAGAGCCGTGTGCTAAACGCTTGGGGGAGGACAATAGAAAAGTTAATAGCTATGACTTCTTCACAGTCCAGCGAAACAATTTATAAATGGGGGAAGAGAGGATGGAGGGCTGGCTCTGTGAATAAATCAGTGTTTTGTGGCTGAGTCTGCAAATTGATCCAAACCCCTCTGATCAGGGGGACATTATTGCTTGGTGGTGGGGTGGAGGAAGCTTGGGCAGAGGTGGGGGTCTGAAGAGCAAGGAAGCTTGGCTGTGGGCGCCTTCTCCCTGACCCCATCTGCTGACTGTCACTGGCCAAACAAGGCTGTTGTGCTGCATCAGACACGAGCTAATAGCCCCAAGGGACAGCTAGTCACAGGGGAGACTCCTGCTCTCCTCCTCCAGATGATCTTGGCCCCCGCCACCCTCCAGTGAAGAGTCCCCCAGGGACGGAGGGGAGCATCCATCCAGCACATCATCCCCTTTTGGCACGGGCCCGGGGCTGGTTGTGGGGGGTTTCTGCGGGGGTACCTGCTCCCAGCAGCTGAGCTAGGGCAGGGGCTGGAGTGGCGGGGAGCCGAGGGGTACAGGAGCAGGGAGCAGCTGCTTATTTACAATCCCTGGCTAGTTGTGGCCCACAGGGATTCAGAGCCAAGCAGGGGGCTCCCCACCAGCTGCCTGGCCATCTCTGCCCGCTCCACCCCGGGCACCAAGAACCTTAGGGACCGATAGCCCCTTCCCCAAAGCTCACCCTTGCCCCCTCGCTCTCCATCACACACACACACATACTCATGGGCTGCATAACCAGGGCCACTAATCACAGCTGGCCAAGTCACTCATCAGGCTGAGGCGGGGAGGAAATGTTCCTGGATAGGCAAGCAACTTTTCTGGAATGACTAGTCCTACAGTCTGCCAAGGGTATTTTGAACACTGGACAGTCCCTGGGGCCGGGCCACTCTGCGGTGCAGCTGATTTTATTAACAAGATTCAATTTCCTATTCTTACTGGAGAGGGCAGGCCCGTAAGCTCAGGGTGGACAGGGAATGTCCCTCTCAACTCCGTCGTACTTTCCCAAGCACTTGGTACAGTGCTCTGCTCATAGGCAACACTCAATAAATACCATTGATTCATTTGTAGAAAAGCAAACTCTGATAAAGTGGGAACCTTGGCAAGGAAAAGCTAGGGAGAAGTAGCTGAAAAAATTAGCTCCCAAGGACCCGGCTGACAGTTTAAAAATACTGTGAGACGCTCGGGTTAAAATGTGCCACATAACTGAAAACAGGTGATCAAACAGAAACCCTGTATGGATAACTGGCAAAGACAAAGAGGTCACCGGAAGAAGAGGGTCCCCCTCTGAGGGTTGGAAAGCTCCCAGAAGAGCAAGCAGGTCAGATCAGTGAAGAGGAAATCGGGTGGACCAAATAGGTATTCAAAGAGTGTTTTGCAAGAGCGCCAGAGCTCTGAATTAAAGAGTCTTTAAATGTATCAAGAGCAGGAAGCCGGCTCGGGGACCCGTGGAGGACCTTGATGCATGTAGGATAAAGAGTGACTCAGAGGCTGGGACAGTGATAGCAGGGTCCCGGAAGAAATTCTCTAGTTCGGTATTGACCGGCATCAGGGTTCAGGCACCTGAGGAAAGAAAAAAACCGTCCACAGCATTGTCTCTGAGAGAGCTTGGGGTCAGTGGTCTTCAAAGTCTACCATGCTGGGCAGAGTAAGAGCATCGTTTTCTACCCAGGGAGAAGCAGCATGCCTAGTGAATAGAGCACAGCCCTGGGAATCTGAAAGACCTGGTTCTAATCCCAGCCCTGCCACTCGTCAGCTGTGTGGCCTTGGGCCAGTCACTTCACATCTCTGGGCCGCAATTACCTCATCTGTAAAATGGGGATTAAGATTGTGAGCCCCTCGTGGGACAGGGACTGTGTCCAACCTGATTAGCTTGTGTAATAATGATGGCATTTATTAAGCGCCTATTATGTGCAAAACACTGTTCTAAGCACTGGGGAGGTTACAAGGTGATCAAGTTGTCCCATGGGGGGCTCACAGTCTTAATCCCCATTTTACAGATGAGGTAACTGAAGCACAGAGAAGTTAAATGGGTTGCCCAAAGTCACACAGCTGACAATTGGCGGAGCCAGTATTTGAACCCATGACCTCTGACTCCAAAGCCTGTGCTCTTTCCACCGAGCCATGCTGCTTCTCTTGTATCTACTCCAGTGCTTAGTACAGTGCCTGGCCACTTAGTAAGTGCTTAACAAATACCATTAAAAAAGAAAGAGAGATAGAGATGAGTCTATCCCTGGGTAGTTTGTCTCTCCACAGGGTGGGTAATTCTTGCAGGTTGGTAGGTCAGGTTTTCCCCTGCTGGGGGCCTGAGGATTCGAGTTGAGGGGACTGCACATGCTTTAGGGCTGGCAGATAGGGAGGCCTGCCTGGGACTAGATTCCCTTTCTCCCCTGCTCCCCTCGGGCTTGCCGAGGGCTCAACCTTTCCCTCTCTTGTTTCCCTGAAGTTCCTGCAGGGACTTGGCTGTGCAGGATCAGGTCAGGGTAGAGCATAGAGGTCCAGTGTACCAATTCCCTCAGGTCCAGGACAGGGGCACTCAGTAGAGCTGGAAGGAGGGGACAATCCAAGGTCTAGAAAGCCTGGGGTAAATCCATGCTGAAGGCGTCCCGCAGGGAGTGACTGGAGGGAAGAGGAGGAAGGTAGAGAGGAGATCCGGGGTGTTGGTTCCATGGCACCTGCTGAGGAAAAGCTGGAAACTCCCCCTCCTTTATTCCTCTGCCCCCCACCTTCAGCAGGGGCAGCTGGAGCTGGGATTGTTGGGGGTCGAGGGCCATTAACACCCATCCAGCACTGTTTTTCTGGATAAAGTGAGGAGAAGGAAGGTCGCGGGAGTGGGGGGAGCCTGCAGAGGCATCAGGGTTGGGAGTTGACTTGGTGGAGTTGGCCAGGTCCTGGAATCTCCCCTCCTCCCAGCTCTGCACCCTCCAAAATATCCCTGCTGGATCACCAGGGGAGGAGGCATGGCCGGCCCCACCACTTGCCTACTGGGTGATGGTGGGCAAGTCAGTTCACTTCTCTGGGCCTCGGTTTCCTCATATGTAAAATGGGGATCCAAACCTGTTCTCCCTCCTACTTTGACTGGGAGCCCAATGGGGACAGGGACCATGTCCAACCTGATTATCTTGTATCTATCCTAGTGCTTACTACAGTGCTTGGCATACAGTAGGTGTCTAACAAATACCAGAATTATTAGTGTTATTATTTGACATTGGCACCTCAGAGGCACTGAAGCAAACTGGCACCACTCAGCCCGCTGGCACCAGAGGCCCCTGGTGGCTCCCTCAGGTATCCGGGCTCCTTCCGGTGGTGTCCGTGCGGGCGGCTGGGCGGTGGGCACCTTGGAGACGCGCCTGGCTGGGAAGGGCCGGACAGGGCCAGGTGAAGAAGCTGACTTCCCAAGGACTGAATTTCAGATTTGGTTTCAAACTGGGGCCGGGAGTCATCTCTGAGAGACGGGTGACGGGGCTCTTAATTAAGCCTCGGATTGTGAGGCGATGAGAAGGGGGCTAGTGGGCTCACCTCGCCAGAGCCGCCCAGGGCGAGCCGAGGTTAGGCCGTCCGGTCCCGTTCACGGCTTCCTGGATTCGACTCCGACCGCGGCGGGGATCTGGGAATTAAAAGGCTGTTTTCAGAGCTGATTTATATCTGCTTATTTGAGCACTGTGCCTTTTTTTTCTTTTTTTGGTGCTGTTCTTTTCAAATACAGATTTTTCTCTCCTCCCCAGGAAGCAGAGGCTGGGAGGGGTTTAGCACTCAGGAAAGACACATTGGTGGAGCCTCAGCCCAAGCCCTTCTTGGCCCAGGACGCTTGTGCTTAGGGGACTCTCTCAGTGCAGAAAATGGTGTAGGCATATTTTTCTCATTCAGCTCCCCGTTTCAAGGCTGTCTGCCCCGTTGGCCTCTTCCCGCTGACCTCTCTGCCACGCGGATCTGGGCTCTTTGGTGGAGATTGGATTCTCAGTTTTCCCCTGGGTTTGAATGAGTTTCCCTCCTAGGCTGCATCCTGGTGTGGACCTGGTCACCGACACCCAGGTGTCTTTGCCGGGTTCCTTGGCCATGCGCAGTGGCTAGCGGGGCGGCCAGCTGAACGGCCAGGGCTTCCAGGGAGCCTTTCGCAGAGAGGAGATTTTGGCTGGGGCAGCTGTCCGGGCCTCCCCAAGTCCTCCGTGTACCCACCTGGCATCCAGGCAGGAGAGGTGGTGTCACGGGGAGCAGCTGAGGCCTGCAAGTCTCTGATTCTTTTCAGGCAGTAGCTTGTAGGCCCGGGGGCGGTGAGAGCCTTGGGCAGCTCCCTCTCCCTCCTCTGAGAAAGCTGAGACCCATACTCCTCAAAGCTCCCCCAACCAGGGTAGATCAAAAACCCTGGTCCGCTTTCTGCGGGCTGCATAGTCCAACCACCTCCAAGCTGAGCATCACCGGCCCAGTCCCTGAGGATCAAAAAGCAGTGAAGCCAACTTGTGTTCTTACCTCTTCCTACAGAGTATGTTCAATCTGCCCTTCCCCTCAGCCCTGCCAATCTTTGATCCCTGGGTGCTGCACTCAGCTTGGTGCCTGGCAGCCTCGGGCCTGGTCTGGCCAGGGCCAGTCCCTGCCACTGCCGGACACACACACTCACCTAGCCCACTCCATTCTTCCTCTTGGAGCAGCGCGGGGTAGAGAAAGGCCACCCTAGGACATCCCAAACCAGTGGCCATCTCTCTTCTGACTGGCATCCCCATCGGCCAAGCCCCTCCAAGCATTCCCCCACCCCACCAGAGCCTCAGGGGAATGTCAGCACCCCGAGGGCATCAGTGATCCGTATTGTATGTATTGAGCACCTGTTGTGTGCAGAGCACTGTACTAAGTGCTTGGAGGAGGACAGGAGAGTAGGTGGACAGGTTCCCTGTCCTCAAAGCTTTCAAGCTAGCAGGAATCATGGGTAATCATGAAAGAGAAACTCTGGCCAAGCAAGGGGGAGTTAGGCAGGGATATTTCTAAGGCCCGAGTCCCAGTCAAGCTGGGCCAGTTGGCCCGGGTGTCTGCTTGCTGACCTCAGCTCCCCATTGACACGTCTGAGTCGGGCGAGGAGGTGGGCGGACCTCGGGCACCGAGGACCATCTCTCATCACTTGGGCTCCCTTGGGGCCGGTGGGGTTGGAAGTTGTCAGGCGCCTCCCCCTGGGGTCCCCGGAGTCCGTAAGTTTGGAGTATCAGGCCGGAGCAGGGGCAGGGCTGGTGGGACTCTGCTGTCCTCTCCTATCCAGAGTCCCGGGCCGGTGTGGGAGAAGGGGAAGGGGAAGGAGTGATTTGTCCTTGGACACATCACCATGGCAACAAGCAAAAACAACTCTGGCCTTTATTTCTCTCCGGCTTGCATCTTCCTCCTGCCAGGGTTTCTGCTGCTCCTCTCTTCCTCCTCCTCCTCTCTCAACCCCCCCCCCCCCCCCCACCTCCCGCTTCTCATTTCCCTTTCCAGCCTATTGTTCTCTCTCCGTCTGCCTGTTTTGGCAGGTTTAGCAGCAAGGAAAGTCTGCTGAGTGCAGACGCAGGATGCTGACTAAATTCCGCCGTCTTCTCTCTGCCATTTCCACAAGCATGGAGGTGGTCCCGAGGGCAGTCACTTCCCAGCCGGCCCCTGGCAAAGTGACAATGCTTACCCCCATTCCAGGTGGCTCCCGAAAGCCTCCTGTGCCCCTGACTTTCCCCCCTGTCCGAGTAGAGGGTTGTGTCTGAAACTGTTTTCGTGGAGCCTCGGCCTCCAGATCATTGTGACAGAGGGCTCACTGAAGGAAGGACACGTGTGTCCACCTCTCACTCTGGGGTCTGCCTGGGATGCCATCCAGGCGCAGGGCCTTGAAATGACTCCCTTCCTCCCTCCCCCAGTGCCAGGGCCTCCCGGAGGAGGAGGAAACAGCATCCAAGAGGCTAATCCCAAGGCCACACAACTGGCCGGTGGCAGAACTGAGTTGAAAGCCCAGGTCAGTGGGGCTGCCCTCCGGCAGAGGGAAAGGGGAATGGCGCTGTTGAAGTTGATGCCGCGGCTCCTGTGCCCATTGTGCACAGTACCCATGACAATTCAGTTGGCCATATTTTCTGGCCCCCTGCCACACAGGAGATATTGCCCGGAAACCATGGTTGAAGAGGGGAGGGGTCTTTCTGACCGCCTGCAGGACACATTTCGGAGCTGTGTTTGCAGCAGTGGTGATGGTCCGCACTGAGTCATGCACACTCTTCCCATAACCCGGTCTCCCCGTGCCTGGTGGCATATGCTTGGAGTTGGCCAGTAAGGAGAAGGGGTGCAGCCTCTCTGTCCTCTGTGTGCAGTGGAAACTTGACAACGACCAGAAAGAAAGGAGGAGGAGGGTGGGTTGGTGTGTGGGGACTTTGAGCTCCCTAGTGGTACGGGACATGCCTCTTCCTTAGGTTATACGTTCCCAAGCATTTAGAACAGCGTACTGCCCCCAGTGTGTGCTCAATAAATGCCACTCCTCCTCCTCCTAGGGGTGAAATGGCAGGGACCTGGGCAGGAGCTCTGGCCAAGATGCTTATCCCTGTATCCAACCTAATTAACTCATAACTACCCCAATGCTTAGAACAGTGTGTGACACATAATAAGTGCTTAACAAATGCTTTCAAAAAACAAAAAAAGGTGCTTCTTTGGTGAGTGGGGAGACAGGAACTGGGTGGGTGGGACTGCGAGCTGGTTGTTGGCGTTGTTGGCATTCTAATGAATCAGTGGTATTTATTGAGCACTTACTATTTACTAAACGCTTGGGAAAATGCAATATAATAAAGTCCAGGCCCTTCCCCGTAGGAAGTTGTGTGCCCCCTTCCCCCATCCCGTTTCCATAATGCCAGCCAGTCCGTTACCCCATGAGTATCTTGGGGTACCCAGCGGCAAGCCACACTCCCTTTCCCCTAGCTGCCCTGCCTTCTCCTTTCATGGCCTGAGCAGATTGGACCATTCATCATCATCATCATCATCATCATCATCATCATCATCATCATCATCATCATCAATCATATTTATTGAGCGCTTACTTTGTGCAGAGCACTGTACTAAGCACTTGGGAAGTACAAATTGGCAACATTCAGGGGCAAGTGATGGAAGTGCACTCAATCCTCCACTTCTTTAGGGCTCCAGGACCCATCTGTGGGCAGGAAGAGTCATGCCACGGCAGCTGCCCTGCCCCCCACTTCTGGGTGGCCGCCTGCAGGCAACCAGGGGTCTCTTCTGGGGTCTAATGGGACCCCAATGTCAGGCTCATGAGCCCCAGATGGGCCTGGGACCTTATTAGATCTGATTATCTTCAAATATACTCCAGCACTTAGCACAGTGCTGGCACAGAGCAAGCACTTAATCAGTACCATGATTGGCAGGCGGAAGGCAGAGAGGAAGGGGTTCTGCGGGGATTTCAGAGTCGTCATTTGAGGCTTTGTTCTGCACTTCAGATTCGGCCTGGGGGCTGCCGCTGCTGGGGTGGTTATCTTGGGGGTTGGGGAAAGGGGACACAGGCTGTGTGATTGGTCAGAAGTACCCTGTCCCTGCCCCAGGCTGGGGACCAGCAGTTTCTCTACTTCTCCTGACCCACCTCCAAGAATAGGCTATGAACCAGTCCTGCCCACAGCCGCTCAGCTCAGCTCTTCGCTGCTCTCTTCCCATGGCCCTGATGTAGATACCATCGTGGGGGTCCCTGGTGGGGAGGGAGGACCGAGGGCTGGAGCAGGGAGAAGAGTGGAGGGACCATCTAGCTCCCTGGGATCTGGAACCTGGCAGATGCCGGCACACCCCACTTCTTCCCCATCCCTGCCGCAGAGCAGGGAGTGGGCCGCCTTTGGCATCAAGGAGCCACCTGCAGATATCCCAGTGTTTCTTCTTCCACCCTAAATATCCTTGCTCCCCTTCTCCTCCACCGCGCGCGCGTGCGCGCGCGCACACACACACACACACACTTCTCTTTTTGGGTGGAGGGACAAAGGTTAACAGTGATGGTCTCTATGGCAACTGCATCCCAGGCATCTCCTTGGGAACGTCAATAAAGGCCTCCCATCCCGACACTGGCTGAGCGCCGTGCCGCTGGGCTTTGTTCCAGGGAACGCGGGGCTCGGACCAGTGAGCCTGATCCTCACCGGCTCTGGCGGCGATGAGAGCGGGCTGGCCCCCTAGCTCTTGCTGTGTGACCTTGGGCAAGTTGCTTAACTCTCTGGGCTTCATTGTCCTCTTTAAAATGGGGATGAGATTCCTACTCTTCTGCCATTTTAGTCCATGAGCCCTGAGTGGCATAAGGATTGCATCTCACCCAATTATTTTGTATCATCTGCCCCAGCCTGTACTTTGCACAGAGTAAATGCCTACTAAATACTATTATTATTATTATTGTTATTTATTAAAGAGATCGGTGGCGCCAGAACAGAGGCTTAGTGCTCTGGCCTCGGAAGACTGAGTTCAGGAGAGAATTTTCTTGGCCTCCATGTGCAGTGTGCCAGGCACCTTCAAGCCAGTTAATCCCCTTGGCAACCCGATCCAATCCGATCTGATCTGATCCGCAGCCCGGCCAGCAGGATGGTTGGAGGTTGCCCGGGAGTTTGGAGCAGAGCCTCAGGGTCCGGGAGACGTCAACTGATTCCTCCGGTTGGGTGGCCACTGAGAGCAGTGGCCGTGAGCCCTCCCCCGACACAGATCCCGAGAGTGGCGTTGACCCACCGCGGGTGCTGCTGACAGGACGGAGCTGGGAAAGGGGCTGGGGATGAGGGATATCACCCCTGGACACCCCAGGGACTGGAAAAGTCCCTGGCCTCTGTGAACCCGTGAGAAGCAGCGTGCCTAGTGGATAGAGCACAGACCCGGGAGTCACAAGGACCTGGGTTCTAATCACGGCTCTGCCACTTGTCTGCTGGGTGATCTTGGGCAAGTCGCTTTGAGAAGCAGCGTGGCTCAGTGGAAAGAGCACGGGCTTTGGAGTCAGAGGTCATGGGTTCAAATGCCGGCTCTGCCAAATTGTCAGGTGGGTGACTTTGGGCAAGTCACTTAACTTCTCTGGGCCTCAGTTACCTCATCTGGAAAATGGGGATTAAAACTGTGAGCCCCCCATGAGACAACCTGATCACCTTGTGACCTCCCTAGCGCTTAGAACAGTGCTTTGCACGTAGTAATCGTTTAACAAATACCATTATTATTATTATTTCTCTGGGCCTCAGTTACCTCATCTGGAAAATGGGGACTTAGTATGCTTAGAACGGTGCTTGGCACATAATAAGTGCTTAACAAATACCATTATTATTATTATTACAGTGCTCTGCACACAGCAAGCGCTCAATAAATATGACTGAATGAATGCAAGCGGGACAAGGGACTGGGTCCAAACTTGTATGTATTTCAGCGCTTAGTAGAACAGTACTTGGCACATAATAAGCACTTAACAAGAAGCATAATTAATTAATTCCCATTCCTGCCAGAGCCAGAGTGAGGAGCACACCAGCACATTTCCTTTGATTTCCTTTTGATCGGCTGCTCGAAATAAGCGTCCTTGGGCTCCCACAATGCTCAACCCTCCCCGCCCCGGTCCTCATCTCCTCTCTCCCTCAGTCCTCTCCACCCTGGTCTTACTTCCCCCATCTCTCCGCTCCCCGCCTGCCTTCTGCCCCCCAGGTTCCTCACCATCCTGCCAGAAGAGCCCGGTTATCCTCCGGAGAGGAAGCCTGAGTCCAAGGTTCTCCCGACCTTGTGCGTTTGGCTGGTTGGCTCAGCCAGGACCTTGGTGGGAGTGATGCATTATCCCCTGGACGGGAGCCCACCCCGAGGCCCACCGAAATCTGGTCAGCTGATTGCTGCTCTCGGGTCTCCTGATTCCAGGCGAGACTGGGTCATCTTCTCCCACCTGCCCAAAGGCAGGACCAGGAGTTAATCAGTCTATCAGTGGTGTTTACTGAGCACTTGGTGTGAGCAGAGCTTAGGAGAGACGTCTAACAGAGTTGGAGGATATGTTCCCTGCCCACAGAGAGCTTACAGCTGAGAGGGTCAAAGTTGACACAAAAAGTTTGGAAGCAAGTCTGCCCTGGTGGGATCGCTGGGATTTTCTGTGGGCTTTTTGGTGTTCCTCCGGACCTGCCGGGAGGGGCTGGTGCACTGCTCTGAGCCCAGCCAGGAGGGGAGAGACAGGCTGACTCCATTTGCCCTGAGGGCAGCCCGTCTTTCGAGGTAAACCTGGTCCTCCCCGAAATCTTTCAAAGGCTCCAAGCAGCTGGGGCCTATCGAGCTTGCTCAGCTCAAGCATCCCTCTGGTTTCTCGCCCCCCAGGAAGGACTGGGATGGGGTTACTATGGAAACAGTGATGGCAGCGCTACCCTGAATGGGCTCTGTGACCTCTTTCTCTCCGGAGGTGACGGCAGCCTCCCTCCCCGGCACTCGACCCAAGCTCTGTTCCCTCCCCACGCTCCTGTCCTGACCCTCCCCTCCCCACTCCTCCCCACCCCAAGATTCCACAGATTCCCATAATGACCCGGGCAACGTGGAACATTTTCTTGTTCGTCTTATGACACATCGATCACCACTTCTCTTCCATTATACATCTCACTGGGGGAGAGTCAGTTTTTTCAGGCCAGGCCTGGAAAACACGAGATCGTTTGAATGTCTCCAAGGCCGTTGGTACCTCAGGATTTGGCTGAGCAATGCAAATAGGTTTGGACTTCCAAGAACTCTTCTTTGTCTTGATTTTCTCCACAATGTAATGTGACGGCAATGAAATAAAGGGTCTCCCCATGGTCCCTGTCTGACTCTAGTGGACCCTAGCCAAATGGCCCAAACAGAACATATAAATAGAGCAGAGCAGGCTGCAGTGGGCTACTAGAGTCAATAACAAGAACAATAACAATGTTGGTATTTGTTAAGAGCTTACTATGTGCCAAGCACTGTTCTAAGCACTGGGGTAGATACAAGGTAATCAGGTTGTCCCACATGGGGCTCACAGTCTTCATCCCCATCTTACAGATGAGGTAACTGAGGCATGGAGAAGTGAAGTGGCTTACCCAAGGTCACCCAGCAGACAAGTGGCGAACTGGGATTAGAACCCACGTCCTGTGACTCCCAAGCCTGTGCTCTTTCCATTAAGCCTAGACTAAACCCTCGTTTCTTCTTCTCCCACTCCCTTTGGTGTCACCCTTGTACTTGGATTTTCACCCCTCCCTCAGGCCCGCAGCACTTATGTACATATTTGTCATTTATTTACCTACCCCCTAGCCCCTCAGTGAGGAGGGGGTTGCAGAAAGGGGGAATCCAGGGAAAGCTTGGTGAGTTTTCCCTTCAGGGCCAGGCCTAGAGGCCGGCTTCAGTGGGTGGCGGGCCCAGAGCTTGGTTCCCTTGAGCGATCCAGCTGAGACTCCTGGCAACCCATGCCTGCACCCACATCCACACACCTGGCCTCTTCTATACACAGCCCTGGCCGCTTTTCCTCCCAAGGGGTCCAGGGGTCCAGCTCAAAAGCAGGCTCTCTCCAGTGCCAGCCGGCCGATGGGGCTGGCACGTAGAACCCTGTGTGCCTTCAGTCTGGCAGCACATGCCTCATGCCGGCTGCCTCCTGTTCACTGGCACCCACTCCAGACACCCTCCCCCTGCCCGGAAGGAGCCACTTAGAAAATGATGGTGGGGGTGGTGGGCACTGACTCTGACAGCTGTGTGGAGGGGAGTACCTCTTCTCTGGAATGGCGAGCTGGCTCGGACAAGGCTGGGCACCCCCTACCCCCCATGGGTACCTGTCATGGAGCCTGTCCCCCAGGAGTCTCTGCCCCAGTGGCCCCCATGGGCAGGGGGGGATGGTGTTTTGTTATGGCCCCCACATCTCACCTCCTGCTTTGGGGGCTGGTAGGTGCCGGGATTGGGTGGGACCCACCAGCCAGGAAAGACTTCCACAGCCTGGCTTCTTTAGGAAGAAGCTGGGCACACGGATGCCCTGCCAGCTGCCCAGACTGGGTATCCTGCCCTACCCCACTGACCAGACTGCACCCAATTTGCACTGCCCTCTGACTCCTGATGGAGGGCAGAGGGATGCAGGGTGAGAACCCAGGTGGCCCTCGTGTCTGTCAATCATGCGGCCCGTCTCCCCTGCTGGACCAGGACTCCTGGTGAGGAGGGATCGGGCTCTCCTCCTTCTCTTCCTCCTCTTCCTCCTCCTTCTCCTCCTCCTCCTCCATTGCTCGTACAGTGGCGAGGCTGAAAGCCGAGAACCCCACCCCGCTCCTGCTTCCCTCTGGCTGTGGCAGGTTCTGTAGAGCTCAGTATCGTGTCACTTCGGGGTGAGGGCCAGGGGTCGATCTGCTCCCTGGACAACCTTCGGGGCCAAGTAGCCGTGGAGCTCACAGGCCTTGTTTCTCTCCTCTCTGCAGTATGAATTCAAAGCCAAGAACATCAAGAAGAAGAAAGTGAGCATTATGGTGTCAGTGGATGGCGTGAAGGTGATTCTGAAGAAGAAAAAGAAGGTAAGTGATCTCAAACAGACATTTGGAGGAGGACGGGAAGGTGATGGGCTAAACTTCTGCTACATTTCTCAATCCGAACGCTTCTCAATCGACCTGAGCGGTCCAGTGTTAAGGCTGTCCATGGAGGGTGGATTGTCCCAGCGGCAGGGTTCCTCTGGGAGTGGTTTCCCTGGCCCTCTCATCCCTCTCTAAAGAGGGAGAAGCCCACATTCCCTCTAGCCACCCAGGCTCTTGCTGTGGCCTTGCTGCTTTTGGGCCCCGTGGATCAGAAGGACCTTTGTTTGAGAACAGAGTTGCAGAGGAGAGGGCTTGTGAGAGGAGGGCGAAAAGACAATGGGGAGCTTGTTTCAGTGCCCGTCTCCCCCACTAGATAATAATAATAATAATAATAATAATGTTGGTATTTGTTAAGCGCTTATTATGTGCAAAGCACTGTTCTAAGCTCTGGGGTAGATACAAGGTGATCAGGTTGTCCCACGTGGGGCTCACAGTCTTCATCCCCATTTTACAGATGGGGGAACTGAGGCACAGAGAAGTGAAGTGACTTGCCCAAAGTCACACAGATTGTAAGCCCCTCCAGGACAGGGATATTGTCTACTCTATTGTACGTTCCCAAGTGCTTGGTACGAGGCGCCACACAAAGTGGACTGTAAGCTCCTGAAGGGCAAAGGACTGTGTCTAATAACTCTATTGGACTCACGCAAGTGCTCAATATAGTACTCTGAATCCAGCAGGTGCTCAGCAAATACAATTGCTGGAGCAGTTAGTAGGAGAACTGTGCATAGTCAGAGCCCTGACCTCTAAGGGCAGCACAGATGTGCTCGCTGTGTCCTGGTGGGCTAGGGATAATAATGATGGCATTTGTTAAGTGCTTACTATGTGCCGAGCACTGTTCTGAGCGCTGGGGTAGATACTGCACAGAAGCGCTCAATAAATATGGTTGAATTAATACATGGTAATCAGGTTGTCCCACGTGGGACTCACAGTCTTAATCCCCATTTTACAGATGATGAGGTAACTGAGGCACAGAGAAGTTAAGTGACTTGCCCAAAGTCACACAGCTGACATGTGGCGGAGCCAGCATTAGAACCCACGACCTCTGGCTCCCAAGCCCGGGCTTTTTCCATTAAATCACGCTGCTTCTCACCCCTCACAGACCCCACCCTCCACTCCTATTGGTTCCAGCGGCAGCTTTGGCGGAGTTTGAGTTGGCTCTGCCCCAGGTAGCCGGCTAGGGCAGCCTCTGCCCTCTAGTCATCTGTCCCCTTAGACTCTGGTGTTCAATTCCACCTCTCCTCGCTCGTTTCAGCCACCCAGAGGGCTCTGCCCACCAGACAAGGACGGCTCAGCGGGACAAACTCTGCCACCTTGCAGGGCAGTGCCTCCCCTTGAGGTCCCAGATATGTAATTATGTAATATTTATTTCTATTAATGTCAGTCTCCCCCTCTAGACTGTAAGCTCATTGTGGGCAGGGAATGGGTTATATTGTACTATTATCCTCTCCCAAGCACTTAGTACAGTGCTCTGCACACAGTAAGTGCTCAATAAATACGATTGACTAACTGACTGACTGATAAGCTCCTATCCTGCTAGCCTCTCGGAGGTGGCTCTGGATGGGGTCAGTGGGGGCCTCCGTTTCTCTGTGAAATCCCATCCCCAGCCTGGAGCAAGCGGCTCAGCTCCTGTGGGTGGGCTCTCCTCCCACCTCAGGGGGCTCAGGCTGGCTTCCAAGAGGCCAAAGAGCCCAGAACACCCATCCTCAGAGGGAAGTGAGGATACTGGGAGACAGCTGGAACTGATTCTGCTGGGGATGGAAGGGGAAGGAGCCTGAGGAATCAGTAATGACACGGGAACCAGGAGCGGGGGCGGGGGAAGAGGCGATCGCCAGGCTGTAGAATCAGGAATGACACCGGAACCAAATCCATTTTCCCGTGCAGCCGGTTCTGCCCCAGCAAGCGTTTGCAGCTTCTCCTGATCTAGGGTTCTTCCTCTCGGTCCCTGGCAGACAGGTCCTTGGATTGCCCTCCCCGCCAACCACAGTTCAGTAGAGATACATTGCGAATCTGTTAGCCCTGCGGCAAAGAGCTGAAGCTGCGGGGGACCCAGGACAGAGCTGGGAGGTTGGGGGAGTCTGAGGGTTTGGGCGTTTGGAGTCCAGGGCCTTGGGGGCTAGGCCCCTGCTGCCTTTCCCGTGGGGGAACGATTTGCACAAACCGTAGCCGGCCGTGCTCCCTGCTCCCTCCTCCTCAAGCCTCCTGTCCGTCTGAGTAGGGCAGAAGGGTGAACCAGCCCCCTCTGGACACTGGGATGGGCTGCCACCTCCGGACATGACGCCAGACTTACTCATTTACAGCTTCTGTTGTTGCAGAAAAAGGAGTGGACGTGGGATGAGAGCAAGATGCTCGTGATGCAGGACCCAATCTACAGGTACGTACCTGCCGGGCGAGGCTGGGGGCCCCGGGGGCCCAAAACGGCCTCCCCAGGGACATCCAGCAGTTAGACTCCCGCTTAGCCCATCCCTCCACGGCCCTATTCCTTCCCCTGCAGCCCCTGGGGGCAAGATGGCACAGCAGAGCTGCCCTGGTTCTCCCTTCATGGGAAAGAGGGCACGTGGTGAGGGGAGGAATGCCAGGGCAGAATGGGCCCTATCTCTGGATTTGGTGTTCCGGGTGTCTCAGTGTCAGATAGGAATCCCTCCCGCAGGTCTCTTCCTCTCTGTCTCACTGTGTTCCCAAAGGATCTTCTACGTCTCCCATGATTCCCAAGACCTGAAGATCTTCAGCTACATCGCCAGGGATGGCTCCAGCAACGTGTTCAGGTGTAACGTCTTCAAGTCCAAGAAGAAGGTAAGCGGTCGCCAGTCCCTCCGAGCTCTGACTGTCTGGGGAGGGCTGGGGGAGGCCATGAAGGTCCGGGTGCTCGGAGGCCTTGAGGGGACGGGATTTTGGCGGGGCTAGTTCAGGGAAAAGTGAAGGAAGCAGACTGAGCAAGTGTGCTTGCCCGCATGCACATGCGCACATACAAGCACACACGTGAACTGTGGTGTCCATCGCATCATCCTGCTCGTCCCCTGGACCATCGAGGTCCAGGCTTGGTAGTGTACCGGGATCCCAGACACTTGCCCCAGGGATGGAGCAGTGGGAGCCAGGGACAGAGCAGTTTTGATCACCCCATTTGCTGCTTGGGAAACTGAGGCCCCGGAGGGTAAAGCAGCGTGGCTCAGTGGAAAGAGCACGGGCTTTGGCGTCAGAGGTCATTGGTTCAAATCCCAGCTCCGCCACTTGTCAGCTGTGTGACTTTGGGCAAGTCACTTAACTTCTCTGTGCTTCAGTTACCGCGTCCGGAAAATGGAGATTAAGACTGTGAGCCCCACGTGGGACAACCTGATCACCTTGTAAACTCCCCAGCGCTTAGAAGAGTGCTTTGCACATAGTAAGCGCTTAATAAATGACGTCATTATTATTATTATTAAAGGCATTCACTCAGTGGATTGGGCCCTGGACCCAGGGTGCCCGGAGATTGGAGCTTTAGTGCAAGTTCTGCTACTGAGCCTAAGGAACCTCCTCTGTGACTCAGTGACTCCGTCTGTACAGTGGAGAGGCCAAATCCTGCTCTTACCTGTCACACCGGAAGTGAGGTGTAGAGGACAGAGGGTGCTTTCCTGGCCAGATGAGTCAGAATATGTTGGCCGTGTCCTGCCCAACCCTTTCCCCACTCCCAGAAGAGGAAGGCAGAGATTCCTTGCCACGATCAGCACCACCCCCAACCACCACAGTCACCACTGCCTATCATCACCAAGTCTACCATCACCACCGTCACCATCTCAACCACCCTCATCCTTGCCCCCATTACCACCACCACCACCATCACCCTCTCCGTCCCCCTCCTGCGTGTCACCCCTGCCACCACCACCACCATCAACATTTCCATCATCATTGTCCCCCTCACCACCCTCATGCTTGCCAACAGTACCGCCACCGTCACCATCTGAAGCACCCTCGTGCTGCCACTGCCACCGCCATCATCACTGCCACCACAGTCACTGTCACCACAGTGAAAGCCACCTCTTATCCATCAGCGGGTCTGGGACGGCTCCCTGCCACCAGAAGACTGAGGTTGGGAGGATCGAGGGCTGCTTCAGGGAGGTTCCCTCAGGTTGGCGTGTGGCCGGGGCTGGGATCCAATCCAGTCTCTTTCATTCGTTCATTCAACCGTATTTATTGAGCGCTTACGGTGTGCAGAGCGCTGGACTAAGCGCTTGGGAAGTACAAGTTGGCAACGTATAGAGACGGTCCCTACCCAACAGCGGGCTCACAGTCTAGAAGGGGGAGACAGACAACAAAACAAAACATGTGGTCAGGTGTCAAGTCATTAGAATAAATAGAAGTAAAGCTAGAAGCACATCATTGACAAAATAAATAGAATAGTAAATATGTACAAGTAAAATAAATAGAGTAATAGATTTGTACAAAGATACAGACAGGTGCTGTGGGGAGGGGAAGGAGGTAGGGTTGGGGGGATGGGGAGGAGGAGAGGAAAAAGGGGGCTCAGTGTGGGAAGGCCTCCTGGAGGAGGTGAGCTCTCAGTAGGGCTTTGAAGGGAGGAAGAGAGCCAGCTCTTCACACCAGTCCACTCAAAGAACTATTAAGGTTTGGGGCTCGGAGTGACTGAAAGCGTTTGGAAGGTCTCTGCTCTTCCTTTATCTCTGTGTGTGTTTGTGTGTGTGTGTGTGTGTGTGTGTGCATATTCATTCAATTGTATTTATTGAGCGCTTACTGTGTGTGGAGCACTGTACTAAATGCTTGGGAAGTACAAATCAGCAACATATAGAGACGGTTCCTACCCAACAATGGGCTTACAGTCTAGATGGGGGAGACAGACAACAGAACAAAACAAGTAGACAGGTGTCAATACCATCAGAATGAATAGAATTATAGCTACATGCACATCAATAAAATAAGAGTAATAAATATGTACAAATGCATACACATTTGAGCTGTTCCCTTGGTGAACATAAGAACACATTTCAAAAGTAGCTCAGCAAACCAGGTTTCCCTTTATGTCACACACACACACCCCCTCTTCGATTCTCCAAGGGTGTTTCCCTTCCTTCTCAGGCCCTTCCCCTTACATTCACCTCCACCCTGGCAGCAGGCACCTCTGACTGTCTGACTGGGACGTTTTCCTGACAACGTCACAAACATCACGCCGTTATGTATGTATGTAGGGTGTGTGTGTGGATCTGGGTTGTCCACGTGTGGATCCTTCCTTCCCTTGGTGTCTCCTTTGTGCACTTTGTGTATTGCTGCCACTTGACCTGGGTTAACTGGTTCTCCCACCCTTTATCCCCACTCCCCCGCTTCCCTCCCCGACAGAGCCAAGCCATGCGGATTGTCCGGACGGTGGGCCAGGCCTTCGAAGTCTGCCACAAGCTGAGCCTGCAGCACACCCAGCAGAGCGCGGATGGCCAGGAGGACACCGAACCCGAGAACAGTGACAGCTCGGCGGGCACGGGTAGGCTGCCGCTCCTGTCGCTGCCCCCCTGCCCCCACCTGCCACCAAGAGCTGGGTGGGGGGCAGAGACCCCAGGGAGCCAGGACCCTCACCACCCAGCCCCAGGTGCCCTGAGGTGCTGCACTGGGAACACAGGATGGGAGAGCAACCCGCCACGCCAGGGTGCGGCAGCAGACTCGTGTCCTCAAAACCCCATCCTTGCCGCCACACTCACACCGCCATGGGGTCTGCCTCTCCTCCCTCTGCCCCCCCAAGTAGTGGGGGGGCCCTGCTTCTGTCCTGAGGCCCTGGAGGGACTCTCCAGGCACAGGTGTTTCCTAAACCGTCACCCGGCCTGGGGCTTGTTTGTATGCAGAGAGTTGGAGAAGCCTCTGTCAGCAGTGGGTGATTAATCCAAGCAGATGACTTTGGAGACCTCCTTTGGAGGATGAGTTTCTACCCTAGGTCTGGGACCAGCCCGACAGTGGGCATCCCCTCCCTGCCCAAGATGGCCAGATCAAGAGCTGAAATTCCTCCCCCAACGCGGGTTGGAGTGGGTCCTGACCCTCTGAGGCCCGGCCCTGTCGGTGGCATTCCATCTCCCCAAGGCCCTCCAAAGCCACACGGGACGGGGCAAACTAGAACGAGGGGCGGCCCCCCACCACCCATGAGGTCGGTGCCCCTGCTTGCGTGGCCAGCCGCCCACGGAGGTCTGCAGTCGACCCCTTTCCGCTCCCTTGCAGTTGGTCCCAAATGAAGGTCTGAGCAGCCACAGCCAATCTCTGAGACAGCTAATCAGAACCCATTGTTTCGCCTGCCTGTCGGGAAGCCGTGGGAGGGTGGGCAGCACATCTGGCTGGGGCTGTGGGGAGTCATGGAGACCCGGGATAAGGAGGCGGCCTACTGCAGGGAAGGGGAGGGAGACACAAGTGGACAGGAAATTATAGGGAGAGGCTGCAGGCGCAGATTGGGGGCAGAGAGAGAGCCTCCAGGCGAGGGGAACAGAGGCCCGGAGATGAGGGGGCAGACATCAGGAAATGTCCCATGGCAGGTTTCCAGAACTCTGGGGGAGCTGGAGGAAGAGGGTGCAGGGTACAGAAGAGTGAAAGAGGAAAGAGGCTGGGCCACCCGGAGCCAGCTACCCCTTCGTAGGGCTCGGTGCCGCAGCTCGGGCTGGTCACGGTAGCGTGGACCAGTGCCCCTGTCAGGGTGCCTGCCCCAGGCAGAAAGGACCCTGGAGCTCACGGCGGCCAGGTGGCTCTGCTCCTGGGGGCTCCGGCCTTGCCATTTCTGGGAACCCCCCCACTGAGGCAGCATCTACTTCTGGCCAGCCTCGTTTCTCCGGAGCCCCTTCCTCCGGGGACAGGGGTTCGAGGGGGCGTGTTTGTGGCATCACCACCCTCGCTACCCCAAGCACCCCCCATCTCACTCAATCCCTTGCCCCATTCTCCCCACCCCGGGTCCAGCCCGCCAGCTGGCCAGTGCTGAAAGAGTCGTGGCCGCCTCCGCCGAGGAGACCGACATCGACGCCGAGGAGAACCCGCTTCCGGGAGTGGGCTCCCTGGAATTCAGCCGTGGGGTGACAGACCTCGATGCCGTGCAGAGGGACGGGGACTCTCTTCCGGACTCCCAGGTAGGCGCGCCCCCTTCCCCACCCCGGGACCTGCAGACCTCAGCTGCTAGTTCCCCTACCTGTGTCTTCACTGTCTGTGCCATTGCTCAGCCCCTCCTCACCCTCGCTCTCACCCTCGCCCATGGGGGCTGGAGGGCCCTGGCAAGGTCCCATTGGCCTTTGGGCAACCCTAGGTGCCAGTGCCCGGCCAGCCGTGCCCTTCCACTTTCTCGAGGGGCCCTGATTCTTCACATGGGTTCTCTGAACTGCATCTCCTCCCCCATGTCTCCCTCTGGTCTGAAGCTCCCTCCCCTTAAGTATCTGACAGACCACTCCCCACCCCACCTTCAAAGCTTTACTGCAATCACATCTCTCCAACGGGCCTTCCCCTACTAAGCCCTCATTTCCCCTACTCCCTCTCCCTTCTGCATCTCCTAATAGTTAGATCTGTACTCTTCAAACATTTTATGTTCACCCCACCCTCAGCTCCAAAGCACTTACGTACATATCCGTAATTTCCATCCTACACTGCAACCTTGTGGACAGGGAATGTGTCTACCAACTCCATTGTGGCATACTGTCCCAAGCACTTAGTACAGTGCTTTGCACACAGTAAGCTCTCAAGAAATACCACCGCTAGATCGACCGATCGATTGATTTCCCCCTTCTCCTCCCTCAGGCCTCACTGACCCATCAGGAGAGCATCCTGTCGGCTTCACCCAAGATCCTGCTGCCCTCATCCTCGCAGCTGCCCTGCCCGGGGACCCCGCTTTCCAACCACCACCAGCTGCAGCTGCTCCAGGAGCTCCTCCAGCAACAGCAGCAGCAGACCCAAGTGGCCGTGGCCCAGGTCCTGCTCCGTCTCCTCGTCTCTTCCTCTTCCTCCTCCCACACCTCTCCGGAGGCCGCCAGCCGGGGCTCGGTGGGCAGAGGTGCTGCCGGGAAGGGATGAGAAGCCATCCTGGTCCCCCATCTCTGCCCGCTGTCTCCCAACGCCGCAGAGTAGGAGAAATGTGGGGCCTACTGCCGCGGGGTTGGATCCTGAAGGTTCCTTCACCCAGGGACGGAAGGGCCGCTGCCAAACCAGCACCCAGATATAGAGAGGAACGCACTGGGAGCACCAGTGTATCGTCCTGGGCCGGGGCAGGGAGGCTCCGGGCCGCCAGCTGACCCAGCTCAGTGGCTCCGGGGGCCGCGTGAGCATCCAGCTTGGCGAGCCTTTCGCGTGGGTGGCCAGTTTGGCCCCGAGTAGAAATAGATTCCCCGGCGAGCCTCTTCCCCTAGATGTGTTTCACGAGCGTGGAAACGCCTACTGCCCAGGAGCAGTTTTGAGGCTTCTTCGTGCAAGAGGCTGCAGAGAAGGTGTTGAAGCCGCCGCCCACCACCGAGAAACGAGGTGGCAAAACGGCAGCCAGAGCAGCAGAGAAAACGATCATTCATTCATTCATTCATTCAATCGTATTTATTGAGCACTTACTGTGTGCAGAGCACCGTACTAAGCGCTTGGGAAGTACAAGTTGGCAACGTATAGAGACAGTCCTTACCCAACAGTGGGCTCACAGTCTCATGCTCCCGAGCGTTCACAGCAGCGCTGAACAGAGTGCCCGCTGAGAGTAGGTGCTGTACTGAGCACCTGCTGGGGGGAGGCAGTGTACTGAGTGCCCACTGGTGGCGGGATGCTGTCCATAATAATAATAATAATGATGATGGTATTTGGTAAGTGCTTACGATACGCCAAGCACTGTTCTAAGATGCTCATATATATATGAGATATATAGATGCTCACACCCTCTGCTTCCTGTCTGCCTTCCCTGGGGAGAGTTCTGCTACCCCCCTCAGCTCGATGGTGCTGAGGGGGCTCCAGGCGGGGTCCCAGCGGGTCCTCACAGTCTCCTCCCTGTCTCTCTGCCCCCCAGGTACACTTGCTGAAGGACCAGCTGGCGGCCGAGGCCGCCGGGCGGCTGGAAGCGCAGGCCCGCGTGCACCAGCTCCTGCTGCAGAACAAGGACATGCTGCGGCACGTCTCCCTGCTGGTCAAGCAGGTGCAGGAACTGGAGCTAAAGCTGGCGGGACACAGCACTAGTAAGAGCGGACCCCTGCCCGCGGTCCCTGCTCCCAGAGACCCCCCTGGCACCCTTTTAGGTCGGGGGAGGGCCCTTCAGCCTCCCCCCTGGGCCTCCCACCGCCATCCCCATTCAGATCCAGAGCTGCCGTGGCTCTAGGGACTCCACCATGCCGGGCGCTGGGCATTATCTCCAGTTGGGAGTTGAGGAGAAAACCCAGTTCTCATCACCGTCATCATCATCAGTGGAATTTATTGAGTGCTTACTGTGTGCGGAGCACTGTACCAAGCGCCTGGGAGAGTACAATGCAGCAGAGTTGGTAGACACATTCCCTGCCTACGGCGTAGAGGAATAGTCCAGCTGGAGGGAGGAGAGCCCGCTTGGTCTTCGGTGACCTCACTTTCTCCTCACGCCCCGCTGGGAGGGGAGAACCGGCAGGTGTTTCTTCCCCATTTTACAGACGGGGAAACCGAGGCCCAGCGAGGTTAAGGGGCTGGCCTCAGGTCACCCGGCAGACGTGACCCTGCCCCCTTGGCTCTGCTCTCCCCGCAGCGGGCTCCCAGGACAGCTTGCTGGAGATCACCTTCCGCTCCGGGGCCCTGCCCGTGCTGTGCGACCCCACGACCCCCCGGCCCGAGGACCTCCACCCGCCCCTCCCGGGGCCCGGCGGCGCGGCCGACTTCGCCCAGGCTCTGGGCAGCCCCCTAGGTAGGCGCGACGGCTTGGTGAAGCTGGAGTGTTTCCGCTTCCTGCCCCCCCGGGGACCGGCCTCCCGGGGCGGAGGCGCGGCGGCCCCTGGGCAGCCTGGAGCTCATCAGGTTCCGCGAGTCGGGCATCGCGTCCGAGTACGAGTCCAACACGGACGAGAGCGAGGAGCCCGACCCGTGGTCGCAGGAGGATCCGCCCCCGCTGCTCAACGTCCTGCAGAGCCAGGGCCTCGGGGACAGCCTGGACGATGAGATCGCAGTGTAGCCGGGGGGGATGAAGGGGTCGGAGGGCGTGAAGGAGAGTGGAGGGCACAAAGGGGTGTGGAGCCCATGACCTCGGCCTCTGCCAGGCCCGGGCACTTCTGCCACTACTTCCCGGCCTGCCCCGGGCCCCACCCCAGGCTGCGGGCTCAGGGCACGACCCGAGCAGTGAATCGGCGCAGGGCCCGAGGCAGGGAGGGTGGTGCTTGTCTGAGGTCCTGCGGGAGGGTTGGGAGCTCGGAGAGTAGCTTGGCGGCCAAATCATAGTCTCAGTCCGCCCAACCCCGCCTCCAGCCTGGTTTGCCCCATCTCTTTCTGGCCATGCTCACTGAGGCCACTGGTCCGCCCCCTCCCCGACCTCCCCGCCCCTGAGCATGGGGGAGACCCCCTGCCAGTCGATTCGTGCCGCCCTCGTGCTCAGAGGGGCTCAGTGGCTGCGCGGGGGCCAGGGCATTCCGGATGATGCCAGGCGGGTCAGGAATCACAGCCATGCGCCCTTTGACCCATCGCCGGTGGAAAGGGTGGGGGCAACGCCGGTACCCACGCCCGTGTCAGGACCCGAGTAGGCCCGGGCCTGCTGCGGGCTTCGGGGGATGTTCGGGGAAGGGCAAGACCCACTCTGGTGGGGGAGTAGGAGGTCGGGAATTGCGATTCCGCCATAAGGGAGGGAGACTCTCTGATAGACGAGCACGCGCATTTGCACATCGGTGGCCCCCGGTGATGACCGGGAGGTCCGGGGATTCCTCAGGGAGGGCCTCTGGGAGGAAGGAGCCTTCATTACATGGAGGAATGCGGGGAGGTCGAGGGAGGAGTAGAGTTGGCCGAGGGTTGAGGTAGATGAGAGCGGGTAGTTAAGGGGAGCCTGGAAATGAGGGGGTCTATCTAATAATCATCATCATCGTGATATTTACGAAGCCCTTGCTGTGTGCCAAGCACTGTGCTAAGCACAGGGTAATCGAGTCAGGCATAGGAGAACAGTTTTTTCATCCCCAATTTGAAGATGAAGAAGCTGGGATCCCAGAGAAGTGAATAATAATAATAATAATGATGGTGTTTGTTAAGTGCTTACAGTGCTTAGAACAGTGCTTTGCACATAGTAAGCACTTAATAAATGCCATCATTATTTTTTTTATTATTATTTGCGAAGCACTGTTCTAAGCACTGTGGGGGGGATACAAGGTGATCAGGTTGACTTGCCCAAGGTCACACAGTGGGCAAGTGTCAGCATAGCTTTCCCCTCTTTCTGTTTCCTTCTTCCAGGCAGGGTTTGTATGGGTTTTGAGGGGCAGGGAGATATGGCCGGGGGAAGGAGGGGGGGTTCTGGGGGCCAGAGAGGTTCTTGATCTCCTTTGCCACTGGTCTGTTGGCAGCTTTTGGGTGACTAGAGGGTGTTGGGAGGTATCAGGGGTCTTCAGGTGGCAGTCCCCTGCCTCCCCACCACGGCTGAGGGGGCCCATGGTGAGGGACTCGGGCTTCAGGAGACAGGGCCTGGGGCCTGGGGTGGCCAAGTCAAGTAGGAGAGAAAGAGGGAAGGGTGGGCAAGGACTCCGAGCAGGAGAGCTGGAGGATGGAGAACGAGGGAAGGCCGGGGGTGGCGGGGTGACCCAGACACGCAGCCACAGAGAGAATCGTATAGATCCAAGAGAGGACGAGCAAGGTCAGACTTGATGGGTTCCAACTCGGAAGCGGAAAAATAAGGTTGGAAATTCCTAGCTGGAGCCGGAATGGTCCTTGTCAGGCCGAGGTCCTTCCCTCCTCCTATTGTCCTGGTTTCCTGCCCCGTGGGACGTGGGGCTGTAGCGCTCCCATTGGGTGAAACAAGGGGACCAGCAAGTAGCTTTAGTACTGCCCCAGGGGGGCTGTCCGGCAGGGCCATCGAGGCTCTCAATCAATCAATCAATCAATCAATCGTATTTATTGAGCGCTTACTATGTGCAGAGCACTGTACTAAGCGCTTGGGAAGTACAAATTGGCAACACATAGAGACAGTCCCTACCCAACAGTGGGCTCACAGTCTAAAAGGGGGAGACAGAGAACAGAACCAAACATACCAACAGAATAAAATAAATAGGATAGAAATGTACAAGTTAAATAAATAAATAAATAAATAGAGTAATAAATATGTACAACCATATATACATATATACAGGTGCTGTGGGGAAGGGAAGGAGGTAAGATGGGGGGATGGAGAGGGGGACGAGGGGGAGAGGAAGGAAGGGGCTCAGTCTGGGAAGGCCTCCTGGAGAAGGTGAGCTCTCAGCAGGGCCTTGAAGGGAGGAAGAGAGCTAGATTGGCGGAGGGGCAGAGGGATTGGGGGCATTCCAGGCCCGGGGGAGGACGTGGGCCGGGGGTCGACGGCGGGACAGGCGAGAACGAGGTACAGTGAGGAGATTAGCGGTGGAGGAGCGGAGGTTGCGGGCTGGGCAGTAGAAGGAGAGAAGGGAGGTGAGGTACTCTCCTGACTATCCCAGAAGGGACCTCTTCTGGCTGACCCCCAGACCCAACCCTCCCCGGCTACAGGGTGTTACACAGAGGCCAGAGAGGAGGGGTGCTTCCCATTCCCTACAGTGGGAATGGAGACTGAGCGTTCTGCCACCCTCTTAGCCTTCCCCCTCGCTCTGGCCTCCCTCTCTCCTGCTGCTCTTCTGGCATTTATTTTGTGGCCCTTTCCCTTGACCTCTTCTCTCCTCTCCCTTCCCCCTGCTCCCCTCTTTCCTGCACTTGTGGCCATTCACCATTCACTCTACTGGATCATATCTGGGAAGCAGATTCCATTAATGTAAGTGCACTTACCCCTGGGTGTTGTCTCTACTCTTGGCTTTTGCTAAATAAATCTTTCTTATTTCCAGAAACTTTTCTGTCGTCCTTTCTTGTTTCTTGCTGTCTTTCTCTCTTGCTCGCTCTTGTGTCCCTTCCGCTTCCCTTCCCAACCCCAGCAGGGTAGAGTAAGACTGTGAGCCCCGGGATATCAGTTAGGACTTGTGCCGAGGGTCAGGGGGAATTGGGGTGGGGGGGGAAGGAGGGCAGATGGTCTCCCAGTGCCCAGGACTGCTCCCTTGGACCAGCCCAGAGTCAGATGGTCTGAACGAGGTGGGGGTGGCAGAAAGGGGTCTGTGCTCCTGTGGGGAGCGGGAGGGGGAGGAGTAGGGACACTCACCCCCAGAACAGGGCAGGACCCAATCTGGAGTCTGACCCCGTCCCTAGTCCCTCAGCTCCATTCCCCACAAGTTTATGGGAGTTCTTGGGGAGGGGGCGAGCCTGGGGAGGGGCCTCACTGGCCCGGCCCTAGAGATCAGGGCTCAGATGTCCTTTCCACAGGGCGGGGCAGGAGAAAGCAGTCCCGCGGGTCGGTGGGCCGCGTCACTGGCCCAGCTCCCCAGTCTTGAATGGTGGGGACCTGAGTTGGGGGGCTGGCAGGGAGGGGGCTGCCGGGCCAGGCTGGGACACCAAGCTAGGGTCCTCTGGGGCGGCCGGACGCCCCCCATCATGGAGGGCCCAGGGCATCCACCTCAAAGGGCCGGTCTGGCCACTCAGCTGGGCAGTGGCAGCAAATGGCGGAGGTGGCCGGAGGTGGGGCTGGGGGATGAGCTAGAAAGATCCTGCCCTCCCCGCTTCCTCCTCTCGCTCCTTCTCCCCAACGAACTGCCCCCAGCCTGGACACCACTCCTCGTGGGTCATCTGGGCCCTGACCCTGAGGCCCCAAACCAGTGGGCCTAATGGCCAGGATACTTCAGGGGCACCAGGCTCACAGGGAGGCTGTGACTGATATTTCCATTTATTCTCGCTTCTCCGACGGTGTAACGTTGGCTCTCTCCCGGCTCACCACCGGACGGGAGCGGGGACCGCAGCCCCACTACTTGAACAGCCAGCAGGCGCTAGCGGCCCGCCGCCTGCCTCCACCCCGGTGCTCTCTGGCCCGCAGGCTTTTAAGTTTGCGGTAGTAGAGGTGGCAGCTGAAGCCCTCCTTGTGCCCGCCCTCCACATGGCTGTGCAAGGAAGCCAGTGTGGGGAACAGGCGGCAGCAGCCCAAGCACTTGTAGCCATTATGTTGGCCGGGCTGGCCCTTAGAGGCGGACAGGAGGTCCCAGGCACTGACCGAGTCCACGCAGGGGAGGCTGGGCCCGTGCTGGGAGGCCGGGGCCCAGGGGCAGGCCTCCTCCAGGGCGGAGGAGGAGGAAGAGGAGGAGGGGCGGGGGCTCTTGGCCGGGGCCTGGGACTGGCTGCCGCCAGGCTCCCTGGGTTCCGGGCTCAGCTCGGGGAGCCCCTCCGGGTGGGAGGACCCCTCGGAGCGCACGAAGTAGCTGTATGGGGAGAACCAGGGCCGGTAGATGCTGCAGCTCTGCTCCACTGCCCCGCTGCTCGGCGTGGCTCCCAAGGGGTAGTCTGCAAAGGGAGAGGTGGGATGAGCCAGCACTGACCCTCTGCTTTGGACCCGGGGGGGCGGGGTGGGTGGTGGCCGGGCGTTCTGGGCTTGATGGATAGACATCTCGGGATGTTGGACTGGGCAGACGGACGGGCGGCCCAGCTGCAGGGGGAACAGGACCTGTCCACCCGGCTGTTTGGCCCCGATTCTTTCCACTGAAAGCTTAGAAACCAGACTCCCCCCTGACCCCCGACCAGCGTCCCCGGGGTCCCCCGGTCACCTGGCAGGCCGGCGTCGGGCATGAAGGGGGTGAGCTTGGGCTGGTCCCTCATCGCTAGAGAAGGGTTGTGGGGGCCAGATATGCTGAGAAGGGAGAAGTTCTCCATATCCAGCCAAGGCACGGCCAGAGACGCTGTCTTTGACCCGTTCGGAGAGGCCCACGGATTGTCTGAGTGAAAACATTCTCGGGTCACCTGATGTCATAGACAGTCACACAACCCCACCCTGCAGTGGAGGGGCCCGTTGTTCTTGAGTTTCCATGTGACGCTGTCCTCCCTGCCCACCCCATGAATGTGCTCCTGGGTCTGGGGCTACCCCAAGGGCCAGTGGCTAGAGCATTGGCCGGAGCTCACCCCTGCCTTGAAGGAGGTAGCAGTCTAGAGGGAATTGAGCGAGGGGAGCAGATCGACAGAGGGGAGGCCGGGGTCCCTGGAGACCTAGCGTGGCCCCCAGGTGGGCATTCAGAAGTGCTTGGGCGGGGTATCAGTCAGACAGTCAATCGTATTTATTGAGCGCTTACTGTGTGCAGAGCACTGTACTAAGCTCTTGGGAGAGGACAATATAACAGAGTTGGGAGACATGTTCCCTACCCCAAATGAGCTTACAGACAGATTTTAATATCAATAAATAAATTCCATCGGCCTTCTTTCCTCGGCCTCCGCCGTCCCGCTCCTCTCTTCCCCATTTCTCAGGCCCGATCCACCTTTCCCAGCGGGGCAGCTGGGGCAGGATTGGCGGCAGGGTTAACACCGCCAGATTCGGGGCGGGTCCTGAGCCAGTGACTCTGTCGCTCACAGGTGTGGTGCTGGGACCTCAGACCTGAAGTCTGGGGGAGGGCCATCTGGTCCAGGCCCCTGCCTCTGGGCAGGTGAACGATACCCCCGAGCAGGCCAAGGGGCATCGTCTTTCCCTTCAGACTCTGGAGGCGGTCCTGCAGCCACTGCAGTTTTCATATCCCATTCCCTCCTCCAGACCTGTTCCCTAAACTGGATCGTGTTACCCAGCCAGACCCTTCCCCCTCACTAGACTCTGTCACTCAGCCGGACCCGTCCCGGCCAGACCCTGGGCTCCGGCTGGATCGTGGGGCTCAGTGACCGCTGCTCAGGGTCCGGCAGATCGTAATGCGGGCCCGGACCCAGACCCCTGGTTCCCTTCCTGCCCTGGAGAGGAAGGCCGGCGCTTTGTCAGGAACCAGGAGACTGAGATTTCCTCATTCCGGACCTCTGTGCGGAACATGTGGGGTCCCAAGCAGAGTCATGGTTTTATCCCGAGACCCCCTGTCCGCTCCCACCCTGCCTCGGTCCCCACAGGAGGATCAGTGAAGCAGGAAGGGGAGGGGTGTTTCTTTCTCCTGAAGACCAGGAGTAGAGACAGACTGACCTGCATGCAGGTCTACACCCAGCTAGGAGGACCACCAAGGAGGGGTTGTCTCAAGGGGGGCTATGACCTCCGATCCCCACAGTGTCCCGGGGCCATGGCCTCCAATCCCCACCGAGTCCCGGGTGCCGTGACCTCCTCTCTCCACAGAATCCTGGGGCTCTGACCTCTGACCCCCACCCAGTCCCCGGGGACATGACCCCAGAGACCCTCAGAAACTTGGGGCCATGACCTCCAGTCCTCGTACAGTCCTGGGGACCGTGACCTCCAATCCCTGCAGGGTTTAGGGACCCGGGGCCAGGCCGAAACAGACCTGTTTAATGGCCCTGCCAGCAGGCTCAGGAGCAGGGCTAACTCCTCACTCCTGCCGCTGCATAAACCATCTCCTTTTCTCATTTGCTCCCCTTTGCTTTCCGAGCCCCTTGCTGGGTCAGGTAAGATTCCTGTCCCAGGGGAAGTGCGTGTGTATGGGCCCTTCTTTGCCGCCCCTGTGCATGCTCTGGGAACCTGGTGTGTGGTGACTGTTAGCTGCCCTTGGGCTTTTTGTTGGGTGTGGGGGGCTGCCTGTGTCTCAGGTCCCAGACCTCCTCGTCACCTCCCTCCTCCTGCTCTGTAGGCCCTGCCTGGCTCGGGGTGAGATCTTCTAGGGGCAAAGCGCCGGCCGCCCTGGGGTGGGGACAGTGGGGGCTGGCACCCTGCAGCATAGGGGTGGCTGTGGGAGCCTCCAGTGAGCATCTAAGCAACAGCCCCGAGCTTGCCTTGAAGGGGAGGGTCCCCGGGAGGAGACCTCCAACATTGCTGGGGGTTGGCTGAGGCACTGCAATGGTTCTGATTTGCTGTCGGGGATAAATGGGGGCTCCAGAAGGTCCTAGGGGGATCATTCATTCATTCAATTGTATTTATTGAGCGCATACTGTGTGCAGAGCACTGTACTAAGCCCTTGGGAAGTACAAGTTGGCAACATATAGAGACGGTCCCTACCCAGCAGCGGGCTCACAGTCTAGAAGATCCAGGCTCCTGGCCTGTCCCAGGACCCCAGGATAATCCCAAGCCCATCCAGTTGGGGCCCAGGAACCCAGGAGGGTCTGGGATGGGGGCCAGAGTCAGCTGCCAGGGGTGAGGTGGGCGCGGGCGTCTGTTCTGGACACAACCCCTTAGGGGCATGCCGAACATCCACAACTGGAGCTTGAATGGTTCTGGGGCTGGCCTGGACTGGGTCAGCCGGGGGAAGTTTGGATCGGCCCAGGAGTCATCCCCAGTTAAACCCAGCTGTTGGGGGCTCAGGCTGGGTGAGCGCTGCCCTCCATCCCACACCTCCCACTCCCAGGGGGCCAGGAATCACTCCAGAGCTGGAGCTGAGGGTCTGAACTGGGCTGGGGAAGGCCTGACTGAAAAGGATTATGAGGGCGGGAGAGCTGGGGAGGCCTGGGAGGCTTGGAATGGGCCTTCCAGGATCCCATCTGTCCAGCCGTGCTGACTCTGTGCCCACCCTCCCTCCCCAACTCTCCTCTCTCTGCTCGCAGATGACCAAAGCATGTTTGAGAATTGGAATGCGGCCCTCACTCCAAAGCTGCAGGCCAGCCGGTCCGTCCCCCATGTGCCCAAGCCCGGCCCCGGCCCGGCTGCCCCCGGGTCCGGGGAGTCCGGCGGGCCAGGTGCCCGCGCCGCCGGAGGCAGCACTCAGCATCTCAAGAACCTGGGGAAGGCTGTCGGAGCAAAGGTCAACGACTTCCTGCGGAGGAAGGAGTCCGTGAGCCTCGGCGATGTGGGCGTGATGGAGATCAATCCGAACGTGGGGGCGGCCTTCCCCGGAGCCCGGCCGGAGGAGGCCAGGTGAGTCAGGGGAAAGGGTGGCCTTGCCGTGAGCCCCCAGCTCCGGCGAGCCTCGCAGAACCATTCGCTTCTACCCAGAGCCAAACGACCGGGTGGAAATGGGCCTAGAGGCCACGGCCGGCCACACCGCCCTCCGTCTGCTTATCTCTCGAGCGGCCGCTCAGGTTTGCCCCTGCCAGTCACAGCCCGTGGTGGGCAGGGGGCCGGCTGTCCGTCACACCGGGCTCACGGATTCACCTCGTCGGGGCTTCTCTTGCAGGTCGACCTTGCTGGAAGCCTTCCCCCGGCTGGACCCTCCTCCCCCCGGGACCAAGAAGCGGACCCCGCGGGCCCTGAAAACCCCCCAGGACATGCTGTTCCCCCCTCAGCCTGACGTCGGTCCCCTGGGAGGCAGCGTGCAGGCGGTGCCCGGGTGGCCCCAAGAGTTGCCGTCCAAGGAGCCTGTGTCGGAGGGGACTGGGACTCCCAGCCTCCCCGAGGCAGAGGAGCCCGCGGACCTGGGACCCGGGGCCGAGCCGTGGCTGAATGGGGTGGGCCCCCTGTCTGTGCCTGACCTCATTCACAAGGACGGTCCCCAGGGCACGGCGGGCACGGTGGGTGTGGCGGGCAGGCAGCGCCGGGTCTCGTCCCCGGACCTCCCCGAGAGGACAGGCCTCAAGCGCAGCCTGAGCCCCGTCAGCCTGGCCGAGTCCCCGCGGGCCAGCGGCCCTGCACGGGCCAGCAGCCCCCCGCCGGCTAGGACCAACAGCCTGGACTGGGAGGGACGTCACCCAGACCTGCTTTCCTTTGAGTAGGCTCTTTCCCTCCCCGAAACTGGCCTCCAACCCCCGCCCCTACCTGTTCGGTGGTATGGTCCAGGGCCAGAGCAGGCTACTACTGGGCTGAGGGTCAGTCGGTCAGCTGCCTTATCCCTGATTCCCCTGCCCTCGGGGGTCGGCGTTTTATCCTGAGTGCAGGGAAAAGGCTTTGGGAAGGCCACTTGGATGGGGTGGGATCTGGGGTGGGGGCTGCAGTGAAGGAAGAGCGGGAAGGGCCCAGCTGCAGTCAGGTCTTCCGGCCCCTGATGGAGGCTCTGGGTGCCACTGGAGCGGGCGGGCCGGGAGGTCCCCTACCTGCAGGGGCCCGGGCAACACGGGAGGTTCGGAGGTCGACGAAGTCCCCGGCCCGCAGCAGGAGGATGCCGGCCAGAAGCCTGACTCCCCAGTGGGAAGCAAGCAAGAGGAGAGGGAGGCGGGGCCGGAGCCCCAGCCCGCAAGGAGCAGGCAGGTCAAGGTCAAGAGCCAGTCTCTTGTGCAAGAAAGGTACAGAGAGACCAGATGTGGAGAGAGCAGTAGTGTTTGGGATGGATGGCAGGGAGCAGGAGGAGTCTCGGTGGTCCCCAGGAAGCTCGAAATCAAGACGGCACTTCCTCCGGGTCCAGGCTGCCCAGCCAGGGGCAGAGAACTCCCACTGACCTGTGCTCCTTGCCCTGAGGAGCCTCGGCTAGCTCGGCTGCCCAGCCTGCCAGTGCCCCCTCCCGCCCGGGCTCCTTCTCTGACCCATTGTCCGTGTCCTGTTTCCCGCCAGGGTCCTGGTGCTGTCTCCCTGCGGCCCAAGGGCGCCTGCCCCGGCAACGAGAAGAGGATTGGCTTCTCCCCAGAGAAGATGTCTCTCCCCCGGGACCGGGGTGGGATCTCCCCAGGAGTGACCAGGGGCCGACCCCCAGCCTGGGAAGGCATCCAGCCCCAGCGCCTCCGCCCTCCCCCACATCCCCACACCGGGGGCACCACTCCCCTCTCCCCTTGCAGCTCCGTTTTCTCAGCTGCCTCCCCTTCTGCCGTTGAGAGGGCCCTGCCCCAGGCCCCGCCGCCGCTCTCAGTGGTATCACATAATGGCATTGCCTTATGGTGGCTGGGGACCTGACCCCGGGAAGGAGGCCGACTCCTTGTAAAATTCCAGGGAAGGGATGGGGAGTCAAAGCCTCTCCGTAGCCCCTCCCCAGCTGATCCACATTTACTCCTTGACTTCCCAGGCCTTGGGCTGCCGGGGCCCAGCCCCCCTTTACCATCCCTGTGGAACTCCACCCCCATCCTTTCCCCACCCATACACTTCTCTACCTCACCAGGGTGTGCTGCCACCTTCATCGCCCCTGCCCAGGGCTGAGCCCAAACTATCCCTTCCAGCCTGGTCTCTGAGCAATGAGGATCCCTGCCCCGGCTGTGAGTTCCCTAGAGTTTCCTGTTTCAACTGTAGGTCCACCTATGCGCAGTGGGGGAACACCTACCCTCCCACCCCCATGTAAGGTCAGGCTAGGAGGGGACCGAATTTTTCCTCTTCTCTCTCTTTTTGGAGCTCATCATGATCTCCCAATATACACACTGTCATGGGAACTGCCCTCCCCGCCTCCCAGGGGCAGAGGGGCTGCCTGGCACGGAGGCATGGTGGGTTGCGGTTGGCTGATCTCAGCTCCCAGGGATCCGGCCCACAGCACATTGCTCCAGAAACTTCCATAGCGTCGGAGCCTCCGGCGACGCCAGGCACAGAGAAAAGACATCGGCTCTGTTCGGATCTGGAGAGTTTATATTTATATTTTTAGGGGTTTTTGTAGCAAAGAATCAATTGCACAATAAAAGTTTTTCTGATGACAATGGGGTGGTTAGCGTCACAAGGGCTTTGCCTGAGATGTGGATGGGGGGAGCACTGGTGCTTTCCTTCCAGGGTGGAACCAGCTTAGCCATCAACCAGGGCACCCCCCTCCTCCTCCCACACACATATACCGAGTCCTGCACTCCTGCCTCTGGCCTGGAAAAACCTTCCAGGAACACATCGCTCCCGGACTCCAGGTGGAAAATCAACAAGCGTCTCTGGGACAGAGGCAGGAGAAGCAGTAGGGCCTTGTGGACAGAGCTCACAACTCGGAGATGGAAGTCCTGCGTTCTCACCATGGCTCTGCCTGCTGTGTGACTTTGGGAAAGTCACTTCCTTTCTCTGTACCTCAGCTTCCTCATCTGTAAAATGAGTTTTAAATATCTGTTCTCTCTCCCCCTTGTAGGACAGGAACTGTGTCTGATCTGATTATCTTGTACAACTTAGAAAAGTGCTTGGAGTATAGTCAGTGCTTAATAGATTCTACAGAGGCCACTCCCTCGAGCAGCCCCTGTCTGAAAGGAAGCAAGATGGGCCATAGATGATTCTCTGCCGTTGCTGAAGACCCTGGCCGTCCTGCTCTGGAGCCAGCAAGACTCCTCAGGTGTCTGTCCTGGGCTCAAAGTCAATCACATAGTATTGACTGAGCGCTTCCTGGGTGTAGGAGCACTGTAACTAAGCATTTGGGAGAGTATGGTATAACAGGAAGCCCCCAAGGCGCTTGCAGTCTAGAAGGGAAGACAGTTATTAAAATTACACGTAGGAGAAATGGCAGAGTAAAAAGTTGCATACGTGTGTGCTGGGGTGGATATCAAGTGCTTTAGGGATAAAAGTCCAAGTACATAAGGGATGCAGAAGGGAGAGGGAATTAGCAAGACAAAGGCTTAGTCTGGGAAGGCCTCTCGAGAAGCTGTAATTTTAACAAGGCTTTATAAGTGGAGAGTTGCCAACTTGTACTTCCCAAGCGCTTAGTACAGTGCTCTGCACACAGTATGCGCTCAATAAATACGATTGAGTGAATGAATAAGTGGGGAGAGTGATCAACTGTCCGATATGAAGGAGCAGGGAGTTTTGGGCCACCGGGAGGATGCGGGCGGGGGGGTCAGCTGTGAGATAGGTGAGATTGAGGCACAGTGAATAGAGGAGTGAAGCTTGCGGACGGGGTGGTGTGGCTCAGTGGAAAGAGTCCGGGCTTGGGAGTCAGAGGTCATGGGTTCGAATCCCGGCTCTGCCACTTGTCAGCTGTGTGACCTTGGGCAAGTCACTTAACTTCTCTGGACCTGTTTCCCCCTTTGGAAAATGGGGACTGAGACTGTGAGCCCCACATGGGACAACTTTGATCACCTTGTATCCCCCCACCCCCAGTGCTTAGAACAGTGCTTGGCACATAGTAAGCGCTTAACAAATACCACCATTATTATTCTTGTTATTATTATTATCAGCTCGGTACGGTAGATGGGGGAGAGGATCGGAAGATGCTGGGGCAGGAGGGCACATCATCCCAACACCCCCTGCTCCCCCAAACCTCTCCCTCACCTGCTGATGCCTCCAGCAAGCCCGTCGACAGCGAGGCTGGAGGGGACACCCCAACCAAGCAACATGGCCTAGTGGATAGAGCATGGGCCTGGGAGACAGAAGGTCATGAGTTCTAATCCCAGCACCACCACTTCTGTGCTGCGTGACTTCACTTCTCTGGGCCTCAGTTCCTGCATCTGTAAAATGGGGATTGAGACTGTGAGCCCCATGTGGGCCAGGGACTGTGCCCAACCTGATTTGCTTGTATAATAATAATAATATTAATAATAATTATTATTATTATCATGGGGAAGCAGTGTGGCTCAGAGGAAAAAGCACAGGCTTGGGAGTCAGAGGTCATGGTTCAAATCCCGGCTCTGCCACTTGTCAGCTGTGTGACCTTGGGCAAGTCACTTAACTTCTCTGAGCTTCTGTAAAATGGGAATGAAGACTGTGAGCCCCACGTGGGACAACTTGATCACCTTGTATCCCCCACAGCACTTAGAACAGTGCTTTGCAGATAGTAAGCGCTTAATAAATGCCATTATTATTATTATTAATTATTATGGTATTCGTTAGGTGCATACTATGTGCCAAGCATTGCTCTAAGCACTGTGGTAGATACAAGGTAATCAGGTTGGACACAGTCCCTTCCCACGTGGGGCTCACATTCTCAATCTCCATTTTACAGGTGAGGTAACTGAGGCACAGAGCAGTTAAGTGACTTGCCCATGTCCCACAGCAGACAAATAATAATAATAATAATGATGGCATTTGTTAAGCACTTACTATGTGCAAAGCACTGTTCTGAGCGGTCGGGAGGATACAAGGTAATCAGGTTGTCCCATGGGGGGCTCACAGTCTTAATCCCCATTTTCCAGATGAGGGAACTGAGGCCCAGAGAAGTGAAGTGACTTGTCCGAAGCCACCCAGCTGACAAGTGGCGGAGCGGGATTAGAACTCATGACCTCTGACTCCCAAGCCCGGGCTCTTTCCACTGAGCCGCCACGCTGCTTCTCTAATCTCTAGCCGGGAAGGGCAGTGCAGCTCTCTGACCATTTGGGATTAGAACTGGCGACCTCCGACTTCCATGCCCCTGCTCTTGCCACTTGGCCATGCTGCTTTTCTATCTTTTCCGTCTTGTATCCACCTCAGCGCGTAGTATAGTGCCTGGCACATAGTAAGCCCTTAAAATACCATTATTATTCATTCATTCAATCGTATTTATTGAGCGCCTACCGTGTGCAGTGCACTGTACTAATGATTACTGTTATTACTATTATTATATTAATATTATTAATATTACTATGTGCAAAGCACTGTTCTAAGCGGTGGGGAGGATACAAGGTAATCAGGTTGTCCCACGGGGGTTTCACAGTCTTAATCCCCATTTTCCAGATGAGGGAACTGAGGCCCAGAGAAGTGAAGTGACTTGCCCGAAGTCACAGCTGACAAGTGGGGGAGCCGGGATTAGAACCCATGACCTCTAATAATTATTAAATATTATTAAACAATTAATAATAACGTTATATTTTATTATCAATAATTATTATAATAATCATATTTCGGGGGGGTGAGGGGATGCACCCTTCTAGACTGTGAGCCCGCCGTTGGGTAGGGACCGTCTCTATATGTTGCCAACTTGGACTTCCCAAGCGCTTAGTACAGTGCTCTGCATACAGTAAGCGCTCAATGAATACAACTGAATGAATGAATGAATGAATGAATGAATGAATGAATGAATGCACCGGATCAGGGTGCCCCCCAGTGGTCAGAGAGCTGCACTGCCGGTCCCGGCTCGAAATGAGAGAAGCAGCGTGGCGGCTCCGTGGAAAGAGGCCGGGCTTTGGAGTCAGAGGTCATGGGTTCAAATCCCGACTCCGCCAATTGTCAGCTGGGTGACTTTGGGCAAGTCGCTTCACTTCTCTGGGCCTCAGTGACCTCGTCTGGAAAATGGGGGTGAAGACTGTGAGCCCCCCCGTGGGACAACCTGATCACCTTGTATCCTCTCCAGTGCTTAGAACAGTGCTTGGCACATAGTAAGTGCTTAATAAATGCCATTATTATTATTATATATACATTATATATGTATAATATATGTTGCCAATGCATAATAATAAATGCCATTATTATTATATATACATTAGATATGTGTAATATGTATAATATATGTTGCCAACGTGTAATAATAATAATAATAATAATGGCATTTGTTAAGCGCTTACTACGTGCAAAGCCCTGTTCTAAGCGCTGGGGGGGGGGGATACAAGGTGATTCAGTTGCCCCACGTGGGGCTCACAGTCTTAATCCCCATTTTACAGATGAGGTAACTGAGGCTCAGAGAAGTTAAGTGACTTGCCCGAGGTCACACAACAGACATGTGGTGGAGCTGGAATTCGAACCCATGACCTCTGACTCCAGAGCCCGTGCTCTTTCCACTGAGCCACGCAGCTTGTACTTCCCAAGCGCTTAGTACTGTGCTCTGCACACAGTAAGCGCTCAATAAATACGATTGAATGAAAGAATTATATAATGTAAGCACCTAACAAATGCCATCATTACTATTATTGTTATTAGAAATGATTTCGGCCAAAGGCGAGCAGGATTTTGTTGCGTGGAGCCCACACCCCAACACCCTGCGGCCAGGGAGACCGGGTGCCACGGGGCCAGGGGCCTCCGGAAAGCTGCGGGCACTGGCTGGGAGGAGGAAAGGGCACTGTGATGGGCATGGAGCCTCGACGTCCTTTGCCCTCGTGGTGGCATTTGAGGCTCCCCCCAGGGGGGCTGAGTGAGCTACTTGTCATTCATTCATTCATTCATTCAATTGTATTTATTGAGCGCTTACGGTGGGAGGCATTCCCAGACTGAGCGGAGGCCTTCCCAGACTGAGCCCCTTCCTTCCTCTCCCCCTCATCCCCCTCTCCACCCCCCCATCTTACCTCCTTCCCTTCCCCACAGCACCTGTATATATGTATATATGTTTGTACATATTTATTACTCTATTTATTTATTTATTTATTTATTTTACTTGTACATATCTATTCTATTTATTTTATTTTGTTAGTATGTTTGGTTTTGTTCTCTGTCTCCCCCTTTTAGACTGTGAGCCCACTGTTGGGTAGGGACTGTCTCTATATGTTGCCAATTTGTACTTCCCAAGCGCTTAGTACAGTGCTCTGCACATAGTAAGCGCTCAATAAATACGATTGATGATGATGATTGATGATGCAGAGCACTGTACTAAGCGCTTGCCAGCTTTGTGACTATGAGCAAGTCACTTCACTTCTCTGGGGATGAAGACTGTGAGAAGACTGTGTGAAGAATGGGGATGAAGACTGTGGGCCCCTCGTGGGACAACCTGATTACCCTGTATCTACCCCAGCGCTTAGAACAGTGCTTTGCACATAGTAAGCGCTTAACAAATACCAACATTATTATTATTATTATTATTATTATGTACAGTTGAATGAATGAATAATAATAGTTTTTATTAAGCGCTTACTATGTGCCAGGGACTGTACTAAGCACTGTGGTGGATACAAGACAGAGAAGATGGAGAAGCATTCATTCATTCACTCATTCAATTGTCTTTATTGAGCGCTTACTGTGTGCAGAGCACTGTACTAAGCGCTTGGGAAGTACAAGTTGGCAACATATAGAGACGGTCCCCACCCAACATTGGGCTCACAGTCTAGAAGCAGCATGGCCTAGTGGTAAGAGCAGGGGCATGGGAGTTGGAGGTCACGAGTTCTAATCCCACCTCGGGACCTGTGTATATATCTATATCTATATCTATATCTATATCTATGTGTGTGTATATGTATATATATATACATACGTATATGTATATGTATGTATGTTTGTATATGTATGTATGTATGTATATATATTTGTGTATATATATATATATGTATGTATGTCAATCTTATTTTGTTAATATGTTTTCTTTTGTTATCTGTCTCCCCCTTCTAGATTGTGAACCCGCTGTTGGGTAGGGACCTGTATATATATATATATATATATATATTTGTACATATTTATTACTCTATTTTACTTATACATATTTATCCTATCTTATTTTGTTAATATGTTTTGTTTTGTTGTCTGTTTTGTCTGTTGTTGTCTGTTTTGTTGTCTCCCCCTTCTAGACTGTGAGCCCACTGTTGGGTAGGGACAGTCTCTAGATTCATTCATTCATTCAGTCGTATTTATTGAGTGCTTACTGTGTGCAGAGCACTGTACTAAGCACTTGGGAAGTAGAAGTCGGCAACATATAGAGATGGTTCCTACCCAACAACGGGCTCATATACATATATACATTATTAGCAAATACTATCATCGTTCTTCTCATTATTAACGAATGCCGTCGCTCTCATTATTGATATTGTGGCCCACGAATAACCCCCATTAATAATAATAACCCCACAGCCAGTGCACTCAAATCTACATCCCTCATTGCTTGCCCAAAACAAAGCTGCCTGATGAGGGAAGGGAGAGGGGGGCGGTCAGGCAGAGTGGATACAGGTGGGGGGCTCAGGGCCGAGGGGGTCTCACGTCATGAGCTTTACCGGTATATGGAGTCTGGAGAGAGGACAGCATTTCTGGATAGTGGCGGAGGCCCAAGTCCCTACTTCACCTGTGAGAGACAGTAACACCTGCCGTGCTTCTTCCTTCAAACAGTCAAATAATTAATCCATCAGTCCATCAGTGAAATTTATTGAGCACCTACTATGTACAGAGCACTGTCCTAAGCAATGGGAGAGTTACAATAAAGTTAGCAGGCACAATCCCTACCCTCAAGGAGCTTCCAGCCTAGGGGATGAGACAGACATTAAAATAAATTACAGATCGGAGGAAGCAGTAGAGGTTAAGATATGTACATAGGTGTTATGGGGTGGGGAGAAAGGGTTGTGAGTGTTGAGTTGGCCCGGAAGTGCTGAAATAGCAGTTGGGGTTGGAAGGTGAAAAGATGAAAGATTATTTGGACAGGACGTCTTGGAGATGAGGTTTCAGATGGGCTTAGGGCTTTGAAGAAGGACCTGCCAGGTGTGAAGCGGGAGGGAGTTCCCGGAATGAGGGAGAGTGAGAGCAAGAGGCCGGCAGTAAGAGTCGAGAAGGAGGCATAGTAAGTAGGTTGGATCGAGAGGAATGAAGACTGAGCTGGAGTATAACAGGGAGAAGAGTGGGTATGTGGGCGGGAGTGCCTTAAAGCTAGTGATCCTGCGTTTTTACTTAAAAGTGCAGAAGAATGGCCAGCCATTAGAGGATTTAGAAGAGTAGGGTGATGTGTGTAAAATGGTGTTTTAGAAAAGCATTTCCTGGGGGTAAAAGTGAAGTATGGACTGGAGTGGGGAGGGACTGGAGACAGGGATGTCAACGAGGAGGCCGATGCAGTGGTCGTGTGCTCGGGCCCAGAGTATTGGAGGCTTGGATGGAGAAGCAGAGGTGGATCCCGAAGATGTTGGGGAGGAAGAACGGAGAGGATTTGGTGACCAACTGAATAGAGGGGTTGAAAGAAAGAGAGGAGGCAGGGACAATGCTGAGGTTGAGGGCTTGAGATGGGGAGGATGGTGGCATTGTCCACAGTGAAGGGAAGATGAGGTGGAGGAGGAGAGGATTTGGGACGGAAGGTGAGTTAGGCTCTGAGAGGAGGAGGAGCTGGGCTTTCCCCCTTCTCCCCCACCAGCCTCCAGCACCTCATCAGTGCTCTTGGGTAGGGCAACAACACCCACCCCCACCCCACAATCCAGACTGGTCCCAGAATCCAGTGTTCCCGGGGCAGCCCAGGTCCCAGGCCCCCCGCATGCCCATCCTGGCCACAGTGATCTGGGCTTCCACGAAGCCTGGCTACTGATGACAGCCAGACTGTGAGGCCCAGTAGTCTCCTCCCTGGACACCGGCACACCTCACCCACAAACCCCTTCCTCTTCTCTCCCATGCACGTTACACACTCAAAGTTCACAAGGGCACCCACACACACACTCCCTCCCTCAACGGCCTGGGCTGGGGGTGGGGGGAGGGATCTTTGTCCGCATATGGGCTCCCTGGGGGCAGATCTGAGACCAAGGCAAAGTCCCAGCCCCGCCTCTCTGGGGCCCTCACCCTCAACTAACAGCATAATAATAATGATATTAATAATAATAACAATGGTGGTAGTTGTTAAGTGCTTACTATGTGCCAGGCACTGCACTAAGCACCGGGGTGGACACAAGCAAATCGGGTTGGACACAGTCCCCTGTCCCACGTGGGGCTCACAGTTTTAATCTCCATTTGACAGATGAGGTCACCGAGGCCCAGAGAAGTGAAGTGATTTGCCTAAAGTCCCGAAGCTGACAAGTGGCAGGGCCGGGATTAGAGCCCAGATCCTTCTGACCCCCAGGCCCAGGGTCTATCCACTAGGCCACGTGCCCCAACTGCCCCCAGGTGACCGGAGGGAGGGGCGGGGGGGGACCAACTGGGGACCCCAACAGTCCAGGTAGCCGGCTCACGCTTCCCAAGTCGACAAAGTGGCTCCATGGCTGCCAGATCCAGGGCATGCGGGGCGGACACGAGGCCGGGCCCGGAGAAGCGAGGGTGCTGGGGGTCCCGGGAGGTCCAGAGGCTGTGAAGGCTCAGGCCGCAGGGAGCGGACGGGGGGCGGGAGGGGAGGTGGAGAGGGTCCTGGGGCAGGAGACCCCTGTGCCCCCCTTCCTCAGGGCAAAACATCCACGTAATCGTCCGCATTGTTCTCCGCCAAGGACCGGCGGGAGCGGCCGGAAGCTCCGGGCAGGGATGCCAGATGTAGGGGCCACCCCTGAGCTCCCTGCTCAGACCCTCTCCCAGGGGGGGCCGTAGCCGGAGGGACCCAAGGGGCTGCCCTTCTGCAAGCCTTCGGGGCTTCCCCCCACCCACCTCTGGCCTGGGCCGCCCGCTCCTGGCTCTCACAGAACGTGGCCTCCAGGTCTACCTTGGAGCGCCGCCAGAAGAGGTAAGGGTTGTTGGCCGGGGCCGGGGCCGGGGTCGGGACCGGGACCGCAACCAGGACCGGATGGCGGAGCCGAGTGACCATGCCCTGGTTGGCCTGCTTGTATTTGGCTATCAGCTCCGGGAGGTTCGGGAACAGTTCCGTCCGAATGCCTTCCGTGGTCTGTGGGCATAAGGAACCACGGGTCAGTGGATGGGCCGTGGGCCACCTGACTCCTTGCCTTCACTCCGCTGACCTTCCCCACTACCTTGGAGTGGGAGACTATCCCCGGACTCCTCCCCACAGCCTCTCCCCTCTCCATCCCCCCCGGCAGGCAGGTCCACCCTTGAGCCCAACCAAGATCGAGCTGGGAACGCACGCCAGAGCAGGAGGCATCTTGGTTGTCCTCCCTGACAAAACCTAAAGGAAGGTATTCCCCATTCTGGGAATGGGATCTCCCAGTGGGCAGGGAGAAGGCGAGGAGGGAGGTGGAGGGGAGGAGTGGGTGGGAGGGTTGCATTTCCTTACCTCGATGCTGAAGTACCCGTGCTTTTGACTGAAGATTCGGTACGTGTAGACGAGATTTCCAAACCTGTGGAAAGAGGGCCTCGGTGTGAGTCGCCTGGCTCGGTCAGCGAGGGGACGGTAGCCCACGGTAGCCGACAGCAGCCGGCTCGCCCTTGGTCCAGTCGGCCTCAGCCCCAGATCAGGGAATATAGGTGGGGCCTCTGGAGAGGGGCCAGGAGAGGCAGGGGCTGAACTTTGAGCAGTGCCTGCTGGAAGATGGTGTGTCCCCTCTGGAAGAGGCAGTGCAGTCAGTGGTGTCCCCAGACTGGCCCAGCTGGCCCACTGAAGCATCCGGCGGGTCCCGACTCTCACCAATGCCACCTGCCACAGTCCTCGGGCCTGGCTTGGGCCTTGGAAAAGTTTCCTGCAGCATTGCTGTACTGTGTGCTGAGTGCCGTTCATGGGGTCTCTCAATCAATCAATCAATCAATAGTATTTATTGAGTGCTTACTATGTGCAAGCACTGTACTAAGCACTGGGAAGCACACAGTACACGGAATTAGGAGACACGTTCCCTGCCCATAACGAGCTTGCAGTCTAGAGGGAGAGACAGGCATTAATATGAATGTACTGGCCTGTGGGCATTTTGACGGGGAGGTTGAGGTCTGGCCAGGGCAGAAGCATGGCCTAATGGTTAGCACACAGGCCTGGGAATCAGAAGGACCTGGGTTCGTTCAATTGAGTGCTTACTGTGTGCAGAGCACTGTACTAAGCACTTGGGAGAGTGAAGTAGAACAATAAACAGACACAATTCCCGGCCCACAGTGAGCTTACAGCCTAGAGAAGGAAAGTTGCATCGGCCTGGAATTGAACCCTGGCCTCCCATGTGAATTCTGCCAGTGACTTGTCTGCTATGAAACCTTGGGTAAGTCACCTAATTTCTCTGTGCCTCACTTACCTCATCTGTAAAATGGGCATTAAGATTGTGAATGTGGGACAGGAACTGTACCCAACCTGATTACCTTGTATCTACCCCAGTGTGCCTGGCACATAGTAAGCGCTTAACAAATACCACAGTTATTATTGTTATTATTAATAATAATGTTCATAGAAACTGGGAAATAATAATGATGGTATTTGTTAAGCACTTACTATGGGCAAAGCACCATTCTAAGTGCTGGGTAGATGCAAGCTCATCAGAGGTTTGTAGCCCTGTTTACTGGGGGCTAGAAGGGGTGCTGGAGGCTCTGGCAGACTTGGGGCGATGGGCAAGATGGGGAGTCTGGCCCTCCGCTCCCCCTGGCCCAAAATTGGCCCCTTCCCCTCCCTGGAAGCCAGCTCCCCTGGCTGCCACGACCCAGTCTGCTTTCTGCCCAGGGCCATGCCTTGGAGGTGGGAAGATCTACCCCACAGACTCCCGAGGGAATTGGGGCCCAGTGCGGCTTCCCCTTCCACCCAATGGCTAGTCAGTCCTGATGCCAAGCAAGGTTGGCGAGTGATTTTCCAGAGACCCTTTGACCTTTGAGTTAAATCTGCCGGACCTCCCACTGCCGGCCCCCACGGGTACGACTCGCTACTCTGTGGCTGCAATCTTCAAGTTCTCTCTCACTGCGGTTTGGCCATCTTGCAGATCAAACCAAAGAACACTGAAGTACAAACCTCCCCCTGAGTATGTTGCTTCAGTGAAGACCACAGCATAATAGTTCCAACCCACGTCCTGGCCTGCTCCTATCCTGAAAGCCAAATCCACGGTCTTGAGGGAGACTGGGGCGTGGGGGCGGGAAGCATGTTTAATCCCACCTGGATATTCTTTCCCAGTGCTCTGCATCCAGTAAGGACTTAAAATATACCATTACTACTGCTACTACGACTACTACTACTATGTGATTTCCTGAGCCTGTGTTTGACAGGACCCCTTTAGCGGGAGAAGAGGGGCCCAGGGAAAGCCAACAGCAACAGAAGGGGATGGCAAAGCCCAGTTTGTCAGGAAAACAGGAAGTTTCAGTCCCACCCGGGTGGCCCACAGCAATGCCTTACCCAAGTCAACTTGAAATTCATTCAGGAAGAGAGAAAGGAGAGGCTCGCTAATTAGAATGAGTTATCAGCCCGGACCTGGGAGTGAGAGAACCGGGGTTCTCATCCCAGCTCTAACAATTGTTTGTTGTGTGATTCTGGGCAAATCACCGAACTTCTCTGGGCCTCAGTTTCCTCATCTGTAGAATGGGGATTCAATTGTCGTTCTCCCCCTACTTTGACTGTGAGCCCCAAGAGGAACAAGGACTGTGACCAGATTATCTTGGATCTATTGCAGTGCTTACTACAGTACTTGGCACAACATAGGCACTTAATGAATAGATAATAATAATAATAATGGCACTTATTAAGCGCTTACTACATGCAAAGCACTGTTCTAAGTGCTGGGGAGATAACAAGGTGATCAGGTTGTCCCACGGGGGGTCACAGTCTTAATCCCCATTTTACAGATGAGGTAACAGAGGCACAGAGAAGTTAAGTGACTTGCCCAAACTCACACAGCTGACAATTGGCGGAGCCGGGGTTTGAACCCATGATCTCTGACTCCAAAGCCCCTGCTCTTTCCACTGATCCATGCTGCTAGATGATGATGAGGAGGATCAGACAAGTGGAAAAATTATCTCCAAGGCTTTTCTAAGTGAACCAAACCACTGTCTTCAGCAGCCAACCTAAAAGGTCTTCCCTGGAGTGGAGAAATCTGCTTGATTTCTGAACTCCATCAGGAGGACAGGGAATCAGAAAAGCCAAAGGATTCAGGGGAGCGCTAATCCTGGGACATTTTAATCTGCCTGTGAGAGGCCCTGATGGGACCGTGTGCACACATGTATGTGTCAAATGGGTCTATGCGCTCTCGGTGTGGAGGAGTGAATTCTCAAGGGGATCCAGGGAACTGTTTTCCCATGGTATTTGAGCCTCTGGTTAGGACACATGGCGGTGGCAGTGGCAGGAATGAGGTGTGCCCATCCAGGGGGGCTCTATTTCCTGTTTCATGGGAAGCAGCTGCCGCTCTGCTAACCATGTGGTTCTCTCAATGCCGCTGTGGCTGAGGGGATGTGCCGGGGCTCTGTGGTCCCACCCCCACCCCCAGTGGCTACCGCTCACGCCTGGGCTGGCTTCCGCTGCCCTGCAGTCAACACCGTCTCTCCCTGCAGTCCCTACCGGGCCTCAAACTCACTTTCACTCAGGACAGGGGCCACCATCTTTTGACCACCGGTCACCCTCTCCATCCCTCTCCAAGTCAATCTGAGGTTGGTGTATCATCCAGCCTCTAGGCTCTGCCCCACCAGGTCACGTTGGGCCTATGTTTGTCATCTACTCATCCCAGTCTGGAGGCCACTGTCAGCTTTTCCCTCTCCCCAGGGTGAGCTCCGCTGATGGAGGTGGCTCTGCCACCCAGTCCTTCCATCATGGGGCTGTTGTTTTCCCTCTATCAGAGCCAGGCAGGATGGTCCAGCCCCCGGCAGTCACCCGGACTGGGTTGGCTCGGAGAAAAGCAGCAGGAAACGTCTCCCCGGGGACCCTGGGTATGACCTACACTTTCCTACTCAGAGCCCACAGGAACGGATTGCCCACCCACAAAGTCAAACCCAAGCCCCACCATGGATTGCTGGAACACCATCCCCTGGGATCCTCTGACTTGCTCTGAATAGCCAACAGACCACCTCTCTTCCGCCTCAGAGCCCTCCGAAAATCTCATCTCCTCCAAAAGGCCTTCTCTGACTAAGCCTTCACTTCCTTAAAGTTGAGAAACCACAACCCAGCCAGGAGAACAAGGTTCTGCAACCTCTTGCAAAGACTCCCAATCACGTTACCTCTCCTCATTTCATTCCCGTTCCGATGTTTTGCTTTGAATTATTTTCATATAGATCATACAGTAGTTAATTATAATACTTCATCTAGGGCTTACTATGTGCCAAGCCCCATCCTAAGTGTCGGGGTAGCCACAGGATAATTATCTCAGATGCAGTTCCTCTCCCACGGGGAGTTCGTGGCCTAAGGGGGAGGGATAACAGGCATTGAATCCCCATTTTACGGGTGAGGAAACTGAGGCATAAAGAAGTTAACTGACATCCTACTCTGCAATCTCACATTTCTTCCTGCCTTCAACGCATCTCTATTTGGATGCCTCCCCAACATCTCAATCTTAACATGTCCAAAACAGAACTCATCTTTCCACCCAAACCCTGCCCTCCATCATCTTTCCCTTCACTGTAGACAACACAAGCCCCCCTGCCTCACAAGCCCCTAATCTTGACATTGTCTCCAACTCATCTCTCTCATTCAACCCTCATAGTCCTTCTGCCACCGATGCCAGTCAGGTCTGCCTTCACTACATCGCTACAGTCTGCCTGTTCTCCATCCAAACAGCGAGGATACTGATTAAACACCTATCCTACCCCATCTTGATTCCTGCAGCAGCCTCCTCGCTGAATTTCTTGTCTTTGCCCACTCCAGTCCTTCACTCTGCTGCCCCAATCATTTTTCTAAAGCAACATTTAATTCACATCGCCCCACTCCTCAGAAGCCTGTAGTCGTTGCCCATCCACCTCCACATCAAACAGAAACTCCTTGCCATCAGCTTTAAAGCATTCAGTCTGCTCTCCCCCTCCTACCTTAACCTCCCTGATTTCCTAATACAACCGAGCCCACACACTTGGCTCCTCCAACGTCAACCTACTCACTGTACCTCAATATCGTCTATCTCATAGCTGACCCCTCACCCACATCATCCCTCTGGCCTGGATCTCCCTCCCCCTTCGTTTCCGACAGACCACCAGTCTCCCCACCTTCAAAGCCCTCCTAAAATCACACCGTCTCCGAGAGGCCTTCTCTGACTAAGCCCTCATTTCTCCTGCTTCCTCTGCTTTCTGCATCGCCTATGCACTTCGATCTGTATCCCTTAAGAACACGATATTCACCGCACCCTCAGCCCCACAGCACTTACTTAGATATCCAGAATGTATTTTGCCATTTTCCTTCCCCTATAGACTGAAAACTCCTGGTGGGCAGGGAACATGTCTACCAACTCTGATATACTGTAGTCTCACAAACGCTTAGTACAGTGCCCTGCACACAGTAAGTGCTCAATAAATACCGCTGATTAATTGATTACCCACGGTCACACAGTGGGCAAGTGGCAGAGCTAGGATTAGAGTCTGGGAGTCATGCGGTTTGATAAACCCCGATAGAGCATCTTAATCGTGTCCCTGCTTTTCATTATATTAAAAACTATTTTTTAAGTTAATTTTTGAAAAAGCAACCAAGACGATATAGTCTATCTTTTAGACTGTGAGCCCACTCTTTTAGACTGTGAGCCCACTGTTGTGTAGGGACTGTCTCTATATGTTGCCAACTTGTACTTCCCAAGCGCTTAGTACAGTGCTCTGCACATAGTAAGCGCTCAATAAATACGATTGATTGATTGATTGATTGATCTAATCACATTGAAGTTAGAAAGCCACAAATGCATTATAAAATCAGCTGCAAGAATTCAATTTTCAAATGTTCGTCATCCACCCAGGTGGACCAGAGGTAGAGGTAGATTCCATTTTGTGTATTGGAGAACAGCAGAAAGAGAGCGAGACAAAGTTCACAGCTGAAGATACTTTTGAATCACACAGCAGTCCCATTTTCAATATTGAGGCTGTCAACTAAGAGGTCCAGCATCAGCCCAGAGGTAGAGAAGAGATAAACAGGGCATTCTTTTTTTTATAGACCTTAATATTGTTACAAATTTTCCTTCGCTACAGCCACCTTGTGGAATCGCTCTTCATTTTAACACCCTAAGACTCGTTGCAATTAATAATAATTAATAATAAGGTGGCATTTGTTAAGTGTTTATTTTGTGCCAGGCACCATAATAAGCGCTGGGATAGATGCAAGCAAATGGGGTTGGACATGGTCCCTGTCCCACGTGGGGCTCACAATCTTCATCCCCGTTTTACAGATGAGGGAACTGAGGCCCAGAGAAGTAAAGTGACTTGCCCAAGGTCACAGAGCAGACAAGTGGCGGAGCGGGGATTAGAACCCAGGTCCTTCTGAATCCCTGGCTCGTGCTCTATCAGCTGAGCCATGCTTCTTTGCACTAAACTCGGTGCAGTTGCAGGTTAATAACCATGATACTAAACTGACATCTCGCTGTGGGCAGGGAACGTGTCTGTTAATTCTGTTGTACTGTACTCTTCTACTTGTTAAGTGATATTTATCATTAATCATACAGCGCGTGAAGGCTTTTCATGGTACTTTTGCAGAAATTCCGGAAAGACTCCAAATGAATTAACTATGGTATTTAGTAAGCGCTTATTCAATTCTGAGCCCTGACAGAAAAAGAATCCTCAGATCAGAACCAGGCTGTGTTCCACCCGGCACTCACAATCGGAGGTGGGGAGATAGGGTGGGGAAGGTGGGAGGGGAGGGGGTCGTATTCCCATTTTCCAGATGAGGAAACCAAGGCGCGGAGAGGCTAAGTGATTAACTCGAGGTCACAGAACGGGCTAGTGGGAGAACTCAGGGCTCTTGAATGCCGGTCCTCTGCTCTTGGCCCTGGGCCATGTGAATGTGTAGAAAAACATACTGTAAGATCGAACCACATTTTCACGGAATGGGAACTGGGTATCTGAAGTGAGTTGGGGGAGGGGGTCACACCTTTCCTTACACCTGCCCTGATATTATTCCCATTAAGGGTTGAGTTCTTCAACCCAGGAATAGTTATACATAATGATGGAATTTACTGCGCATTTACTTTGGGCCAACACTAGTTGAAGGGAATAGCTGGGTGAGGGTATAAGGGTCATCCTCAGAAAGGGGCCGGCTGTTACCGGGTTGAAAGGCTGAGCAAAGACCCCTGGTTTGGGATGCTGACTGACCCTCTGAGCTAATTCCTGAGGAACGGTAATGATGATGGTATTTGTTCAGCCGCTAACTACGCGTCAGGCCCTGTTCTAAGCGCTGGGGTAGATACAAGCTAATCGTGCTGGACACAGTCCCTGTCCCCTGGTCTTAATCCCCACTTTTACAGATGAGGGACCTGAGGCACAGAGAAGTTCATCATCATCATCATCATCATCATCATCATCAATCGTATTTATTGAGCGCTTACTGTGTGCAGAGCACTGTACTAAGCGCTTGAGAAGTCCAAGTTGGCAACATATAGAGACAGTCCCTACCCAACAGTGGGCTCACAGTCTAAAAGGGGGAGACAGAGAACAAAACCAAACATACTAACAAAATAAAATAAATAAATAAAGTTCACACAGCAGACAAGTGGCAGAGACGGGATTAGAACCCAGCTCCATCTGACTCCCACGCCTTTGCTCTGTCCAGTAGTCTAGGAAGTTAAGGGACAGGGGCTGGGGAAGAAATCCAAAAAGGGAAGACCCACAGCTGGGCCTGGAGAGATGGCTTGGGCTTAGCGGGTCGAAAACACACACACAGCCGGAGGCCCGATGGGGCAGAGAAGTCCGAGGGAAACACAGATGACCACATTTCGTGAGGGCAGTTCTCAAGTCCCCTTCCTGTCCATGAACTAACCTTTCGGAATTGACCTCCCACTTGACCCATTACAGCAAAAGAAATTGGGGCTGCTCATCCTTGGAGGGGGCAGCCGGCTCAGTCCCGCCGCATGTGCCCTGCAGCTTCTGGCTGCTTCTTTGACGGTCTTATCAAACCCCAACATCAACAAGTATTTCCTCCGTTCTTGTCCGGTAGACCTTGTCGGTCAGTGTGGCCGATTGGGGCCGGGCCTCGTCTCATTACTTCCTGCCGGCTCCCCAGTCCCTCGCTGAGTTCCCGCACCTCCGGGGTTTCTCACAGGCCCCGGCGGCCTTTTCCATCCCGTTTCCCACGTGGACGAGCTGGGGCCTTGAAGGAACCGATCACCAGCCCGGCCTGCGTCGTCCTCCTGGGCACGGGACATGGGACCTGCCTTGACACTCCTCCTTATTCAATAGCATTTATCGAACGCTTACTGTGTGCAGAGCATTGTACTAAATGCTTGGGAGAATACAATCGAGCAATAGACAGGCTCCCCGCTCACATCGAGCTTACAGTGAAGCGGGGGAGACAGACATTAATAGAAAGAAGTACATTACAGCTATGGTCGTACATGCTATGGGGCTGAGTTGTGGGGGGACAAATAAAGGGAGCAAGTCAGGGTGTCACAGAAGGGAGCGGGAGAAGAAGAAAGGAGGGCTTAGTCCCCCCAGCTCACGACAGTCCTGCTGAGGGGTGCTGGGAAATATTGGTGGGCTCCCGAGGGGCTGTCAATCAATCAATCAAATGCATTGAATGCATATATACGTATGTAGAGAGGGCTCTCTGGGGAGTGATTGGTGTTGTCCTTTGGAATCAAAGGAGCCACCATTGATGGTGAAAGTCCCCTATAAATCCGAGTGTTGCTGGAAAGGCCAGTGTGGGACCCACAGTCCCGGCCAAATTGTCCACACAAAAAGGCTGATCACAACAGCTAGCTGCACACAGTAAGCACTCAATAAATACGATTGATTGATTGATTGATTGATTGATTTGACATTGTTGACCACCCCCTTCTCCTGGAAACATTATCCAACCTTGGCTTCACTGATACTTGTCCTCTCCTGGTTCTGCTCCTCTGTCTCTGGCCCCTCATTCTCAGTCACTTTGGCAGGCTCCTCGTCTACTTTGGGCAAGTCAACTTCTCTGTGCCTCAGTTACCTCATCTGTAAAATGGGGATTAAGACTGTGAGCCCCCCGAGGGACAACCTGATCACCTTGAAACCTCCCCAGTGCTTAGAACAGTGCTTTGCACATAATAAGTGCTTAATAAATGCCATCATCATTATTATTATTACCTCCCACCCCCTAAATGTCCCTCAAGGTTCAGTTCTGGGTCCTGTTCTATTCTCTATCTACACCCACTCTCTTGGAGAACTCATTCACTCACATGGCTTCAATTACCTCCTCTATGCAGATGATTCCCAAACCTCCATCTTCAGCCCTGATCTTTCTTCCTCTCTGCAGTCTTGCATTTCCTCCTTCCTTCAAGGCATCTCTACTTGGATATCCTGTCATCACCTCAAATGTAACATGTGAAAAACAGAACACCTCATCTTCCCACCCAAACCCTGTCCTCCTTGTGACTTTCCCCATCACTGTAAACGGCCCCACCATCCTTCTTATCTCACAAGCCCATAACCTTGGTGTTATCCTTTACTCCTCTCTCTCACTCAACCCACATAGAATAATAATAATAATAATGATTATAATTATGGTATTTGTTAAGCACTTACTATGTGCCAAACACTGTTCTAAGTGTTGGGGTAGATACAAGGTAATCAGGTTGTCCCATGTGGGGCTTACAGACAATATCCATTTTACAGATGAGGCACAGAGAATAATAGTAATAATAATAATGGCATTTATTAAGCGCTTACTATGTGCCAAGCACTGTTCTAAGCGCTGGGGAGGTTACAAGGTGATCAGGTTGTCCCACGGGGGGCTCACAGTCTTAATCCCTATTTTACAGATGAGGGAACTGAGGCCCAGAGAAGTGAAGTGACTTGCCCAAAAGTCACCCAGCTGACAAGTGGCCGAGCCGGGATTTGAACCCATGACCTCTGACTCCAAAGCCCGGGCTCTTTCCACTGAGCCACGCCGCTTCCCCAATTCTAATAATGACGATGCTATTTGTTAAGCACTTACTATGTGTCAAACACTGTTCTAAGCACTAGGGTAGATAGAAGCTAATCGGGTTGGCCACAATCCCAGTCCCAAATAAGGCTCACGGTCTTAATCCCCATTTTACAAATGAGGTAACTCGGTCACAGTGAAGTGAAGCAACCTGCCTAAGGTCACATAGCAGACAATGTGACACAGTCTTTTAGACTGTGAGCCCACTGTTGGGTAGGGACTGTCTCTATATGTTGCCAATTTGTACTTCCCAAGCTCTTAGTACAGTGCTCTGCACATAGTAAGCGCTCAATAAATACGATTGATGATGATGATGATGACAAGTGGAGGAACCGGAATTAGAACTGGGTCCTCAATCCCAGGCCCATGCCTTATCTTCTAGGTCATGTTACTTCCCACTGTACTCTCCCACGCAGTGCCCTGCACATCGTAAGCGCTCAACAAATACCAATGATTGATTGATAGATGCCCAGCTCCGTTTCTAGATCATAGATCGACAACGGGAGAAGGGCAGGTGCCCCAGCTGGCCGCTTCCTCGCCCGCACCTCTCCCCGCCGGGCCCGGGGCCGAACGGCCAGAAGAGTCCGGTACTCACGAGACACACAGGCAATAGGCCCCAGCCACGGTCTCGCTGTCCCTTAGCAGAAAGTTGCCATCTTTGCCATCCTTGAGCAAGAGCTTCTCACTGTCTCGCTTGGTTATTGGCCCGTGGTAAAAGGGCAGATCCATGGGGATCCCGGGCTTCGGCCGCCAGTGCCCCCCGACCTCTGGCTGGCCCTCGGGGTGGGGAGGTGGAGGTTTGCCAGGGCGGGAGCCGAGGCGCTGAGGCACACACTCCCCACAACGGGGTCCTCTGCTTGGGGTCTGGGAGCCGAACCTGCGAGTGTGAGACCGCTCCACCGACCACCCCGGGGAGGCCGACCAACAGCGCTGCAGGAAACTGATGACACCAAATGTGTGAGTAATTGACCACTGCCTTCCCCTCTCCTTTACCGCTCGCGCAGGAAATGCAGGCCTAGAAATTCGGTGTTTTGCCAGGCTGAAGGGGTGACGGGCTTTTTACCTGGCACTGAGGCGAGAGCCGGCCAAGAGCCTTAGAGTAACAACAGCCGTGGTATTTAGAAGCAGCGTGGCTCAGTGGAAAAGAGCCCGGGCTTTGGAGTCGGAGGTCATGGGTTCGTATCCCAGCTCCACCACGTCTGCTGTGTGACCTTGGGCAAGTCACTTAACTTCTCTGTGCCTCAGTTACCTCATCTGTAAAATGGGGAGGACAACTGTGAGCCCCAAGCGGGACAACCTGATCACCTTGTATCCCCCCCCAGTGCTTAGAACAGTGCTTTGCACATAGTAAGCGCTTAACAAATGTCATTATTATTATTATTATTATTATAACTGCCCACTCGCCGTGGCTGGGAAAATAGGCTGCTGACTCTTGTGTTGTGTTCTCCCAGATGCGTAGTAAGGTGCTCTGTACATAGTAAGCACTCAATAAATGCCATTGGTTGATTCACTGATTGATTGAAATGCCACCGATTATTTCTTAAGCGCTCACCATGTGCCGAGCACTGGGGTTGGTCCAAAATAAGCAGCGTGGCTTCGTGGACAGAGCACGGGCTTGGGAGTCGTCAGAGGATGCGCGTTCTAATCTCCCTCTGCCGCTTTGTCTGCCGTGTGACCTTAGACAAGCCACTTACCTTCTCTGTACCTCAATGACCTCATCTGTAAAATGGGGATTAAAACTGAGAGCCCCACGTGGAACAACCTGATTCCTCTGTATCTACCCCATGGTAATGTTAAGCGCTTACTGTGTACCACGAACTGTTTTAAGCGCTGGGGGTAGGTATTCATTTATTCAATCGTATTTATTGAGCACTTACTGTGTGCAGAGCACTGTACTAAGCGCTTGGGAAGTACAAGTTGGCAACATATAGAGACAGTCCCTACCCAACAGTGGGCTCACAGTCTAGAAGGGGGAGACAGAGAACAAAACAAAACATATTAACAAAATTAAATAAATAGAATAAATAGGCACAAATAAAATAGAGTAATACATTCATACAAACATATACATATATACAGGTGATATGTAGAGAAGCAGCGTGGCTTAGTGGAAAGATGAGGAATTTGGGAGTCAGAGGTTGTGGCTTTTGATCCCGGCTCTGCCCACTTGTCAGTTGTGTGACTTTGGGCACGTCACTTCACTTCTCTGTGCCTCAGTTACCTTATCTGTAAAATGGGGATGAAGACTGTGAGCCCCAGTTGGGACAATCTGATTATTTGTTCTACCCCAGTGCTTAGAACAGTGCATGGCACATAGTAAGCGTTTAACAAATACCATTATTATTATTATATTTATTATATATTATTAATAATCATATTTATTGAGCAATTACTGTGTGCCAATCACTGTACTAGGCACTTGGGAGAGCACAGTATAATATCAGGCACATTCCTACAGATGTGGCTGTAGGATTCTGATTCCTCAGAAATCTCCAGTGGCTACCAATCAATCTGCGCATCAGGCAGAAACTCCTCACCCTGGGCTTCCAGGCTGTCCATCCATCCCCTGGCCCCCTCCTACCTCACCTCCCTTCTCTCCTTCTACAGCCCGGCCCGCACCCTCCGCTCCTCCGCCGCTCATCTCCTCACTGTACCTCGTTCTCGCCTGTCCCGCCATCGACCCCCAGCCCACGTCCTTCCCCTGGCCCGGAATGCCCCCAGTCCCTCTGCCCATCTGCCAAGCTCGCTCTCTTCCTCCCTTCAAGGCCCTACTGAGAGCTCACCTCCTCCAGGAGGCCTTCCCACATTAAGCCCCCTCCTTCCTCTCCCCCTCCTCCCCCTCTCCATCCCCCCCACCTTACCTCCTTCCCCTCCCCACAGCACCTGTATATATGTATATATGTTTGTACGGATTTATTACTCTATTATTTGTACATATTTATTCTATTTATTTTATTTTGTTAATATGTTTTGTTTTGTTCTCTGTCTCCCCCTTCTAGACTGTGAGCCCGCTGTTGGGTAGCGACCGTCTCTATATGTTGCCAACTTGTACTTCCCAAGCGCTTAGTACAGTGCTCTGCACACAGTAAGCGCTCAATAAATACGATTGAATGAATGAAGGAATGAGGCCACACAACCCCTTGTTCGTCCCTGAAGCCCCGCCCTCGTCTCTGGGCCTGAAGCACACCCCTTCGGCTCAGTGGAAAGGAGCCCGGGCTTTGGAGTCAGAGGTCATGGGTTCAAATCCCGGCTCTGCCAATTGTCAGCTGTGTGATTTTGGGCACGTCTCTTCACTTCTCTGTGCCTCGGTTACCTCATCTGTCAAATGGGGATGAAGACTGTGAGCCCGCCGTGGGACAACCTGATCACCTTGTAACCTCCCCAGCGCTTAGAACAGTGCTCTGCACATAGTAAGCAGCGTGCCTTAGTGGAAAGAGCCCGGGCTTTGGAGTCAGAGGTCATGGGTTCAAATCCCGGCTCCGCCAGTTGTCAGCTGGGTGACTTTGGGCAAGTCACTTCACTTCTCTGGGCCTCAGTTCCTTCATCTGTAAAATGGGGATGAAGACTGTGAGCCCCCCAGGGGACAACCTGATCACCTTGTATCCTCTCCAGCGCTTAGAACAGTGCTTTGGGCAGTATTAGGGCAGTGCTCCAAACCCACTGTAACCCCTTCTAGACTGTGAGCCCGCTGTTGGGTAGGGACCGTCTCTATATGTTGCCAACTTGGACTTCCCAAGCGCTTAGTACAGTGCTCTGCACACAGTAAGCGCTCAATAATACGACAATGAATGAATGAATGCTTTGCACATAGTAAGTGCTTAATAAATGCCATTATTATCTAAGCAGCATTAAGACTGTAAGCCCTTGGTGGGACAACCTGATCACCCTGTAACCTCCCCGGCGCTTAGAACAGTGCTTTGCACATAGTAAGCTCTTAACAAAGACCATTATGATGATTATTAGTAGTGTAGTCTTCTAGACTGTGAGCCCACTGTTGGGTAGGGACCGTCTCTATATGTTGCCAACTTGTCCTTCCCAAGTGCTTAGTACAGTGCTCTGCACACAGTAAGCGCTCAATAAATACGATTGATTGATTAATAAATGCCATTATTATCTAAGCAGCATTAAGACTGTAAGCCCTTGGTGGGACAACCTGATCACCTTGTAACCTCCCCGGCGTTTAGAACAGTGCTTTGCACATAGTAAGTGCTTAATAAATGCCATTATTATCTAAGCAGCATTAAGACTGTAAGCCCTTGGTGGGACAACCTGATCACCTTGTAACCTCCCCGGTGCTTAGAACATCCGCCAAGCTAGCTCTCTTGCTCCCTTCAAGGCCCTACTGAGAGCTCACCTCCTCCAGGAGGCCTTCCCACACTCAGCCCCTTCCTTCCTCTCCCCCCATCCCCCTCCCCATCCCCCCCGCCTTACCTCCTTCCCTTCCCCACAGCACCTGTATATATGTATATATGTTTGTACATATTTATTACTCTATTTATTTATTTATTTATTTTACTTGTACCTATCTATTCTATTTATTTTATTTTGTTAGTATGTTTGGTTTTGTTGTCTGTCTCCCACTGCTAGACTGTGAGCCCGCTGTTGGGTAGGGACCGTCTCTATGTGTTGCCGACTTGTACTTCCCAAGCGCTTAGTACAGTGCTCTGCACACAGTAAGTGCTCAATTAATACGATTGATTGATTGATTGTAGGGACTGTCTCTATATGTTGCCAGCTTGTGCTTCCCAAGCGCTTAGTACAGTGCTCTGCACACAGTAAGCGCTCAATAAATACGATTGATTGATTACTCTATTTATTTATTTATTTATTTATTTTACTTGTCCATATCTATTCTCTTTATTTTATTGTGTTAGTATGTTTGGCTTTGTTCTCTGTCTCCCCCTTCTAGACTGTGAGCCCACTGCTGGGGGGACTGTCTATGTTGCCAGCTTGGACTTCCCAAGCGCTTAGTCCAGTGCTCTGCCCACAGTAAGCGCTCAAGAAATACGATTGATTGATTGATTGCTTTGCACATAGTAAGTGCTTAACGAAGACCATTATGGTGATGATTATTAGTAGTAGCAGTAGTAGTAGTAGTAAGCGCTTAATAGATGCCATCATTAGACTGTGAGCCCAACGTTGGGTAGGGACTGTCTCTATATGTTGCCAATTTGTACTTCCCAAGCGCTTAGTACAGTGCTCTGCCCACAGTAAGTGCTCAAGAAATACGATTGATTGATTGATTGCTTTGCACATAGTAAGCGCTTAACGAAGACCATTATGGTGATGATTATTATTATTAGCAGTAGTAGTAGTAGTAAGCGCTTAATAGATCAATCAATCAATCAATCAATCGTATTTATTGAGCGCTTACTATGTGCAGAGCACTGTACTAAGCGCTTGGGAAGTACAAATTGGCATCACATAGAGACAGTCCCTACCCAACAGTGGGCTCACAGTCTAAAAGGGGGAGACAGAGAACAGAACCAAACATACCAACAAAATAAAATAAGTAGGATAGAAATGTACAAGTAAAATAAATAAATAAATAAATAAATAAATAGAGTAATAAATATGTACAACCATATATACATATATACAGGTGCTGTGGGGAAGGGAAGGAGGTAAGACGGGGGGATGGAGAGGGGGACGAGGGGGAGAGGAAAGATGGGGCTCAGTCTGGGAAGGCCTCCTGGAGGAGGTGAGCTCTCAGCAGGGCCTTGAAGGGAGGAAGAGAGCTAGCTTGGCGGATGGGCAGAGGGAGGGCATTCCAGGCCCGGGGGATGACGTGGGCCGGGGGTCGATGGCGGGACAGGCGAGAACGAGGTACGGTGAGGAGATTAGCGGCGGAGGAGCGGAGGGTGCGGGCTGGGCTGGAGAAGGAGAGAAGGGAGGGGAGGTAGGAGGGGGCGAGGTGATGAACAGCCTTGAAGCCCAGGGTGAGGAGTTTCTGCTTGATGCGCAGATTGATCGGTAGCCATTGGAGGTTTTTGAGGAGGGGAGTAATATGTCCAGAGCGTTTCTGGACAAAGATAATCCGGGCAGCAGCATGAAGTATGGATTGAAGTGGAGAGAGACACGAGGATGGGAGATCAGAGAGAAGGCTAGTGCAGTAGTCCAGACGGGATAGGATGAGAGCTTGAACGAGCAGGGTAGCGGTTTGGATGGAGAGGAAAGGGCGGATCTTGGCAATGTTGCGGAGCTGAGACCGGCAGGTTTTGGTGACGGCTTGGATGTGAGGGGTGAATGAGAGAGCGGAGTCGAGGATGACACCAAGGTTGCGGGCTTGTGAGACGGGAAGGATGGTAGTGCCGTCAACAGAGATGGGAAAGTCAGGGAGAGGACAAGGTTTGGGAGGGAAGACAAGGAGCTCAGTCTTCGACATGTTGAGCTTTAGGTGGCGGGCGGACATCCAGATGGAGATGTCCTGAAGGCAGGAGGAGATGCGAGCCTGGAGGGAGGGGGAGAGAGCAGGGGCAGAGATGGAGATCTGGGTGTCATCAGCGTAGAGATGATAGTTGAAGCCGTGGGAGCGAATGAGGTTTAGATGCCATCATTAGACTGTGAGCCCGACGTTGGGTAGGGACTGTCTCTATATGTTGCCAATTTGTACTTCCCAAGCGCTTAGTCCAGTGCTTTGCCCACAGTAAGCGCTCAATAAATACGATTGATTGATTGATTGCTCTGCACATAGTAAGCGCTTAACGAAGACCATTATGGATAAATACGATTGACTGATTGATTGCTTTGCACATAGTAAGCGCTTAACGAAGACCATTACGGTGATGATTATTATCGGTAGATTGGTTTTGTTCTCCGTCTCCCCCTTTTCGACCGTGAGCCCAACGTCGGGTAGGGACTGTCTCTAGAAGTTGCCAACTTGTACTTCCCAAGCGCTTAGTCCAGTGCTCTGCGCATAGTAAGCGCTCAATAAGTATGATCGATTGATTGACTGATCATCGCTGTTACTATTCCCCTGGCCACGCCCCCTCCGCTTCTGAAGCTCCGTAACGAAGACCATTATGGATAAATACGATTGACTGATTGATTGCTTTGCACATAGTAAGCGCTTAACGAAGACCATTACGGTGATGATTATTATCGGTAGATTGGTTTGGTTCTCCGTCTCCCCCTTTTCGACTGTGAGCCCAACGTCGGGTAGGGACTGTCTCTAGAAGTTGCCAATTTGTACTTCCCAAGCGCTTAGTCCAGTGCTCTGCGCATAGTAAGCGCTCAGTAAGTCTGATCGATTGATTGACTGATCATCGCTGTTACTATTCCCCCGGCCACGCCCCCTCCGCTTCTGAAGCCCCGCCTCCTCATCGCGAAGCCCCGCCTCCTCACGGAGCTCCGCCCCTCGCGAAGCCCCGCCCCTCACGAAGCGCCGCCTCCTCACGGAGCCCCGCCCCCACGAAGCCCCGCCCACCCTGTTAGCCCCGCCCCTTCCGGCGCCGAAGCCCCGCCCCGTTCCTTGCGTTCCGCCCGGCGATTGGTCCCCGCCGCCCTTTTCCTCCCCCCGCCCCCCTCGGCGTGCGTCACTTCCGGCTGGCGGGCTTCCGGGCCGGCGGGCTGAGGGGAGCGCGTCCCGCCGGTCCCCATGGCGGGGTCGGGGGGCTGTCCGTCGTCCTTCGTGGAGGCGCTGGGCCGGCTGTGGCAGGTGCAGAGCCGGCTGGGCAGCGGCTCGTCGGCCGCCGTGTACCGGGTGCGCTGCTGCGGGGAGCCCGGCCTGCCCCCCGGGGCCCTCAAGCAGTTCCTGCCGCCGCCGCCCGGGGCCAACGGGGGGGCCAACGGGGGGGCCAACGCCGCCGCCGCCGCCGCAGCCGCCGCCGCCGGGGCCGCCGCCGAGTACGGCTTCCGCAAGGAGCGCGCCGCGCTGCAGCGACTGCAGGGACACAGGAACATCGGTCAGCGGACTCCCACCCCACCCATCTGCCCCCGACTCACTAATCGATCAATCAATCGTATTTATTGAGCGCTTACCGTGTGCAGAGCACTGTACTGAGCGCTTGGGAAGTCCAAGTTGGCAACAGAGACAGTCCCTACCCGACAGTGGGCTCGCAGTCTCGAAGGGGGAGACGGAGAACAAAACCAAACATACTAAGAAAATAAAATAAATAGGATAGATATGTGCAAGTAAAATAAATAAATAGAGTAATAAATATGTACAAACATGTCATCATCAATCGTATTTATTGAGCGCTTACTGTGTGCAGAGCACTGGACTGACAGTGGGCTCGCAGTCTCGAAGGGGGAGACGGAGAACAAAAGCAAACATACTAACAAAATAAATAGGATAGATATGTGCAAGTAAAATAAATAAATAGAGTAATAAATATGTACAAACATGTCATCATCAATCGTATTTATTGAGCGCTTACTGTGTGCAGAACACTGGACTGAGCGCTTGGGAAGCACAAGTTGGCAACAAATAGAGACAGTCCCTACCCGACAGTGGGCTCGCAGTCTCGAAGGGGGAGACGGAGAACAAAACCAAACATACTAACAAAATAAATAGGATAGATATGTGCGAGTAAAATAAATAGAGTAATAAATATGTACAAACATGTCATCATCAATCGTATTTATTGAGCGCTTACTGTGTGCAGAGCACTGGACTGAGCGCTTGGGAAGCACAAGTTGGCAACAAATAGAGACAGTCCCTACCCGACAGTGGGCTCGCAGTCTCGAAGGGGGAGACGGAGAACAAAACCAAACATACTAACAAAATAAATAGGATAGGTATGTGCAAGTAAAATAAATAGAGTAATAAATATGTACAAACATGTCATCATCAATCGTATTTATTGAGCGCTTACTGTGTGCAGAGCACTGGACTAAGCGCTTGGGAAGCACAAATTGGCAACAAATAGAGACAGTCCCTACCCGACAGTGGGCTCGCAGTCTCGAAGGGGGAGACGGAGAACAAAACCAAACATACCAACAAAATAAATAGGATAGGTATGTGCAAGTAAAATAAATAGAGTAATAAATATGTACAAACATGTCATCATCAATCGTATTTATTGAGCGCTTACTGTGTGCAGAGCACTGGACTGAGCGCTTGGGAAGCACAAGTTGGCAACAAATAGAGACAGTCCCTACCCGACAGTGGGCTCGCAGTCTCGAAGGGGGAGACGGAGAACAAAACCAAACATACTAAGAAAATAAAATAAATAGGATAGATATGTGCAAGTAAAATAAATAGAGTAATAAATATGTACAAACATGTCATCATCAATCGTATTTATTGAGCGCTTACCGTGTGCAGAGCACTGGACTGAGCGCTTGGGAAGCACAAGTTGGCAACAAATAGAGACAGTCCCTACCCGACAGTGGGCTCGCAGTCTCGAAGGGGGAGACGGAGAACAAAACCAAACATACTAAGAAAATAAAATAAATAGGACAGATATGTGCAAGTAAAATAAATAGAGTAATAAATATGTACAAACATGTCATCATCAATCGTATTTATTGAGCGCTTACTGTGTGCAGAGCACTGGACTAAGCGCTTGGGAAGCACAAATTGGCAACAAATAGAGACAGTCCCTACCCGACAGTGGGCTCGCAGTCTCGAAGGGGGAGACGGAGAACAAAACCAAACATACTAACAAAATAAATAGGATAGATATGTGCAAGTAAAATAAATAGAGTAATAAATATGTACAAACATGTCATCATCAATCGTATTTATTGAGCGCTTACTGTGTGCAGAGCACTGGACTGAGCGCTTGGGAAGCACAAGTTGGCAACATATAGAGACAGTCCCTACCCGACAGTGGGCTCGCAGTCTCAAAGGGGGAGACGGAGAACAAAACCAAACATACTAACAAAATAAATAGGATAGGTATGTGCAAGTAAAATAAATAGAGTAATAAATATGTACAAACATGTCATCATCAATCGTATTTATTGAGCGCTTACTGTGTGCAGAGCACTGGACTAAGCGCTTGGGAAGCACAAATTGGCAACATATAGAGACAGTCCCTACCCGACAGTGGGCTCACAGTCTAAAAGGGGGAGACGGAGAACAAAACCAAACATACTAACAAAATAAATAGGATAGATATGTGCGAGTAAAATAAATAGAGTAATAAATATGTACAAACATGTCATCATCAATCGTATTTATTGAGCGCTTACTGTGTGCAGAACACTGGACTAAGCGCTTGGGAAGCACAAATTGGCAACATATAGAGACAGTCCCTACCCGACAGTGGGCTCACAGTCTAAAAGGGGGAGACGGAGAACAAAACCAAACATACTAACAAAATAAATAGGATAGATATGTGCAAGTAAAATAAATAAATAGAGTAATAAATATGTACAAACATGTCATCATCAATCGTATTTATTGAGCGCTTACTGTGTGCAGAACACTGGACTAAGCGCTTGGGAAGCACAAATTGGCAACATATAGAGACAGTCCCTACCCGACAGTGGGCTCACAGTCTAAAAGGGGGAGACGGAGAACAAAACCAAACGTACTAACAAAATAAAATAAATAGGATAGATATGTGCAAGTAAAATAAATAAATAAATAGAGTAAGAAATATGTACAAACATATCATCATCATCAATCGTATTTAGTGAGTGCTTACTGTGTGCAGAGCACTGGACTAAGCGCTTGGGAAGCACAAATTGGCAACAAATAGAGACAGTCCCTACCCGACAGTGGGCTCACAGTCTAAAAGGGGGAGACGGAGAACAAAACCAAACGTACTAACAAAATAAAATAAATAGGATAGATATGTGCAAGTAAAATAAATAAATAAATAGAGTAATAAATATGTACAAACATATATACAGGTGCTGTGGGGAGGGGAAGGAGGTAAGATGGGGGGATGCAGAGGGGGACGAGGGGGAGAGGAAGGAAGGGGCTCAGTGTGGGAAGGCCTCCTGGAGGAGGTGAGCTCTCAGCAGGGCCTTGAAGGGAGGAAGAGAGCGAGCTTGGCGGATGGGCAGAGGGATTGGGGGCATTCCAGGCCCGGGGGAGGACGTGGGCCGGGGGTCGACGGCGGGACAGGCGAGAACGAGGCCTAACGGTGAGGAGATTAGCGGTGGCAGAGGAGCGGAGGGTGCGGGCTGGGCTGGAGAAGGACAGAAGGGAGGGGAGGGAGGAGGGGGCCAGGGGATGGATGGACAGCCTTGAAGCCCAGGGTGAGGAGTTTCTGCCTGATGCGCAGATTGATTGGTCTGCGATCTAGAGACGGTCCCTACCCAACAGTGGGCTCACAGTCTAGATGATATAGAATATATTATTCTATATATAGAGAGAGAATTATATAAATCTATTTATATATATATTGATATATAAATATATAAATCTATTTATATAATTTATACAATTCTCACTGTCCTGAGTGCTTGGGAAGGCCAAGTTGGCAACATCTAGAGACGGTCCCTACCCAACAGTGGGCTCACAGTCTAGGTAATATAGAATATATTATTCTATATATATAGAGAGAATTATATAAATCTATTTATATATATATATATATATTTATATAAATCTATTTATATAATTTATACAATTCTCACTGTTCTGAGCGCTTGGGAAGGCCAAGTTGGCAACATCTAGAGACGGTCCCTACCCAACAGTGGGCTCACAGTCTAGATAATATAGAATATATTATTCTATATAGAGAGAGAGAATTATATAAATCTATTTATATATATATTTATATGTAAATATATAAATCTATATAATTTATATAATTCTCACTGTCCTGAGCGCTTGGGAAGGCCAAGTTGGCAACATCTAGAGACGGTCCCTACCCAACAGTGGGCTCACAGTCTAGATAATATAGAATATATTATTCTATATATAGAGAGAGAACTATATATATATATAGAGAGAGAGAGAGAGAGAATTATGTATATCTATTTATATAGAGAGAGAATTCTATATATCTATATATAGAATAATATATTATCTATATTTATTACATTACATTATGTTATATATTTAAATATATATTTATTATATTATATATTGTATTATATGTTGTATTATATATCATATATTTTATATAATATATATAATTCTATATATATGTATGCAGAGAATGTAGACTGTGAGCCCACTGTTGGGTAGGGACCGTCTCTAGATGTTGCCGACTTGTACTTCCCAAGCGCTTAGTACAGTGCTCTGCCCACAGTAAGCGCTCAATAAAGACGATGTATATATGTTTGTACATATTTATTACTCTATCTTGTACAGATATATTCTATTTATTTTATTTTGTTAGTGTGTTTGGTTTTGTTCTCTGTCTCCCCCTTCTAGACTGTGAGCCTGCTGTTGGGTAGGGACTGTCTCTATGTGTTGCCTACTTGTACTTCCCAAGCGCTTAATCCAGTGCTGTGCACACAGTAAGTGCTCAATAAATACGATTGATTGATTGATTGAGATAATAGTAACGATGGCATCTATTAAGCGCTTACTATGTGCAAAGCACCATTCTAAATGCCGGGGAGGTTACAAGGTGATGAGGTTGTCCCACACGGGGCTCATAGTCTTCATCCCCATTTGACAGATGAGGGAACTGAGGCCCGGAGAATAATAATAATAATAATAATGGCATTTATTAAGCACTTACTAAGTGCAATGCACTGTTCTAAGCGCCGAGGTGGTTACAAGGTGATCAGGTTGTCCCGCGGAGGGCTCACAGTTTTAATCCCCGTTTTACAGATGAGGGAACTGAGGCCCGGAGAATAACAATACTGATGGCATTTGTTAAGCGCTTACTATGTGCAAAGCACCATTCTAAGCGACGGGGAGGTTACAAGGTGATCAGGTTGTCCCTTGGAGGGCTCACAGTCTTAATCCCCATTTTACAGTTGAGGTAACTGAGGCACAGAGAAGTTGTGACTTTCCCAAAGTCACACAGCTGACAATTGGCAGAGCTAGGATTTGAACCCATGACCTCTGACTCCAAAGCCCGTGCCCTTTCCACTGAGCCATGCTGCTTCTCTTAAGGGGGGACTAGTCCCCCCTTTGCCCCGATCATCTCCCATTTCCCCCTCTTCGCCCCCGACTATTGCCCCCCATCCCCCCCTTCGCCCCGACCATTCCCCCTCCGCCCCCAACCATCCCCCCATTTTCACCCCCGACCATCCCCCCATCCCCCCCCTTCACCCCCGACCATTCACCCCCACTTTCATTCATTCATTCAATCGTATTTATTAAGCGCTTACTGTGTGCAGAGCGCTGGACTAAGCGCTTGGGAAGTCCAAGTTGGCAACATCTAGAGACGGTCCCTACCCAACGGCGGGCTCACCGTCTAGAAGGGGGAGACAGACAACAAAACAAAACATTAACAAAATAAAGTAAATAGAATAGGAACTATGTACAAGTAAAATAGAGTAATAAATATGTACAAACATATATACAGGTGCTGTGGGGAGGGGAAGGAGGTAAGCCGGGGCGATGGGGACCCTCGCCCCCAACCATCCCCCCCAATCCTTTTCGCCCCCGACCATTCTCCCCATCCACCCCCTTCACCCCCAACCATTTTCCTCATCCCCCCACTTCTCCCCCAACCATTCCCCCTAACTTCCCCCTTGGCCCCCGCCTATTCCTCCATCCCCCCCCCACTTCACCCCCACCCATTCCCCCCATCCGCACCCCCCTTCACTCCTGACCATTCCCCCTAACCTCCCTCTTCATCCCCACCCATTCTCCAGGGTTCCCCGGGCCTGAGAGGCAGAAGGGCACGGGGTCTAATCCCGCCCCTGCCCCTTCTCTGCTTTGTGACCTTGGGCAAGTCGCTTCACTTCTCCGGGCCTCAGTGACCACATCTGGAAAATGGGGATGGAGCCTGGGAGCCCCACATGGGGCAGGGACTGTGCCCAATCCGATCTGCTTGTATCCATCCCAGCGCTTAGAATAGCGCCGGCCACATACCAAGTGCTTTCATTCATTCACTCATTCAGTTGTATTTGTTGAGCGCTCACTGTGTGCAGAGCACTGTACTAAGCGCTTGGGAAGTACAAGTCGGCAACATATAGAGACGGTCCCTACCCAACAGTGGGCTCATGGTCTAGAAGGGGGAGACGGACAACAAAATAAAACACGTGGATGGGGTCAAAATCATCAGAACAAATAGAATTATAGCTGTATGCACATCATTAACAAGATGAATAGAATAGTCAATATGTGCAAGTAAAATAAGTAGAGTAATAAATCTGTAGAAATACATACAAGTGTTATGGGGAGGGGAAGGAAGTGCTTGACAAATACAATTATTATTATTATTGATATTATTCTCAATCTCCCCCTTCATCCCTGCCCGACTCTCCCCGCCCCCCTCCTCCCCTCCACCGTCGTGGCCGGCGATGCCCACCCTCCCCGCATCCCCGCGATGCTGAGAAAATGTGTTCCTTTTTCCAGTGACCTTGTACGGAGTGTTCACCATCCAGACCTCTCCAAGCGTGCCATCGCGCTGCCTCTTGCTCGAACTCCTAGACATCAGCGTTTCCGAGCTCCTTTTGTATTCCAACCACCAGGGCTGCTCCATGTGGATGATCCAGCACTGTGCCCGCGATGTGCTCGAAGCCCTGACCTTCCTGCACCGCCAGGGCTACGTCCACGCCGACCTCAAGCCCCGCAACATCCTCTGGAGCGCCGACGGCGAGTGCTTCAAGCTCATCGACTTTGGGCTGAGCTTCAGAGAAGGCAATCAGGTCTGGCTCGGCAACCGGACACGGCAGGCCGCCGGTCGTGGGGGGGGCCGTCCTCTCTGCTTGCTGTAGTCTGGTCATTTTTTGTCTTTTTCTCCAGAGTGGGGAATTTAATAGCCCGGCTTCCCCAGGAACGGCAGTCTTCAACAGAGGCCAAGCGTCCCCTGGGGTTCGAGCCTTTTGAGGGACAAGAAAACTGGGGGGTTTGGCACCTTCCTAGAGTAGGGTGGGGCAGCAGAGCGAGTGCCCCACGGACACCTCCTTCCGAGCGTGTGAAACATAGGACCGAGGCTCGCCCGTCCTTCCCATTGTGAGGCCTCGTGGTCTTCACTGTGACCGCCGGGCAGGGCTTCTGTGTTTGCTGGGGGCAGGGTGGTCCTCCTGTCCTCCTCTCCAGCCCCTGTACCCCCAAGGAGGGAGGAGCCCTGGGCCAGGCCATTATATATGTTCATGGGGCATAGTCGTACGGTCCCTTTGGAGGCGACCTGAGCCCAGACAGCCTGGGCCTCTGGCAAGGCTTTAAGCCACAACTCCAGTTCTCCCTTCGCCTTTCCCAGGAATTTCCCTGTCACTGTTTCAAGATCCGTCTCCACAAGGGGATGGGTGCGGAGGGGATTTCGGCCGCTTGCTCCTTCTCCTCTCCACGCCCCGGATCCACAGGCAGCTGGTCCGCCGCTGTCCGCCCCTCTGGCGGTGCCCCTCGGGCCGATCCCGGGCGGGACCTGGGCAGCCGCTCCTCCCGCCATTGGAGACCGGTCCCTCGGCTCAGTGCCCATCAGAGACTGACCGCACGGGATTGCTCTCTGTCTCTGGCCCGGACATCTGCCGCCACTTGGAATTCCCCAGCTTGGCAGCTGGCACGGCCAAGTGACCAGCTCTGTTTTTGGTGGCCAGGGAGCCATGCAGCCACAGCTGCAGTCGGGCGGGAGGGCGGCCTGGAAGGGGGCCCCGGCCTGGCACGGGCGCGATCGGCCCCGCTGGCCTCCGGAGTGGCTGACGGCTTCCCGTCCGCCCTCTCTCAGGACGTGAAGTACATCCAGACGGACGGGTACCGGGCCCCCGAGGCGGAGCTGCAGAACTGCCTGGCGCAGGCTGGGCTGCCGGGGGGCGCGGAGTGCACGGCCGCGGTGGACTTGTGGAGTCTCGGGGTTGTTCTACTGGAAATGTTCTCGGGGATGAAGCTGAAGAACGCCGTCCACTCTCAGGAATGGAAGGTGGGCCGCCGCTCCCCGGGAGGCGGGGAGGGGCGGGCGCCATGTGAGTCATCCCAGATCCCGTCCTGTGGATTCCCATTCCCTTCTGGGATCCCTGGTGCCTGGGCTGTGCCCAGTACTGGTGCTCCCTAAATGGTCTTGCCGGACTGATTAGCGGCAGAGCCAAAATTCGGCGTGGGGGCTGGGCAGTGGGGAAGCACAGACCTGCCTGCCTCTTGGGCATCCATTGTCCTGGGAGCCAAGGGGAGGAAAGGGAGGTGGCACAGCTGTGGCCCCCTGACCCCAGGGCCCCCCACCCCAAGCCAAACTGGTTCTGATCTCCTGAAGGTCCCAAACATCCTCCTTTTCCTCCAGCAGGTAGGAATCTCTTCCCTCCACCCCTACCCCCAGGGCCCTGGGGCTTCAGGGTCTCAGAGCAGCCCACCAGCTGGTTGTGGATGTGGCCAGAGCCGTGGGGCTTCCCCATCCGGTTGCCGGGAACACCCTGTCACTCCTGCCCTGGGCCCTCTTCACCCCGGGGGGATCCGCGCCCTCAGTTGGCGGAGCAGGCCATATCTCCGAAAGCAAGGGCCCAGAGTGGAAACGGTGGCCGTTTCCTGTCCCTCAAGGGCGGCTTGCCTTTCCTCCGCAGGCGAACAGCTCCGCCGTCATCGACCACATATTTGCCAACAAAGCGGTGGTGAATGCGGCGGCCATCCCAGCCTACCACCTGAGGGACCTCATCAAAAGGTGTGTGGTCCCCGGCTCCTCCCCGCCCCCACCATTCGAGGGGGCGTCTCGGTCACTCTCCGCCACGGTCGCCGGCCCCCACAGCCTCACGCGCGTCGAGCGGTCGGACGTTGCTTTGTCCTCGAGCCTGACCTGGACTGCGGGGCGGGGAGGGACGGCCCCTTGCTGAACCAGCACCCCCCCGACCTCTCAGCTGGGCCCGAGTCAGAGGCCTTTCTGCGGGGTTTGGGGAGGCAGGGTGGGAGTACGGTCAGTCACCCAGCGCGGTTCAGCTCAGCCACGGTTTCCTGAGGAGACGAGATGGGCTTGGCCCAGTTCCGTTGAACGCTACCGGGCTCGTGCCCGCATCTCTCGTCGGCCTGAAGCCTTTGGGCTGCGAGGCTTTCTGACGGAAAACCCCTCTGTGTCCCAGCATGCTGCACGACGACCCTGCGCGGAGAATTCCGGCCCGAGCGGCGCTGTGCAGCCCCTTCTTCAGCATCCCCTTCGGTAGGTCGGCGGGCGGCGGGGCAGAGGGATGCGAGATGGGGGCCGGAGTCAGCTGCCATTCTGGGTCTCTTCTGCCCTGACCGGGGGAGCGTTTGGGTCAGAGGAGAGACTCAGGAGGAGCTTGCAGGGCCAGGATCCAGTTCAGGGGCCCGGGGGGCGGCCAACGCCCACTTGCTCCCTGGCGCTCGGGGCCACTGGCTAGCCCATTCATTCGGTTGTGTTTATTGAACACTCACTGTGTGCAGAGCGCTGTACTAAGTGCTTGCGAGAGTATATGTTGCCAACTTGTACTTCCCAAGCGCTTAGTACAGTGCTTTGCACACAGTAAGCACTTAATACAATTGAATGAATGAATGAATACGATAGAGCAGTAAACAGTCACATTCCCTCCCCACAACGAGCTGACAGTCTACAGCCCAGACTGTAGTCAGCCCGGGCCGTCTTGACTCGGTTGTGGGGCGATCTGTCCCCAGCCCCCCACATCGAGGACCTGGTGTTGCTCCCGACGCCGGTACTCAGGCTGCTGAACCTGCTGGAGGAGGAAGACCTGGAGAACGAGGAAGAGTACGAAGGTGCGAGCTTCCCCTCCTCTCTACATCACGGCCCGTCACGGCCGGATCGGGCTCTGCTCAGGCTGCTCTGCTCCCGTCAGACGCAGCGTGGTCCGGTGGGAAGGGCTGGGAGACCTGGGTTCTTGCCCCACCAGCTCACTGGGGGACCTGGAGTGAGTCCCCGAACCGCTCTGGGCCTGTTTCCTCCCCTAGGAAATGGGGCTAATATCCCACTTGCCTCTCCCCGTGGTCCCAGGGCCACTGGGAGGAAAAAATGAGATGGCTGGTGGGAGAGCGCTTTGGGGAGATCCTTAAAAACCACCCGTAGGCGTGTCCTCCCTCTGATTATCTAGTGGTCAGTGTTTGTCTTGTGATTGGCTTTCTTCATTGGCTTCATTTTCAACCCCGGGGCTGGGTTAGGCTCTTTCAGGTCTGTAAATCTCCTGGGCCCGGGATTCTCTAAAGGGGCTTGTGGCCGGGGCACGACTCTTCCCACCCTGGGTTCTGAGTTGGGCGGTGGTCTGGAGTCCCGGCGGAGGGGAGCGTACTGGTGACGGGGGCTCGGTTTCCAAGCAGACATTGTGGAGGACGTGCGTGAGGAGTGCCAGAAGTATGGGCCCGTGGTGTCTCTGCTCGTCCCCAAGGAGAGTCCTGGCCGAGGCCAGGTAAATACCCGGGGCCCAGGGAGAGGGGACTGGAGGCGGGACCTGGTGGCGGGCAGTGATTAGGGCTTAGGCCCCTTCGTCAAAGGGTGGCATCGCTGTCCCGGAGCCCAGGGCGGCGGGGGCGGGCCAGGCTTCAAAGCTACCACAGGCCAGAGAGCCACCATTTGGCGGGGACGGGTCCCTTCCACCCTGGCCGGAAGCGTCGAGGCGCACGTGGTCCGAACACCGAAGGGGCGGGCGTCACGGCGGGGGCGATACCGCCCCAATTCAGCCGCCCCCTCTCGCCACGTCCATTCCAGGTGTTCGTGGAATACGAGAACGCCGGCGATTCCAAAGCTGCCCAGAAGCTGCTGACCGGAAGGATTTTTGACGGCAAGTTTGTGGTGGCCACGTTCTACCCGCTGAGTGCCTACAGGAGGGGCTATCTGTACCAAACCTTACTTTAGCTGGCGGCTTGGGCGGGCGCCCTCCTTCCTGCGTCTCCCAGGCTTCCGCAGCCCACCTGTGAGCAGTGCCGCCGCTTCCCATTCCGCTGGGCAGGGAGGGGGGACTTCCAGAACTGACCCCGCTGGTCCCAGCCCGGGCTGGGGTGGGCACCGGTCCCCATCGCCATGGGGACAGGCGTTCGGGGGATCCTAGACTCTGCTGGGGCGGGGATTTCCATCGGTGGGTCCAGGGCAGCCCGGGGCTTGGTGCCCACCTGTGGCCAAAACCAATCAGGTGTGACGTCTCCCCCACCCCCTGCCTGCCTCCCTCCCACCCCCCAACCCGGGGTCCCGCCGTGGCCAAGGTAGTGAGTACTCGGGTGGCCGCCACCCTGAGCTCTGTCCACTTTTCCCCTGTGGGAGGAGGACTCCAGTCCGGAATATTCCTTCAGCAACTGCAATGAGCCCATCCAAACCCTTTTTTTATTAAGGCTTTTACTGATCTTGCACAATTTTATGCTTGGTTGTGAGTATGAGTGTGTGTGCCTGTGTGTGTTTGCACGGTGCAGGAGCGGGCGTCCCTCCGTCCCTGCGCTGGTTGAGTGTCTCGTGTGAGCCAGGTTGGTTCCAAGGCTGAGCCTGGATATCCTTGAGGCAGGTTTGAGAGCGGGAGAGTGAGCGGGGAGCAAAAAGGAGTTTGGTTCCAGAGAGCCGCTGAGAGGTGGGCGGTGGGCGACAGGGAGGGAGAGGGGAACCAGGCTCTTGCCCAAAGGAATGTCCTGGAATGTCTTGAAGAGGGTGGAGGGCATTTTATCGTGGGTGAAAGGGGAGGGGGCCTGGCTGCCGCGTTGCCAGCCTGGGTCCTCAGGCGAAGTGCCTTCCCGGCGGGGTTGGATCGGGGCCCGAGCGGGGTTGGGGGTGCCGGACCCCATGAGGAGCCGAGGGGAGAGGAGGGATCGGCCAGGGTTTTTAAGAGGGTAGGGAATCCCCATGGTCCGGTTTGGCAGCGGGATGGAAGTGGGGAACGGGGAGCCCCTTGTTTCCCCTGGTACCCGGAAACCCACGGTAGCGAGCATGAAAGTATAGCGACAGGCCTCCAGCACGGTCACCGGAGGCCACTCTGCCTCCACCTTCTGGGGCAGGGCAGCTTGAGAGTTATAGAGGGAGGCCTCCTGATTCGAAACAATCAGTGGTGCTTAGTGAGTGCTTACTGTGCGGAGCACTGAACTAAGTGCTTACCGAGCCACCAGAACCGTGGAGTCTTCTCCTATTGTGGTAGGGATTTTTTTAGTACCGTGACCTTGGGGTGCAGCATTCTGGGGTGCCCCTCTCCCTCAGGACCCTCGGGGTCAGTGGTCTTAAGCAGACAAAACATCACGGCTCCTTCTCTGGGTAGATACCCCCATCTCATATCCGTTAGGTTTTTCATTGGCAGTTGGTCATACGCCCCTCTTGGGGCACGGCAGATGCCAGTCCCCGCAGGTGTGGGCTTAGATGAAGCGGTCTCTCTGGGCCAGTGGAGAAAACGGCCATTTCAGGCTGCCTGTCAATCAACCAATGAATCAAAGGTACTGACGGAGCACTTAACGGTGTGCAGAGCGTTGTACTAAGCACTTGGGAGAGTACGATACAGGTACAGTAGAGTCGGTAGGTGTGATTCCGGCACCCAGGAGCTGACAGATGAGGGGGCCCAGCTGAAGCAGCAGTGGGTCAAAGAGAGGAAGGGCATGGTGTTCCCTGATTGCCCACGGGAAACCGGAGCAGTGGGTGGAACTGCCTTGCTACCAGGGACCGAGTGAGGGAGGGGGCCGGCTGGCCCAGCTACCCCGGTCCCCGGAGAGGGGTCTCCGAGCCGGGCCAGGTCCCCCACTTAGCCCACACAGTCGGCCACTTCGCCTCCCATCCCTGGGTGGTGTCCTCGTCCCCGCCTCCCTAATCCCAGACCAAGTCGGGCTGTCACCCCGGTTTCCTCTTCAAAAACGGGCTGCGTCCGACACTCCCGGGGGAGGGAGGGGCCGCTCGGCTCTCCCCGGTCCTCACTCGGGCCTCCGGCTTCAGGGGGGCAGGGGATGACCCCCGCCCTCTTCTTGCTGCAGACTCCCATCCCTTTCCTTGCCTGGCCTCAGCCAGCTCCCAGGGCCGAGGCCTCGCGTCTCTCTTGCCCGCCCGGGCGGGACTCGTCTCAGTGCAGGTGTCTCGGGGGAGTCTGACTGTACCAGCTGCCCACCCGCAGCTGGTCCAGGTGGTCCTGCTGGTCAGGGCTGCCGCCAGAAACACCCCTGCCATGACACGGCACCTCTTGCCGGGCGGCCCGCGCCTCCGGTCACCGTTGGTGCTTCGCCGTGGCCAAGTAAGGAGGGAAGGGAGGAAGCCTTTTCTCCCAGCAGCTAGGTCTTGGGCATGTTCTGTGGATGAAATTAATCTCTTCGAGCTCCGTGCTCCCTGTCCTACCGCTGTCCAACTGTCGCTGACCTCTCCGGGCCGTCGAGCGGGATCGGAAACTCGTGTCCCTGCCTTTGTGGGGCCACCCAGATGATAGCAGCCTCTCTTGGCTGCCCAGGCTCAGTGGCGTAGTCATTGGAAACGGGAAGCTGCCACCTCTGGTGACCTCTCCCCAGCGCTTAGTGCAGTGCTTTGCACACAGTACTCAGTAAATACAATTGACTGATTTTGCACCAGGCGCAGTGAGGGCGGCGCTCGTCCGCACTAGCTGCAAAGGAGTAGCACCTTATTGTTGAGTGAAGTGTGTGTGTGTGTGTATGTGAGTGTGTGCACGTATGCGGGGAAAAGTGTAGTCTTGTGCATGGTGAGCTGTGTGGAGTCATCCCCTCTGCAGACCAGGAAGCTGGTCATCCCTCTGAGTCCCTAGTGTCGTTATCCCGGGCGGGAATCTGAGTGGCCCTCCTGCCCTTCCTTCCCTCCCTCCCTCCCTTCTCCAGGGGGTCACGCCCTGCCAGGTCCAGCTGTGCTGTGGGGGTGGAGATCCGCCACCGGGATTCCAGGAATATGGAACTGCCCCCCGGAAGGGGGGTAGGGGAGAGGCTGAGGAAAGCTTAGACCCGAGCCCAGTGCGGGAAGTGTTTTTTCTCCCGTCGGGGCCTCTTCCCTGTCCAGATTCCATGGCCGGGTGGGCAGTGCCCGGGGCACCCCCCCGAATGCTGGCAGTGGCCCCGGTGCCCGGCGGCCGTGCCTCCGCCCCTTCTGGCTCCCGGAAGGGCCGAGTCCCATCCGTGTATGGCACTGCTCTGAGGGCCGCGTGAGCAAGAGAGGCAGGCAGCAGCGACATCGAGGATCGGGCTGGCCACCAGGCTTCGACTCGGAAGCAGTCGGAACTGTGACCTCGGGAAGCCCGCTGCAGCCCCCAAACCCCCAACGCTGCAGGGGGAGAGAGGGGGCTGCGGTCCCGCCACCCTCCCCGCTCCCTCTCCCCCCAAATAGATGATCCTTCCCGCCTGCCTCCAACCCATCTGGGCGCAAAGGACGCTAAAGGTGCACATACTACTGATCTGGAGGCCAGTCTTGTCAGTACTCCACTCTGAGCCTCGCCTCGCCTCCATCTGCCCCAAAAGCCGTGAGCAGTCCTGTTTGGAGCAGCCGCCCAGGTAGCCCGGAGCGGGCTTTGTCATCGGCCTCTCTGTAAGCCCAAATGCCCTGCCCGGTTTTGCTGTAGACCATCTTCCTCCCGCGCGGTGCCCCATCGGCCTGTCTCCTGAAACCTGCTTGGCAAGGGTGATGAAATAAAGCTTAAGAAAGCGAGTGACCCGTTCCCTCGACTCACCCGCACGACAAATCCGGTGAGTTCGGTCAGCCTGCCGCCATCCCCACAAGGGACGGGCTGCGTCCCCGGTCCAGGGCCCCGCCTGCCCATTGCTAAAGATTCCTCGTTGATTTTTCAGGAAACGAAGCTAGGGGGTAGAGTTTGGTTGCAGGTAGAGCGCCGTTGGACAGGAGGGCAGTTGGAGGAAACATTTGGGAAAGGAGAGGGCAGACACGGAAAGAGATAAATCAGTCAATCGAAGCAAGCGCTCTACCGAGGGCCGGGCGGAGTATGCGACGGAAGCTTGTGGTCCCAAACTTTGAAGTGTGGAGCCAGTTGCAGTGCCCTGTCCTGGGACAGCTGCGCCCAGAGCAGCGGGTAGCGTGAGCCCGGGCACAGGAGGAGGCATGGGGGCAGCTCAGCCAGGGCTGGGCCCTCCAAGAGACTGGAGTTTAAAGCCCGAGGGGAGTGGAAACTTGGGAAAAATTCCAAGAAGATCACAAGGAAAACCCAACTAGAGGAGGGTTCTAAGGAACTGAGGGTACCTGTCTTGGAGACCAGTGGGCTAAGGGGAGGTGTAATCACGATCTTCCCTAGAAGGTTGTGTTCGACACCCTGGGGAGCGGAAGGATGGAGAGGGGCATAGTGGTTGATAGAGTAGTAACAATAGTGGTATTTGTTAAACATTTAATTATGTGCCAGGCACTGCTAAGCACTGGAGTGGATATAAGCAATTCGGGCTGGACACGGTTCCTCTTCCACGTGGGGCTCAGTTTCAATCCCCATTTTACAGATGAAGTAACTGAGGCACAGAGAAGTGAAGTGGCTTGCCTAAGGTCCCACAGCAGAAAAGTGGTGGAGCTGGGATTGGAACCCATGAGCAGAGGTACAGGGAGCGGAGGTCCAACGTTCCTCTGCTTCCACGTTGGCTTGTTGTCTCTCCTTGGCCAGGTGACTGAACTTTCCTGGGCCTCTGTTTCCTCTTCTGCAGAGTGGGGGTACCGTCCACCCGCTCCCCACCCCCTCTTAAGCCGGGAGCCCCCTGGGGACTGCATCTGGGCTGATAATGTTGTTTCCACCCCGGTGCTTGGCGTAGAGTCAGCCCTGAATCAACACCATCATCATTCCCTCATGTGTGGGAGGAGAAGGGAGAACGGTTCCACTCCCTTTGGCTGACGGATGTTCTGGGCCCGGAATGATGAAAAGCAAACAGCTCGGTTCCCGGAAACGCAGTGACGAGCGGCGTCCGACTCCAGCCTGGAAAGGGGTCTGGGGAGTGTCGCAGAACTCACGTCGAGTCAGAGGGTGGGCCACCCTCTCGGGGGCAATGAGAAAAGTCCGGCCTGCCAGGACGGGGAAGGTCCCGGGCCCCCACACCACTCCTTCCTCCAGAGGTCTGGGCGGCCCCATCCTTGGCCGTACTTTCAGCATGTGGTAATCGGGTGGGAACGGGGCAGCGCTGTAGCCATCGAAACATCCTGAGGTGAAGTGGAGGGCGGAGGGCGAGGAGCCGTGGCTTCCGAGCCGATGATTCTGCCGGTCCCGTGGACGGTATTCCGTGTGGGAATGGGGCCTACTTTCTTCTTTTCCCAAGAGCCTTCTGCCGGCTCCACGCTCCCGTGGTTTATTGCAACACCACGTTAGACTAACTCGGGCTTCAAATGTGCCAGGGGCCAGCTAGCAGACCCCCCTCGGGGAAAGGGAAGTTTGGCTTTTCAGGGCCCTGAAGGGACCTTGCTCATTCCTACTTAGATGGAATTCAGTTGCAGTGTCCCAAGCACGGAGTACAGGGCGTTGGCCACCCTACCAGTGCTCAATAAATCACGCAACTATGCGATTTTCCTAGATTAATGGTTCTTGCCCAACTGACCCCATCACTTATGTGCTAATGCAGAAGTTGGTGGGGCTGTTGTCTCTCTCACGCATTGTCGTATTTATTGAGCGCTTACTGTGTGCAGAGCACTGTACTAAGGGCTTGTACTAAGTCTCTCTCTCCACCCCTCACCACCCCAATGCCTCACGTGTCATCCCCTGTTCGTTTCTGAACGTGTTGCTGAATTGTACTCTCCAAGTGCTTAGTACAGTGCTCTGCACACAGTAAGCGCGCAATACGATGGAATGAATGAATGAACTCTATTTTATGGGGCTCTTCCAAGCACTTAGTACAGTGCTCTGCAAAACGCGCTTAACAAATTGACTGACTGATTGATGGATTGATTGCTATTAAGGCTTCCACTTAGCCATAGGCCACCCCCTCAGGTGGCAGCACGGCCAGGTGTCCGCCGTCCGAGGTGACCGGGAGGATGTGCGGAGCTGAGAGCAGCCGATAATCCAAAAACCCAATCTCAGCCCTGTGCTTCAACTGCTTTTTTCCACTGTCCTCTCTGGAGTCGAGCACGAATCGATCGGTGGTCCTTACTGGGCACGTGTTGTGGGCAGAGCACTGTACTAAGTGCTTGGCATAGAGCAGTACAACAGGGTTGGCAAGCAGCCCTACCCCTGCATTGAACTAGGTAGCTTGTCTTCTGGACTGTAAGTTTGTCATGTGTAGGGAATATCTGTTGTACTTTCCCAAGCGCTTAGTACAGTGCTCTGCGGACAGTAGGCACTCAATAAATACAATTGACTGTCTGACTGCCAAATTGCTGCCGGGAGAGAAGGAGAGTGCAAAAATGTCACCCAAAGGGCACCATCGGGTGTGGCTGGGCAAGCCTCCTTTCATTGTCTTGTGTTCCCTTGGTCTTTGAATGGCAGGACGCAATAGGAAACAGGAATCGGGTGACTCTCGCTGGCGAAACCGAAAGCCTCGGACTTTAACGAGCGCCGTGTCCATAGAAGTCTGGCCCCGGACAGATCCCGGAGGAATCCGCACAGAGGAAGTGTCTGTAATAGTCGTGAGTTTTCCCTATTAAGCTCTGGCCCTGGGGAAACCTTGACCCTGCTGGCCTGTCCCCAGCAGTTCTCTTTCTGCCTCTGGTCGTTTTCCCCTTCGGGGCCTCTTGAGAGGCGGGCAGGTTCAGCGGGAATCTGGGAATAGCTGGGCCAGGTGGACGGAGCGGCCTCACCTGTGGTTGGCCGTGTGCGCCTGGGTGTTGAGGTGGCCCAGGGGGAGAAGATGGAGGAGGGGGTCTGGGAAGCCAGGAAGAGCTGGGTTCTGGTGGGTTTCGAGGGAGGATGGCACAAATTGGGCTAAAGGAGTGTGGGGCGGGGGCAAGAGTGAGGACAGCCAGAACGCTCACCTAATAATCATAGTTATGGTACTTGTTAATTGCTTACTACGTGCCAAGCACTGCTCTAAGAGCTGGGGTAGATACAAGTTTCATCAGGTGGGGCACAGTCCCTGTCCCTCATGGGGCCCACACTCTTAATCCCCAGTTCACAGTGAGGTAGCTGAGGCACAGAGAAGTGAAGTGACTTGCCCAAGGTCACATAAGACGTGTGGCAGAGCCGGGATTAGAATCCAAGTCCTTCCGACTCCCAGTCCCGTGCTCTCTCCACCAAGCCGTGCTGCTTCTCGCATCGGTCGGCTTAGGGTCCCCGCGGCTCCTTTTGGGCCCGGGGAAGCGGGAAGGGGGATCACCAACTTCTCCCTGGTGAAAAACTTGGGAGACCCCTCCCCCAGATCCCTGTACCTCCTTTTCCTCAATTGTAAAATGGGGATTTAATATCTCCCACCTACTTAGACTGCGAGCCCATGTGGGTCCTGATTATTTTGTCTACCCCAGTGCATAGTACAGTGCTTGGCACATAAGCGCTGAACAAATACCACAATTATTATTATTACGTTTGTATATGTGAGTAGTATGTGTATGAGTGGCTGTGTGGGGGACTTATCTTTGCTCCCAAGGACTGAGCTTCCCTCAGGCTAACTTGGGAAATGCCAAGCACACCTGTAGCTCAGGAACACACCCTGATGGGAGTGATGATTATCCCCGTTTTACAGATGAGGAAACTGAGGTCCAGAGACCTCAACTAAATCTGTCCAAGGAGACACAGCGATTCGAAAGCAGAGATAGGGGTGGAACCCTTATTCAGAATTCTTCAGAAATAACACTTCTTCCAAGAGGCTTTCCCTTATCATTTCTATCCTCCGACAGCTTATAGCCCTGCTAATGCCGCTTGAGGTCTTCCTTGCCACCTAAGCACTTACAACCTCTTGACCCATAACCTCTCCTGACCATAATTACATGTAAGCATTTGCTCATCTGCATGTCCCTATCTTCCTTACGTCTATAAATTACTTTAATATTTGCCTCCCCCTTAGACTGTAAACTTTTCTTGTAATGGTTTTTGTTAAGCACTTAGTAATTATCAGGCACGGTACTACGCTCTGGGGTAGATACAAAGCCAATCAGGTTGGATACAGTCCGTGTCTCAAATGGGGCTCGCGGTCTTAGTCCTCATTTTACAGATGAGGTAACTGAGGCCCAGGGAAGTTTAAGTGATTTGTTTGAGGTCACCCAGGAGAGCAGTGATGGAGCTTGGAGTAGAACCCAGGTCCTTTTGACTCCCAGACTCGCTCTATCCACTAGACTGTGCTGCTTCTTTTGAGGCCACTTTCATAAGTGTTCAGTACCCAACAGACTGTAAACTTTTGAAGGCAGGGATCATGTCTAACTCTGAACTCTTCCAAGCGCTCAGTATAGTGCTCTGCCCACGGGAGGGGCTCAGTCGATACAAGTGATGAATTGCTGGAACGACTGAGGTACCCCAACCTCCAGCATTAAGCCTGGCTGCAGCCAGGAAAGACCGGACTTAAATAAATTTATTTATTTTACTTGTACATATCTATTCTATTTATTTTATTTTGTTAGTATGTTTGGTTTTGTTCTCTGTCTCCCCGTTTTAGACTGTGAGCCCACTGTTGGGTAGGGACTGTCTCTAGATGTTGCCAATTTGTACTTCCCAAGCGCTTAGTACAGTGCTGTGCACACGGTAAGCGCTCAATAAATACGATTGATGATGATGACCGGATGCTTTCCTTGGGAGGAATGGCAGGGGCAGGGAACCCGATACCTCACGCGCCGTGGTGGCCCCGCAGATGCTTTCTGGCCACGTGGCAGTGCCAGGCAGACATTTTGACACCATTCCAAGCTACAGCGGGTGGCTGCAGTCGCAAATAGGTGGTGCGGCGGCTATCAGCCGATCCTCCTCGTCCTCCTCCCCGATTTCTCAACAGCCATATGTTCCTAGGCTATAAATTTTGTTCTCCGTTTGGCCTGACTTTATCTCACATCCTGCTGGGTCTCGCCCAGGGGCAGGGCGCAGTGTGTCTGAGGCACAGTTTGGTCTTCTTGCAGACAAGGAAGTAGGTTGCTACTCTTTCTCTTACCTGCTGTCTCCTCCCCTCACCAGGGACTGTGCACTCGGCTTTGGTCCTCTTGGCACTCACCCCAGCCCCACAGCACATAATAATAATGGTATTTAAGTGCTATGTGTCAGGCCCTATGCTAAGCATTGGGGTAAATATAATCAATCAATCAATCGTATTTATTGAGCGCTTACTGTGTGCTGAGCACTGTACCAAGCGCTTGGGAAGTACAAGATGGCAACATATAGAGACAGTCCCTACCCAACAGTGGGCTCTCAGTCTAGAAATATAATTGAGTTGGACACAGTACCTGTTCCACATAATGATTGTGATATTTAAACGCTATGTGCCAAACACTGTTCTAAGCGCTGGGGTAGATGCAAGGTAATCAGGTTGGTCCCTGTCCCACGTGGGGCTGTCTTATTCCCTGTTTTACAGATGAGGTAACTGAGGCACCGAGGAGTGAAGTGACTTGCCCAAGGTCACACAGCAGACAAGTGGCAGAGCCAGGATTAGAACCCAGGTCAACTGACTCCCGAGCCCATAGTCTATCCATTAGGCCATGCTGCTTTTCTACTATCAGTAGTTATTACTACTACTACTGCAGCTTTGGGATCCACACATATCCATATCCTTCTACCCTTCTATTACCCCTTTCTGTATTTTATTGTAATGTCCGTCTCCCTGGGTAGCTCCTTTCGGACAGATATTTTGTCTACCCACTGTATCATACTCTCCCAAGCGTTTAGTACAGTGCCTTGTGCACAGTAAGCACTCAATAAATCGATTGATTACTACTGCCACAAACTTCTCCTGGGCCACCCCCTCCCTACCTGCCCTCCCCTGGCAGAGTGGATTGAAGCCCAGTCCGTGGCACTGTAGACATCACAGTAGACATCACATCTTACCTCCTTCCCTTCCCCACAGCACCTGTATATATGTATATATGTTTGTACATATTTATTACTCTATTTTATTTGTACATATCTATTCTATTTATTTTATTTTGTTAGTATCTTTGGTTTTGTTCTCTGTCTCCCCCTTTTAGACTGTGAGCCCACTGTTGGGTAGGGACTGTCTCTATATGTTGCCAATTTGTACTTCCCAAGCGCTTAGTACAGTGCTCTGCACATAGTAAGCGCTCAATAAATACGATTGATGATGATGATGATGATGATGATCACAGCCGACGGCTGTATGGCCCACCCGGGATTATGGAGTAGGTTCTCTGTAGACAGCTGCATTCATGTGGCTTCTGCAATAACAATCCCACCTTTAATCTTATTTTCTTCTCCACACAAACAGCAGGAGGCCGTGTTGCCTCCGTGAAATATTGATTGGATCTCCAGTGACCCTTAACCCTGCTGTGTTACCGTGTCTATTTGGATTGACAGAAGAGCCAGGACTGTGGGTCTCTCGTTGGCCTTTTCAGTCGAACGCACCCCCATAGGTGAAGTTCATCTCTGGGGGCACCTTTTTTTGAGTATAAGGGACAACAATATAGTCGATATAGTGGTGCACAGTACTGAGCACTTGGGAAAGTATATGGACCCCCTCCCACCCTCCAGGTGCTTACAGTCTACCTTGTGAGCCCCCCATGGGACAACCTGATCACCTTGTAACCTCCCCAGCGCGGTGCTTTGCACATAGTAAGCACTTAATAAATGCCATTATTATTCTTGGGGGAGACAGGCGGGCACATCAGAAGAAAACAGATATAACTGGCAATAGCAAGCAGAGGGGAAGATGCAGCATAGGGTAGGGGGATCTGTGGGCAGGATACATCAGGCGGCGCAGCGTGCCTCAGTGGAAAGAGCCTGGGCTTGGGAGTCAGAGGTCGTGGGTTCGAATCCCTGCCCCGCCACTTGTCAGCTGTGTGACTTCAGGCAAGTCACTTCTCTGGTCCTCAGTTCCCTCATCTGGAAAATGGGGTGAAGACTGGGAGCGCCATGTGGGACAACCTGATTACCTTGTATCCCCCCCAGCGCTTAGAACAGTGACCAGCACATAGTAAACGCTTAACAAGTGCCATCATTATTATTAGTGGTAGACTGTGAGCCCGCTGTTGGGTAGGGACTGTCTCTATGTGTTGCCGACTTGTACTTCCCAAGCGCTTAGTCCAGTGCTCTGCACACAGTAAGCGCTCAATAAATATGATTGATTGATTATTAGTGGTAGTAGTGCATCAGCCTACTGCATCAGATGCATCAGACTACTGCATCAGCCTTCTCTCTGATCTCCCATCCTCGTGCCTCTCCCCACTTCAATCCATACTTCACGCTGCTGCCCGGACTGTCTTTGTCCAGAAACGCTCTGGGCATGTTACTCCCCTCCTCAAAATCTCCAGTGGCTACCAATCCATCTGTGCGTCAGGCAGAAACTCCTCACCCTGGGCTTCCAGGCTGTCCATCCCCTCGCCCCCTCCTACTTCACCTCCCTTCTCTCCTTCTCCAGCCCAGCCCGCACCCTCCGCTCCTCTGCCGCTAATCTCCTCACTGTACCTCGTTCTCGCCTGTCCCACCATCGACCCCCGGCCCACGTCCTCCCCTGGGCCTGGAATGCCCTGCTCCCTCTGCCCACCCGCCGAGCTAGCTCTCTTCCTCCCTTCAAGGCCCTACTGAGAGCTCACCTCCTCCAGGAGGCCTTCCCAGACTGAGCCCCTTCCTTCCTCTCCCCTCGTCCCCCTCTCCATCCCCCCATCTTACCTCCTTCCCTTCCCCACAGCACCTGTATATATGTATATATGTTTATATACATGTATTACTCTATCTTGTACATATCTAGTCATTTTATTTTGTTAGTATGTTTGTTTTTGTTCTCTGTCTCCCCCTTTTAGACTGTGAGCCCACTGTTGGGTAGGGACCGTCTCTATATGTTGCCAACTTGTACTTCCCAAGCGCTTAGTACAGTGCTCTGCACACAGTAAGCGCTCAATAAATACCATTGATTGATTCCCAAGGCCCGCCGGACCGCGCATGCGCCTGAAGGACAGGGCCGCGTGGCCGCCCTCCAACCGCTCGAGTCGCCAACGTGAGGACGGGGCGCTGACGTCACCCGGCCCGCCCTCCAATCAGGGCGAGCCTCGGCAGGGGCGGGTCCCGTCTCGCGCCGGGGCGCCCGCCCCCATTGGTCCGCGGGGCAGTGACGTCGGCGCGCGAGCTCCACGGGCGGGGGCCCCCTGGGGCGCTGGGGGCGCTGACGTGTCCGCGCGCGGGGGGCGGGGCCGGGCCGTGTGCCCCGCCCCGCCCCCTGGCGGCCGGGCCCTGCGGTGTCCCCCGCCTTCCTCGGCCCACGCTCCATATATAAATATATATATATATAAATATATATATATATTTATTTATATGTAGGGCCGCCCAGCGGACCCAACCGCCGCAGGAGCCCGGAGACGGAAGCGGGAACCCGGACACGCTGCCGACACACCGGTGGGCGTCTAATATGGCATTCCTTAAGCGCTTAAACTATGTGCCGGGCACTGTACTGAGCGCCGGGGTAGATGCAAGCAAATTGGGGTGGTGTTAAACGCTTACTATGTGCCGGGCACTGTACTGAGCGCTGGGGTAGATGCAAGCAAAGTGGGGTGGTGTTAAACACCTACTATGTGCCGGGCACTGTACTGAGCAGTGGGGTAGATGCAAGCAAATTGTGTTGGTGTTAAATATTTAGTATGTGCCGGGCACTGCACTAAGCGCTGGGGTAGATGCAAGCAAATTGGGGTGGTGATAAGCTCTTTCTGTGTGCCGGGCACTGTACTAAGCGCTGGGGTGGATGCAAGCAAATTGGGTTGGTGTTAAGCGCTTACTATGTGCCAGGCACTGTACCGAGCGCTGGGGTAGATACAAGCAGATTGGGTTGGTGTTAAGATCTTCCTGTGTGTCGGGCACTGTACTGAGTGCTGGGGTAGATACAAGCAAATTGGGTTGGTGTTGAGCGCTTACTATGTGCCGGGCACTGTACCGAGCACTGGGGTAGATGCAAGCAAATTGGGGTGGTGGTAAGCGCGAACTATGTTCCGGGTACTGTACTGAGCGCTGGGGTAGTAGATGCAAACAAATTGTGTTAGTGTTAAACGTTTAGTATGTGCCGGGCACTGTTCTAAGCGCTGGGGTGGATACAAGCAAATTGGGGTGGTGTTAAGCGCTTACTATGTGCCGGGCACTGCACTAAGCGCTGGGGTAGATGCAAGCAAATCGGGGTGATGGTAAGCTCTTTCTGTGTGCCGGGCACTGTACTAAGCGCTGGGGTAGATGCAAGCAAATTGGGGTGGTGTTAAGATCTTTCTGTGTGCCGGGCACTGTACTGAGTGCTGGGGTGGATGCAAGCAAATTAGGGTGGTGTTAAATGCTTACTATGTGCCGGGCACTGTACTGAGCGCTGGGGTAGATGCAAGCAAATTGGGGTGGTGTTAAACGCTTACTATGTGCTGGATACTGTACTGAGTGCTGGGGTAGATGCAAGCAAGTTGGGGTGGTTTTAAGCGCTTTTTATGTGCCAGACACTATACTAAGTGCTGGGGTAGATGCAAGCAAATTGGGGTGGTGTTAAGCCCCTTTTGTGTGCCGGGCACTGTACTAAGCAATGGGGTGGAGACAAGCAAATTGGGTTAGTGTTAAGATCTTTCTGTGTGCCGGGCACTGTACTAAGCGCTAGGGTAGATACAAGCATATTGGAGTGGTGTTAAGTGCTTTCCATGTGCCAGTCGCTGGGGTAGATGCGAGCAAATTGGGGTGATGCTAAGTGCTTTCTATGTTTCAGGCACTGTAGTAAGCGCTGGGGTACGTACAAGCAACTTGGGTTGGTGTTAAGCGCTTTTTGTGTGCTGGGCACTGTACTAAGCGCTGGGGTAGATGCGAGCAAATTGAGTTAGTGTTAAGCTCTTTCTGTGTGCCAGGCACTGTATTAAGCGCCGGGGTAGATATGAGCAAATAGGATTGGTGTTAAGCACTTTTTATGTGCAAGACGCTACTAAGTGCTGGAGTAGATGCAACCAGATAGGGTTGGCATTAAGCTCTTTCTTTGTGCCAGGCACTGTACTAAGTGCTGGGGTAGAAACAAGCAAATCGGGTTGGATGTAGTCCCTGGCCCACGTAGGGCTCACAGTCTCAACCCCCAGCGTGGCTCAGTGGGAAAGAGCCCGGGCTTTGGAGTCAGAGGTCATGGGTTCAAATCCCGGCCCCGCCACTTGTCAGCTGTGTGACTTTGGGCAAGTCACTTCACTTCTCTGTGCCTCAGTTCCCTCATCTGTCAAATGGGGACGAAGACTGTGAGCCCCACGTGGGACAACCTCATCACCTTGTATCCCCCCAGCGCTTAGAACAGTGCTTTGCACATAGTAAGCGCTGAATAAATGCCATCATCATTATTATTATTATTTGGCGGAGGAGGGTATTGAGGCCCAGAGAACTAAAGTGACTTCCCCAAGGTCACACAGCAGACAAGTGGCAGCACTAGGATTAGAACCCATAGCCATCTGACCCTCAGGCCCGGGCTGAAGCCGGTACGTCGTGCTGTGTGCCCGTCTGAGGTGAGAAGCGGGGGTTGGCGAGGAAGAGAAAGAGGGGTCTGTAGAGGGGCTGACGTGTGTTATCTCCCGCCCCAGATGGGCAGAAAGGGAAAGTTGGGGGGTTTCGGAGGGGGTCCCCAAGGAGCCCTGTGCCCCCAAGTCTGGCCGAAGCTGCCGCAGGACCCGGGGGGCACCGCCCCACCCGGGCTTCTCCTCTCCAGAAGCCCCAGCAAGGTGGGCACCTCCTTTTATTAGTCCAGGGTGGCAAGCTGTAGTGCCACCTGGCAGGGGCGGGCCCCACCTTCCAAAGCCGTTTCCACGTTGTCCACAGGAGGAAAATCGGGAGGCCACTCCATTCATTCAGCTGTATTTATTGAGCGCTTACTGCGGGCAGAGCACTGTACTTAAGCGCTTGGGAGAGTCCCCTGCAACAATAAAGAGGCCTTCTCAGACTGAGCCCCCTCCTTCCTCTCCCCCTCATCCCCCCGCCTTACCTCCTTCCCCTCCCCACAGCACCTATATATATGTATATATCAATCAATCAATCAGTCGTATTTATTGAGCGCTTACTATGTGCAGAGCACTGTACTAAGCGCTTGGGAAGTACAAATTGGCAACATATAGAGACAGTCCTGTACATATTTATTACTCTATTTTATTTGTACATATTTATTCTATTTTATTTTGTTAATATGTTTTGTTTTCCGCCTCCCCCTTCTAGACTATGAGCCCACTGCTGGGTAGGGACCGTCTCTATTTGTTGCCGACTTGTACTTCCCAAGCGCTTAGTACAGTGCTCTGCACAGTCTCCCCCTTCTAGACTGTGAGCCCACTGGTGGGTAGGGACCGTCTCTGTTGCCGACTTGTACTTCCCAAGCGCTTAGTACAGTGCTCTGCACAGTCTCCCCATTCTAGACTGTGAGCCCACTGGTGGGTAGGGACCGTCTCTATTTGTTGTCAACTTGTACTTCCCAAGCGCTTAGTACAGTGCTCTGCACAGTCTCCCCCTTCTAGACTGTGAGCCCACTGGTGGGTAGGGACCGTCTCTATTTGTTGCCAACTTGTACTTCCCAAGCACTTAGTACAGTGCTCTGTGCACAGTAAGCGCTCAATAAGTACGATTGAATGAATGAATTAATTAATTAATGAATAAAGAGACACATTCCCCGCCCACAATGAGCTCTTCTCGCCCTGCACTTTCCTCCAGCCCTCCCCTCCCACAGAGCGGGACTGGGAGGCCAAACTTGCGCCAAGGTGTCAGGATGGCAAGTGGGACGGTGGCGGCGTTGGCCCAGTGGCCAGTCTAGTCCCCCGGCCCTCATCCGGCAGGGCGGCAGGACGTTTGGAGGGCGGGCGGTGCCCATCGTCTCTGGCCCGGACGGCCTTGCCCTCATCATCATCATCAATCGTATTTATTGAGCGCTTACTATGTGCAGAGCACTGTACTAAGCGCTTGGGAAGTCCAAATTGGCAACATCTAGAGACAGTCCCTACCCAACAGTGGGCTCACAGTCTAAAAGGGGGAGACAGAGAACAAAACCAAACATACTAACAAAAGAAAATAAATAGAATAGATATGTACAAATAAAATAAATAAATAAATAAATAAATAGGTTTGCTCTCCGACCAGAATCCCCTACCCGCCATTCATTCCCCGGGTCCTCCTTCCGTAGCGTTGGGTGGTGGCCTTCCCAGACTGAGCCCCTTCCTTCCTCTCCCCCTCGTCCCCCTCTCCATCCCCCCCCATCTTACCTCCTTCCCTTCCCCACAGCACCTGTATATATGTTTGTACATATTTATTACTCTATTTATTTTACTTGTACGTATCTATTCTATTTATTTTATTTTGTTAGTATGTTTGCTTTTGTTCTCTGTCTCCCCCTGTTAGACTGTGGGTAGGGTAGGGACTGTCTCTATATGTTGTCAATTTGTCCTTCCCAAGCGCTCTGTACAGTGCTCTGCACATAGTAAGCGCTCAATAAATACGATTGATGATGATGATGGTGGGGGACGGAGTTGAAGGGCAGAAGGGCCTGCTTCTCTCCCCAGCCCCAATCCCGAAGCCGCCACCTTTCCTGATTAACCGTTGATGGCCTCGGAGCTGGTATGTTCCGGGTGGATGGGAGCCAGGGTTTAAGGAGCGGAGCTACAGGAGGGGGAGGTTATTCCACTCTCTTTCCCCCGCCCGTTAAGAGTGTGCGTCCACAAATGGCCTTCCGTCCTCTACCAGCCCCTGCACCTCTCCGAGCCCTTCCTTGGCCTAAAACTCATTCATTCAGTCGTATTTTTTGAGCGCCTACCGTGGGCAAAGCACCGTACTAAGGTCTCGTGTCTGTCCCTTCTCCTGGCATCTCTGTGCTTAGCCCGGAGGACTGTCTTCCCCATTAGAGTGGAAGCTTCTGGGGGACGGGGAAGGGGTTTCCTGCTTTTGTTGTGAACCCAAGGCTTAATCCAGCACAAAGGTCCCAAAAGGTGCACGGGCCCGTCCCCTCTTCCGCCACGACTACCACCGCAGTGGCTCCGGGGAAGATTTTTGCCTTTTAGACTGTGAGCCCACTGTTGGGTAGGGACTGTCTCTATATGTTGCCAACTTGGACTTTCCAAGCGCTTAGTACAGTGCTCTGCATATGATTGATTGATTGATTGATTGCCTGCTGTGGGGAAGTGGGTCCTGCTGGGGTTCCAGAGCACCATCGGGGAAGGGGACGGGGCACGGACAGCGTGGTTTTCGCCAACCAGCCGGAAAGGCGGGCCGCGGAGCTAAGGCGCCATTAGGAGTTAGCCATTACTCACCCACATTCATGGCACTTACGCAGTTTTCAAGTTCGTGTCTGGAGGCAGCGTGAAACGTTTTCACAACCGAACTGTTATTAACACTTATGCAAAGCCCGTTGTGATTCATAGGCGGGAGATGGCAATCTGGCCGGCCCGCAGCGGCGCTGGTTTGGCGTGACGGGATCCTCTCCCAGACGCTAACGGGGCAGGGGAGAAGCAGTGTGGCTCAGTGGAAAGAGCCCGGGCTTTGGAGTCAGAGGTCGCAGGTTCAGATCCCGGCTCTGCCAATTGTCAGCTGTGTGACTTTGGGCAAGTCACTTAACTTCTCTGTGCCTCAGTTCCCTCATCTGTAAAATGGGGATGAAGACTGTGAGCCCCCTGTGGGACAACCTGATCACCTTGTAACCTCCCCAGCGCTTAGAACAGTGCTTTGCACATAGTAAACGCTTAATAAATGCCATCATTATTATTATTAGGGGCCCCCGGGACCCTCTGGACTCCCAGTTCGGGACCTGTCCTCCTCGGCCGCCCAAAGTCAGGGAAGCCAAGCCTCAGTACGGTGCTGCAAACGCAGTCAGCCCTCAATAAATAACATTGACCGGCCGACTCCTCCGCGTTGAGCCCAAACTCCTCCTGCTCGGCTTCAAGTTTCTTCAACTCTTCCCACCTTATGTCTTCTGCTTTCTTCTAGAGAAGCAGCGTGGCTCAGTGGAAAAAGCCGGGGCTTTGGAGTCAGAGGTCATGGGTTCAAATCCCGGCTCCACCGCTTGTCAGCTGTGTGACTTAGGGCAAAGTCACTTAACTTCTCTGGGCCTCGGTTCCCTCATCTGTAAAATGGGGATGAAGACTGTGAGCCCCACGTGGGACAACCTGATCACCTTGTAAATTCCCCAGCGCTTAGAACAGTGCTCTGCACATAGTAAGCGCTTAATAAATGCCATTATTATTATTATTAGTAGTAGTAGTAGTAGTAGTAGTATTCATCCACTCCCTTCTTCTTACTGCACTGCGCTTTCGATTCTGTGACCCCTCACTCCATGCCCTCCTCCCCAGTCAGAACTCCCTTCCTCCCGCAGCCTGACGCTTAGTACAGTGCTCTGCACACAGTAAGCGCCCAATAAATACGATTGATTGATTGATTGACGGACCGCAGTCCTCCAAACATTTAAAGCCCTCCACCTCCAACGAACCCTCCCGGATCAGCCCCCAGAACCCCAAGTTGTATTAACCCAATCAATCCATCAATCGATCGTATTTATTGAGCGCTTACTGTGTGCAGAGCACTGTACTAAGCGCTTGGGAAGTACAAGTTGGCAACATATAGAGACAGTCCCTCCCCAACAGCGCGCTCACAATCTAAAGCCACCAACCATCTGTAGCACTGGTTTCTCACCCACACCCCAACCTCTGCGCTTTTGTGTGTATGTTTAGTCAATTACACAATCAAGTATTTGTAAATCTTCCTTCTGCTTCCATCTATGGAAGCTTTATTTGCACTGGGATTTTGACCCCTCTTGGTTTTGTATTTCCCAAGTACATAGTGCAGTGCAGCCGTAATAATCACTGTGGTGTTTTAAGTGCTAGCTATGTGCCAAGCACTGGCATAAACGCAAGAAAATTGGGTCAGACACAGTTGGGTCTAGAGGATAGGGAGAACTGTGAGGAAACTGAGCCACAGAGAAGTGAAGTGACTTGGCCAAGGTCACACAGCAGAGGCATGTTAGCCAGGATTCAAACTTAGGTCCTCAGACTCCCACCAGTTTAGGCAGCTTCTTAGTGCGGTGCAGTACTCCCATGGGGTGCTCAGTAAATACTACCACTGCTAACCTTTGTACCCTTTACTCACTCCACCCTCAGCCTCACAACACTTATATAAGTATCGTAATGTATTTATTTTTATTAATGTTTACCTCCCCCTCTAGACCGTAAGCTCCTTTTGGGCAGGGAACGTACCTACCAACTTTGTTTTATTGTGTCTCCCAAGTGCTTAGTACAGGCCATTTGTCTGCATTGTGACCTTGGGCAAGTTACTTCACTTCTCTGTGCCTCAGTTTCTCATCTGTAAAAAGGGAATTAAGACTGTGAACCCCATGTGGGACAGGGACTGTGTCCGGCCCGATTATCTTGTATCTATCCCAGTTCTTAGTAGAGTGCCTGGCACAGAGCCAGTGTTTAACAACTACCATAATACTATAGCAACAATAATAATAATAATCATTGTTATTATTATTATTATTATTAAGCCCTCAATAAATATGATTAATTGCTACGATTACTACACCCCCCTGAAGCTTGAATTGAGCCATGGCCTCCCCAAGGAGAGACATGGGACAGGAATGGGCATATAAGCCACAGAGCTACTAGTTGGAGGAGGTGGCATGTGGACCAGTGCTTGTTCCCGTGGAAACCAGAGCTAACTTTGGGACCATCCACATTCATAGGCTCGCCCTGTGGAACTGCCAATCCAAGTGTCAGCTGACTGGTCGAACTAAAAATGGAAATCTGTTAATGACAACACTTTATGGCATCCTGATATCCCCCCCCACCTTCCATCTTGGCTAGAAATGACACGCTGATGACATTTGAACGTAGAATTAAAAATAGAAAATTTTTCTGCCTCCTTGTGGGCCAGAGTGAGTAAATAGAATTATCACCAAGGGAATTTCCTGAGTATCTAGTGTGTGCGGGACACTGTACTGAGCGCTTGGGTGTATAGTTTAGTGAGAATCTATCAATAGGATTTACCGACTGTTTGCCATGGGCAGAGCACCATCCCGAGTGCCCGGGCACAGTTTCTGGGGTCCCAGTCTCGAGTGGGGGTGGTCCCCGGGCCACTGACCTCTCTCTGTTCGTCCGCCTTCCAGGCGTGGGCTGTGCCTCGGGGCCATGGACACGGGACAACTCCGGAACCGGCTGTCCCGAGCCGGCCAGGACCATCTGCTGCAATTCTGGGAGGAGCTGACCGAGCCCCAGCGACGGGAGCTGTTCCGGGAGCTGGAGGCCATGGACTTCGAGGAGCTCAACGGCTTCTTCCGAAGAGCCATGGACGGTTCCGATCAGGCCGCGGGCCAGGGGAAGGTGGACGATGCCCGCATGGAAGCGGTACCCCGGGACATCCTGGGCAGCACCAGCCGGGATCGGGAGGAGCTGGACGCTTGGGAGAGGGAAGGTACGGTGCCCTGGAGGCGAGGGGTGGCTGGGTGCCGGGTGAAGGGGGCACGTGGGCATGATGAACGCCCGCAGGTTGGGCCTAGGGGAGTCCCGGCCCCTCGAGTGGTCCACAGTGCGCACCCATCACTTCCTACATCCAGGTCTCCAGATTGGGGACACGCTCGGACGAATGCAGTAGAGAGACCTGAGGGAACCCGGTCTCTAAGCAGGAGGGCTAGTGGCGGGTGGGCCGGCTGCCCGGCTCGTAAGGTAGTCCCCTGAATGGGCGAGGATCGCCGAGGTTGGCATCGGGCTCCGGGGGAAGAGCTTGATTTGGGGAGCTCACCTGAGTAGTGGGGATTTGTCTGTCACCGTCATGGATGAATGGCAGATATACAGCACAACACACAGTGTGTAAGTAGAAAACCAGGGATCCTCCACCTCTTCTTCCTCCTCCTGCTCCTCTTCCTCCTTCAAACCAGGTGGAGTCTTGCCCTCCCTCTCCCTTTTGCAGCGAGTCCCGCCTGCTCGGTGCTGACGAGGAGGCTGCGTTGCTCCAGGCCTGGGGAGGGGGCCTTAGCTCTTGGGACAGTTGTGCTTGGGGCAGCGGGCCAAGCAGGAAGTCATCCAGGAAGTGTTTGAGCTCGCCAGACCCATTGTACAGCCGGCCGCCGCTCCGTCTCTCTGCGACCCATGGGTGTCTGCAGGAAAGACGGCCGCATTTTTGCCGCGGTCAAAGTGAGGCCACTGAGGACTCTGCCACCTGGGGGGCTCGTTCTGGGGGTCCAGAGCCAAGGGCCGGGATTCTGCCTGGGCTCAGAGCTGAGGGCAAGGCCGGCCCTGTCCTGGCTGGAATCCCAGGGCCCGGCATGGCTGGGGGAGGGCAGACCAGGACCTGGCGCAGACCCTCTTCTGGGCCCTGCCTCCCTTCCAGGTGAGGGTCAAGCTGCCCCTTGAAGGTAGGGAGCTCCCCATGGCTGCTGGGAATTGTCATCCCAGGAAGTGCATCTCCTTGGCATCTCCCAGACGATCCCGGGAGTCCCTCTGCCGCAGGGCCTGTTAGAAGTCCAGCCAGCGGTACACTTGAGCGGACCTCCACTGGTCTCGTGGGCCAGGCTCTGCCAGGCCTATTTCGGGGGAAACCCCATTCTCGCCCCATGGCTGGGAGGGAAAGGAGGAGCAGGGGGAGCCGGAGGAGCAATGCCCAATCCGGTGGCAATTGGGTTTCTCCAGCTTGGCATCTGGGGTGCCCACAGCAGCATCAGCCGGGCTCCCGTCTCCGGTGCCTGCTGGCTCTCCTTTCTCACTTGCCTCAGCCTTGTGCCCCTGGTGGGACGGCCATAGCCGCCCACCAGCAGGCTGCTCTAAATGGGCCCCTCTGACAGCTGGTACCCCCTAGCCCTCTCCCCCTGCTCTCCACCTGGCCACCTCCCCAGACCTCAGGCCCACCAGCCCCTTTTGGCCCTGTGAGCCTTCAGTCTTAGAACTGCGAGGTCGAGTCCCGCGTCGGCCCATTTGCCATGGCCGGTTACAGCAGCCGGGGTCCATCCGTGAGGAAATGAGGCTCCTCCGGGGTGGGACCGGCGTTCCCCGGTCCTCAGCGTTGGCGCTTCTCCCCCAGGCCTGCTGCACATTTCCCAGAGTAGAGTCGCCGTTCTCCTCCTCGCCGGGGGCCAGGGGACGAGGCTCGGGGTGGCCTACCCCAAGGGGATGTACGACGTGGGGCTGCCTTCGCACAAGACCCTCTTCCAGATCCAAGCGGAACGCATCCTGAAGCTGCAGCGCCTGGCGGAGGAGCGCCTCGGCCGCCAGTGTACCATTCCTTGGTGAGGATGGGGGCCGCGGCTGGGGGCGGTGGGGTCACGGGTCGAGGTGTACCTCCATCTCATCTAACTCACCACCGACACCCTCGTCCGCATCCTCCCTCTCGACTGGAACTCCCACCCCCTCATATCTGACAGACCATTACCTTCAAAGTCCTCCTAAAATCACATCTCCTCCAAGGAGCCTTCCCTGAGTAAGCCCTCATTTCCCCTCCCCACCCTCCCCTCTGTGTCGCCTACACACTTGACATTCACCCTATCCCCAGCATCACAACATTTTCATATAGGTCCTTATTCTCTGCCACTTCCCCCATCTGTAATGGATTTGATCGTCTCTCTCCCTCTGTAGACTGTAAGCTCCTTGTGGGCTGAGATCACTTCTACAAGCTCTGTTGCATGGTATTCTCCTAAGCGCTTCATTCCGTGCCCTTCGCAGAGTAGGGATCCGATAGTTGCCGTTGACTGACCGATTGGTTCCAGCCCTTGAGTTCCCTGTGTCCTGGCAGGTACATCATGACCAGTGGCCGGACGATGGAATCCACCCAGGAGTTCTTCTCTAAGCACAGACACTTTGGCCTGAAAAAGGAAAACGTGATCTTCTTCCAGCAGGGAATGCTGCCTGCCATGGGCTTCGATGGGAAAATCATCCTGGAGGAGAAGAGCAAAGTGTCCATGGCTCCAGGTTTGTGTGGGAGCCTAGTCTGGGGACAGTTTGGGGAGACCTCTGGACCTTGGTGGGCCACTGAGCGTGGCCCCCAGGGACGACGGACGGCAGGACGGGATTCTTCCCACTGACCTTAACCCCCGGAGGTTTCTTCCCTTTGGCCTCCAGCATCCCTCTCCCCCAACTCTCCACGCAGACAGGCTGGGCCCTTAGCCGATGGCTGTCCAGACCAACACCCTCGCCCCTCAGTTATTCGATCCAACAACCGATGGTATGGATCATCTTTATTGAGCGCCTACTGTGTGCAGAGCACTCTACTAAGCACTTGGGAGAGGACAGTACAACAGAATCCATAGATTCGTTCCCTGCCTTCAACGAACTGACAGTCCAGACAGGGAGACATGAATATACTGACTGCTCACCATCTGGCATTTATCCACCCCACAGACGGGAATGGTGGCCTGTACCGGGCCCTGGCTGCCCAGAATATCGTGGAGGACATGGAGCGGAGGGGCATCTGGAGCGTCCACGTCTACTGCGTGGACAATATTTTGGTCAAAGTAGCCGACCCTCGGTTCATCGGCTTCTGCGTTCAGAAAGGAGCGGACTGTGGCGCCAAGGTAACGGCCTGGAGGCCCGCACCCCGTCTCCTCCGCTCTGGGGCCGGAATCCCAGCACTCGGGGCCGGGGCCACAGAGGTCATCCAGAGCAGCCCCCCGCCTCCCGGACCCACGGGCCTCGGAAGGAGTAGAAACCTCTCAGCCTCTCCAGGAGCCACGGCAGTGAAGGACAGGTTGCCATCGGGAAGAGTTAGGAAAAGTGAAAGGCGGAAAGGGATGGCTAGGGAGAGCCCCAGAATGGCCCAGTGGCTTCTGGAGTTCTGCCACCCGCCTGGCTTCGGGACTGTGCAGCATGCCAACTCCAGTCATTTGTCACCTGTTCTGTTATGCCAGCTCCGGGTGCCGGACCCGAGGTCCATCCTTTGAGCCCAGGCACATTACACAAGTGTGGGATTCTTGTGTTTTCAAGTCTTCTTGGCCCATCCCTCTCCTCTTCTTTTCCTTCTTTTCCTAATCTTCCCACCCTGTTCCCAGCCATTGCCAAGTTTGACATTCCCTCCCTGCCCCACTGCCTGGTGTTCCGCTCTCTCCCTGTTCTTTGGGAGGCCTCTCCCTGCCCCCTTGGGATACCAAGGGCTCAGTACAGTAAACTGGACGCAGTAGATGCTCAGGAAATAGCGTTGGGACCACCTTCGCCCCTCTTGCCATCCCTCTTCCTCCCTACCAGGCAAGACTGGAGTCCTGCAGCGCGGCTGCGAGGAGGGTCTGGGGCTAGAGGCTCAGTGGGTGTGGGAGATGAGGACGGGGGACTGAGGCATCTCCACATGGGTGATGATTTCTTCCTAGACTGCGGTTGGGGTGGTGAGGATGTAGCTCCTCTCAGCGTCTGGAGCATTCTGTCAGGCATTGGTCCATTTCCGGATAGCGCTGGGATTGGGGCAGTGAGGGCAACCCACTGGGTGCCTCGGCGGACTGGAGCAGCCAGATGGGACTGGTTTGGGATCAGGGGCCAGACCCCGGCAGGGGAGGTGAAGGGACCACCTGGCAGTCTGGGGCCGGGCTCTGATCCAGACCGGGGTCATCGCTCCCCACTCCTCCTCCCCCCTACCCCCGTCGGTCAGGTGGTGGAGAAGACGAACCCTACGGAGCCGGTCGGGGTGGTGTGCAGAGTGGACGGCGTATACCAGGTGGTGGAGTACAGCGAGATCGCCCTGGGGACGGCCCAGAGGCGCGGCGCGGATGGCCGGTTGCTTTTCAACTCGGGGAACATTGCCAATCACTTCTTCACCGTGCCCTTCCTCAGAGACGTGGTCAGGTACGGACCGCCGGCCCCCTCCGTCCCGTCTCCCACCCAGCCGCCTGGCGGAGAGATGCCGGGGTCCCCCTTCCGTGAGCTAGCCCGATGCCAGGTCTATTCTAGCGCTCTCCAGGCTGCCCCTGGGCTTGGTACCTCGGGAAGACACCGAGCCGGCCTGGGCCGGCCTCTCCCTTATTTGCAGAACTCTGGGCGCAGGGCATGTAAGTCTCCAGCCAGTGTCCCTGTCTCTAGACAGATAATAGACTGTGAGCCTGTTGTTGGGTAGGGACCTTCTCTATATTGTTGCCAACTTGAACTTCCCAAGCGCTTAGTACAGCGCTCTGCACACAGAAAGCACTCAATAAATACGATTGAATGAATGAATGGTATATAAGCACTTACTATGTGCCAGGCACTGTACCAAGCCCTAGAGTAGATATAAGCAAAATGGGTTGGACGTAGTCCCCATCCTACGTGGGACTCAAAGTCTTTAATCCCCATTTGTAAGATGAGGGAACCGAGGCCCAGAGAAGTGAAATGACTTCCCCAGGGTCACACAGCAGACAAGAGGAAGGGCTGGGTTTAGAACCCAGGCCTGGGCTCTAACCACTAGGCCAACCTCCACCTTCCCAGAGCGGGACGAGGACGGGAGAGGTGAGTGTGGGAGCGATCACGGCTCTGGGGCAGAGATTGCCTGGAGTGGAGATTTGACTCAGTTCCCCCAACTGGCAGGGAAGAGTCCACCCGGGGAAGCCTGGCTGTCTGGTGGAACAGCTGCTGGGTGCCCTCCGGCTCATTGGGCAGGGGGGTGCCAGGAGTCACTGACTGATGGGAGGGGTCGGTGTAGGGGCCAGCCCGGTTCCCCTAAATGGGGCGGAACAGCGGCCTGGTACCGAGGGCCGGCAGCTCTCGATCTCCGTCCGACCACCAGTTGACCCCTGCAGCCCGGTAGCCATTGCTACGATCACTCTGGAGCCTCTTTCTGATGGATCTGTGCACCTTCTCCTCCCCCTGCACTCTGTCCTCTCACCTCCCTCCGACCCCGCTCGGTCGTCATGGTCCTCCTCCTCCTCCTCCAGGATCCACGAGCCCCAGCTGCAGCACCACGTGGCCCAGAAGAAGATTCCGTGTGTGGACCCTCGGGGGCAGCCCGTGAAGCCCGACAAACCGAATGGGATAAAGATGGAAAAATTCGTCTTCGATATCTTTCAGTTTGCCAAGTAGGTGCTTCGCCGGGCCCCGGCCCTCAGCCCAGCGCTGGATGCTCAGCGGGCCCGGGGCTCTGTCAAGGCCGTGACAGCGTGACGGATTAGTCAGGTGGCAGGCCTCTCTCTCAATCAATCAAGGGGATTTACTGAACGCTTACTATGTACGGAGTGCTGTACTTAGCGCTTGGGAGCGTACAGTAGAGCAGAGTTGGTAGACATGTTCCCTGCCCAAAGTTCCTCAGCCCCGCTTTTAGATTAGATTAAATCCCTGGGACAGGGGTCAGGCCTGATCTGATGATGTGCTGTGCACACAGTACTGCACACAGTAAGCGCTCAATAAATGCGAGTGAATGAATGAATGAATGTGGGTCTATCCCAGAGCTCAGCACACGTCCCGGCATCCAAGAAGCATTGGTTAAATGCCAAAGTTGTTGTTCTCCCCGAACAACGTTTGGGAAGCATCCACATCGGCTCTTTTGGGTCGTCGGAAGGATTTTGGAGGTGAGGGAGGCAGCGGCGAGAATGAGGAGCCGCAGCATCATGTTTGGTGCCCCCCCAAACTCCAGGACATTCGTGGTATTCGAGGTGTTGCGGGAGGACGAGTTTTCCCCGCTGAAGAACGCCGAAAGCCAGAACGGAAAGGACAACCCCACGACGGCCCGGCACGCCCTCATGTCCCTGCATCACTGCTGGGTCCTCAACGCTGGGGGACACTTCGTCGACGAGAATGGCTCCCGCCTGCCTGCCATCCCCCGGTGAGTGCCACCCCTCTCCCATTCCCCTCTCCCTCTCCTGCCTCTCCACCCACCCACCACCCTCAGGCCACCGTAGCCTCTCCCGGGTTGATCTCTGATCTCTCTGCGAAGCTAAATGTGAAGGAGGCCGGGTAGGTGGCACTCAACTCCACGAGGGGATTTCTCCCCTGGGACCTACTGGGGCAAGCCCACCGTCACAGAGACAACAGCGAAGAAACAACACTTTTTCTCTCATTGGCTTCAGGGAAAATTGGCCTTTCTTTTTATTTTTATGGTATTTGTTAAGCGCTTACTATGTGCCAGGCATTGAACTAAGCGCTGGGCTGGATACAAACTCGTCAGGTTGGACACAGTCCCTGTCCCACGTGGGACTTACGGTCTCAATCCTCATTTTACAGATGAGGTAACTGAGGCCCAGTGAAGTGACTTTTCCAAAGTCACACAGCAGACAGGTTGGGGGGCCGGGATTAGAATGTAGGTTCTTTTGAGTCTCAGGCCTGGGCTCCATCCACTAGACCACACTGCTTCTTTTGTTCCCACTGAGGGTTGCATCACGCTCTCAATCAATGAATCGTATTTATTGAGCGCTTACTGTGTGCAGAGCACTGTACTAAGCGCTTGGGAAGTACAAGTTGGCAACATATAGAGACAAGTCCCTACCCAACAGTGGGCTCATGGCCGGTTCACACCTCGTCGGATTCCTTTTGCTGCCTCGCTTGGTCAGAGCCCGTTCTGTCCCCCGGCCCTGCCGGACTATAGCTGGGGACGGCCACTGCCCCTTCTGGAGGTCCCTCGCCCCCTCCTCCAGGCCTCTGGCCACCCGAGGGCCATCCGGCCGACCCCCCGGGGAACGGGCTGAGACCCCGCCTGAAGCCGAAGGTGGCCTCACGTGGCCTCACCACCAATGGGAGCCCCAAACTAGCAGCTGTGTGGCCAGACCCACCTTGGCGATCTTCTCTGGGAGCACGGTCACCTCCCCAGACCCCAGTGGTTCCCTTCGAGCTGGGGCTCTCTCGTCACCACGGCCGGATCCCGCCCCAATCCCTCGAGGCCAAACCGGCCCCATCCCCATCGGAGCATCCCAGGCAGGAGATGGTGCCGGGACCCAGGGTCTCGGGTGGTCCCGCGGGGCCTCCTGAGCGACTGCCGGCTGAGTGTCCCGCTCCTGTCGGTTCTGGTGGTTCTTGCCTACCTCCTGGTTACCGTTGGGATGAACTCCCCTCTGCTCCCCGCCCTGTTTACTCTTAAAGCTCCCGAATTAGTCAGTGTCAATCAGTGGTATTTATAGAGTGCCTACTGTGTGCAGACTGCTGCACTAAGCAGATAATCATTCATTCATTCATTCATTCAATCGTATTTATTGAGCGCTTACTGTGTGTAAGATATTAATAATTCTGGTACTTTTTAAAGTGCTTGCTACCTGCAAGCACTGTTCTAAGCACTGGAGTGGATACAAGTTAATCATGTTGGACTCAGTCCCTGTCCTACAAGAGGCTCTCACTCTTAATCCCCATTTCACAGATGAGGTAACCGAGGCACAGAGAAGTGAAGTGACTTGCCCATGGTCACCCAGGCGCGTGCCGGAGCCGGGATTTCATTCATTCATTCATTCATGCAGTCGTATTTATTGAGCGCTTACTGTGTGCAGAGCACTGTACTAAGCACTTGGGAAGTACAAGTTGGCAACATATAGAGATGGTCCCTACACAACAACGGGCTCACAGTCTAGAAGGCTTTCCGACTCCCTTCTGATTTCCAGGCTTGCGCTCCGTCCATTAAACCACACTGCTTCTCTTGGGAAAGTAGAGTACAACGGAGTTGGTAGCCGTATGGGTCCAGGTTCCACTTGGCCCGGCCTCGCCCCCATTAACCCTTCTTCATTCCCACTCAGCAGTGCTACCCGCGGAAGGTCAGAGTTCATCTCAGCCGATGCCAATCACAAGTAAATATCCCCGGGGGCCGCCGTGCATGGTGACGGGGCTCCGCTTCCCAGGCACTAACACGCGTTGCGGATGAGCGGTGGTCCGCCCGGCCCCTCCGGGGGTGCCGCGGTGGTCCGTGGGGCCGCGGTGGAGGAGTGCACTGCTTCCTGGTGTCAGGTGCCGGTGGACTGGGACTAACACACGATGGGTGCATGCCGGCCCGGGGAGCATGCTTCGGCTCGGGGCCTGGCCCGCGGCCGGCTAGCCGGGGCGGGGTTCCTCTCAGGGTCTGGCACACGGGGCCCGGTCTTGCCTCCCCTGCCAGGCCGGCCGCACTCCCCAGGCCCACACTGGGAGAGCGGGAGCCTGGACGAAACCCTGCTCACCGACATCCTTGCCATTGGTAGTCGCCAGCTTGCCCTAGGCTGGGTCTCCCCTGCCCGGGCCCGGTTCCCTCCCAGCTGCTTGTGAGGCCAGACGGTCTCCGGGGCCCTAGGCTGGGGTGGGGTGGGCCGCTCGTGGGTCTTCCCTGGTTGGTGGAGGTGGCGCTACCGCTTGGAGAGATTCTGTGGCCCCGGGAAGGTCGGGCCCCCAAGACAGTGGGAACGATTCGCTGGGGGCCACTGACCCCACGGTCAAGGGTCACCCCCGCAAACCTTGGGGCGGGGCTCCCCAGCCACCTAGGGGATCCTGCCTCAGCCCGGCCAGCGGACGATCAGTGTGAACGGCGGGCCCGGTGTGGCTGGGACACTCAGAACCGGCCCGAGAGGGTCCGGTGGCTCCGTCCCGGGGCCATGGATCTCGCCACACCTGCGGTTGTGGGGTCACGCACACGGAGCACATTTGAATGGCGGAATCTGCCGGGAGCCCGCTGCCCGCGGACCGCCACCCAAGTTGGCTGGGAACCCTCCCCTTTTTCACTGCTTGTGGCCACGGGGGCCTGTCTCAGGAGTTGACCGGACAAGGGGATGGATGGCCTCTTCATCCGGTCTTTCTTTCTCTCTCTTTCCCCACCCCACCCCTTCTCTCAGCCTGAAGGACGCCAATGACCTGCCAATCCAGTGTGAAATCTCCCCACTCATCTCATACGCTGGAGAGGTAAGTCTTCCAAGCTGAGGTAGTGGTGATGGGGACCTGGGCCGGGCCCTCGGGAGATGCAGCGCCAAGAGTCCCGTTCCCTGCCCTCAGGGAGCTTCCGCCCTAGCAGGGGCGATGGCCCGGCTGACATCCCGGCGCCTTGTTGGGGTTGGAGCAGGGAGATGTCACCACGCAGGGGCCTGTCGGGAAGGAAGGGTGTTGAGGGAGGAAACCGCCACCTGCTCACGGCCCAGATGTCTGGGAGTCCTACGGCTGCCGCGACCTGGGCACGGAACATGGATCCTGCTCTGCTGCCCTCAGAAGCCCCCTGCTCTTATTCCACCACCACCCTCGGACAAGCAACGGGAGAATCCAGGGCACCGGGAAACTATCCTATCTTAGGGTGGGCAGACCGAGTGGCAGCTTATTCACAAGTGCTCAGTGGACCCCTCAGTTGGTTTACTTCCACTTCCTCTCCCCATCTCACCCCGCAGCGACCCTCCAGACTTCCACTCTACTTGCGTACTCGCGCCCGCACAGTAATCATAACCATCCTCGTGGCATTCGTTTTGGCACTTACCCGGTGCCAGGCACTGTACTAAGCGCTGGGGTAGATGCAACATTCAAGTGAGGCACGGGGGAGGGGGGCTCACAGTCTCAGTGGGAGAGAGAACGGGTATCTCAGCCCCATTTTACAGGTGAGGAAAGTGAGGCAAAGAGAGGTTAAGTGACTTACCAGCTCACACAGCAGGCAAGTGGCAGAGCGGAGATTAGAACCCAGGTCCCCTGACTCTCAGGCCTGGGCTCTTTCCACTAGTCTTGTGGCCCCGTAGTGTAGCATTTCTTTATTGGCGTCACCCACCATATTTCTTCCAACTCATGTCACCATCCCCTTTTCCTCCTTTCCGTCTATAAATTATTTTATGGCGCATCGCCCCTACTTGACTCCCGTTGGGTTTTTGCCTACTAACGTGATCATCATCATCATCAATCGTATTTATTGAGCGCTTACTGTGTGCAGAGCACTGTACTAAGCGCTTGGGAAGTGCAAATTGGCAACATATAGAGACAGTCCCTACCCAACAGTGGGCTCACAGTCTAAAAGGGGGAGACAGAGAACAAAACCAAACATACTAACAAAATAAAATAAATAGAATAATGTACAAGTAAAATAAATAAATAAATAGAGTAATAAATATGTACAAACATATATGCATATATACAGGTGATGGTACCTGTGATGGTACTCTCCCCAATATTTAGTCTAGTGCTCTGCACATAGTAAGTGCTCAGGAAATGCTATTGATTGCTTGATCCTTTTTCAGAACTGGGTGGCATGGGGATATCCTTCCATCTCTGCCTCACTGTGGGCCAGCCCTCCATAAGCTTCCATTCGGGCACAGGCTGGATCCCTGCCTTGGTTTTAATCCTGGCTCTGCCGCTTGTCGGCTGGGTGACCTTGGACAAGTCACTTAACTTTTCTCTGCTTCAGTTCCTCATCCGTAAAATGGGGATGAAGACTGAGCCCCATGTGGGATAGGGACTGGGTCCAACCTGACTACCCTGTATCTGCCCCCATTGCTTAGAACAGCGCTTGACATATATGTATATACGTTTTTACATACTTATTACTCTATTTATTTTACTTGTACCTATCTATTCTATTTTGTTAGTATGTTTGGTTTTGTTCTCTGTCTCCCCCTTCTAGACTGTGAGCCCCCTGTAGGGTAGGGACTGTCTCTATATGTTGCCAGCTTGTACTTCCCAAGCGCTTAGTACAGTGCTCTGCACACAGTAAGCGCTCAGTAAATATGATTGACATGTAGTAAACGCTTAACAAATGCCATCATCAGTTGTTTCTCTAGGGAGGAAGCTGAGCAGCGTAGTAGTACTAGGGGGGATTAGAGGAAGAGAGGCTCGCAGCCTGCGCTGTGCTCTTCTCGCCCTACCTGGTGGGCCGCAGCAGGGCAGGCAGAGAAAGGGACGAAGACGGAGTCAGGATTAGAACCCGGGTCCTTTTGCCCTTCCCACTAGGCCCTGCTGCTCTCCTAACAGCTGTTGTCTCTTTCCCCTCTCCCGCCAGGGCCTGGAAACTTATGTGGCGGGCAAGGAATTCCGGGCCCCCCTCATCATCGATGAAAACGGGGTCCGCGAGCTAGTGGAGAACGGCATCTGAGCGCGGAGCCAGTGTCCGGCCGTGGGGACCACGGACCCGGACCAGCGGCTGCCATGGCCTTGGAGTGGGCCCGTGGTCCGACGCCTGCATCATAGCTGGCTCCCGCTCCACTGCGTTCCAGCGTTGCGGAAGATCCGGCCCTCGGGGGCTCACTACCGATCCCAGGATCCCAGGTGGACGGGTCTCCCAGGCCCAAGTCAAACGCGGCCCCGGACACTCCCCCGGCTCTGGCATGGTGACGGGACCTCTCCGTGGCCTTGAGCTGGGGAAATTTATTTTTGCAGTTGTACATAGTAATAAATAATGGATGCTTCGGGGCTTTTACGCTACCAAGCATTTGGTGCTTTCTTTCCTTGGATACGCATGCACAAACAACACCGTTTCCTAGTTTAATTGGACAGTGAAGTAAATTCTTGGGGCGTGTTATTTGTCTCCCACTTAGCGTGTGGGACCTGATTATCTTATATCTACCCCAGCGCTCAGTACAGTGCTTGGCATGTAATATGCGCCTAACAAGTGCCACTCTTATTTGTATTATTGCCTTGCAAGATACTCAGCCCGGCCAGCTTGGGGTGGGGGCCGGGCACAGCAGGCAAATGAGGCAGGGCCTGCAGCGCTCGAGCTGCTTTGGGGTGGTCTTGCCTTCCTGCTTCCAGGCCCCGGGGACCTTCCGTCGGAGTCATTATCCTGTTCTATTCCTGGCCTTCCGAGCCAGCCCCGGGGCTCAGATGGCAACTGGGCTCTTTTCAAGCGATTAGTACAGTGTTGTGCACACTGGAAGCACCCAGTAAATACAATTGATTGGTTTCAGGCGAAAATGTTCTCTCCTCCCTTTCCCTCTCCCTTTTGGCTCTCCTTCCTTCCTTTCTCCCCACTGACCCAAAGGAAGCTGCAGGCATTCCTTCCCAGGAGTATTAGCCCTGTTTCTCCTACCCACCTTTTCCCGCTGCCCTCCACACAGGCGAAGAGGGAGCTGGGGGGATCCCGGCTCCGCCAATTGTCAGCTGTGTGACTTTGGGCAAGTCACTTAACTTCTCTGGGCCTCAGTTACCTCATCTGTAAAATGGGGATTAACACTGTGAGCCCCCCGTGGGACAACATGATCACCTTGTAACCTCCCCAGCGCTTAGAACAGTGCTTTGCACATAGTGCTTAATAAATGCCATTATTATTATTATTATGATGATGAAAGGAACCCTGGCACCAGCTCGGCACAGTGGTGGCTCGAGTCAGACCCGTGGGGGTCTGTGGGAAACTTAGCTGCTTGCCCTGGGCAAGGGCTAACCTGCCCCCCTGCCCCTGTGACAAACATCCCCTGGGGTGGCTCAGTGGAAAGAGCCCGGGCTTTGGAGTCAGAGGTCATGGGTTCAAATCCCCATGCCACCAGTTCATTCATTCATTCATTCAATCGTATTTATTGAGCGCTTACTGTGTGCAGAGCACTGTACTAAGCGCTTGGGAAGTACAAGTTGGCAACACATAGAGATGGCCCCTACCCAACAGCAGGCTCACAGTCTAGAAGGAGGAGACAGACAACAAAACAAAACAAATTAACAAAATAAAATAAACAGAATAGTAAATATGTGCAGGTAAAATAGAGTAATTCATTCAGTCATATTTATTGAGCGCTTACTGTGTGCAAAGCACTGTACTAAGCGCTTGGGAAGTACAAGTTGGCAACACATAGAGATGGCCCCTACCCAACAGCAGGTTCACAGTCTAGAAGGGGAGACAGACAACAAAACAAAACATATTAACAAAATAAACAGAATAGTAAATATGTGCAAGTAAAATAGAATAATAACTACGTACAAACATATACAGGTGCTGTGGGGAGGAGAAGGAGGTAGGGCGGGGGAGATGAGGGGGAGAGGAAGGAGGGGCTCAGTGTGGGAAGGCCTCCTGGAGGGGGTGAGCTCTCAGTAGGGCTTTGAAGGGATGAAGAGAGCTAGCTTGGCGGGTGTGCGGAGGGAGAGCATTCTGGGCCAGGGGGAGGATGTGGGCCGAGGGTCGACTGTGGGATGGGTGAGAACGAGGCACAGTGAGGAGGGGAGCGGAGGGTGCGGGCTGGGTTGGAGAAGGAAAGAAGGGAGGTGAGGTAGGAGGGGGTGAGGTGATGGACAGCCTTGAAGCCGAGAGTGAGGAGTTTTTGCCTGATGCGTAGGTTGATTGGTAGCCACTGGAGAGTTTTGAGGAGGGGAGTAACATGCCCGGAGCGTTTCTGCACAAAGATGATCCGGGTAGCAGCATGAAGTATAGATTGAAGTGGGGAGAGACAGGAGCATCGGAGATCGGAGAGGAGGCTGATGCAGTAATCCAGTCGGGACAGGATGAGAGATTGAACCAGCAGGGTAGCGGTTTGGATGGAGAGGAAAGGGCGGATCTTGGCGTTGTTGTGGAGGTGAGACTGGCAGGTTGTCAGCTGTGTGACTTTGGGCAAGTCACTTCACTTCTCTGGGCCTCAGTGGCCTCATCTGTAAAATGGGGATTAAGACTGTGAACCCCCTGTGGGGCAACCTGATCACCTTGTAGCTTCCCCAGCGCTTAGAACAGTGCTTTGCACATAGTATTTAATAAATTTTATTATTATTATTATTATTATTTTATTATTATTATATTATCATCCCCTGGGTGAGAAATGGCAGTGAGACAAAAGCTACCGTCCGTTGCGCCTCCTGGTGGCAGACCCTGGGAGGAGGTTTTTTTTTTGTAATTTAATGGTATTTATTAAGTGCTTACTATGTGCCAAGCACTGTTGTAAGCGCTGGGGTAGATACACCCTAATCAGTTTGACCCAATCTCTGTCCCACAAAGGGCTCACAGCCTTAACCCCCATTTTCCAGATGAGGTAACCGAGGCCCAGAGAAATGAAGTGACTCGCCCAGGGTCACATAGCAGGTAAGTGGTGGAGCAGGGATTAGAACCCAGGTCCTGCTGACCACCAGGTCACGCTGCTTCTCTTTGCCCACCGGACGGGCCACAGGGTGACCAGCGGGTGGTTCACGCGGAATCCCCGGGGCTGGAGCACAGAACTGGTCGAGTTTCAGCATTTTTGCGTCCACGTGGACACTTGGAGGTAGAGCTACAGGTGAGTGAGTTCATATGTGTGCAGGCTGAAGGTGTTGAGAAGCAGCATGGCTCAGTGGAAAGAGCCCGGGCTCGGGAGTCAGAGGTCATGGGTTCAAATCCCGGCTCTGCCAATTGTCAGCTGTGGGACTTTGGACAAGTCACTTCACTTCTCTGGGCCTCAGTTCCCTCATCTGTAAAATGGGGATTAAGACTGTGAGCCCCCTGTGGGACAACCTGATCACCTTGTAACCTCCCCAGCGCTTAGAACAGTACTTTGCACATAGTAAGCGCTTAGTAAATGTCATTATTATTATTATTATTATCCTCATGGGCACTGGTGTGCCCAATGCCCCCTTGTTTCATGTGGTGGCCACAGTGTCCCCTGCCCTTTTCATTTCTCCCTCTCGGGGTCCCGCTCTCCCCCGTCTCCCTGCCTGGGGACGGGCCCCCTATGGCTGTGCCCCGCTGCCCGAGGTTTTTGCTTCACGGCTTCTTTTCTGTGTTTCTCCAGTCTCTGCTGCTCACCGAAGCCCCTGGACCTCGTCTTCCGGGGGCCCGAGGTGGAGTTGGGGGAGCAGGTCAAGGGAGTGGGATGGCCACACATCTGGGACACAAATTCTGGGGAAGGTCGGAAGCCTCGATTGCACCCCGGGGCCGCCCGAGGATGCCTGGCACCCTCTGGAGTGCGATGCGACCCCCTGGCATCACTGCGGGTGATGTCCAGAGAGTGGTCCCACGCCCTCCTGGCTGGGGACTGGTGTGGCCCTAGCCAAACAGATGCCCAGCACAGACCCCCACCCCTTATCCCCCACCCTGGAGGGGCAGCCCATCTGAGTGGAAGGGCTGGGCTAACAGCACCCTTCCAGAGGATGGAATATGGGCCACGGTACGAAGGGGTGTCCGCTAGCGGGGACGTCAGAGGGGGTCTTGCGGCAGAAGTATATTGGGAAAGGGGAGGGGTGCTGTTTAGCTGGGGTCATGACCCCTGGGAGCCAGAGCTAGCCCGGTGATGGCTTGGGAGGAACCCCAAGGGTAATCAATCTCCCTCCGTGGTAATAATAATAATGATGGTATTAGTTAAGCGCTTACCATGTGCCAAGCACTGTTCTAAGCACTGGGGAATTCATTCATTCAGTTGTATTTATTGAGTGCTTATTGTGTGCAGAGCACCGTACAAAGTGCTTGGAAAGTACAATACAGCAATAAAGAGAGACAATCCCTGCCCACAAGGGGCCTACAGTCTAGGGGGCGGGGGCAGGTACAGAGAAATCAGGTTGCCCCACATGGGGCTCACAGTTTGAATCCCCATTTTACAGATGAGGGAACTGAGGCCCAGAGAAGTGAAGTGGCTTGCCCAAGGTCACACAGCAGACGAGTGGTGGAGCTGGAATTAGAACCGTGGAATTAGCCCAAGCTCCTTCCACGAAGCCACGTTGCTTCTCTAAAGGGCCGGGGGGTACGTGAGGCGAGTTGTGTCCGCGGGTAAGAGCCACTGCCGGATGGGCCACCGCTGGCCGGACCCTGGGTTCTGGCATTCATTCATTCATTCAATCGTATTTATTGAGCACTTACTGTGTGCAGAGCACTGTACTAGGCACTTGGACAAATCAGCAGAGCGAAGGGAGGCGGCTGGAGGCCTTGGGCCTCCCAGTGGGGCCGGGTTTGGAAGGCCCCGGAGCCTCCTCGCTGAGTCCAGCCAGTCTTAGGCGGCCCTGACTGAGTCTGGGGGCTTCCCTGCTGGGGGGTGGCCCCCCAGCAGCCCCCTCCTCTCCGGGGCCGGAGAGCCTGGGGTGGCGATCCTGACTTGGGCGAGCCAAGCCCCGACTTTCCTGGTGCCCACACCCTTTCCCCGCGTGATCTCTGGCCCCTGGCCCAAGCGGGGGAGATGAGGGGGGGGACCCAAAAATCCGGAGTTCCCCCAGGCTGGGCCTCCTCCTCCAGGGGCTCCCCCAAACTCCGGGCTGGGCCGAGGCCGAACTCCGACACGGGGATGGGGGTGGCAGGGCTGGGGCGCGGGAGAGCCGGTCCTGGCAGGGCCTAGGGCGCCTTGAAGGCCGAAGCCTGCTTTTCCACGGGGTTTTTTTTCTTTCTTTCCTCCCTCCGAACGGGTTTGGCTGTAAAGCGGGGGTCGGGTCAGGGTCCCCAGGGCCGGCAGGGACCGCCTCCGGCCCGCAGCCCGCCCTGATTGAAGCCTCGGCCCTGGGCCTGTTCGGCCCCCTTCCCCCCCCCTTTTAATTGAAAGCAAATGTTGGAAGGAAGGGAAGGGAAGGGAGGGGAGTGGAGGGGGTGGGCCAGGGAGGAGGGAGGGAGGGGACCCAGGCATCCTCAGAATGCTCCGTTCCTCTCGGACGCATCTTGCATCAGCCTGCAGACGTCTGCGCCGCTCCGGCCGCCTCCATCCCGGGAAGCGGAAGGCGGACAGGGGGGCCGCCGCCCGGACCCCTGGCCACGGAGGGGGCTCCACCCCGCCTGCCGTGAGTGCTCTCACCCCCCCACCCCAACGTGCCCCCCAACCCACCTCCCTGGGGGTGGGGGGGGGCGGCCCGGCCACCTCCCTGAAGGAGGCGGGAGGCCGAAGGCCCGTGTCCGGGACAGGCGAAGGCCCGGCTGGCCTGGTGGGAAGGGGTTGGGGATGTGGAGGTGCGGGGAGGTGGAGTGCTGGGGGTCGGGCTCTGGACCAGTTGGGATGGCCCCGGCCGCCTACGTGAGTCGGGGAGGCGTCGTGTACATGGACTGTGTGGTGCGCCCGCCCGCCCCCGCCTTTTCGGGGTTGGGGGATGCGAGGCCTTCTTCCCTTTGTTGCCATCGTCCCCTCCTCCTCCTCTTCCTCCTCTTCCTTCTCCTCCTCCTCTTCCTCCTCCTCTTCCTCCTCTTCCTCCTCCTCCCCCCTTCGGGGAGCCGAGGCGGCCTGGGTCCAGCCTAGTTTGCAGCGAGCAGCCCCGGGGGAGCCAGCTGGATGTCCCCAGAGGACCCCAGGCCCTGCTCGGCCATTTGGAGGGAGATTCTGGGCCTAAGCGGGGTGGGTGGGGAGAGACAGACAGACAGACAGACACACAAAAACCCATTTTGCCAGTCGGTCCCCATGTCCGCCCCCCACCATCCCCCCAGTCAATCAATCAATCAATCAATCAATCGTATTTATTGAGCTCTTACTATGTGCAGAGCACTGTACTAAGCGCTTGGGAAGTACAAATTGGAAACACATAGAGACAGTCCCACTCTTCTCCTGCTGTGGGTCAGCCTTCCTCCTCCTCCGATGGTCGCCCATGGCGTTGGTCGGGGGCGAGGGGGCTCCGCCGGGCACACTCACCCCTTCCATCTCCCTGCCCAAAGGGCCGGATCGCCAGAAGGCCCGTCAATCACCCCCTTCTAGACTGTAAGCTCGTTGTGGGCAGGGAATGTATCGCTTACGTCGTCCTCTCCCGAGCACTTAGTACAGTGCTCTGCGCACAGTAAGCGCTCACTAAGTACGAAGCAGAGAAGCAGTGGGGCGAAGTGGAAAGAGCACGGACGTGGGTTCTAATCCCGGCTCCGCCACTTGTCTGCTGTGACACCCTGGGCAAGCCACGTAACTTCTCTGTGCTTCAGTTACCTCATCTGGAAAGTAGGGATTAGGACTGTGAGCCCCACGTGAGACAACCCGATCACCTTGTATCTGCCCTGGCGCTTAGAACAGTGCTTGGCGCATAGTAAGCGCTTAACAACTACCATAATTATTATTATTATTGTTGTTACGATTGACTGAGTCGTCGTCTCCCCCCGTCCCCAACCACGGACCTCCGACCCGCCCCGCAACACACAGACCAGCCCGTCGGGGGGTTTCAGCAAGCCCTCCCTTTTCCCCCCGAAAGCTGGATGGAAGGTGCCACCCCCCTGGAGTGGGAGACCTGCGTCTCTGCCCCAGCATCACCCTCCGGGGCCGACAGAGCATCTTCTGGGACAGCGGGCCCCGTGCCCCCCAAGGTCACTTTGGGCCTCGGGTGGGAAATGCATTGACCCCTTGGGTGGGAGTTGAAAGATGACTCCCTGGAATCTAGGGCTCTCCTTCCCGAGACCGTCCACGTCTCTCCCTGCCTTTCCGACAGGGATCAGAGAGGTTAAGTGACTTTCCCGAGGTCACACAGCAAGTACAGGTGGGTTTTGAGCGCGGGACTGTAGAGGCTTGCGGTCGGACCCGGCCCTTCCGAGCTCCCTCGCGAGGGCAGCTTCACTTGTTTCTGGAGCAGCTCCTGAGGCAGCGCGGAAAGAGCTCAGGGCAGGGAGTCGAGAGACCCGGGTTCTAATCCCTGTTCTGCTCCCCGGCCCGCTGGGCAACCTTAGATGAGTTGCTTGAACTCTCCGGTTCTTAATTGAGAAGCAGCATGGCCTGGTGGCCAAAGTGTTGCCAACTTGTACTTCCCAAGCGCTCAGTACAGTGCTCTGCACACAGTAAGTGCTCAATAAATTCGATTGATGATGATGATGATGTTGCCAACTTGTACTTCCCAAGCGCTTAGTACAGTGCTCTGCACACAGTAAGCTCTCAATAAATACGATTGAATGAACGAATGAAAAAGCACGGGTTGAGAGTCAGAGGATGTGGGTTCTAATCCCGGCTTCGCCACTCGTCTGCTGTGTGACCTTGGACAAGTCATTATTATTATTATTATTACTATTAATAATAATAATAATTTCCTCTTCTGCCAAATGGAGAGAATAAGACATGCCTCACTGGGACGTCATGAGGGTGCCGTGAGATGGTTGATGTGAAGGGGCTTTGGGAAGGTGGAAGGATCGTGCGGATTCAAGGTGCTGTTGATTGTTGTTGAAGGGCAGAGGGTCAGGGACTCTACGGGCTTTATCACCACCTGGCTCGAGGGTCCAAGAGAAACTGGAAGAGAAGGGCAGTGAGATTCCACAATGATGTCGGTCTGCTACAGGTTAAACTCCTCCAGGGCGGGAATCGTATTTACCCACTCTATTGTAATAATCATAATCATAATTAATATGTGCCAAGCACTGTTCTAAGCACTGGGGTAGATATAAATTGATTCATTCGTTCAATCGTATTTATTGAGCGCTTACTGTACTTCCCAAGCACTTCGTCCGGTGCTCTGCACACAGTAAGCGCTCAATAAATACGATTGAATGAATGAATGAATGAATGCAGAGCACTGGACTAAGCGCTTGGGACGTACAAGTTGGCAACGTATAGAGACGGTCCCTACCCAACAGTGAGCTCACAGTCTAGAGAGGTATTTGTTAAGCGCTTACTATGTGCCAAGCACTGGTCTAAGCGCTGGGGGGGATGCAAGGTAATCGGGTTGTCCCACGTGGGGCTCACAGTCTTAATCCCCACTTTACAGATGAGGAAATTGAGGCACAGAGAAGTGAAGTGACTTGCCCAAAGTCACACAGCTGATAAGTGGCAGAGCCGGAATTAGAACCCATGACCTCCGGCTCCCAAGCCCATGCATTTTCCACTGAGCCATGCTGCTTCTCATGTTGATCAGCTTGGACACGGTCCCTGTCCCACGGTGGGCTCACGCTCTTAGTCCCCATTTTACAGATGAGGTAATTGAGGCCCAGAGAAGTAAAATGACTTGGCCAAGGTCACACAGCAGACAGGGGGCAGAGCTGGGATTAGGTCCTTTTGACTCCGAGGCCCATGTTGTAGCCATTAGACCACGCTGCTTCTCATACTGTACTTTCCCAAGCGCTCAGTACAGTTCTCTGCACAGAGTTGAGCCTCCAGTGAATTCCATTGGTTGAGTTGAGACAGGGCTGGGGGCTCTGAATGCCTGTGTGCTGTTTTGTTTCTCTTAATAATAATAGTGGCATTTATTAAGCGCTTACTATGTGCAAAGCTCTGTTCTAAGCGCTGGAGCACTGTTCTAGGCTCTTCTCCTGGTCATTCATTCAATCGTATTTATTGAGCGCTTACTGTGTGCAGAGCACTGTACTAAGCGCTTGAGAAGTCCAAGTTGGCAACATATAGAGAGGGTCCCTACCCAACAGTGGGCTCACAGTCTAGAAGCGGGAGACAGAGAACAAAACAAAGCATATTAACAAAATAAAATAAATAGAATAAATATGTACAAATAAATAGAGTAATAAATACTTACAAACATATATACAGGTCTAGGGGCTATGCTCCTGTGGGACTGTCAAATTTATTAAGCACCTAATGAATATTCACCACTTTTCTCCCTCCTACTTAGACTGTGAGCCGCATGTGGGACAGGCACGGTGTCCGGCCTAATTAACTTGTAGCTACCCCAGTGCTTAGAACAGCTTTTGACACATAGTAAGCGCTTAAAAAATACCTTAGGAGACTCCCCACCCCCAGTGTCCCTCTGTCTCTCTTCACTTGTCTCCCAACTTCATTCCCCGGGATTCACTCCTTTGTTCCCTGCCTTCAGAGAGATCACAATCTAACGGGGAGTAGGGTTGGGATGCGGGGACGGGGGGACAGGCAGACAAAAATGATTTGAAGACAGAGAAATCTGGAGAGAGAACAAGGATAAGTGAGGCAAGACGAACTCCTGGGCGAAACCGTTGAACAGAGAACTGAATGTCCTGTTAGATCTCTCAGTATTCATTCATTTAATCGTATTTATTGAGCCCTTACTGTTCATTCGTTCATTCAATTCAATCGTATTTATTGAGCGCTTACTGAGTGCAGATCACTGGACTAAGCGCTTGGAAAGTACAAGTCGGCAACAAATAGAGACAATCCCCACCCAACAACGGGCTCACAGCCTAGAACGGGGAAGACAGACAACAAAACAAAACAAGTAGACAGGCATCGATAGCACTAATATAAATAAATAGAATTATAGATAGATACACTATTTATAGAGAAGAAGCATGGTTCAGTGGAAAGACTTTGGAGTCAGAGGTCTTGGGTTCAAATCCCGGCTCCGCCAATTGTCAGCTGTGTGACTTTGGGCAAGTCATTTAACTTCTCTGGGCCTCAGTTACCTCATCTGCAAAATGGGGATTCAGACTGTGAGTCCCCCATGGGACAACCTGATCACCTTGTACCTTCGCACTGTGCTTAGAACAGTGCTTTGCACATAGTAAGCACTTAATAAATGCCATCATTATTATTATATAGATATTCTAGAGCACTGTTTATATTGTATTATACAGAGCACTGTTCTAAGTGCTTGTGAAAGTACAATGCCACAATAAACAGTGACATTCCCTGCTCACAGTCTAGAAGAGGAGAGACAGACATCATTACAAAGAAGTAAAATCACCGAAAAATATGGAACGCTTCACGAATTTGCAAGCGTGCACGTGTGCTGAGGACAGGACTAAAGTTCTCTGCTGCTAAGGGTGGTTTGATGGGGTGAGCCCCCAACCCCTGCCCCCGAGTCTGTAGCACATATTTGTGATCTGATCTCTTGAATCTACTTTAGCCTTCAGCCCATTGTGAGCACCTAATAAATGCCATCAGCATTATTATCCCACCAAGGATGTTGGTCTTCCTTACTGACCCCCTTTCCAGTTGGGGCCCCACCGGCACTGGGTGTTACCCTCTACTGGATTTCTGACGGAGCCCACAGTGGGCCTGGGTTATATTCTACTGGACGCTCAATGGACCCCCACTGAAATTGGGTATTGTTCTTCATTGGACGTCCCTACCGTTGGCATCAGATTTGCAGGGCCTGGCCCGGAGCTGACAAGGCGATTGGCTGCCATGGGTGGGGAGTTGGGGACGGGCACAACTTCCCCAGGAGGGTGGCGGCGGGAGCTGGGCATCGGCTGAAGAGATGGGCTCAGTGCCAACTGATCAACTGCCCCTTTGGGTGGCGTGCCCTCCTCAGCTGGCTCAGTACCTTGGGTGGGTGTCTGTCCGTGGTATCATTAAATGATGTTTCTAAGCGGCGGGTGCCCTCAGAGGCTGAGGTTCGGCCCAGGCCCGATCCAGACTGGCAGGACCCAGACCTGACGACGGGGTGGAGCTGAGGATGGCAGAGTGGGGACACCTGGCAGAGTGGGCAGAGGGCACGTTGAAACCCTGTTGATTTCCGAATCCTCCCTCATGGGATGGAATTTGGCTCTGCCCCCTCATCCCAGTTCTTTAAACTCCACCCATGCCCACTAAGCAGCATGGTGTGGTGGCAACAGCACAGGCCTCGGAGTCAGGAGGTCGTGGATTCTAATCCTGGCTCTCCCACTGATCCGCTGGGTGACCTTGGGCAAGTCACAGCACTTCTCTGCGCCTCAGCCACCTCGTCTGTAAAATGGGGATTGAGGTGGTGAGTCCCATGTGGGACAGGGACTGTGTCCAACTCAATTTGTTTGTATTCACCCCAGCACTTAGAACAGTGCCTGGCACAAAGTAGGTGCTTAACAAATACCATAATAATTATTATTATTTTATTACCCGCCTGTAGAGCCCCGGACCGCTGGTCCACCCTCCCGTCTATGGTTCTGACAGGAAACGGAGCTGCCGGGCTGCTGGACCCAGGGATCCACTGTTGGGAGACAATCTGGCCAGAGGCAGCCTTAGGCACAAGTTCCCCCAGGAAAGGGGAAAACCCCCAAGGTGCAACAGCATGGCCTAATGGATAGAGCATGGGCCTAGGGGTCAGAAGGACCTTGGTTTTAATCCTGGCTCTCCACTTGCCTGCAATATGACCTTGGCAAGTCACTTCACTTCTCTGGGACTCAGTTACCTCATCTGGAAAATGGAGACTGACTGTGAGCCCATGTAGGACCTGGACTGTGTCCAACCTGATTACTTTGTATCTACCCCAGGGCTTAGTTCAGTGCCTGACACTTAGTAAGCACTTATCAAATACCATAAAAAACCACAAAAAAAAACCAAGGCCATGATACTGGGGCAGGGTGGGGACATTCCCAGCTAGAAAGGTAACTCCGATCCACCCAGTCTCCCACGCCAGGGGACCCAGGCCCAAAGATCTCTTTTCCGTGCCTCGACCCCCAAAACTTTTCTGGTTTTAGAGAGGGACTAGGTGAGGGAGTGCCCACCCTCACTGATCACTGGGGGAGATGGGAAGAAGAGACACTCCAGGATCCCATGTAGGACATGGACTATGTCCAACCTGATTAACTTGTATCTGCTTAGTACAGTGCCTGGCACACAGTAAGTCCTTAAGAAATGCCTTTTTTTTAAAAAAAAAAAAAGAGGGAATATGTGGGAGTTCTGATCAAATCCTAGCCTCCATGGCAGGATGGCCTAATCCCAACCTGTCCTTCAACCAATTAGTGTCATCTCTCACGCCCCTATCCAGTGCTAGTCACTCTACCGTGTGCCCAGAGTCCAAAAGTAAGAAAGACACAAGGCACACATCCCCTGCCCTCCAGGTGGACACACTTGTTGGGGGAAGACAGACAGGCAGTCAAAACACTGAACAGATAATAATAATGATAATAATGGTAGCATTTATTAAACGCTTACCATGTGCACAGCACTGTTCTAAGCGCTGGGGAGGTTACAAGGTGATCAGGTTGTCCCACGGGGGCCTCACAGTCTTAATCCCCATTTTACAGGTGAGGCACAGAGAAGTTAAGTGACTTGCCCAAAGTCACACAGCTGGCAATTGGCAGAGCCAGGATTTGAACCCATGACCTCTGACTCCAAAGCCCGGATGCCAAAAGCCAGGGGACGAGCAGGGTTTCATGGACTCTCCCCACCCATCAAACTTTCCATCTCTCTCCTGAGCCTCATTGGCTGTGCTCCCTAGAGCGTCTTCCGTAATTCCAATAATAATGCTAATATTAAAAAAAGTTGTATATTGGTTAAAAACAATGGGCTAGGAGAGCCGGATTCTAGACACGTGCTAGATAGCCCAGCCCTGGGTGGGGAGAGCTGGACTTCTAGACAACCCAGCACCGAGTGAGGCCAGTTGAGCCGGAGTCTACACCGGTTCTAGATAGACCAGCAGCGGGGAGAGCTGGGTTCTAGATAGTTCAGCGCCGGTGCTGTTTTCTGGCTCCGTTCTGTCCAGTTGTGTGGAGAACGGCTGGCGGGGTGGTTGTTCTTTGTTTTCTTTTTTCATTTCTCGTTCGTCGCTGTTCCCCTACCCTCTCAAGAAAGAGGGAAAGAGTCTTCCCACCCTGAGTGAGGCGATCCGAATACCGTCGTGGGCAAGGGCCTGGTGACTCCATCCTCTCTGTGGGCTGCTGGACACAGCAGGGACCCAGCGAGACCGTGGACAAGCAGCTGGACCTAGTGGAAAGAGCCCGGGGCTGGGAGTCAGAGGCTCTGAGTTCTAATCCAGGCCCCACCCCTGGTCTACTGTGTGCTCTTGGGCAAGTCACTTCACTTCTCTGGGCCTCAGTTACCTTTTCTGTAAAATCGTGTTTCCGTATCTTTTCTACCTCCTACATAGAATGTGATCCCCGTGTGACACCTGATTATCATGTATCTATCCAAAACTTCGCACAATGTTTGGCACAGAGTAAATGCTTAACAAGTATTATTATAGAATGGGGATGGCACACTGCAGACCATCCCCACTCCTACAACCACAGGTCAGCACCTATCCTGGTAGCAGTGTGGGCTGCTAAACTCTCAGGGACTCATCCGCCGCAGCCCCCACCGCCCCAAAACACTTCTGTACAGATCTTTAAATTTTACTGTTTCCACTACCTATAATTTATTATACCATCAGGCCCCCCTGCGCTAGATTTTAAGATCTTTGAGTGCCGGAATCTTGTCTACCACCTCTATCGTCCTCTCCCAAGAGCACAGTACAGTGCTCTGCACGCAGTAGACTGTGAGCAACTTGATGGCAGGCAGCATGTCTGTCAACTCTGTGGTACTCTCCCAAGTGTTTAATACAGTGTTGTGCATATAGTAGATCATATGTTCTTTGAGGGCAGGAATTGGGTCTACTACCTCCATAGTACCCTCCCAAGGGGTCCGGCCAGAGTGAGGAGTAAGCTCTCAATAAATACTGCTGGCTCAGAGCCCACCGTTGGGTAGGGACTGTCTCTATATGTTGCCAACTTGTACTTCCCAAGCGCTTAGTACAGTACTCTGCACACAGTAAGCACTCAATAAATGCGATTGATTGATTGAGAGAGTTTGGATGGCTCATTGCAAACCATCCCCACTGTTGCCAACCTAATTCCAGTGCCTGCCCAGCTAGTGATAGGGTAGACCTTTCCCCTTTCAACTTTTGGTGTCACAAGAATGGCAGTGGGCCAGAAAAGATGCCCACTGGGTCTCTGTGGGCACAGAGTGACACCCTCCCTCCCTCCCCCACTTCCCCTCCCTCCACCTTTGGGTGCAGGTTCACTAAATACAGTGCCATCAGCTCTCCTATGATAATAATAATGATGGTATTTTGTTAAGTGCTTACTACATGTCAAGCATTGTTCATTCATTCATTCAAACATTTATTGAGCGCTTACTGTGTGCAGAGCACTGTACTAACCACTTGGGAAGTACAAGTTGGCAACGTATAGAGACGGTCCCTACCCAACAATGGGCTCACAGTCTAGAAGGGGGAGACAGACACCAAAACAAAGCATGAAGACAGGTGTCAAGTCGTCAGAACAATTAGAATTAAAGCTAAATGCACATCATTAACAAAATAAATAGAATAGTAAATATGTACAAGTAAAATAGAGTCATAAATCTGTGCAAACATATATACAGGTGCTGTGGGGAGGGGAAGGAGGCAGGGCAGGGGGGATGCAGTAGATACAAGCTAATCAGGATGGATGCAATTCCTGTCCCACATGGGGCTCACGGTCTTAACCCCCATTTTACAGATGAGATCACTGAGGCCCAGAGAAGTGAAATAACTTGCCCAAGGTCACACAGCAAACAAGCGGCAGAGCTGGGATGAGAACCCAGGTCCTTCTGACTCCCAGGCATGGGCTGTAGCCACTAGGCCACACTGCGGGTTGGACTTGGCTAGGTGGAATGGCAATCTTGCAGGGACCTCCCTCTCTCTAGGGGTGGGAGTGGGGTCACTCCCCTGCAGACCGTCGTTGAAGCCTTCTGGCCAAGAAGACCCATTCCAAGCTGCAGGAGGGGGGGAGGGGGGCGGCAGGCCCGTCGGGGGCTCGAGGGAGTTGGGAAAAACCACCATCTGGGAAGACCTATTCATTCATTCATTCATTCAATCGTATTTACTGAGCGCTTACTGTGTGCAGAGCACTGTACTAAGCACTTGGGAAGTACAAGTTGGCAACATATAGAGACGGTCCCTACCCAACAGCGGGCTCACAGTCTAGAAGGGGGAGACAGACAACAAAACAAAACATATTAACAAAATAAAATAAATAGAATAAATATGTACAAATAAAATAGAGTAATAAACGCGTACAAACATATATACATCTATATAGGTGCTGTGGCTATATAGCTATATAGCCATATATAGCATATGTAGCTATATAGCTAGCTCTCTTCCTCCCTTCAAGGCCCTGCTGAGAGCTCACCTCCTCCAGGAGGCCTTCCCAGACTGAGCCCCTTCTTTCCTCTCTCCCTCGTCCCCCTCTCCATCCCCCCGTCTTACCTCCTTCCCTTCCCCACAGCACCTGTATATATGTATATATGGTTGTACATATTTATTACTCTATTTATTTATTTATTTATTTATTTATTTATTTTACTTGTACATTTCTATCCTACTTATTTTATTTTGTTGGTATGTTTGGTTCAGTTCTCTGTCTCCCCCTTTTAGACTGTGAGCCCACTGTTGGGTAGGGACTGTCTCTATGTGATGCCAATTTGTACTTCCCAAGCGCTTAGTACAGTGCTCTGCACATAGTAAGCGCTCAATAAATACGATTGATTGATTGATTGATTGATTGTGGGGAGGGGAAGGAGGTAAGGCAGAGGGGATGGGGAGGGGGAGGAGGGAGAGAGGAAGGAGGGGGCTCAGTGTGGGAAGGCCTCCTGGAGGCAGTGAGCTCTCAGTAGGGCCTTGAAGGGAGGAAGAGAGCGAGCTTGGAGGATGTGCGGAGGGAGGGCATTCCAGGCCAGGGGGAGGACGTGGGCCGGTGGTCGAAGGTGGGACAGGCGAGAACAAGGCCTAACGGTGAGGAGATTAGCGGCAGAGGAGCGGAGGGTTCGGGCTGGGCTGGAAAAGGACAGAAGGGAGGTGAGGTAGGAGGGGGCGAGGGGATGGACAGCCTGGAAGCCAAGGGTGAGGAGTTTCTTTCCGATGCGTAGGTTGATTGGTAGCCACTGGAAATTTTTGAGGACCACTGCCCGGGGGGTCTTCTCAGGCCCGAAGGGGCATGAGGAAGCGGGGGAAACCACCATGAGGGGAAGACAAGGACAGGGGCTGGGGGTAGGGTGAGCAATGATCTCTGACTGGGGAGGGGATGGAGGTGGGCTGTGGTGCTTGGGTGGGAGTCCGGTGGAGGAGGCCCAGCTCCTGAGCCCTGGGAGCATGCCCTCTAGACTGTGAGTTTGTTGTGGGCAGGGATTGTCACTCTTTACTGTTGTATTGTACTTTCCTAAGCGCTTAGTACAGTGCCCTGCACACTGTAGGCATTTAATAAATACAATTGAATGAATGAATGCCCAGTGTAAGGAGCTCCCAGCCTTCAGGGTCCAGCTCCTGGTGTGGCTCACAGGCAGGCACGGCATAAGGCTGCTTAGAGAAGCAGTGTGGCTCAGTGGGAAGAGCCCGGGCTTTGGAGTCAGAGGTCATGGGTTCGAATCCCGACTCCGCCAATTGTCAGCTGGGTGACTTTGGGCAAGTCACTTCACTTCTCTGGGCCTCAGTTCCCTCATCTTTAAAATGGGGATTAAGACTGTGAGCCCCCTGTGGAGCAACCTGATCACCTTGTAACCTCCACAGCACTTAGAACAGTGCTTTGTACATAGTAAGCGCTTAATAAATGCCATTATTATTATTAATTATTATTATTATTATTATTTAAAATGGGGATTAAGACTGTGAACCCCCTGTGGGGCAACCTGATCACCTTGTAACCTCCCCAGCCCTTAGAACGGTGCTTTGCACATAGTAAGCGCTTAATAAATGCCATTATTATTATTATTATAATGGGTAGAACACGGGTCCGGGAGCCAGAAAGTCATGGGTTCTAATCCTGGCTCTGGCACATATCTGCTGTGTGACGTTGGGCAAGTAATAAATGAGGATTAAGAGTGTGAGCCCAGTGTGGGACAGGGACTGGCTCCAACCTGATTAACTTGTACTACTCCAGTGCTTAGAACAGTTCTTGACATGTAGTAAATGCTTAACAAGTACCATAATAATAATAATAATAGTTATTATTGTTATTATTAACCCACCTACCTGCTGGCAGCCCGCTGGGTGCTGAGGCAGAGAACAGACGTCATCCTGCTCTGGGGAGGAGGAAGGTGAACCCTGAGAAGGAGCCTGCCGTCTTGCTGATGTCCCTATCAGTCATTCGTATTTATTGAGCGCTTACTGTGGGCAGAGCACTGTGCTAAGCGCTTGGGAGAAAACGGTCTAACAATAGAACAGACACATTCCCTCCCAGCAGTGAGCTTACAGTCTAGAGGGAGAGACAGACATTAATAGAAATAAGTTACAGATATTCCCCCCAATCTTACCTCCTTCCCTTCCCCACTGCACCTGTATATATGTATATATGTTTGTACATATTTATTACTCTATTTATTTATTTTACTTGTACATATCTATTCTATTTATTTTATTTTGTTAGTATGTTTGGTTTTGTTCTCTGTCTCCCCCTTTTAGACTGTGAGCCCACTGTTGGGTAGGGACTGTCTCAATATGTTGCCAACTTGGACTTCCCAAGCGCTTAGTACAGTGCTCTGCGCACAGTAAGCACTCAATAAATACGATTGATGATGATGATGATTCAATTGTATTTATTGAGCGCTCACTGTGTGCAGAGCACTGTACTAAGCACAAGTACTCTTCCCGGATGGTGGTTTTCCAGCGGCTTCTGGTGAGGACGGTTGGGCGGGGGCTTTAACCACTGCGGTAGATACGAGATAAAGCCCCTGTCCCCAAAGCGGGATATCAGTTTAAGAGCGAGGGAGAGAGATCAGCTAGTGGAATTCTTATTTTACAGGTGAAGAAACTGAGGCCCAGTGAAGTAACTTGACCAAGGACTCTCAGTAGGAAAGTGGCAGGGCCGGGATTAGGGTCCAGGACCCCTGACTCTCAGGCTCTTTCCAGTGGGCAACTCTGCTTCTCAGCAGAAAACATTTCTCCCTCCGGCCCTGGGCCGACTCTGGCCCTCGCCCCTGCCACTGCGGTCAGCGGGAGGGAGGGAAGTTCCAAGGTTAAGTGGTACCAAAGTGGCAGTAATCTCCGCAACCCACCATCCATTTCCACCACTGTCATATCTAAAGCAGTTAGTGAGCACTTACTGGGGAAGCAGCGTGGCTCAGTGGAAAGAGCCCGGGCACTGGAGTCTGAGGTCATCGGTTCAAATCCCGGCTCTGCCACTTGTCAGCTGTGTGATTTTGGACAAGTCACTTCACTTCTCTGTGCCTCAGTTACCTCATCTGTGAAATGGGGATTAAGACTGTGAGCCCCATGTGGGACAACCTGATCACCTCGTAAACTTCCCAACACTTAGAACAGTGCATGGCACATAGTAAGCACTTAATAAATGCCATTATTATCATTATTATTATTATTATATTATTACTACTGGCTGCTGGATGGGCATGTGCTGACTACTGCAGATCAGGGGACTGTACCGTATGGGGAGAAGCGCTTTGCTGGGGGCCGGGGCAGTGTAGTGGACACTGGGGTAGGTGGACATATTCATTCAATTCATTCAGTCATATTTATTGAGCACTTACTAATGTGCAAATCAATCAATCAATTGTATTTATTGAGCGCTTACTGTGCGCAGAGCACTGTACTAAGCGCTTGGGAAGTACCAGTACAAGTACAAGTACAAGTTGGCAACATATAGAGACAGTCCCTACCCAACAGTGGGCTCACAGTCTAAAAGGGGGAGACAAGAGAACAAAACCAAACATACTAACAAATAAAATAAATAGAATAGATATGTACAAGTAAGATAAATAGAGTAATAAATATGTACAAACGTATATACAGGATATATACAGTGCAAAGCACTGCACTTGGGAGAGTACAGTATAACAACAAACGGTCACAATCCTGCCCACAATGAGCTCACAGTCTAGAGGAGACAGACATTAATATAAATAAGTAAATAGATAAATAAATAACAGATATATACAATATATACAGATATAGTCAATGCCAGAGGACTGCTCTGTGTTGGTTACTGTACTGGGCGAGGGCTGAGCTGGGCATCTGCTTTGTAAGGAGTACTGTACTGAATGCTTTAGCTGGGGACCAGGCCAGTGTAATGGACATTGGCAACATTTCTGGGGCCCGATGACGGCAGGTGGCTTGTGGCCTCCGGAAAGGCCGTGGGAGAAGCTAGGAGCCAGTGCTTAGATTTCTTTCCTTCTGCAGCGGGAATTGTAAGGCCCCCGGAGTTCCTGCCCTGCCCTGGCGTGCTGACCGTGGCCCCGGGGAGGCCGCCGGCCCGTGGGCACAAGACGAGGAGGAAACGCCGCCCGGGGCCCAGAGGCGTGTGCGCTCCCGGAGGATGCTGGGTTTCCTGACGTAAGTTCGGATGCGGCCTCCGGCCTCTCTCCCCCACCCTCACCCTAGCAGTTGTCCAGTTATCTGGCTGTGGTCTGGTTGTGAGGTGGCGGTCATCTTCTGGTTGTGAGGCGGCAGTTGCTGTCCGGTTATGAGGCGGCGGTAGTGATCCTGCCATTAGGGTGGTGGTTGTGGAACAGTTGCGAGGAAGGTGGTGCTTGTGGTCTGGTGTGAGGGATGCAGCAGATGTAGTCCAGTTGTGAGGCGGTAGCGATGGTCCTGTTATGAGATGGTGGTTCTTGGCCGGTTGTGAAGGAGGCAGTGGCTGTGGTCCGGCTGTGAGGAAAGTGTTGGTTGTAGTCTGGATGGGAGGTGTCAGTGGTGGTCCTGTTTGTGAGGGGGGGTTGTGGGCCATTTGCGAGACGGCGCTGTTCATCCGGTTATGAGGTGGTGGTTGTGGTCCTGTCGTGGTCCGGTTGTGAGGCGGCGGTCATCCATTTGTGAGGGAGCTATTGTCTGGTTACTGTGCTTTTTGGAACCTGGACTGGCCTTTGGGTTGTGGGGGGATCTGTTGCCACAGCGATGGTGGGTTCACGGTGGGGGCCCAGAGGGAGAGGGAGAGAGTGGGACATCTCAGGGTGGTAATACCTCGCTTTGCCCTGTTTCTCCTGGCCTGCCCCGTGTGAACCATTGGTGGTCAGTCTAGCCAGGCCCAGTCCCCTCTGGTCAATTAATACAGGTCCCAGGAGCCCCGGTCCTCCTCTCCAGCCACCAGAATGCTCCTTCTTTGGGTCCTCAGCTTGAGTTCTTCTGATCCAGCTACTGTCCACCCTGGGCCTCTGGACCCTTGCCCTCTAATAATGACGATGGCATTTATTAAGCGCTTACTATGTGCAAAACACTGTTCTAAGGGCTGGGGAGGTTACAAAGTGATCCGGTTGTCCCACGGGGGGCTCACAGTCTTAATCCCCATTTTACAGATGAGGGGACTGAGGCACAGAGAAGTTAAGTGACTTGCCCAAAGTCACACAGCTGACTATTGGCGGAGCCGGGATTTGAACCCATGACCTCCGACTCCAAAACCCGCGCTCTTTCCACTGAGCCACGCTGCTTCTCTAGTGGCCCCCTGTCTCTCTGGCTGGTTTGCTTCCCTTAAAGTGGCTCTTGCAGACTTGTCTGAGCCCCAGACAGGGTGTAAGCACCCTTTCGGTCCTTAAAGGGGAAGAACCTTCTTTCAGCCATGCCCATTGACACACTCTCTCATGTCCTTTTAAGACCAGAGTGAGCCAGACTGGGGTTATTCTGGCTTCCTTAGCCCCTTGGTCCCTTCAGGCTGCCCCCATGCTGGTGGGTGGGTTGGTCATGAGAAGGTAGAAGGGCCAGGTGATCCAGTATGGGGGAAAGAGGGTAGGAGAGATGGAGGATCTAGCTCAGGAGAGGTGAAAATCAGGGGTGTTGGGTGGTCCCTGCAGGATTATGAGGGAGAGTCAGGGTCAGAGAGGAGAGAATCAGGGGTGTTGGATGGTTTTACTGGGTCACTGAGGGGGAGAGTCGAGGGTGTAGGATGATCTCTGCTCGGGGAGAGTCAGGGACAGAGAGGAGAGAATCAGGTTGTCAAATGATTTGTTCTGGGTCACCGAGGGAGTGTCAGGGAGGGAGAGGGGAACTTCGGGGGTGTTGGATGGTTCATGCTTGGTCACTGAGGGAGAGTCACAGATGGAGACGGAAGAGCCTGGGGTGTTGGATGTTTGTTGGTGGGTCACTAGAGGGAGAGCCAGGGGGTGTGAGGGGAAGATCCATTCCTCACCATGAGGGCAGGCATCCAGGAGACCCTGCCGGGAACAGAGTCCTGGCCTGGATGTTACCAATGGTGTTCATTCATTCATTCAATCGTATTTATTGAGCGCTTACTGTGTGTAGAACACTGTACTAAGTGCTTGGGAAGTACAAGTCGGTGTTGTTTACATTCTCGTGTTTGGGTGATATCTAAAAGCCCCAGTGGCAGGGCGTCATGGGTGGCCACAGCAGCCACTGTCTCGATGATTCCCGTCCACCAGCGAGGATTCTCTTGTCTCCCCCTGGGTCATGCTGTGGCAGTGAGGCCTAAGCACGGAGTTGGACATTCCTGACCACTGGCCGGGGTGGTGGGCTGGCCCAGGAGGGCTCCAGAACTCGGGTGGTAAAGCCTGGTTAGGGCCTCTTGTAGAGTGGCTTAGTGGAAAGAACACAGTCTTGGGAGTCAGAGGTCGTGGGTTCTAATCCCAGATCTGCCACTTATCAGCTGTGTGACTTTGGGCAAGTCACTTAACTTCTCTGTGCCTCAGTTGCCTCATCTGTAAAATGGGGATTAAGATTGTGAGCCCCACGTGGGACAACCTGATTACCTTGTATCGACTTCAGTGCTTAGAACAGTGTTTGGCACACAGTAAGCGCTTAACAAATGCCATCATTATTATTGGTGGCTTCTGTGGCCCTGCCACTGAGGGGTGGGCTGTTCTGTCCCTAGCCTCTGCCAGAGATCAATCAATCGTATTTATTGAGCTCTTACTGTGTGCAGAGCACTGTACTAAGCGCTTAAGAGATGCCGCGTTCTGGGCTTTCCCCTCAGAGAGACATGGCATTTGGGCCCATTCCCCCCACCCAGAGAGACCTGTTGTTCTGTCCCATCTCCCCACAGAGAAACGAATCCAGCATGGGGAAGGAGCTCCACAAGAAGCATAATAATAATAGTAATGATAATAATTATGGTATTTGTTAAGCACTTACAATGTGCCAAGCACTGTATTAAGCACTGGGGTGGATACAAGCAAATCGGGTTGGACATAGTCCCTGTCCCTCCTGGGGCTCAAAGTCTTAATCCCCATTTTACAGACGAGGTAACTGAGGTCCAGAGAAGTGAAGTGACTTGCCTAAGGCCACACAGCAGACATGTGGCAGAGCCGGGACTAGAACCCGGAGTGGTCTGGAGAAGCAAGAAGGGAACTGGGAAGAAGAGGAGGGAAGCGGAGGAGAGGCTCAGCAGAGCCAAGGCAACCCCCCCTTCCCGCCGTCCACCTCACCCCATATCCGGACTCACCCAACCGCCCCCAGGTCTGGGAGGAAACTCCGGATGCGAGTGGACGGTCCGTCAGTGGGGACGTGGGGAGGCGGGGCCGTGGTGGCCACGGAAGGAGAGCCGGGCCAGCCAGGCCGGCTCCCGAGCCTCGTGGAAAGAAAACATCTTTTTCAGATTTCTCATGGGGCCTGTTGGCAGCCCAGTCCTTTTGTGTTTATTTCTTGTGCGCGTGTGGTTTTTGAAGGCCGGTCCCCCTGATTGATGGTTTCTAGAGTGGAAGAGGGGAGGGGAGAAACCCCTACAGTGCTCAGAGTCTGTCTAGGGAGCAGTGTTCCCAGATCGGGTGAGTCCCTTCCTAATAATAATAATAATGATGGTATTTATTAAGCACTTATTATGTGCACAGCACTGTTCTAAGCCCTGGGGAGGTTACAAGGTGATCAGGTTGTCCCACAGGGGGCTCACAGTCTTCATCCCCATTTTTAAGATGAGGTAACTGAGGCACAGAGAAGTGAAGTGACTTGCCCAAAGTCACACAGCTAAGTGGCGGAGCCGGGATTTGAACCTATGACCTCTGACTCCAAAGCCTGTGCTCTTTCCACTGAGCCACGCTGCTTCTCTTGGGGCTCAAAGTCTTAATCCCCATTTTACAGACAAGGGGCTTCCTAGCCCCTCCACCCACACCAGGTCGGTCACCTATGCCCGGAACCCATCATTCTCTCCCCTCCACCCCCTCCCAGGGCTCCACCTTCCCAGGCTGACCCCCAAAAGGTAAAAATCCAGAGATCTTTCAATTCATCATATTTATTGAGTGTTTACTGTGTGTAGAGCATTGTACTAAGCACTTGGGAGAATATAATATATAGAGAATAATTCTATAATCTATATAGAATATTGTATATAGAGAAGCAGCGTGGCTCAGTGGAAAGAGCACGGGCTTTGGAGTCAGAGGTCATGGGTTTGAATCCCGGCTCTGCCACATGTCTGCTGTGTGACCTTGAGTAAGTCACTTAACTTCTCTGAGCCTCAGTTACCTCATCTGTAAAATGGGGATTAAGACTGTGAGCCCCATGTGGGACAACCTGATCACCTTGTATCTCCCCCAGCGCTTAGAACAGTGCTTTGCACATAGTAAGTGCTTAACAAATGCCATTATTATTATTATAATATAACAGAGTTAGTTGGTAGACGTTCCTCGCCCACAAGGAACTTACAGTCTAGAGGGTATGATGGAAATTGATATAAAGAACTAAATTATAGATATGTGCGTAATCATCAATCGTATTTATTGAGCGCTTACTGTGTGCAGAGCACTGTACTAAGCGCTTGGGAAGTACAAGTTGGCAACATATAGAGACAGTCCTTACCCAACAGTGGGCATAAATGTTTTGGGGCTGAGGGGGAGGTGAATAAAGAATACAAATTCATTCCATCATATTTATTGAGCACTTACTCTGTGCAGAGCTCTGTACTAAGCACTTGAGAGAGTGCAATATAACAATAGACACTTTCTGCCAACCATGAGCTTACAGTAGAGACAGACATTAATAGAAATAAATAAATTACAGATACGTCCAAGTGTGAGGGCGACGTAGGAGGAAGTGGGAGAAGAGGAAATGAGGGTTTAGTCCGGGAAGGCCTCTTGGCAGAGATGTGATTTTTGGTAAGGTTTTGAAGGTGGGGAGAGTGATGGTCTGTCGGAAATGAAGAGGGAGGGCGTTCCAGGCCAGAGGCAGGACGTGGGCGGTGAGAGACACAAGATTGAGGTATGGGGAGTTCGACGGCATTAGAGGAGCGTAGTATGTGGGCTGGGTTTGTAGTAGGAGAGCAGGAAAGTGAGGTACGAGGGGGCAAGGTGATTGAGTGCCTTAAAACCGATGGTGAGGAGTTTCTGTTGGATGTCCAGATGGATGGGCAACCACTGGAGTAGTCAGCTCTATTCATCATCAATCGTATTTATTGAGCGCTTACTGTGTGCAGAGCACTGTACTAAGCGCTTGGGAAGTCCAAGTTGGCAACATCTAGAGACAGTCCCTACCCAACAGTGGGCTCACAGTCTAAAAGGGGGAGACAGAGAACAAAACCAAACATACTAACAAAATAAAGTAAATAGAATAGATATGTACAAGTAAAATAGAGTAATAAATATGTACAAACATATATACATATATACAGGTGCTGTGGGGAAGGGAAGGAGGTAAGATGGGGGGATGGAGAGGGGGACGAGGGGGGAAAAGCTCTATTGCACTTTTCACTTTCGAGCTCTTAGTACAGTGCTCCGCACACAGTAAACGCTCCATAAACACAGTTGATCGTTTGATTGAGGGGTGTTCAAAACTGTTAGGGAGGAACTGGAGCCGGTTTGCGTTTTCACTCAATCAGTAGTATCAATTGGGTGCCTGCTATGTGTAGACTATTGTGCTGAGAGGTCGAGGGCATGCAGTAGCACTAATATAATAATAATAATGATGGCATTTGTTAAGCGTTTACTACGTGCAAAGCACTGTTCTAAGCGCTGGGGAGGTTACCAGGTATCAGGTTGTCCCACAGGGGGCTCAAAGTCTTCATCCCCGTTTTACAGATGAGGGAACTGAGGCACAGAGAAGTGAAGTGACTTTCATTCATTCATTCATTTAATCGTATTTATTGAGCACTTACTGTGTGCAGAGCACTGTATTAAGCACTTGGGAAGTACAAGTTGACAACATATAGAGACGGTCCCTACCCAACAAAGGGCTCACAGTCTAGAAGGGGGAGACAAACAACAAAACAAAACAAGTAAAGTCACACAGCTAAGTGGCAGAGCCAGGATTTGAACCCATGACCTCTGACTCCAAAGCCCGTGCTCTTTCCACTGAGCCACAATGCTTCTCTGCCAAAAGATACAACCCCTGCCCTTGAGAATAATAATAATAATGATGGCATTTATTAAGTGCTTACTATGTACAAAGCACTGTTCTAAGCACTGGGGAGGTTACAAGGTGATCAGGTTGTCCCAAGTTGGGCTCACAGTCTTAATCCCCATTTTACAGATGAGGGAACTGAGGCACAGAGAAGTTAAGTGACTCACCCAAAGTCACACAGCTGACAATTGGCGGAGCCGGGATTCGAACCCATGACCTCTGACTCCAAAGCCCGTGCTCTTTCCACTGCCTTCAGTTCTTGTCTTTTTTTATGGTATTTGTTAAGCGCTTACTATGTACCAGGCAGCACATTAAGCTCTGGTGTAGATACAAGCTAATCAGGGTGGACACAGTCCCTGTCCCATATTGGGCTCACAGTCCTAATTTCCTTTTTACAGATGGGGTAACTGAGGCACAGAGAATAATAATAATAATAATAATAATAATGATGATATTTGTTAAGCGCTTACTATGTGCAGAGCACTGTTCTAAGCGCTGGGGGGATACAAGGTGATCAAGTTGTCCCACGTGGGGCTCACAGTCTTAATCCCCATTTTACAGATGAGGGAACTGAGGCTCAGAGAAGTTAAGTGACTTGCCCAAGGTCACACAACAGACATGTGGCGGAGCCGGAATTCGAACCCATGACCTCTGACTCCAAAGCCCGTGCTCTTCTCCTAAATCCACGCTGCTTCTCCTAAGTGAAGTGAAGTGACTCGTCCAAGGTCACACAACAGACAAGGGGCAGAGCCAGGATTAGAACCCAGGTCTTCTGACTCCCAGGCCCAAGTTCTTTAACATTGTTATCTTGGCCTGCTGAGTGTATAATTGGGTTTTCTGGTAATTCATTCTTATTGTTCTTCCTTTGTGTTAAAACTGCCGGCCTTGTGCGGATTACCTCCTCTTTGCTCCGCTCCTTGCACTTAATAAGCACTTAACACTGAAATGATTATCTATGATTAGTAGTGGTAGTAAGCACTTATCAACCCATCAGTCCAATTTACGCAAGCGACACTGTACTAAGCACCTACTTTGAGTTAATTAGCTCATTAGCACCAGGATAAGAGACAAGACAGTCAGACCCAATCCCTGCCCCACGGCTCCCAATCTAAGCAGGAAGAAGAGCAGGAATCTTATCCTCATTCTCAGGAAATCAGGCCTACCAGCTCTATTGAATTTTTTTTGTGGTATTTGTTAAATGCTGTACTAAACTCTGGGGTAAATACAAGTTAATCGGGTTGAACACAGTCCCTGCTTATCGATTCTCTCCCAAGCACTTAGTACGGTGCTCTGCACACTGAACATCCTCAATAAATGCCATTGGTGGATCGCTTGATTGGTTGATAATAATAATAATAATAATAATAATGGCATTTGTTAAGCGCTTACTATGTGCAAAGCACTGTTCTAAGCGCTGGGGGGGATACAATGGGATCAAGTTGTCCCACGTGGGGCTCACAGTCTTAATCCCCATTTTTACAGATGAGGTAACTGAGGCTCAGAGAAGTTAAGTGACTTGCCCAAGGTCACACGGCAGACTTGGGGTGGAGCCGGGATTCGAACCCATGACCTCTGACTCCAAAGCCCGTGGCTCTTTCCACTGAGCCACCCTGCTTCTCTGATTGATTCAGATGGGGGACACTGAGGCCCAGAGAGGCGATGCTGAGAGCCCAGAGTCACACTCTGTTGCCGAATTGTACTTTCCAAGCGCTTAGTCCAGTGCTCTGCACAAAGTAAGCGCTCAATAAATAGGATTGAACGAATGAATTATGATCGGCGGTGATAGGCTAGTTTGTTTTGTGTTTTTTATGGCATTTGTTAGCGCTTACTATGCGCCAGGCACCGTACTAAGCGTCCTGGGGACTCCCCAACTCCCCAGATTGGAGGGAGAGGGAACCCCACCCCTGGTCACTGGCAGCTGGAGCAGGGAGGGGGCCGCGATTTCGTTGTTTTGTTCATTTGCTCATTAGTCTCCCCTGGCCCAGTGGTGTGACTCACTCACATCAGATTTTCATTTGGCTCTTTGGAGCCAAGCTTCTCTGGGAAAAGCTAACTAACTCTTGAGAAAAATCTCTACCGCTGGAAGAGACCTTGGGAGGTCATCCGGTCCAGCCCCCTGCCTCCGGGCGAGGGAGTGACTAAATGCGGGGAGAAGGGGTATTCCCTTTCAGTCGATCAATATTTTTTACCGGGCTCCTAGAAGGTGCAGGGAACTCGCCTGAGTGATTGGGAGAGCCCAATAGAGCTAGAAATAATAATAATTATAGCATTTACTAAGTGCTTACTGTGTGTCAGGCACTGTAATAATGATAATAATGGTATTGGTTAAGGGCTTACTGTGTGCCAAGCACTGTTCTAAGCACTCGGGTAGATACAAGGTAATCTGGCTGTCCCACGTGGGGCTCACAGTCTCCCTCCCCATTTTACAGGTGAGGGAACTGAGGCACAGAGAAGTTAAGCGACTTTCCCAAAGTCACGCAGCTGATAAGTGGTGGAGTCGGGATTAGAACCCACGACCTGATACTCACGCCCGGCCTCCTGCCACTAAGCCACGCTGCTCCTGTACTAAGCGCTGGTAGACACGACCCCTACCCTCGAGGAGCTTCCAGTCTACTGTTTGGGCTTGGGCAAGTCACTTAACTTCTCTGTGCCTCAGCTCCCTCAGCTGTAAAATGGGGATGGAGACTGTGAGCCCCATTGGGGACAGGGACTGTGTCCAACCCGATTTGCTTGTAACCACCCCAGTGCCCAGTATGGTGCCTGGCACACAGTAAACGCTTAATCAACCAATCAATCAATCGTATTTATTGAGCGCTTACTGTGTGCAGAGCACTGTACTAAGCGCTTGGGAAGTACAAGTTGGCAACATATGGAGACAGTCCCTACCCAACAGTGGGCTCACAGTCTAAAAGAGTCTAACAAATACCACTCTTATTATTACTGTTAATACTTGAGAGCGGACAGTGGAGTAAGTAGGCATGATTTCTGCCCTCAGGGAGTTTACATTCTAGCTGGGGAGACAGATGCTCAAATTACAGGTCAGAGGATATAATCGAGTATAAAGATGAGAACAGAAGTGCGACGGGGCCGAGGTCACTAATAATAATAATGATGGTATTTATTAAGCGCTTACTATGTGCAAAGCACTGTTCTGAGCGCTAATGTACTTAGCTGGCTCTGAAGTGTTGATGTGGTGGTTGGGAGATTTAAGGTGGGGATTAGAAGTGAATCTCGGAAGGCTTCCTGGAGGAACTGTGATTTCAGAAGGGCTTTGAAGATGGGGAGAGCTGTGGATTTTTTTGGATGAGGAAGAGTGGGAAACCCAGGCAGGGGGGAGGGCATGAGCAAGAAGATGGCAGTGGGAGAGATGGGGACAAGACACAGTAAGAGGAAAATAGAGTGCGAGCTAGGGGATAGTGGGAGAAGAGAGTAGATGGTTGGGGGGGGGTGGAGGAGAGCTTCTGGTTCCACCCCCTTCAACTTCTGGCATTCAACCACTGAGTACCTGGTCATGGGCCTGCTGGATGCAGAGCAAACAATCAGTGGTATTTATTGAGCGCTTACTGTGTGCAGAGCACTGGCCTAAGCACTCAAGTTGGTAGACACGATCTCTGCCCTCTAAAAGTTGACACTGCAGGCCATGAAGGCCCCTTCCTTCCTCTCCCCCTCGTCCCCCCCTCCATCCCCCCCATCTTACCTCCTTCCCTTCCCCACAGCACCTGTATATATGTATATATGTTTGTACATATTTATTACTCTATTTATTTATTTATTTCTTTTACTTGTACATATCTATTCTATTTATTTTATTTTGTTAGTATGTTTGGTTTTGTTCTCCATCTCCCCCTTTTAGACTGTGATCCCACTGTTGGGTAGGGACTGTCTCTATATGTTGCCAATTTGTACTTCCCAAGCGCTTAGTACAGTGCTCTGCACATAGTAAGCGCTCAATAAATACGATTGATGATGATGATGATGATATAGGGTGACTGCTATGTACTGAGCTCTGTAACGGGTGTCCGTTGCATTCCAGGCATTGTGCTGAGCTTACTGTATGCAAGCAGTCTATTGTATACGTCCTGTATACAGTACTGCATTGACTGTATGTCAACACTTGCTACACTGTATCTGTCCTGTGTGTACAGTACTGGGCACTTAAGGTGTGCAGAGCACTGTACTAAGAATTTGGGAGAGTAGTAATAACGATTATGGTATTTGTTAAGCATTTACTATGTGCCAAACATTGTTCTAAGCACGGGGGTAGATATAAGGTAATCAGGTTGATCCCTGTCTCTGTCCCACGTGGGGCTCACAGTCTTAATCCCCATTTTACAGGTGAGGTAACTGAGGCCCAGAAATGAAGTGACTTGTCCACGGTCACACAGTAGATAAGCGGCGGTGTTGGGATTAAAATCCACGTCCTCTGATTCCCGAGTCCGTGCTCTTGCCACTGGGCCATGCTGCTTCTTAGCTAAGACAGCGGACAGGAACGTGTCTACCAACTCTGTTATGTTGTATGCTCCCAAGCGCTTAGTACAGTGCTCTGCACACAGTAAGCACTCCATAAATACAATTGATCGATTGATTGAAGGATTAAGACACAGTTCATGCCCTCAAGGGATTTATGGTCTAACAGGAGATGCTTTGATTGACTGGAGACTGTAAACTCAGTATGGGCAGGGAACACGTCTACCAATTCCGTTTGTTTTATTGTGCCGTGCACATAGTAATGATTGATCGATTGATTGAGGAATTTCCTGATCTGAATCCTCAAGCCACCGGGGGCTTTGGTATTTTGGTCGCATCCTGATGTAAGGGAAGTGGGGTACTGGGGGAGGCGTAGGACCCAGTCCCAAGCTGCGCTCTTCCTCACTTAAGGGACAAAAGAGGTTTTAAAACCAGGCCGGCCCTGAGGAGATTTCAGAATAGAAGTGGGATATTTCCCATGAAAATGTTTCTCTTTGTGTGGGAAGAAAGATACTGCAATAATTCGAGCCAGCCAGACAAAGAAAGCGATTGTACTGCAGCATTGTGAACTGGGATTGGGTAGCCTGAAGACAGCTGGAAACACACACACACACCACTGACAAACACAACCACACCCAGCACTTAGTACAGCGTTTGGCTCATAGTAAGCACTTAGCAAACACCTCAGTTATTCTCATTCCATGCAGCACAACGGGAATCAGAGCCCTCAAGAATTCCCGAGGGCCCCAGGCCTCTGTCATCACAGCTCAACCTCCACCGAAGCGGCCTGTACCCAGACCTGAGCCGGGTTTCACCTCCTTTCACCTCTTGAGACCAAATTGGAGGCAGGAGGAGGAGGAGGAGTCAATCAATCAATCGTATTTATTGAGTGCTTACTGTGTGCAAAGCACTGTACTAAGCGCTTAAGAGGAGGAGGGGTACAGGTCCTGGGTCATAAAACCCCTGGAGGGGCCACGTCCCTTCATAATGGTGCCCTGTCTGGTACTTAGCATGGAGTAGATGTCCATCCAGTGCTGGCTAGGGTGATCATGGCCTAATAATGATAATGATAATCCAGGCCTGGGAGTCTAAGGATCTGGGTTTTAATCCTGCCTCCACCACTTAGCTCCTGCGTGACCTTGGGCAAATCTCACTTCAATTCTCTGTGTGTAAAATGGTGATTCAGCGCCTTTTCTCCCTCCCACTTGGACAGGGACTGTCTGACCTGATTATCTTGTAACCACCCCAGCGCTGAGTATAGTGCTTGGCTCCGCTCGTCCCGCTTTTCATTCATTCAATCGTATTTATTGAGCACTTACTGTGTGCAGAGCACTGGACTAAGCGCTTGGGAAGTCCAAGTTGGCAACATCTAGAGACAGTCCCTACCCGACAACGGGCTCACAGTCTAGAAGGGGGAGACAGACAACAAAACAAAACATATTGGCCTGGCCCCCATGGCTCAGTGGAAAGAGCCCCGGCTTTGGGGTCGGAGGTCATGGGTTTGAATCCCGGCTCTGCCAGTTGTCAGCTGTGTGACTTTGGGCAAGTCACTTAACTTCTCTGTGCCTCAGTTACCTCATCTGGAAAATGAGGATGAATGTGAGCCCCACGTGGGACAACTTGATCACCTTGTAACCTCCCCAGTGCTTAGAACAGTGCTTTGCACATAGTAAGCGCTTAATAAATGCCATTATTATTATTATTATTATTGTTATTATTAACAACCTGGCCGCCAGTTCCCAGTGCCCTTCAAAGCCCTACTTCCCTTCAAAGCCCTACTGAGAGCTCACCTCCTCCAGGAAGCCTTCCCACACTGAGCCCCCTCCTTCCTCTCCCCGTCCTCCCCCTCCCCATCCCCCCTCTCCTTACCTCCTTCCCCTCCCCCCAGCACCTGTATAGATGTTTGTACAGATTTATTACTCTATTTATTTTACTTGTACCTATTTACTATTCTATTTATTTTATTTTGTTAATATGTTTTGTTTTGTCATCTGTCTCCTCCGTCTAGACTGTGAGCCCGCTGTTGGGTAGGGACAGTCTCTATATGTTGCCAACTTGTACTTCCCAAGTGCTTAATACAGTGCTCTGCACACAGTAATTCAATAAATTCAATAATTCAATAAATACAATTGAATGGAATGAATGCCATCAGGGTCCCGCCCTCCCCCGCCCCGCCTCCCCTGCCCCCCTGCCCTTCCCCAGTACCTTCTCCCCTGTTTCCCCCTCCTCTCTGCTCCCCTCTTCCTGCTCCCTTATTCCTCTGCTCCCTCCTCTTCGCCTGCCTTCTCCCCAGCCCTTTCCTCCCTCCCTCTTCTCCTCCCTCTCTAATCATCATCATCATCATCATCATCATCATCATCATCGTATTTGTTAAGCGCTTACTAGGTGCCAGGCACTGTATTAAGCACTGGGGTGGGTACAAGCAAATCGGGTTGGACACAGTCCCTGTCCCACAGAGGGCTCACAGTCTCAATCCCCATTTTACAGAGGAGGAAACTGAGGCCCAGAGAAGTGAAGTGGTTTGCTCAAGGTCACCCAGCAGATAAGTGGCAGTGCCAGGATTAGAACCCAGGACCTCCTGACTCCCAGTCCCATGCTCTATCCACTAAGCCATGCTCTGCCCTTCCTCCTCCCTGCCCACCCCCTCCAGCTGGCATATAATAATAATAATAATAGCATTTATTAAGTGCTTAGTATGTGCAAAGCACTGTTCTAAGCGCTGGGGAGGATACAAGGTGATAAGATTGTCCCACGGGGGGCTCACAGTCTCCATCCCCATTTTACACATGAGGGAACTGAGGCCCAGAGAAGTGAAGTGACTTGCCCAAAGTCACACAGCTGACAATTGGCGGAGCCGAGGTTTGAACCCATGACCTCTGACTCCAAAGCCCGGGCTCTTTCCACTGAGCCACGCTGCTTCTCGGGCATATCCCCGTTCCCGCCTCCCCATGCCCCCGTTTCTCCCTGTCTCGCGACCTCCTTCTCTCCAGCCTCTGCCAGGCCTTCTCCCGGGGCCGGCACTCGGGTCTCCCAAGCACTTAGTACAGTGCTCTGCACATAGTAAGTGCTCACTCAATAAATACCACTGATTGATTGACTTAGACTGTGAGCCCCATGTAGAGGAGCCGTGCTGCCTAGTGGAAAGACCCCAAGCCTGGGGGTTCTAATCCCTGCTCTGCCACTTAACTGTGGTATTGGTTAAGCGCTTACTATGTGCCAAGCACCGTACTAAGCACTGGGGTGGATACAAGCAAATCAGATTGGACACAGTCCCTGTCCCACATAGGGCTCACAGTCTCAATCCCCATTGTACAGATGAGGTCACTGAGGCACCGAGAAGTAAGGTGACTTGCCCAACGCCCCACAGCAGACATGTGGCAGAGCTAGGATTAGAACCCACGACCTTCTGATCCCCAGGCCAGTGCTATGTCCACAATTCATTCATTCAATCGTATTTATTGAGCGCTTACTGTGTGCAGAGCACTGTACTAAGCTTGGGAAGTACAAGTTGGCAACATATAGAGACGGTCCCTACCCAACAAGATGGTACTACCTGCTGTGTGACCATGGCCAAGTCACTTAACCTCTCTGGGCCCCCGTTCCCTCATCTATAAAATAGGGATTCAATACCCATCCTCCCTGCTACTTAGACTATGAGCCCCATGACCTGATTATCTCGTAGCTATCCCAGCGCTTAGAACAGCGCTCCACACGTAGTAAGTGCCTAACAACCATATTGATTATTATTATAAAGTGGGCCAGGGATTGTGTCAGGGATTGATCTGGCCTGGAATACCCTCCCTCCACACATCTGCCAAACTAGCTCTCTTCCTCCCTTCAAAACCTTACTGGAGAGCTCACCTCCTCCAGTAGGCCTTCCCATACTAAGCCCCCCTTTTCCTCTGCTCCTTCTTCCCTCCTCATCGCTCCCCCACCCTGCCCTTTTCCCCTCCCCACAGCCCTTGTGTATATTTGTACATTTTTTTATTTATTTTCTTAATGATGTGTATATAGCTATAGTTCTATTTATTCTGATGGTATTGACACCTGTCTACTTATTTTGTTTTGTTGTCTGTCTCCCCCCTCTAGACTGTGAGCCCATTGTTGGGTAGGGACCGTCTCTATCTGTTGCTTATTTGTACTTCCTAAGCACTTAGTACAGTGCTCTAGTAAGCGCTCAATGAATACGATCGAATGAATGAATGAATCTCATGTCTTACCCAGTGCTTAGCCCAGTGTTGGGCACGTAATGAGCATTTAACAAATCCCACAGCCGTAAAGCTGGGAGGATGGGGGTGGAGAGGGGAAATAGGTTGGGTTTTCCCCAGTTGAAGGTGTGGCCACCTGGAAGTTGTTTCTTGCTGACCCTCGCTCACTCGGGGATGAGGGTCATAATCAATCAATCAATCGTATTTATTGAGCGCTTACTGTGTGCAGAGCACTGTACTCTGTCACCTCGGCTTAGCACTGAGTCAGGGGTCAAGTATTGGACAGGTTTGCTGGGGGCAGAGAGAGGGGGCAGCCCGGGCTGCCTGCTCCCGAGGCAAGGCCCTGGATTCTGGCACTGTCCATCCTTGTGGTCCGAGACCCAGAGTCAGCTCTCCCCTCTCTGACCACGGCCCGGCCGCAGGGTCCCAAGGTGACCGCCTCTCCCCCACCCCTCCTCGGGCCAACCCCAAGCGTCCCGTGGAATGCAGGCCACGGGTCGTGACCCCATGGGCTCCCAACCCTGCCAGGCCCCAGTCTGACTCCACTGGCTCTCTGCGGCCTGTGGTGGGGGGGCTGGGACTGACCGCTTGACCTGCTGGACTGGTTCGGGGTATTTGAGGCCGCCCGGGCCCTGGTGATTGAAACGCAGCAGGATGCTGGCGGGAAGGGAGGTGGGAAGACGTCCAGGGCTTGAGTTGATGTGGGGGCCTCTGACAGCAGGGGCTGGGGTGGGGCTGGACCTGCTTAATAATAATAATAAATAAACATATATTTATTATTTAATAATTTATTATTTAATAAAAATATTTAATATATATTATATATATATAATTGGCATTTCTTAAGCTCTCACTATGTGCAAAGCACTGTTCTAAGTGCTAGGGAGGATACAGGGTGATCAGGTTGTCCCATGTGGGGCTCACAGTCTTAATCCCCATTTTACAGATGAGATAACTGAGACCCAGAGAAGTTAAGTGACTTGCCCAAGATCACACAGCAGACATGCGGTGGAGTCAGAATTCGAACCCTTGACCTCTGACTCCAAAGCCCGTGCTCTTTCCACTGAGCCACGCTGCTTCTCTTAAATAATATTTAAGCACTTACTATATGCCGGGCACTGTACTAGGCACTGGAGTGGATCAAAGCTAATCAGGTTGGACACAGTCCCTTTTGCATAATGGGCTCACCTTCTTTATCCCCATTTTACAGATAAGGCACAGAGAAGTGAATTCACTTGCTCAAGGTCACACAGCAAATAAGTGGTAAAGCAGGGGGGTTTAGAACCCAGGTCCTTCCGACACCCAGGCCTGGGCTTTCTCCACTAGGCCAGGCTAGGGGTGTAGCCAGAAAGTGTGTGGTTGTGGAAGAAGAATGTATGAATACCACGCTCCAGTTCCCCCTTCCCACCACTGGTCGAGTAATAATAATAATTACGGTATTTGTTAAGCACTTACTATGTGCCAAGCACTGTTCTCAGAGCTGGCATAGATACAAGGTAATCAGGTTGTCCCCCGGGGGGCTCACAGTCTTAATCCCCGTTTTCCAGACGAGGTAACTGAGGCACAGAGAAGTTGAGTGGCTTGCCCAAGCTCACACAGCAGACAAATAGCGGAGCCGGGATTAGAACCCATGTCTTCTGACTCCCAAGCCTGGGTTCTTTCCACCAGGGCACACTGCTTCTCTACCCCTGCAGGCAAGTGGGGGGCTTCTAGTCCAGGACAAGCTCGCTGTGGTTGCCTAGAGCTCTGACCTCCCCTACAAAATCAATCAATCAATCAATCGTATTTATTGAGTGCTTACTGTGTATAGGGCATTGAACTAAGCACTTGGGAGGGTCCAACACAGCAATACGCGGACACATTCGCTGCCCACAGTGGGCTAACAGCCTAGAGGGGGAGACAGAAATGGAAATAAATCAATAAAGTATGGATAGGTAGGGAAGTGTTGTGGGGCTGGGTGCAGGGTAGAATAAAGGGAGCAAATCAGGGTTATGCAGAAGGGAGTGGGAAAAGAAGAAAAGAGGCAAGGCCTCTCAGAGGAGATGTGCCTCCAATAAGGCTTTGAAGATGAAGAGAGTACTTGTCTGTCGGATACGAAGAGTAAGTCAGTGAATCGTATTTATTGAACACTTACTGTGTGCAGAACACTGCACTAACCGCTTGGAAGAGTACAATAGAACAACATAACAGACACATTCCCTGTCCACAATGAGCTGACAGTCTAAAGGAGGATGCAGACTTAAATATGAAGGGAGGGCGTTCCAAAAAACAAAATAATAATAATAATAATAGTAATAATAATGGCATTTGTTAGGCGCTTACTATGTGCAAAGCACTGTTCTAAGCGCTGGAGTCTGCCGCCTCCTCTTCCAGGAAACCTTCCCCGATTCATTCACCTTCCTTGGAACATTAAGCCAACAGCCTCCCACCATAATTGTAACAATCGCTATGAGTTGAGCACTGGGGTAGATAGGAGATTCATTCATTCATTCAATTGTATTTATTGAGCGCTTTCTGTGTGCAGAGCGCTGTACTAAGTGCTTGGGAAGTACAAGTTGGAGATGAGCTGGTGAGATCCAGTCCCCATCCTACACTGGTCTGCCAGTAAAAGAAAGGGCTTGCAGCCCCAGGAGGATGGGTTTATAATAATAATAACTATAATGATGGTATTTGTTAAGCGCTTACTATGTACCAGGCACTGTACTAAGTGCTGGTTTACTAATGGTTTACGTCTTGTAGTCTATAAATATCAGTGATTGATTGATTCGTTCAATCGTATTTATTGAGTGCTTACTATAATAATAATAATAATAATAATAATGACATTTGTTAAGTGCTTACTATGTGCGAAGCACTGTTCTAAGCACTGGGGGAGATACAAGGTGATCAGGTTGTCCCTCGTGGGGCTCACAGTCTTAATCCCCATTTTCCGGATGAGGTCACTGCGGCCCAGAGAAGTTAAGTGACTTGCCCAAAGTCACACAGCTGACAAGCGGCGGAGCGGGGATTGGAACCCATGACCTCTGACTCCCAAGCCCGGCTTCTTTCCACTGAGCCACGCCGCTTCAGTGAGCTCTGCTATGAGCAGAGCGCTGTACTAAGCACTTGGAAAGTACAATTCAGCAATAGAGACAATCCCTGCCCACACCGGGCTTTCGGTCTGGAAAATTGATTGTCCTTGCTCCTACCAATTGGCATCTCTCCCCCCCGGAGTGAATGGGTTCCTTGCATCCGTTGTATCTCCCCCGTGCTCAGCACAGTGCTGGGCGCTCAGTACATGCTACTGATGGACTGCTGTGGATTTTCTGATTTCTCTGCCTCTAGCGCTGACAAACTCTGCTGAGATGATCGTCCGCTGCAGCTCGCCCCTGGTCCTACTGCTGCTGCTGCTACACACCTTCCCAGCTGGCAGAGCCCAGGTCAACCCAGGTAACCGACCCCTGTGGCGGGCACGGTTGGCGGGGCGGGGAGAGGGGGTCCTCCAAGACCAGGGCCACCAGGAGCTGGGGGCCAGCCCACAGAATGGAGTGGCCATTTCTGGGGGCGAGGGAGGGTGGGCGGGGGCAACGGCTACCGGCAAGAGCCTCCCCTCTGGTCTCGTCGGGATTTAGGAGGGAAAAACGTCCAGAGGGGTGAAGGGCCCCTGGGAGTCCCCAGCTCCAACCCCAGCCCCGCCGCAGGTTTTCACGATTCCCCCATGATTGCCCAAGATACCCCTTGGCATCCCGTCCCGGTGACCCGGTGCAGTATCGCCAGACTGACAAGCTTCTCCTAAGAACTGCATAATCAATCAATCAATCAATCGTATTTATTGAGCGCTTACTGTGTGCAGAGCGCTGTACTAAGCGCTTGGGAAGTACAAGTTGGCAACATATAGAGACAATCTCTACCCAACAGTGGGCTCATAGTCTAGAAGGGGGAGACAGAGAACAAAACCAAACATACTAACAAAATAAAATAAATGGAATAGATATGTACAAGTAAAATAAATAGAGTAATAAATATGTACAAACATATAATAATAATAATGATGGCATTTATTAAGTGCTTACTATGTGCAAAGCACTGTTCTAAGCACTGGGGAGGTTACAAGGTGATCCGGTTGTCCCATGGGGGGGGCTCACAGTTTTCACCCCCATTTTCCAGATGAGGAAACTGAGGCCCAGGGAAGTGAAGTGACTTGCCCGAAGTCACACAGCTGACAAGTGGCAGAGCCGGGACTTGAACCCACCACCTCTGACTCCAAAGCCTGGGCTCTTTTCCACTGAGCCACGCTGCTTCTCTAGAAGCATAGAGAACTGCATAGAGAACAGAGAAGCAGCGTGGCTCAGTGGAAAGAGCCCGAGCTTTGGAGTCAGAGGTCATGGGTTCAAACCCTGGCTCTGCCAATTGTCAGCTGTGTGACTTTGGGCAAGTCACTTAACTTCTCTGTGCCTCAGTTACCTCATCTGTAAAATGGGGATTAAGACTGTGAGCCCTCCAAGGGACAACCTGACCACCTTGTAACCTCCCCAGCGCTTAGAACAGTGCTTTGCACATAGTAAGCACTTAATGAATGCCATTATTATTATTATTATTAACATAAGCACGGCCATTGCAATCAAGCAGTTGTATTTATTGAGTGCTTACTGGATGCAGGGTACTGTACTAAGCACTAGGAAGAGTACAATATGACAGAGAAGCTGTATGGCCAAGTGGAAAGAGCACAGCCCTGGGAGTTAGAGGACCTGGGTCGTAATCCCGATTCTTCCAATTGCTTGCTGTGTGACCTTGGGCAAGTCGCTTCACTTCTCTGTGCCTCGGTTCCCCTGTTCTCCCTCCTACTTAGGCTCTGAGCCCCATGGGGGACAGGGACCATGCCCAACCTAGTTAACATCTACCCCAGTGCTTAAAACAGTGTTTGACACATAGTAAGCCCTTAACAAATACCATAAAAAAAGAAACAGAGTTGGTAGACACCTTCCCTGCCCACAACAGTCTGGGTTAATAATAATTTTGGTATTCGTTAAGTGCTTACGATGTGCAAAGCACTATTTTAAGCACCGGGGAGGATTCAAAGTGAACACGTTGTCCTATGTGGGGCTCACAATCTTAATCCCCATTTTACAGATGAGGTAACTGAGGCCCAGAGAGGTTAAGTGACTTGTCCAAAGTCACACAGCTGACAAGCGGCGGAGCTGGGATTTGAACCTATGACTTCAGACTCCCAAGCCCGTGCTCATTCCACTGAGCCACGCTACTTCTCTAGGTTACTCCCAACACCCCATTCAGCCCAGGACCCTGCCCCACCGGAGCCCCAGGACCCCCCGATTGCCCTTCAGTCCACCCTTTTTCAGTGGTGGAGTGGACCACCCCACACCCTTGGTTGTCCCCCCAGTGACCCAGCACAGATACCTTGTTCATTCATTTATCCCTCACTGGGCACCTGTCGTATGCCACAGCCCTACCAGAGCCGCGGCTCTGGATCTATTCTGGATTCCCCCAGGATCCTGATAGCTGGGGGCCCTGTGTGTTTGCATGTGCGTGTGCAGTAGTGTGTCTGTGCGTGTACACACTCCCCTGGCTGCTGCACACAGGGGGCCATTGATGGGGCTTTGGGCGCTGGAGTCGGGGGGGAGACAGTAAACACTAGGGAACAAGCAGCCCTTTCAGGACGCCTCTTGGCAGCTTTGGCTGAAAAAATCTTCCGCTGCCCTTCCTTCCCCGGGCCCCGCCTCTCCCTGGGCCTGTCCCGGGCACTGATGGGCAATCAGAGCCTGGCACAACGCGGGCAGGAGCAGCCTGGGCCGGGAACTTTCCACTGGCAAGGATGGGCAAGAGTGGGCCGCTCAAAGCTCCTCCCCTTGGCGGGCTCATCCTGCGGTGTTGCAGAGCTGGGTTGGGGTGGATGGTAGTGCTGCCAGGGTCTGGACTGAGTGTGGCCAGGCCCAGGGGGCAACCAGAATGGTGCCAGTCCCTCTGGGGAGCCTGGGACCATTCATTCATTCATTCATTCATTCATTCAATCGTATTTATTGAGCACTTACTGTGTGCAGAGCACTGTAGTTGGCAACATGTAGAGACGGTCCCTACCCAACAACGGGCTCACAGTCTAGAAGGGGGAGACAGACAACAGAGCAAAACATGTGGACAGGTGTCAGGTCATCAGAACAAATAGAATTAAAGCTAAATGCGCTTCATTAACAAAATAAATAGAATAGTAAATATTTACAAGTAAAATAGAGTAATAAATCTGTACAAACATATATACAGGGGCTGTGGGGAGGGGAAGGAGGTAGGGCGGGGGGGATGGGGAGGAGGAGACGAAAAAGGGGGCTCAGTCTGGGAAGGCCTCTTGGAGGAGGTGAGCTCTCAGTAGGGCTTTGAAGGGAGGAAGGGAGCTAGCTCTAGAATGGGTTCGAATCCCGATCCGCCGCTTATCAGCTGTGTGACTATGGGCAAGTCACTTAACTTCCCCAGGCCTCAGTTCCCTCATCTGTAAAATGGGGATTAAGACTGTGAGCCCCACGTGGGACAACCTGATGACCAGGCCAGTAATTACAACGAATTGTTCACTCCGGTTTTGGTCAGCATTTACTCTGTGCCAACCACTCTACTAAGCTTATGGGAGATAGAAAATAAGCAGATTGGACACACTCCCTGTCATCTGAGGCTCAGTCTAAGGGGGAGAGAGAACAGGTATCCACATTCTTCAGGCAAGGAAAGAGGCATTAAGGCCAGTGTACCCCAACCCCAAAAGAAGGCAACAGGAAGCAGCATGGCAGCAGCAATATTATTATCTACCCCAGCACTTATAAAAGTACTTGGCACATAGTAAGTGCTTAACAAATGCCATTAAAAAAAAAGACCAATAGATGGGTGTCTGCTGGGCACCTGCTCTGTGTGGGATTCATTCATTCATTCAATCGTATTTATTGAGTGCTTACTGTGTGCAGAGCACTGTACTAAGCGCTTGGGAAGATGTTGGCCTGGGCTCCAGGGAGCCCTGCTGGGCGTCCTGTGGGCAGACAGGAGTAGGGAGAGTCAAGAGGGAGGGCAGCTAAGAGGATGGCTAGGGAGGAGCAGAGAGCACGAGCTGTGGTGGTGTGAGGGAAGAGTGCAGATTGGTCCGATGACCCAGCTGGTTGGATGGTTGGACCCTCACTGGACCCGAATGTTCCTATTCAGGGCTTGGGGCTGCTGCATCCATCCCCACGAATGGACCTCATGGGCACCAGCGATGGCGGGGGTCGGGAGGACTTTTCCGATGGCCCCGGGCTCTGAGGCAGGGCCAGGCCGAGATGACTCAGTCACTCCTGTCCCCTTCGCCGGCCAAACCAGTCCACCCCGCCCTCCCTGTCTCACCCACCTGGTGTCCGTCTGACCTCTCCGCCTGCAGCTGTGTGCCGCTACCCGCTGGGTATGTCCGGCGGCCACATCCCCGATGAGGACATCACCGCGTCCAGTCAGTGGTCCGAATCCACGGCCGCCAAGTATGGCAGGTGAGCCCCTGCCAGGAGGCTGAGCTCGGGGGTGGGTGGATGGGCACTCCCTGAGCACCTACTGCATACATGCTCTGCATGCTCTACTGAGCACTTGTGAGAGTGCAACAATCTACCAGTTGTATTGAGCACCTGCTGTATGCGAAGCACTGAACTGAGCAATTGGGAGACTACTACAGAGTTAGCCGTCAAGAAGCTGACGGGCTACTGTGTATAGACCACTGAGCCACTGGGAGAGTACTAGAGTGAGTACACATGAACCTTGCCCTCAAGGAGCTGACGGTCTGGCTGATCGCCTGGCAGTCCACCGCAAACCAGAAGGGGACCAGCTTCCCGGTGATGGCCCTCCTTGGCACCAGGCTCCGGCCTGGCTCGCACCAGGAGGTGACCGGTTTCAGGAAACAGACCGGCCAGCTGCCAGTCCCCTGCTAAGCTCAGCAGCTGGCGCGGGGAGGGCTGGGTGAGGGGGCGCAGCTGCCAAACTAGGGAATTTTCCATCTCCCTCCACCCGGGAGCCCTGCGCTTGCCGCTTCCTCCAGAGGTTTTGGAGGGGCAAGGCCTGTGTGGGTGGGATGGCAACGAGATCTGCTGAGAGGTGGAGCCCCAGAATGAAGCCGGGAGGCCCAGGGCACCCTGAGTCCTGATGGGGCACCAGGGGGTTGGGAGGAAGTGGGTGCTAGTTGCCCTCCTGGACACCCACTCTCAGGGTGGAGGGCATCTGACACCCCTGACTCTCCCCCAGTGAACCAGCCAAATCACCTGACATTCCAGGCTCCCCCACCTCCTCGCCAGTGACTCAACATTGACCATCCAAAACCCTGACTCTCTCCTTTCCACCCTTGACACCCCGCAGTGATCCAACATGGATCATCCCACACCCCTGACTCTCTAATCATCCATACAGGCCCCCTGGTCCACAGACTATTTAAATCCTGCTTGAGTCTCCAAAAGTCCCCAATTTGCCTGCCCTGGCTAAGATGGCAGCATCTGCCCTCTGCTTGCTAGACCTGGACCTGGCATGACGGAACCTGGCATCCTAGCTCAGGGGACTCTCAGCCTTCATCCCGGAAACAGGGGCTGGGGGATTCCTCCAGTGATCAGTTTGGGGCTAGGAGGGGGCAGAGTTTCAATAAGTCGACTTTAAGGAGCTTACCATCAACTGTGGGACCCAGATGGGACCTAGGAGAGGCAAGGCAGAGCTCCTTGAGAGGGCGTGGATCTTGTCTACTAACTCTATCATACCACCCCAAATGCTCAGCACAGTGCTCTACACACAGTGTAAGCTCCTCGGGGACAGGGCTCTTGGGCAGTGACTCTATTGCACTCTCCCAAGCATTTGGTACAGTGTTCAACACAGAGTAGGTGTACAGTCGATGCTGTTGATGGATTGATTTCCTTGAACACCTTGGCATCTGCGGTGGGGGTCACGGTGGGCCATGTGGGTTCTTAGACAGCCCCGCCTGTGGATGCCCCATTTAAACGACCGCCCCCATCACCCCCAGGCTGGACTCGGAGGAAGGGGACGGAGCCTGGTGCCCCGAGACCCCCATCGAGCCGGATGACCTGAAGGAGTTCCTGCAGATCGACCTGCGAGGCCTGCACTTCATCACCCTGGTGGGCACCCAGGGCCGCCACGCGGGTGGCCACGGCAACGAGTTCGCCCCCATGTACAAGATCAACTACAGCCGCGACGGCAACCGCTGGATCTCCTGGAGGAACCGACATGGGAAGCAGGTAGCGGGGTGACCGGGTGGAGTGGGCTGAGCGGGAGGAAGGGAGAGGGTCCCTTTGAATACCCTGAACCTCGACAGCACGCCTTCTTTCTGGCAGCCTTGTGTTCTCAAAGCCGCCCTAGGGAGCAGGCGGATGTTCTTGTATCCCCATTTGACAGAGGAGGAAACCGAGGCCCAAGGGAGTCCAGGGACTTGCCCAAGAGTGTGCAGTGGCAAGCCAGGGGCAGAGAGCCCTATCTTATTTTTCCCGCTGGACATTCAATTCCTGACTCAGGGAGAAGACGTGAATCTAGCCAAGAAGCTGGGTGGGTGGTCCTTTGAGGAAGGGCTAGTTGAGGTGAGGTGGGATAGTTGCCACAGGGTCCATTGCCCCAGGTCTCACTTTCTGGAGCAGAAGTGGGCCCAAGTCACTCCTGGAGCCACTTCTGGATGCCATCGCTCTCGTTACACCCTGATTCCTGCAATCCCATTAACGAAGTTCTGGGGAGAACAGGGAGGGGATACCTGTAGGTGTGCAGACCCAGTCTGCTGTTGCTCGGTCGTATCCCAACACGAGACCCTCCCTTCCAGGGGTTGGAGGTGAAGACCCGACCCGGCCGCCTCCTCATCAGGGTCTCACTCTTCCCCCCCGGTCCCCTCCCCTCAGAGCCAGGACGGGAACAGCAATCCCTACGACATCGTGCTGAAGGACTTGGAGCCCCCGATCGTGGCCAGATTCGTCCGCTTCATCCCCGTCACCGACCACTCCATGAACGTGTGCATGAGGGTGGAGCTGTATGGCTGCGCCTGGCTAGGTCGGGGGCGGGTCGCAGGCCGGGCCGGCGGGATGTGGCGCGGTGGGGGAGCGTGCTGGGTGGGACTGGCAGAGGGGCGAATAAGTGCGGGGGGGATGCAGGGAGGGGGTTCGGGTGGGGCCGGGTGGGGCCCATCTCCGTTTTCCCCTGCAGACGGCCTGGTCTCCTACAACGCACCCGCTGGGCAGCAACTTGTCCTCCCTGACGGCTCCGCTGTGTACCTCAACGATTCCGTGTACGATGGAGCTGTGGGCTACAGGTGAGTCAGTCAATTGTATTTATTAAGCGCTTATTGTGTGCAGAGCACGTTACTAAGGACTTGGGAGAGTACAATATAAAAGACACATTCCCTGCCTATAGTAAGCTTACAGTCTAGTGGGGGAGACAGACATTAATATAAATAAATAAAGTTACAGATATATATATATAGATTTAAAAGTGCCATGGGGCTGGGAGTGAGGATGAATAAAGGGAGCGAGACAGGGTGATGCAGAAGGGAATAGAAGAAAAGGATGAATAAAGGGAGCAAGACAGGGTGATGCAGAAGGGAATAGAAGAAAAGGAAGAAAGGGCTTAGCCAATTAAGGCCTCTTGGAGGAGATGTACCTTCAATAAGGCTTTGAAGGTCGGGGGTGAGTAATTGACTATCAGATATGAAGAAGGGGGACATTCCAGGCCAGAAGCAGGATGTAGGTGAGAGGTTGGCCGTCAGATAGCCAAGATCAAGGTACAGTGAGAAGAATGGCATCAGAGGAGTGAAGTGTGCGGTGGAGAGAAGCGAAGTAAGCTAGCATGGGGCAAGGGGATTGAGGGCTTTAAAGCCAGTGGTGAGGAGTTTCTGTTTGATGCGGAGGTGGATGAGCAACCACTGGAGGTTCTTGAGGCGAGGGGAGACGTGCCCTGAATGTTTTTGTAGAAAATCGATCCAGGCAGCAGAGTGAAGTATAGCCTGGAGTGGAGAGAGACAGGGAGGCAGGGAGGTCAGCAAGGAGGCTAATACAGTAATCAAGGTGGGATAGGATAAGTGCTTGGATTAACGGGGGCCCTGTCTGCCTGTGTGTCGGTGGGGGGCGGTTCAGGGCTGTTAGCTCAGACTGCACTCGGCTCCCCCCCAACTATTTCCAACTCCTGCCCACCCCGAGCCGATGAGCAGTGTGGCTGGGCCTCCCCCCTTCCCTAGAGCAGCAGCTAGGAGACCCAGAGGAAATGAGCTGAACCCATTTGACAGAGGAGGACAGTGAAGCTCAGACAGATTCAGTGACTTGCCCGTTGTTGCCGAGCAGCAGGCCGGGGTCAGAATCTGGACAGGCCACCCCACCTGAAGGCTCCTCTCCCTCTGACCTCCCCTCCCCTCTCCTGCCCTTCGGGCCGGCCGCCAGCCTGACGGAGGGCCTGGGGCAGTTGACGGACGGGGTCGCCGGGCTGGACGACTTCGCACAGACGCACGAGTACCACGTGTGGCCGGGCTACGATTACGTGGGCTGGAGGAACGAGAGCTCGCCCCACGCCTATGTCGAGATCATCTTTGAGTTTGACCGTGTTCGCAACTTCACCACTATGAAGGTCGGCCCGCCAGAAGGGGTGGGGATGAGGGAGCAGTGAGCCCTGGGGTGGACTGGTGGAGGGGAGGGCCAGGGCCCCCTTAAAGTTAAATGCTGAAAGGAGGTCTGACCTCAATGTGGGTGGAGAGCTGGAACTCTGGCTGCCTCCCCAAGTCCCGGCGTGTACCCGCATGCTCACGGACTCTGTGCCTGGCCGGCCTCTAAGCCAAAGAGGCCGTTGGCCACAGACCTGTTGTTTGGGGCCAGCTCTGTCCCATAGTGGCTGGACACGAGCTGGCCATCATGGGTGGGGTCACTAGACTCTGGTAGGTCACCCCGGGGCTCTGGGACTTACAGTCCTGGGAGCTCTCTCTTGGATTTGGAGCGGGAACCGGGAGGACGGGTGGGCCTAGTGAGCAGAGGGGGCCCAGAGAGGGGTTCAGAGCACCCCTCCACCGGGGCCAGAGATCACAGCCCCGCTCGCCCCCAGGTGCACTGCAACAACATGTTCAGCAGGGGCGTGAAGATCTTCAAGGAGGTCCACTGCTACTTCCGGGCCGAGGCCAGCGAGTGGGAGTCCAGCGGGATCACCTTCTCGCTGGTCCTGGACGACGTGAACCCCAGTGCCCGCTTTGTCACGGTGCCCCTGCAACACCGCATGGCCAGCTCCATCAAGTGCCAGTTCCATTTTGCCGATAGCTGGATGATGTTCAGTGAGATTTCTTTCCAGTCAGGTGAGGGCCGGTCTCCTCCCTGCTTTCCTCCTCCATCCCCTTTCCCCTGTCCTCTCCTCCCTCTTCACCCTCTCCCCACTTCCCGCCCTCAGTTCAGCCCACCCCCACGGGAAAGTCTTCGTTTCTGGGATGGGGGGAGTCCCCAGTGGCCACATCCCCTACTCTGTCGGCCCCATGTACTTGTCAGCTGTGTGACTTTGGGCAAGTCACTTAACTTCTCTGTGCCTCAGTGACCTCATCTGTAAAATGAGGATTAAGACTGTGAGCCCCATGTGGGACAACCTGATCACCTTATATCCTTCCCAGCGCTTAGAACAGTGCTTGCCACATAGTAAGCACTTAACAAATGCCATTATTATTATTATTATTATTATTATTATTATTATCCCCATCACTGGGAAGCAGCAGGGCCTAGTGGATAGAGCCTAGGCCCAGGGGTCAGAAGGAACTGGGTTCTAATCCTGCCTCTGCCACTTGCTTGCTGTGTGACCTTGGGCAAATCACTTAATTTCTGATGAGGCTGATGGTCATCTTGTCGTCCAGCATGCGCCGGGAGGCCTGGTGGGCTGTGAGCCCACTGTTGGGTAGGGACTGTCTCTATATGTTGCCAACTTGTACTTCCCAAGCGCTTAGTACAGTGCTCTGCACACAGTAAGTGCTCAATAAATACGACTGAATGAATGAATGAATGGTGGAGGCAGGTCACTTGTCCTCGGCTGGTGGGGAGAGGGCAGCCCGTAGGGCCAAGGACCACGGGGCAGGGGTCTGGGGCAAACCCAGTGTGGATCACCTCGGTCGGGGAAATGTAGGAGAAGACCCCTCCACCAACCTCACTGCCCCCTGTTCCCTGTCCTCGCAGGAAGAATGGTCCTGTAACCTCCTCTGTAAAATGGGGATTAAGACTGTAAGCCCCATGTGGGACAGAGACTGTGTCCAACCTGATTAGCTTGTATCTACCCCAGCACTTAGAACAGTGCTGGACACAGAGTAAACACTTAACAAATGCTATCATTGTTATTATTATTACTATTTTTGTCTTTTCCCAGATGCCACAATGTACAACAACTCTGGGACCCTGGCCACCTCCCCTGTGGCACCCACGACCTACGGTAGGTGTGGATGGTAGGGAGAGCTAAGAACACAGCCTCCACACAGATGACCTCTGTGGTTGAAAGATGGGGTCCAGAGCCTGATTCTGGGTAGGGGGTGACTAAGGGCGGGGCAGGGGCAGGCCTGCCTGCCAAAGAAAGCAGCACCACGTTCTGGTGGGAGAAGGCATCAGGGTCCCACAGCCTTGGCCTTCTGGCCTGTTCAGGCCGGTTCTGTCCCTTGCTCCAGCCACTGGGCTACTCCCTTTCCAAGTAAGAGGTCTGGTTCCTTGCTGGAGTTTTCCCTCTTACAGGGCAGTAGGGGGAAAGCATTTGGGGGCATCTGGGTGGCCCCTGCCCAGAGATCCTCCAGCTTCTTGGACTTGGGACCTGATCCTGCAGGAGCCCTTGGGGGCTGAAATGGACATTCCATTCCCTCTCTCCCAGTCAGTTCCCACAGTGCCCAGCTGCCGGATCAGGGGGTTTGCATTCTATTACGTGGGGCCACTTGGGAAAAAAGGAAGGGTGGTCAAACCCCCGCAAAGAGTTATTCAGTGTGCCATACCCTACATCTGCCTGTGCTGTGACTCTGCCGGGGGGTTGCGGGGCTGAGAACAGGTCCATACCCCCTTCCAGCAGGGAGGGGGATTAGGCGATACAGTCCCAGAGCTGTATCATGTCTCCTTTCCTGCTCTCCCTTCCTCCTTCTCCCTCTCTCTACCTCTGTAGGTGTCCATCTCTCTCTCTCCCTCCCCGCTTTCCTCTTAGTGCCCTCTGACATTCTCTTCCTCTGGCCTGACACACCTCTGCCCATCTCTTCCCGTCTCCGCTATGATCTGCGGTCTCCAGCTGTCTCCGGGATCTGACACCTGGCTAGTTGGCCTGGACAGGAAGGTGGGGTGATGCAGGGAAAGGGGGAGGCGAGGTGTGGGACTGGGGCTACCCCAGGGGAAGAGGGGCAGTTGGTTTGAGTCCAGGCCGTGGACCTATGTCCGTGTCCATTGATTGGGTCAACAGCAGGTGAGCTCACTGGGGATCTGGTCGTGTTCATGGTATTTCTGGGCTGTGGCGGAGGGTGGCTTCCCTTTGGATGTCGCCTATGGCTGGGCCACCAGTTGTTGGTGTGCAAACGTAGTTCCTTGCATTGGTCGGTCTAGTTACATGTGTAATCGTGGTTCCTTCTGTTTGTGTGGCTCAGTGTGTTGGAAGGGTGCTCAGGGGTGCATTTGGGGCATGGTTATGTGTGTTGGTATGTATGTATGTAGGTGTGTAGTGAGAGTATGTATCTTTTGGGTTTAAGTGTATGTGGGGAGATATATGTGTGTCTCATATGATTTGGGGTGAATACATGGGAGTATATGTGTGTGTTTCAGTGAGTGTGTTTTGGCAGTGGGCTTCAGTCTTCTAACTCCAAGCCAGGAAGCAGAGCTGGGGGGCGGGAGTGTTCTCCACTGAGGAGGGGGGCTCTGGCTGAGGGGAGGGAGAAGCTAGAGCTCAGGCTGGGTGTGAGGGGACTGGTGGGCCAGGTTTGCCACTGCTGAGGGCAGATAGGGCTAGGAGCCCCCAGCCCACTGCTCCCCTGCCACAGGCAACCTGACCCTCCGTGAAGAGCCCATCCATGGGCTCACCTTGGTTCCACTGAGAGGCCTGCCCAGTCCCTGGTACATCCCTGGTGCCTTGGCAGGATGGCAGCCCCTGGGAGGTTCCCTACAGTGCTTCCTCCATCCCTCACCACTGTGCCCGATCCCCCCTTAACTCCTCCCCTCCCCCACTGCAGACCCCATGCTCAAGGTGGATGACAGCAACACTCGCATCCTGATTGGCTGCCTGGTGGCTATCATCTTCATCCTGGTGGCTATCATCGTTATCATCCTCTGGAGGCAGTTCTGGCAGAAAATGCTGGAGAAGGTGAGTCAGGGGGGCGGGGAGAGGGGCTGCATTCGGGTCTCGGGTCAGACCCCTCTCCTCTTGCTGGGGGTCTGGGGTCAGGCCAGCCGGGGATGGCCAGACTGGGCCATTGAGACCATTCTTCCTGTGAGGACAGGGAACGGGGGGCAGGAAGATTGGTGGAGGGGGCTTCTCCTACATTTCCCTGACCGTGGTGACCCACCCTGGGTTTGCCGTGGACCCCTGCCCTATGGTCCTCGGCCCCGCGGGCTGCCCTCTCCCCGTCAGCTGAGGACAACCGGCCTGCCCCCCCTCAGGCCTCCCGGCGCATGCTGGACGACGAGATGACCGTCAGCCTGTCTCTGCCGAGCGAGTCCAGCATGTACAACCACCACCGCCACTCCGCCTCTCCCAGCGACCAGGGCTCCAACTCCACCTACGACCGCATCTTCCCGCTCGGACCTGACTACCAGGAGCCGTCGCGGCTGCTCCGCAGGCTGCCCGGACTCGATCCCGGCAAGGAGGAGCCAGGTGAGCCCGGGGGCGAGGGTTCGGGAGCTTGGTGCTGGCGGGAAGACGGGCCTCGTGGCCTTGACCTAACACCGGATGCAAGTTTGAATGGGGTTTGTGTGTGGTTAACGTGGCATCCTGTTGCATCAACACAGCGCTTACTGCATGCAGAGCACTGTGCCAGACACCTACTGCGTGCAGAGCACTGTACTGGATGCCTACTGCAAGTAGAGCACTATACTGGGTGCTTACAGTGTGTGGATTATTGGGCTGAGTGAGCTCCACGGCTTCTGGATGTGTGGAAAATATATGCTTGTGGACAATCCAGTTGTTGACTGGGGTCTCTGAGCTGAACCCTGACCTATGGCGCTTCCACCCTAACTCTTCCACTCTTCCAGTCTAAAACTGTTCCTGACCCAAATGACCACCACCTCAAGTCCCCCTCGCCCCCTCGGGGGTGAGGCGGCCAGTGGCCGGAGAGACTGGGCCGGCTTTTGGGGGGACGGTGAGGTTTGGTCCCTGGGCCTCCCCCGGGGTGAGGCTGACGGGGTCCTGCCGCTCCCCAGCCTGCAGCCCCGCGGCCAAACCCACCCAGCCCGGCGGCCCCGAGGGCGTCCCGCACTACGCGGAAGCCGACATCGTGAACCTGCAGGGCGTCACTGGCGGCAACACCTACTCTGTGCCCGCCGTCACCATGGACCTGCTCTCGGGCAAGGACATCGCCGTGGAGGAGTTCCCGCGCAAGCTCCTCGTCTTCAAGGAGAAGCTGGGGGAAGGCCAGTTCGGAGAGGTGCGACTCCTCTTCCCCCACCTCGGGCCCAGCTGGTGCCGGATCCCCGGCCCCAGAGGAGCCAGTCCACCCACCTCCCTTGCCCTGAGGCCTGTGTTCTCCTGCCTCTGGGCAGTGAGGGGGAGGGGTGCGAGTTCAGGGGTCTGGGTGCCGGCCAAAGTGTGATCCCGACCCCGTGGCAGGTACACCTATGCGAGGTGGAGGGGATGGAGAAATTCACCTGTGAGGACCTCAGCCCAGATCCGGGGACCAACCAACCCGTCCTGGTGGCTGTGAAGATGCTCCGGGCAGATGCCAACAAGAATGCCAGGTTTGTGTCTGTGTTTGTGGGTGTGTATTGGGGGCTTGGAGCTCTCCTCCTGTGTGGAGGGGCACGGGACTTGCCAAGTTTTCAGTAAAGGATCAACCTCCTCCTCCCACTATATCATTGTTAAATTTATGAAGCACCTACCGTGTGCCATGCACTGTGTGAAGTGCTGGGGTAGATACAAGATCACCAGGTCGGGTGCGGGCCCTGTCCCCCACGGGGCTCACACTCTGTTGGAGAGAATGGGTATTGAATCCCCATTTTACAAATGAAGTAACTGAGGCCCAGAGAAAATAAATAAATGACTTTCCCCAGGTGTTTCATCAGGCAAACGGCAGAGATGGGTTGAGAATGCAGGTCCTCTGGATCCCAGGCCTGTGCTTTTTCCCCTAAGCCATGCTGCGTCTCACAAGCCCAGTTTCTCTCTCTCTCTCTCTCTCTCTCTCTGTCTCTCTCTGTCTCTGTCTCTGTCTCTCTCTCTCTCTCTCTCTCTCACACACACACACACACAAACCCTACCCCTCCCCACCCCCATCCTCCCCTAGTTATCAGGAGTGGCAGCTCAGAAAGGGATCATCAATCATCAATCGTATTTATTGAGCGCTTACTGTGTGCAGAGCACTGTACTAAGCGCTTGGGAAGTACAAGTCGGCAACATATAGAGACAGTCCCTACCCAACAGTGGGCTCACAGTCTAGAAGGGGGAGACGGACAACAAAACCAAACATATTAACAAAATAAAATAAATAGAATAGATATGTACAAGTAAAATAAATAAATAGAGTAATAAATATGTACAAACATATATACATATATACAGGTGCTGTGGGGAAGGGAAGGAGGTAAGACGGGGGGGATGGAGAGGGATGGGAGTAGAGAGCATTGTGGGAGGCCCCACATCTGGGAGTTGACGCTGGGCTCAGCTTGGACTCTCTCCTGCCCCTTCTAGGCACCCCTGGGTTGAGTCACACCCCAGGGCAATGAGCCCTACCCCTTTGGACACTTGTCCTGTAGACTATAAGCTCATCACAGGCAGGGAATGTGTCTGTTATTTTGTAATATCGTACCCTCCCAAGCTCTCAGTACAGCACTCTGCACACAGGAGGTGCTCAATAGATACGATTGATTGATTATGGGCAGGCGGCTGTGCCCTGCCTGAGGAGTTCTAACTACCTCCTCCCGTGTGGATGTGTTGCCTCTGGGCTGGTTTGCCCCCACCCCAGGAACGACTTCCTTAAGGAGATCAAGATCATGTCACGGCTGAAGGATCCCAACATCATCCGCCTCCTGGCCGTGTGCATCGCTGACGATCCGCTGTGCATGATCACCGAGTACATGGAGAACGGCGACCTCAACCAGTTCCTCTCCCGCCAGGAGCCCCGCGGTGCCCCCTCTGCTTCCGCCGCCTCCCCTTCCTCCGCTGCCAGCAGACCTGCCGTCAGGTAGGAGGCCGGTAACTTATATTAATTAATTAATTAATTAATTCAATCGTATTTATTGAGCGCTTCACTGTGTGCAGAGCACTGTACTAAGTGCTTGGGAAGTACAAGTTGGGAACATATAGAGACAGTCCCTACCCAACAACGGGCTCACAGTCTAGAAGGGGGAGACAGACAACAAAACAAAACATGTGGACAGGTGTCAAGTCATCAGAATAAATAGAAATAAAGCTAGATGCACATCATTAACAAAATAAATAGAATAGTAAATATGTACAAGTAAAATAAACAGAGTAATAAATCTGTACGAACATATATACAGGTGCTGTGGGGAGGGGAAGGAGGTAGGGCGGGGGGGGATGGGGAGGAGGAGAGGAAAAAGGGGGCTCAGTCTGGGAAGGCCTGCCTCCCCCTCTAGACTGTAAGCTAGCTGGGAATCTTTCTGTTTATTATTTTATTGTATTCTCCCGAGTGCTTAGTACAGTGGTCTGCACACAGTAAGCACTCAATAAACGTGATTGACTGGATTATTGAATGGGGTGAATGTCTGCTTTGGGCCAGGCAGTAGCGTGGCCTACTGGAAAGAGCACAGGCCTGAGGGTCACCTTTTTTTTAAAAAATGGCATTTGTTAGGCACTGTACTAAGCGCTGGGGTAGATACAAGGTTGTAAGTTTGTCAGGTTGGGCACAGTGCCTGTCCCCCATTTTACAGGTGAGGTAACATATCACGGAGAAGTTAAGTGACTTACGCAGGATCACACAGTAACCAAGTGGTAGGGCCGGGATTAGAACCCAGGTCCTTCTGATTCCCAGGCTTGTGCTCTATGCACTAAATCATGCCGCTTCATGCTTCGGCTATGTGACTGTGGGTAAGTCTCTTAACTTCTCTAAGCCTCAGTTTCCTTCTCTGTAAAATGGGGATTCAATAATCATTCCCCCTCCCCCTTAGACTGAAAACCTCATGGGGACAGAGACTATGTCCACCTTGGTTATCTTGTATCTACCCCAGTGCCTGGCACGTAGTAAGTGCTTAACAAATATCACACCAATTGTTATGGGAGGATCACCTCTCACCCAGCCCCTGTCCCCCACACAAGGCTTCTAGTCTAAGAGGGAGAGCGGGATCTTCTCCCCATTTTACAGAGGGGGAAACTGAGGCCCAGAGATGTTCTGTGTCTTGCACAAGTCACCCAGCAGACCAGAGCCAGAACTAGAACTCAGGTCCCCTGCCCCCCAGCCCGGCGCTCTTTCCACTAGACCCTCTGTCCAGGGGCGGGCGTCATGGCCGACGCTCGCCCCTGACCTTGGCTCGCCCGGTCACCCCAGTTACGTCAACCTGAAGTTCATGGCGGTGCAGATCGCGTCCGGGATGAAGTACCTGTCCTCGCTCAACTTTGTCCACCGCGACCTCGCCACCCGCAACTGCCTGGTGGGCAGGAACTTCACCATCAAGATCGCCGACTTTGGCATGAGCAGGAACCTGTACAGCGGAGACTACTACCGCATCCAGGGCCGCGCCGTGCTGCCTATCCGCTGGATGTCCTGGGAGAGCATCCTGCTGGTCTGTATCCACAGGGCTCCAGAGGGCTTGAGGGGGAAGAGGGAGGGGGCCAGGGCGGACCTCCTTAGAGACCGTCCTCCTGGTCGGTCCCCCTGACTGTCCAGGGGTGGGAGGGAGAGAGGGGGTGGGCCTGGCCCGGCCTTATAGGAGAACATCCTCCTGACTGCTCTGGGGTGGAAGGGGGAGAGGGAGGAGCAGGCTGGGCCAGTCCTCCTGGGAGAGTGTTTTCCTGATCAGTCCCCATGACCATCCTGGGGTGGGAAAGAGAGAAGGGGGACGGTCGGGCTGGACTTTGAGGGAGAGAGAGGATCAGGCTGGGCCGGCCCTCCTGGGAAAGCATCCTCCTGGTCACCTGGGGAGAGTTGGGGTCTGTCTGATGTGGGGAGAGAGGGAGGTCCAAGTCAGGAGGACAGCTGAGGTGGGGAATGGAGGTGGGGGAGGCGAGAGCCAGGTATGACTGGAAAGTTGGCTTGGGTGGGGGGAAGGCACGAGTTGGGAAGAGCAGGAGAAGAGAAGAGAGCAGCGAGGTAAGGTGGTGGAGATCTGGGAAGCCCGGTGTGAAGCGTTTTTGTTTGGTGGGAAGAGACTCGGGGAGCCGCTGGAGGGGTTTTGAGGAGAGCAGAGATCTGGGCCAAGCAGTGCTTCAGCGAGATGATCTGGGCAGCAGCACAGATGGTAGACTGGAGTGTCGTGATTGGGAGCCCGGTGGGGCCCTGGTTGGGGTGACAGCCTTCTCCCCTTATCTTCTTTGTGACTAGGGTCGGGGAGCTCGGTCAGCCCCTGGTTGGGAGTAACAGAGCCTGCTCCCCCCACTTTGTCCCCGTGCCCAGGGCAAGTTCACCACGGCGAGTGACGTGTGGGCCTTTGGCGTGACGTTGTGGGAGACCTTCACCTTCTGCCAGGAGCAGCCCTACTCCCAGCTGTCCGACGAGCAGGTCATCGAAAACACGGGAGAGTTCTTCCGGGACCAGGGCCGCCAGGTAGGCGGCCGGACTGGGCCGGACCGGCAGAGGGGTCTGGGGAGCAACTAGGTCGGGGCCAGAGAGAACAGGGCTTGGGCACCTCCCCGGCCCCCAGCTGTATGGCTGCACTTACCTTCAGCGTCACTTACCTTCAGCCACTTCGGGGGTCCGCTGATGCCCCCTCGAGTAGCTTGGGGGCCTCACCACCTCTGCCCGCCTCCCCCACCAGCAACGGGAAAGTGGCTCCAAGAGTTAGGGGGCAGAGACTGATGCCCAGAGGGTCAGGGGAGCACAGGAGCCCTCTAGAGAGGAGGGGGAAGGAGCAAGACTACTACTGCTGGTAATAATAATAAATCCTACCCTTGGATTTAACCTCTGAATTTCTGTCTCTGAAGATGTACCTCCCCCAGCCGGCCATCTGCCCCGATCCGCTCTATAAGCTAATGCTCAGCTGCTGGAGACGAGAGACCAAAAACCGCCCATCTTTTCAAGAGATTCATCTACTGCTTCTCCAGCAAGCCACCGCCGAGTGACGCTGCCCCCCATTCCCTCTCCCCCCATTCTCTGGGGGGGCCTCCCCCTCCCCCACCAACAACCCACCACTTAACTCCCCCCCAAAAGCCACTTCACCTGGACTTTGAATGGACCCTGGGCAGTGGAGGCTGTTTTTTCCCCCCCTTTCTTTTTTTCCTCTTTTTTTTATTTTTCATATTAAAAAGTCAGAAAAAAATGGAAAAAGAAAGATGTCTAGGGCGAAGGGAATCTAGGCGAGAGAGACCGGGAGCTGAGCTAATTTATAAACGTTCAGTGCTCCTGGTTGTAGCTATGGGGATTCTCGGACCTGCCCCCACCCTTTCGCTGCTTCTAGGAAAAGGTAACGAAACCCCAAACTGATGCCCCAAGGGGGGCGGTGGGAGGGGACGTGGGTACTCCCTGGTCGAGTGGCCATCGTGGGGGCCTGACGTTTGCTGTGGGCAAGGGCCTCCTTGCTCAGCCCTAAGTGGAAGGCTGTCCGGTCCAAGTCAGAGCCCCGAGGAAGGCCGAGGCAGGTGGACACGGGGCGGGTGGACGCAGGGCTGTCCTGAGGGAGCTGGATGTAGGGAGGGGCGGCGGCTGAGCTGGAGGAAATGTCCCCCTCCCTTGGAGGCTTCTCTGATAGACCCCAGTCTGGCGCTGCCCCCCAGCCAGCCGCAAGGCTGACCCTGGCACCGGACAGTGGTGGTCAGCCCCCAGGACCCCCTCACGGTCACTTTGCTGTGAGCTGGTCACCCGGACCTCAGTGTTGCTGGGCTCTGAGCCTGGAGGGAGAGATGGTGGTCTGTGCCAGGCTCAGCCCCAGGCCCAGTGGGAACTCTTGCACCTGGATGGGCAGGGGAGGGGAGGAGTGGGAGGGGGTCAGTCAGGTGCCCCTGGTGATTCCAAAGTGCTTAGAAAGGGGTCAGGGAAGGGAGTGCCTTGAAGAGGCGGAGGAACTGGGGGCCGGGAGGGGTTGCCGTGTGAAAGGAAGATTGAAAGTTGGGCCGAGGGCTAGAGGGCAAGACGGAGAAGGGGCAGGGAAGAGCCTGCCGGCTAGTGGAAAGACAAGCGGGGAGGCAGAGTTAGCTCTGAGAGAGACTGGAGGAGTGGCGTAGGTGTGATATTTATTGAGCGCCTTTTGAGTGCAATGCACTGTACAAAGCACTTAGGAGAGCCCAACTGAAGCAAAACCCATTCCTTGACCAAAGGGAGCTTCCTCTCTAGTGGGGAAGATTGACTGACAGAATACTTACAAAGAGGGAGATGGGGAGAGATGGAGATGGCGTGCAGAGCAGAGGCCTGCGGGACTTTTGGTTCTAGAGGGTGGGGCCTCCAGCAGGCCCACGTTCTGTTTGGAAACTTCCAGCTGTCAGGCCGGCCCTCCGCTGGGCCGTGTCGGTCCGCATTGCTCTTGTCCACTTCGGGTCCCTACCCGGGGGACGTAGCGGCTTGGCACAGCAGGCCCGAGTGTCCTCAGAGGGGTTGTGAACCCTGGGCATTCTCGGTGAGCGGTGGGTTTTGTGCCCGGGTGACGGGGGGAGAGGCTTAGTTTCTGGGAGAGGGCTTAGCGGCAGGACCCTCCCCCTCCATTTCTCACTGCTAGCTGGGAAGAGGTGGGCTCCGATCGCTCAGCTACCACATCCTTTTCCTCTGTGCCCAGTCCTTCTGCGCTCCCCTCGGGCCTCACGGCCCGGAACTGATGATCCCAGTGCTCCATCTGACCCACCCCCTCCTCCCGGCGCCTTCCCAAACCGCTGTCACCTGGCCTAGCTACCTTTCGCCTGCCCAAGTAGGGTACAGTATATACAGTCGCTCTGTTCTGGATAAAGAGGTGTGTTACGAAAGATGTATTTTCTTCTCCTCCTTATTTATTCTCTGTAAGTCCACGATGTATTTCTGTCCCATGATACAATGTAAATAATATTGATTAAAGAAATGACGCTGCTGCTGCTGGGTTCCGTGCTTGCTCTCTCTTGCTCAGTTTTCAACCGGTGGCCCTGGCTCTTCCACTGCCCTGTGGGAGTTGGGGCAAAGCCAGGCCACTCTCACCACCCCTGTCCATCCACCTTGGGGCTTTTTAAGGGTCATGGGATGGGATCCTCCTTCAGTCTGCAGGGAGTCCTGACTCTGAAACCACTCCACTCCCAGGGACGCAAAGCCTGGATTGTGCGCATACACACACACGATAGTGTACACCCTCTCATCCTCTACCACTTCTTTGCCCGCTGTTCATACTATCACAAGAGAAATATTCTGTCTCATTAGGGGGAAGGGACATACTTTATATTAAAAAAAAGATAATCAGGTTAGACACAGTCCACGTCCCACATGAGTTTTAATCCCCATTTCATAGATGAGGTAACTGAGGCCCAGAGAAGTTAAATCACTTGCCCGTAGGCAAACGGCAGACAAGTAGTGGAGCAGAGACTGGAACCCAGGTCCTCTGATTCCCAGGCCCATGCTTTTATCCACTAAGCCACACTCCTTTAGGCTTCTGGCATCTACCACGGACCCCTGGGGCCCCACCTCCAACTCTGAGCCATTTGGATATCTCACTCAAATTCTTTCTCTTCTCCATCCCTACACTTTTCCCTAGGGATTTATCTATCCATATAGATGTTCCCAACAGCCTTCCCACCCCTGGCTTCCTTTCACTCCTCAAACCTGCCGACCTCTTCCTCCACTTCAACTTACTCACTCCCCAACTTGGACAGATGCTCGATCTCATCCTCACAGGTCACGCTACAATCCTCCCCCTGCATCTCCCACAGAAAGAACCCTCTCTAAGGTCACCAATCACCTCCTTGCTGGAGAAGCGGTGTGGCCTAGGAGAAGGTGTGTGTCCTAGTGGAAGGAACATGAGGCTGGGAGTCAAAGGACCTGGGTTCTAATACCAGGTCTACCAATTGCTTGCTCTGTGACCTCCTTTGTTGCCTAAGTTTCCTCAACTGTAAAATGGGGATTAAATACCTGTTCTCCCTCCTATTTAGACTGTGAGCCCCATGCGGGACAGGATTATGTCTGACATACTTAACTTTTATCAGCAGTTAGAATGGTGTTTGACACACAGTAAAGCACTTAACAAAACAAAAAAAATCCAATGGCCTCCTGTGCTCCTCCCCATCTCCTTCCTTATCTCTCCCATCCTTCCCATCAGTATCTCAAAAGGTCTCCCTCCTCCTCTCAAATTCTACCCCCTCCATCTGTGCTATGGACCCCTTATTCCTTCTCAATTAATCAAAATAATTGTCCCTTCCCTTCTCCTCTCCCTGACTGCCATTTTCAACTGTTCATTTTTCAAAAGCTTCTTCCCCACTGGTTTCAAGCTTGCCCGCGTATATCCTATCCTAAAAAAAAAAAAAACCCTTGACCCCCATGGCTCCCTCTAGTTATAACTCCATCCTCCTCCTATACTTCTCAAAACTCCTTGAGAAAGTTATTTACACCCTCTGCCTTCACTTCCTCTCCTCCAACTCTCCTCGACCCCCTGCAAAATGGACATTTAATATCTGTGCTTCTTCCTCCTTAGAGTGTGAGCCCCAAGTGGGACCTGCTTATCTTGTAATAATGGTTTTTGTTAAGTGCTTACTATGTGCCAAGCACTTTATTTACCCCAGCGCTTAATACAGTCCTTGGTATATAGTAAGCACTTAAATACCATTATCAATATTGCCTCCACTGATTCCCTGCCACAACTCAGCCCTCACACTTCACTGTCCCTCAGTCTCATCTCTTTCACTGCCAACACCTTGCCCGCATCCACCCCATTCATATCTGACAGATCACAACTTTCCTCACCTTCAAAACCCTCCTACAATCACATCTCCAGGAGGCCTTCCCTGATTTCGCCCTCACCTTCTTCATTTACCCTAGCCTATGCACATATCTGTTGCGGGGTGCTTTCCGCCAGGGCCCCCGCCCCCCTCCCCCAGCATCGCTGTGGGTTCCCATGCCTGGCAAAGCAGCATAATAATAATGATGGCATTTGTTAAGCGCTTACTATGTGCAAAGCACTGTTCTAAGCACTGGGGAGGTACAAGGTGATCAGGTTGTCCCACAGGGGGCTCACAGTCTTCATCCCCATTATACAGATGAGGTAACTGAGGCCCAGAAAAGTTAAGTGACTCGCCCAAAGTCACACAGCTGACAATTGGCAGAGCAGGGATTCAAACCCATGACCTCTGACTCCAAAGCCCGTGCTCTTTCCACTGAACCACGCTGCTTCTCTATGGATTAGAAGATAGAGCATGAGCCAGAAAGTCAGAAGGGCCTGGGTTCCAATCCCGGTTCTGCCATCTGTCTACTGTTTGACCCTGGGAAAGTCACTTCACTTCTCTGGGCCTCAGTTACCTCATCTGTAAAGAGTGTGAGCCCCATGTGGGACAGGGACAGTGTCCAATCTGATTAATTTGCATCTACCGCATGCTTAGAGCAGCGCTTGGCACATAGTAAGTGCTTAACAAATACCGTAATTATTGTGTGGGAAGCAGCCTGGCCTAGTGGATAGAGCACGGGCCTGTGAATCAGAAGGCTCTGCCACTTGTCTGCTGCGTGGCCTTGGACAAGTCACTTAACTTCTCTGTGCCTCAGTTACCTCAGCTGTAAAATGGGGATTGAGACTGTGAGCCCCATGGGGGGCAGGGGCGGTGTCCAACCCAATTTCCTTGTATCCACCCCGGCGTCTAGTACAGTGCTTTCTGGGGAGCAAGACTTGTTTGTGAGCCCTCTGTGGGTCAGGGGCCATGTCTGCAATTCCCTGTTTGGCCAGCAGGGGGAGGAGCACCGCCCCTGCTTTTTTCACAGGCCCAATTAACGGTATTTATTCATTCATTCAATCGTATTTATTGAGCGCTTACTGTGTGCAGAGCGCTGTACTAAGCGCTTGGGAAGTACAAGTCGGTAACATATAGAGACGGTCCCTACCCAACAACGGGCTCACAGTCTAGAATATATGTATATATGTATATCCCAGCGCCTAGAACAGTGCTTTGCACATAGTAAGCGCTTAATAAATGCCATTATTATATATATATATATATACCTGTACCTGTATATATGTATATATGTTTGTACATATTTATTACTCTATTTATTTATTTATTTATTTATTTTACTTGTACATATCTATTCTATTTATTTTATTTTGTTAGTATGTTTGGTTTTGTTCTCTGTCTCCCCCTTTTAGACTGTGAGCCCACTGTTGGGTAGACTGTCTCTATATGTTGCCAACTTGTACTTCCCAAGCGCTTAGTACAGTGCTCTGCACACAGTAAGCGCTCAATAAATACGATTGATTGATTGACTGATTGATAGAAGGGGGAGACAGACAACAAAACAAAACATGGAGAGAGGTGTCAAAATCGTCAGAACATAGAATTAAAGCTCTATGCACAACATTAACAAAAAAATAGTAAATACGTACAATTAATAAATAGAGTAATAAATCTGTACAAATATATATACAGGCGCTGTGGGGAGGGGAAGGAGGTAGGGCGGGAGGAGATCAATCAATCAATCAATCAATCAATCGTATTTATTGAGTGCTTACTGTGTGCAGAGCACTGTACTAAGCGCTTGGGAAGTACAAGTTGGCAACGTATAGAGACAGTCCCTACCCAACAGTGGGCTCAGAGTCTAAAAGGGGGAGACAGAGAACAAAACCAAACATACTAACAAAATAAAATAGAATAGATATGTACAAGTAAAATAAATAAATAAATAAATAGAGTAAAAAATATGTACAAACATATATATACAGGTGCTGTGGGGAAGGGAAGGAGGTAAGATGGGGGGATGTACAGGGGGATTAGGGGGAGAGGAAGGAAGGGGCTCAGTCTGGGAAGGCCTCCTGGAAAGGAGATGGGGAGGAGAAGAGGAAAAAAGGGGCTCATTGAGCGTTTAACTGTGTGCAGAGCACTGTAGTAAGCGCTTGGGAGAATACAGTGGTCGAGGAGGCCCTGGGGCCGGGGCTCTCCGTGGGGTCCATCCCCCAGGACCCCTCTCCCCACTCACAGGGGTTAATGAGAGCGAATTTCCCCCAGGGAAGCAATTCCCACTTCCCCTTCCCTTCAAAATGCTGCTCTTTTCGGGGTGGGGTGCCCGACTCTTCTGCTTTCATTGTAGGCTCCCAAGCTATCCGACCCCAGAAGCAGCGAAGCCTACTGGAGAGAGCACAGGCTTGGGAGTCAGAAGGACCTGGGTTCTAATCCCACCTCTGCCACTTGTCTGCTGTGTGACCTTGGGGAAATCGCTTAACTTCCCTATGCCTCAGTTACCTCATCTGTAAAATGGGGATTGAGACTGTGAGCCCTACGTGGGACCGGGGACTGTGTCCAACCCGATTTGCTTGTATCCACCCCAGCGCTTAGTGCAGTTTGTGGCACATAGTAATCAATCAATCAATCAATCAATCAATCGTATTTATTGAGCGCTTACTATGTGCAGAGCACTGCACTAAGCGCTTGGGAAGTACAAATTGGCATCACATAGAGACAGTCCCTACCCAACAGTGGGCTCACAGTCTAAAAGGGGGAAGCACTTAACAAATACCATTATTATTATAATTATTATTACAATACCTGGCACATAGTAAGCACCAAACAAATACTTAAAAAAGACAAAAAAGACAAGACACTCAGCATAATAGCAATAATAATGAGAAGCAGCGTGGCACAGTGGAAAGAACACGGGCTTTGGAGTCAGAGGTCATGGGTTCAAATCCCGGCTCCACCAATTGTCAGCTGTGTGACTTTGGGCAAGTCACTTCACTTCTCTGTGCCTCAGTTACCTCATCTGTAAAATGGGGATTAAGACTGTGAGCCCCCCATGGGACAACCTGACCACCTTGTAACCTCCCCAGCGCTTAGAACAGTGCTTTGTACATTATAAGCACTTAATAAATGCCATAATTATCATTAATAATAATAATAATAACCACTGTTCTAAGCACTCGAGCAGATACAAGGTTATCAGTTTGGACACAGTCCCTGTCCTGCATGGGGCTCTCAGTGTAGGCAGGCATGGCCTTCAGTGCCTCAGTTTACTCATCTATACAGTGGGGATGCTGATTACTGCCTCTCCCCACCTCCCAGGTTTGACGTAGGGATTTAGGAGGACTTCGCTAAATGAAGAACTTCAGGCTTCTAGCAACAATATAATGCAGAGTTATAACACAGTAGCAGATTTGAGAGGCAGTGTGGTCTAGCGGCTAGAGCACGAGCCTGAGAGTCAGAAGGACCTGGGTCCTAATCCCGGCTCTGCCACTTGTCTGCCGTATGACCTTGGGCAAATCACTTTACTTCTCTGGATCTCAGTTTCCTCATCTGTAAAATGGGGGTTAAGACCGTGAGCCCTATGTGGGACAGGGACTGGGCCCAACCTAAATTACCTTGCATCTACCGTAGCACATAGTACAGTGCCTGGCGCATAGTAAGTACTCAACAAATACCACAACTACTACTATTACTGTTAGACTTGGTAGACACATTCCCTGCCCCTAACGAGCTCACAGTCTAGAAGAGGAAACAGACATTACCTCCCAGGGGACGTTGCGAAGACAAAAATGAGATAAGGAACATCCAAAGCCGTTTGGAAAATGAAGACAGCGTACTACATTGTTTTACTGTACTCTCCCAAGCACTTAGTACAGTGCTCTGCATACAGTAAGCATACAGTTGACTGACTGACGTTCATTCGTTCAATCATATTTATTGAGTGCTTACTGTATGCAGACTAATTAGAGAAGCAGCGTGGGCTCAATGGAAAGAGCATGGGCTTTGGAGTCAGAAGTCATGGGTTCAAATCCTGGCTCCGCCAATTGCCACCTGTGTGACTTTGGGCAAGTCACTTAACTTCTCTGTGCCTCAGTTCCCTTATCTGTAAAATGAGGAGGAAGACTGTGAGCCCCCCATGGGACAACCTGATCACCTTGTAACCTCCCTAGCGCTTAGAACAGTGCTTTGCACATAGTAAGCGCTTAATCAATGCCATCATTATTAATCCAAGACATTATCTCAATCAACATTAGTAGTCCTACTACTTAATAAAAAGAGCTAGCCCCCAGAGCCCGACCCACTTCCCTGCCTCAGTGATGCTTATGGAAATCCCAGGGCTGAGGAGGGCTGAGGAGATCCCAGCCCTCAGCCCCCACTGACAAATCCCCGGTTTTTCGAGACCCTAAGGAGAAGCTGGGTCTGGAGGAGGCTGCGGGGAGGAAAGCAGGTGGTTAAAATGGAGTCCCTCAAGGGGTTCTGGTATAGGCTTGGGTCTGGGCTTGGGTGGTGGGGGAGTAGCATGGCAGGGTTGAAAAAGCACAAACCCTGACTAAGCCCTCATTTCCTGTTCTCCAACTCCCTTTTACGTCACATTCCGATTTGCTCCCTTTATTCACCCCCTGCCTCCGCCCCACAGCACACACACGCACACACACATATATATACATATATATATACATACATATGTACACAAACATACATATATATGTACCTGCATATGTACATATACAGCACCTGTATATATATATATATGTTTGTACATATTTATTACTCTATTTATTTTACTTGTACATATCTATTCTATTTATTTTATTTTGTTAGTATGTTTGGTTTTGTTCTCTGTCTCCCTCTTTTAGACTGTGAGCCCACTGTTGGGTAGGGACTGTCTCTATACGTTGCCAACTTGTACTTCCCAAGCGCTTAGTACAGTGCTCTGCACACAGTAAGCGCTCAATAAATACGATTGATTGATTGATTGATATATATGCAATTTATTTATTTATATTAATGTCTGTCTCTCTCTCTAGATCGTAGGCTCATTGTGGGCAGGGAATATGTCTACTATGTTACACTGTACTTTCCCAGGAACTTAATACTTTTCTCTGCACACAGTAAACCTTCAATAAATACGAGTGATTGATTGAAACCTGGGAGTCAGAGTTCCTGGGTTCTTATCCTCTCTCTTCCACTTGTCTGCTGTGAGACCTTGGGCCAATCGCTAAACTCTCCAGGGCCTCAGTTCCCTCATCTGTAAAATGGGGATTCATGCCTATTTTACCTCACCCTTAAAACCGTAAGCCCCGCATGGGACAGGGATTGTGTCCAACGTGATTATCTTGTATCTACCCCCAGTGCTTTGTACAGTGTTTGTCACATAGTAAGCACTGAAATACTATTATTAGCAAGAGCCCATGATAAATAAGTGGGAAAAAAGTGCTTACTGGGCTCCACTGCCTTCAACTGACTCCTTTTCACACCCAGAAGAGCTGCAGGTCTTCAAAGAATAATAAGAATTGTGGTATTTGTTAAGCGCTTACCTTGTGACAGCCATTGTACTAAGCACTGGGGTGGATGCAAGCAAATCGGGTTGGGCACAGTCCCTGCATGGGGCTCAAAGTCTCAATCCCCGTTTTACAGATGAGGTAACTGAAGTACAAAGAAATGAAGTGACTTGCTCAGGGTCACACTTCAGACAAGTGGTGGAGCCGGGATTAGGACCCAGGTCCTTCTGATTCCCAAGCCCAGTCTTTATCCACTGGATCATGATGTTAGTCCAAAGTGGGGTACTGGCACTCCCTCCATTCCTCTTCCCGCCTCTGATCTCTCTGCTGGTCCAGTTCAGCCCCAGTTCAGCTAAGCAGATAATGACCAGGACAGAGAAAGGTGGCAATTAGGTGGAAAGGAGAAGTTGGGCTCAAAGGTCATTAAGTCTCTGCCTCTGCCTTGGGACCCTTCAAAGGTCAGAGAGGCCAGCTGCAAGTGGCGAGGTCACAGAGCAGGGGCTGTCCAGATGGAAAACCCCAAGGCTGACGTCTTCTTCGCCCAACTCTGTGAGAAGCAGCATTGCCTAGTGGAAAAAGCACAGGGCTGGGAGTCAGAAGCTCTGAGTTCTTATCATGGCTCCGTTGCTTGACTGCTGTGTGACCTTGGGAAAGTCACTGAATTTATCTGGGCTTCAGTTCCCTCACATAAAATGAGGATTAAGACTGTGAGCCCTATGTGTCACAGGGACTGTGTTCAATCTGATTAGCTCACTTCTACTCTAGCGCTTAGTGCTTGGTTCATAGTAAGAACTAAACAAATACACAAAAAAGCAGTCATTCCTGTTACTGACTGTCCTTAGGATACAGCCACCCCATGATACAGCCATCACTGTTTGACACTTCTCATTTTAATGATATTTGTTAATGTTGGAATGTTATGTTTTGAATTACTTTAACAATTATTCAACAAGAGTTCAGTTATGCTTCATGGATGAGTATAGAGCACATAAAATAATTTTGCATTGTTTTTCCAAATGTTCTGAAAGAGATTCCAATTTGTACCATATAAATATACGGGAAACTGTACCTTATGTTACAGCCACTCCACATTTGCAAGTTACACATCACGATATATCGTGGGGTTTGCCTGTTTTCTTTCTCTGTATGCCTGTTGCTCTGCCTCCACTTAGATTGTGACCCCCAAGGCCTAGGGCTGTGTAGAAATAATCCTGCATAATTATCCTGTGTGACTTGAGGCAAATCACTTAACTTCTCTGGGCCTCAGTGTTCCCATTTGTCAAATGAGAAGAAGATTCCTTCTCTCCCTCCTTCATAGGCTGAGAGCCCAGTGTGGAACAGGGGCTGGGATGGATCTAAGTTTCATGTACCAGCCCGATTGCTAGGCATGTGGTAGAATAATAATAATAATAATAATAATAATAATAATAATAATAGTGGTATTTGTTAAGTGCTTACTCTGTGCCAGGCACTGTACTAGGAGCTGGGGTAGATACAAGCTAATCAGTTGAACAGTCCCTGTCCCACATGGGGCTCAAAGTCTTAATCCCCATTTTACAGATGAGGTAACTGAGGTACAGAGAAGTGACATGAAGGCTTGGAGTGCACTTAGTACAGTGTTCTGCACAGAGTAAGCACTCAATAAATACGATTGAATGAATGAACAAGCAAGGAGGAGGGCAGGAGGGTGGCCATGCTGAAGTTATATATTATAAATTCTTTTTATTAATGTCTGTCTTCCCCTCTAGACTGTACACTCATCGTGGGTAGCATGTCTGCTAATTCTATTGTATTGTACTCCCAAGCTCTTAGTAAGGTGCTCTGCTCACAGAAAGCGCTCAATAAACACCACTGATTGATTGATTAATAGATGCCACAACCATCCCTGACTCTCTCCTGAGTGTTTAGTACAGTGCACGGCAGAAGTCAGAAATAAGTCAGGCCAAGGGGGTCGGTCAGTCAGGCAATAGTATTTATTGAGCGCTTACTGTGTGCAGAGCACTTTACTAAGCGCTTGGGAGAGGGAGGGGTTGGGGATCGTGGCTTCTGAGAGTTTCAAAATAGTTGTGGTAGTCTCCTGGTCAGGCTCCCGGATAGTGTCGTAAGGCAGAAATGCGGTTTTAGGTGCTAGACACGGGATAAGCACCTGTATATATGTTTATATGTTTGTACATATTTATTACTCTATTTATTTACTTATTATACTTGTACACATTTATTCTATTTATTTCATTTGGTTTATATGTTTTGTTTTGTTGTCCGTCTCTCCCTTCTAGACTGTGAGCCCGCTGTTGGGTAGGGACCGTCTCTATATGTTGCAAACTTGTACTTCTCAAGCACTAGTACAGTGCTCTGCACACAGTAAGCGCTCAGTAAATACGATTGAATGAATGAATGAATAAATAAGCGTCAGGCAGGACTGCTACTTAAGAAAAAGAAGTTTAACTAAGGAGCACCAATAAAACTTTCCCAGATCAGATCCCAAAATAATAAAATCCAAAAATGAGATCCTGAAAGAATTCTCAGGGCTCATCCCCATGGGATGCTGCGCAGCCATCATCATCATTGATCATCAATCATATTTATTGAGTGCTTACTGTGTGCAGAGCACTGTACTAAGCGCTTGGGAAGTACAAGTTGGCAACATATAGAGACAGTCCCTACCCAACAGTGGGCTCACAGTCTAAAAGGGGGAGATGGAGAACAAAACCAAACATACTAACAAAATAAAATAAATAGAATAGATATGTACAAGCAAAATAAATAAATAAATAAATAGAGTAATAAATAAATAAATAGAGTAATAAATAAATAGAGTAATAAATAAATAGAGTAATAATAAATAGAGTAATATAAGTAAATAGAGTAATAATAAATAAATAGAGTACACCAGGAGGTTACAGAAGGGTTTGGATTGATCTGTGGATCAGGGGTCTGTGCTGGGTCACTGGGGGAGAATCAGGGGTGGAGAGGGGAGGGTCAGGAGTGTGGGATGGACACTGAGGGTGAGGCAGGGGTGTTGAATGGTCCATGCCTGGTCATTTGGGGACAGACGGGGATTTTAGATGGTCTGTGGTGGGTTGCTATGGGGAGAGTTGGTGGGAGAAGGAAGAGTCAGGGGTGTCATGTCAATAAAACAATCATATTTATTGAGCACTTACTGTGTGCGGAGCACTGTACTAAGCCCTTTGGAGAGTACGCTATAACAACAGATACGCTCCCTGCCCACAATGATCTTACGGTCTAGAGGGAGAGAAAGACATTAAAATAAATAAGTGACACATATGTACATAAGTGTTGTGAGGTTGGCGGGGGTGATGAATAAAGGGAGCATGTCAGAACAACACAGAAGAGAGTGGAAGAAGCAGAAAGGAGGGCTTAGGGAAGGCCTCTTGGAGGAGATGGGCCTTCAGTAAGGTTTTGAGGTGGGGGCAGAGTGAATGTCTGTTGGTTATGAGGAGGGATGGCATCCCAGGCCAGAAGCAGGATGTCGGCAAGAGGTCGGCGGCGAGACAGTCGAGATCGAGGCACAGTGAGAAGGCTGGTACCAGAGGAGCCAAATGTGCAAGTTCAGCTGGGTCACTGGGGGAGCGTTACGTGAGTGGGATGGGCTGTACTGGGTCAATGAGGGAGAGCTGGGCATGGAGAGGGGAGAGTCAGGGTTATCGTATGGCTCATGCTAGAATCTTTGTTGAGGGAGTCATTGGGGAAGTTACATTCTCAAATGATCCGACAGTAACCATGAAAGTAGGTGTCTAGGGGAAAAACCAGCACGCAATTCCTCCACCATCCGGATGTAAAATGGAAGAGAAATGACTGTGCTCTGCACACAGTAAGCGCTCAATAAATACAACTGACTGACTGTGCTGTTGGAAATTGGTGTAGGGAAGTGTGGGCCTCTGAGCAAGCCCCATAAAAGGGCATGTTTCCCCTACCCCTAGTCATTCATTCACTCGGATTTATTGAGCACTTCCTCTGTGCAGAGCACTGTACTAAGCACTTGGGAAAGTACAATATAACAATAAACAATACCCCTGCAAGGATCTGCTGGAGAGAGGGTGGGGAGGACCAGCCCCAAGGCCCTTACTCTGAACACTGCATGATGTGCATCTAGCTTTATTTCTATTTATTCTGATGACTTGACACCTGTGCGCATGTTTTGTTTTTTTGTCTGTCTCTCCCTTCTAGACTGTGAGCCCATTGTTGGGTAGGGACCATCTCTATATGTTGCCAACTTGTACTTTCCAAGTGTTTAGTACAGTGCTCTGCACACAGTAAGCGTTCACTAAATACGATGGAATGAATGAATGAATGAACACTGTAGGCCACAGAATCCACCCCGCCCCCATCCTTGAAGGTGACCCGGCTCCCACAATGCCCCGTCACCTGTCTTTCCAACGCTCACAAGCATTGCCCCAGTCATCACTGCACCACTTCCTGAGGAGCTGAATCAAGAGCACGTCACTTTCCACTGAGCAAAACTTTCTGTATGTTCCGGGAGAGCCCGAGGCCACGCCTCCCCCATGGGTGGGTCTGTGCCCGCTACAGGCAGGGTGGTCTTCCCCTCATTGGGTGCTCAACCAAGGTGTAGTTCCTTGGGCTCCGTCATCTTGGGCCCCTGGGAAAAGCCTGCCACAGGGGGGTGTCATCTGGGGCACCCCATGGCCAAAGAGGCAGGCACCGTGCCTACCCTCAAGGAGCTCCTGGTTTCAGGCCTGGGCTCCTTCCTTCCTCTCTCTCTGTCTCTCCCCTGGCTCTGGCAGGCCCACCTTTCCACCACAGAGCATGGCTGGGGACAGGGCCCGGGCATGTGGCTTTGAGAATGTTCAGTATTGAGTCCCCGTTGACCACACGCCAAGGTAGCTGAATGATAGATAGGACACAGTCCCCTGTCCAACATAGCGCTCACAGCCTAAGCAGGAGGGAGAGCAGCGATCTTCTCCCCATTTCCTGATAGGGACCCTGAGGCCCAGTGAGACTCAGTGACTTCCTGACTCTGAGCCTCAGCAACCTCTGAACAGGGCAGTGGTGTGCCGGAGTTTCAGGGGTCCGACCTCCGGCTCATGGGGACCGCGATACATGTTGAGGAGACGGGTCTCTACCCTCCTTCCCCGGGCCCCCTTATTTTACTGTACATATTTATTATTCTATTTATTTTGTTAATGATGTGCATTTAGCTTTAATTCTATTTATTCTGATGACACCTGTCCATATGTTTTGTTTTGTTGTCTGTTTCCCCCTTCTAGACTGTGAGCTCGTTGTTGGGTAGGGACCGTCTCTATATGTCGCCAACTTGTACTTCCCAAGCGCTTAGTACAGTGCTCTGCACACAGTAAGCGCTCAATAAATACGATTGACTGAATGAGTGAATGAATGTGCATTTGCCTCAACCCTGTGGCTCCACGCAAACACGGTGCTTTGAACACTGGGAGTCTCGCCTGGGGAGGAGCTGGCCCCCGCTAAGGCCCTCGACAGGAAGTCTCTAGTGGTGCGGAGTTCTTGGGGCTGACCTCAGCACTTCCTGGGGAGGTAGAACACGCTGCCAGAAGCCCTGTTGTGGGTGAGAATGCCAAGACTGCAAACATCGCACTCCAACCCTCCCTGCCTTCCTCCGTCTCTCCAAACCCCCCTGGGGCCCTGCCTGGCCTCTGAGGCCATCCCCACCCCGGCTCTGATGGCCAGAGGGCCACCTGGTCATCTCCATCAGCACCACCGGCAGGCTGCCCACCCAGACAGCGAGGTTGGGGCTCTGAGGAGAGGCTCCCCACCGAAAAACAACTTTGGCCTGTCCAGCCCCCTGGTCCGCAAGGGTCCCCTGCCTAGTGGAGAGGGAAAGGGACAGGCTCTGGTGGATCTGAGGGGAATGGGGGGTGACCTGCAAAGTGGGGAGGAACTTTGCGGGGTCATCGGATCCAGCCCCCTGTTTCCAGGCAGGTGAATGAGGTGACCAGACTCCACCACTGCTGCTTCAGCCACCTGCTATGGAGCTTAATGAAGCCACCTCAAACGTCCTCACTGTCATAACCACAATAATCAACTCACCATCTTCACCTTCCCCCGCAGCCCTGGCTCACTCTGGCTCTGGGCCAGGGCTGGGGGAGGAGAGAACCAGAATCTCCCTCCTGGCACCGCAGGAAAGGATCAATTCCACTCTGGATCAGGGTCCCAGAAGGACCGACCACTCCACCATGTCCCAGGAGCTGGCAAATGCCCAGCTTCGCCCACAAGGCCACCCCAGCTCAGAACCATCCCAGCTGGTAGCAATTCCCCACCACTTCTCGCCAGCTCACCTGCCCCGGGGACAAACCGTCACTGGTAAAGCCCCGCATGATAGGAAACAAGCGATTTCAGCGAACCACCCCCGTCCTCTAATATCGCACTTCACCGTCACAGAGCCTACGCTCCTCAGCCATTCAATGATAAGCTCCTTGTGGGCAGGAAATGCGGACTCCTTGCTTCTGTTCTATTGTAGTGTAGTGCTTGGTACTTGGTAAATAACCCTGACTGACTGGTGACCATCAGTAACAACACCAGTACTGGAATCATCCCAACCCTCCCAGAAGCAGCATGGATAGGGCACGGGGCTGGGAGTCAGAAGGACCTGGTTCATTCATTCATTCATTCATTCATTCATTCATTCATTCATTCAATTGTATATACTGAGTGCGTACTGTGTGCAGAGCACTGTACTAAGCACTTGGGAGAGTATAAGTATTTAGAGAAGCAGCGTGGCTCAGTGGAAAAGAGCCCGGGCTTTGGAGTCAGAGGTCATGGGTTCAAATCCCAGCTCCGCCAACTGTCAGCTGTGTGACTTTGGTCAAGTCACTTAACTTCTCTGGGCCTCAGTTTCCTCATCTGTAAAATGGGGATGAAAACTGTGAGCCCCCCGTGGGACAACCGTATCACCTTGTAACCTCCCCAGCACTTAGAACAGTGCTTTGCACATAGTAAGCGCTTAATAAATACCCTTATTATTATTATAATACAACAATAAGCAGACACATTCCCTGCCCACAATGAGTTTACAGTCTAGATGACTCTTTGTTCTAATCCCTGTTCTGCCACATGTCTGCTGTGTGACCTCGGGAAAGTCATTTAACTTCTCTGGGCCTCAGTTCCCTCATCTGTAAAATGGGGATTAAGATTGTGCACCGCACATGGGGCACGGTCTGTGTCCAAACTGATTAGCATATATGTCTTGGGAGATTGCGATATAACAATATAACAGAGTTGGTAGACATTCCCTGCCCACAACAAGTTTACAGTCTAGAGGGAGACACAGACATTAATATAAACAAATTAAAGATAAGTACATCAATGCCGTGGGGCTGAGGGAGGGGTGAATAAGGGGAGCAAGGCAATGCTGAAGGGAGTGAGAGAAGTCAAAATGAGGGCTTAATCAGGGAAGGCCTCTTGAAGTAGATGTGTTTTTAAAAAGGCTTTGACGGTGGGGAGAGTAATCGTCTGTTGTATATGAAAAAGGCAGGAGTACCAGGCCAGAAGCAGGATGTGGGTAAGAGGTTGGTGGCCAGATAGACAAGATGGTGTTACAGTGAGAAGGCTGGCATTACAGGAGCAAAGTGTTCCATCTGGGTTGTAGTAGGAGAGCAGCGAGGTGAGTTAGGCGGGGGCAAGCTGACTGACTGCTTTAAAGTTCAGTGGTCCATGCCATCATCGATGTCGTCCGATCAACAGAAACACCGCGGTCCAATGGTTAGAGCCCGGGCCTGAGAGTCTGAAGAACTTGGGTTCTAATACTGGCTCTGCTACTTATAATAATAATAATGATGGCATTTATTCAGCGCTTACTATGTGCAAAGCAACAGTACAGTACCTGGCACATGGTAAGAGCTTAATAGATAGCACAATTATTATAACACATTTTACCTGGTTCTTTATACAGCTGTCTAGAGTAAGGCATCAAACGGGAGATACTAGGCCCTCTCAGCTGGTGCATAGAATGAGTCTTTCAGGGGTTTCAGCCACTGCTGCCACATACTCAGGCGGAGGATGTAACTCCGACTTGAGGAAGAGTCTTTGTTTTTGAGAGAGAGAAACTCTTCTCTCTGTTTTGAAACAAACAAAGCATATGCTTTATGGTTTTTGCTTATTACATCTTTACTTTCGACTTCAAAGTGAAAACAAGGAGACCCAGAGATAAGGCTCTAGAAACGTACCCACTGACCTAGAAAATATACATGCGCATACACATGTACAGTCTCCCTCCTAGGTTGTGAACCCCCTAAGGAAAGGGATTTGGGTCCGACCTAATTGTCTTCTATCTACCCCAGGGTTTGGTACAGTGCAGGGTACATAGTAAGTACTTAGCAAATCCCACAATTATTGTCGAAAATACAAATGCACACACTGACCTAGAAAACAGACACATTCACACAATAAACACACAGGCCTACTGACCTAGAAAATGCACATATATACACTCTGGCCCCAGTGAAGCAATCAATCGTATTTAATGAGCGCTTACTGTGTGCAGAGCACTGTACTAACCGCTCAGGAGAGTACAATGTAACAATATAACAGACACGTTTCCGGCCCATAAAAAGCTTACAGTCTAGGGTAGGAGAGGCAGACATGAATATAAATAAATAAATTATAGCAACGTACTGGGCCGGGGGGAGAATGAAGGGAGAAAGTCAGAGTGACACAGAAGGGAGTGGAAGAAAAGGAAAAGAGGGCTTAGTCAGGGAAGGCCTCTTGGAGGAGATGGGCCTTCAGTAAGGTTTTGAAGAGGGGGAGAATAATTGTCTGTCATATAAAGAGGGAGGGCATTCCAGGCCAGAGGCAGGATGTGGGCGAGAGGTCAGTGGTGAGATAGACAAGCTCGAGATACAGTGAAGCTCGAGGTACAGTGAGAAGGTTATTCATTCATTCATTCAGTCGTATTTATTAGTGTTGCCAACTTGTACTTCCCAAGCACTTAGTACAGTGTTCTGCACACAGTAAGCACTCAATAAATACGATTGAATGAATGAATGAATGAATTAAGCGCTTACTGTGTGCAAAGCACTGTACTAAGCATTTGGGAAAGTACAATACAGCAATCAAGTGTGACAATCCCTGTCCATAACAAGTTCACAGTTAGGTTAACATTAACGGAGCAAAGCGTGAGGGATGGCTTGTGGTAGATGAGTAGCAAGGTGAGGTAGGAGGGGACAAGGTGATGGACTGCTTTAAAGGAGGTGGTGAGGAGTTTCTCTTTGACAAGGAGGTAGATGGGCAACCATTGGAGGTTCTTGAGGAGGGGGGAGACATGACCTTCTGAATGCCTCTGTAGAAAAAAGATTAGGGGAGCAGAGTGAAGTATGGATTGGAGTGGGGTGAGACAGGGAGCAGGGAGGTCACCAAGAAGGCTGATATAGTAATCAAGGTGGGATAGGGTAAGTGATTGGATTAATGTGGTAGCAGTTTGGATGGAGAGGAAAGGGTGGATTTTACCAATGTTGTGAAGGTAAAACCAATAGGTTTTAGTTTGGGAAAGTACAAATTGAAATTGAGATTGAAATTGTGGGTTGAATGAGAGAGGAGTCAAGGACAAAGTCAAGTTTACAGGCTTGTGAGATGAGAAGGATGGTGGTGCCATAATAATAATGGCATTTATTGAGCGCTTACTATGTGCAAAGCACTGTTCTAAGCACTGGGGAGGTTATAAAGTGATCAGGTTGTCCCACGGGGAGCTCACAGTCTTAACCCCCATTTTACAGATGAGGTAACTGAAGCCCAGAGTAGTTAAGTGACTTGCCCAAAGTCACACAGCTGACAAGAGGTCAAACCCATGACCTCTGACTCCAAAGCCCATGCTATTTCCACTGAGCCACACTGCTTCTGCAGTGATGGAAAAGTCAGGAGAGGACAGGATTAGGGTGGGAAGATAAGGAGTTCAGTTTTAGACATGTTAAGTTTGAGGTGATGGCAGGACATCCACATAGAGATGTCTTGAAGGCAGAAGGAAATGCGAGTCTGCAGAGAGGGAGAGAAATCAGAGATGGAGATGTTTATTTGGGAATCATCTGCACCGAGGTAGTAGTTGAAGCTATGTGAGTGAATGAGTTCTCTAAGGGAGTGGGCATAGATGGAGAATAGAAGAGGACCCAGAACTGAACCTTGGGGGACATCCACATTTAGGTGGTGGGAGGCCGAGGAGGAGCCCGCCAAAGAAACCGAGAATGAGCGGCCAGAGAAATGGGAGGAGAACCAGGAGAGGATAGTGTCAGTGAAACCGAGATTGAATAGTGTTTCCAGGAGAAGGGGATGGTCGACAGTGTCAAAGGCAGCTGAGAGGTCGAGGAGGATTAGGATGGAGTAGAGGCCATTGGATTTGGCAAGAAGGAGATCATTGGTGACCTTTAAGAGAGTGGTTTCTGTGAAGTGGACAGAAGCCAGAGTGGAGGGTCAAGGAGAGATTGGGAGGAGAGGAACTTGAGACAGCTGGTATAGAAAACTTGTTCAAGGCTCTCTTTATTGCTGTATTGTACTTTCCAAGTGCTTAGTACAGTGCTCTGCACACAGTAAGCGCTCAATAAATACAACTGAATTGAAATTGAGTTTGGAGAGGAATGGTAAGAGGAAGATGGGGTGATGACTGAAGGGAGCCAATGAGTCAAGGGAGGGTTTTTTTAGGATAGGGGACATATGGGCATGTTTAAAAGCAGTGGGGAAGAAGGCATCAGAGGGCGAACAGTTGAAGATGGTGGTTAGGGAGGGAAGAAAGGTGGGGGCAAGTGTTTTGATAAGGTATGAAGGGATGGGGTTGGATATACAGGTAGCGGGGTGGCTTTTGAGAGAAGGCAGGAGATTTCCTCTTGAGATACTGCTAGGATAGATGGGAAAGTTGAACAAGGGGCAGGAAGAGGGAGGGACTGGGAGGATCGGGGAGATTTTAGGGAGAGCATGCCTGAGAGTTCCAATTTTCTCAATAAAGTATGTGGCAAGGGATGGGGGAGGCGAGAGGGGGAAAAGAGGTCTGAGGAGGGATTAAACATCTCTAATAACTGACAACAAAGTTGGAGAAATCATTTTACCGGCCAGAGGATATGGCAGAGTTAAAGCACGCCAAGTTAAACTTGAAGTGGATGAGGACAGTCTGATATCTAGATTTCTGCCAGCGGCACTCTGTGGCTCTTGCACAAGAAAGAAGGAGGTGGACTGTGGAGGTGACCCAGGGTTATGGGTTAGTATATAGTATATATATCCTTATTTATATATTTTATATATTACTATATATAATTATTATATTATATATTATATAAGGAAGGTAGCTAAGGTGTGGAGGCTAAATGAGGTATGACCCCCAAAACATACAGACACACAGGCCTACTAGCCTAGGAAACTCTCTCTCTCTCTATCTCTCTCTCTCTCTCTCCCTCTCTCTCTTTCAGAGACTGATTGAGACAAACGAAAAGACCACAAAAACTAAAGCCAACTTACTACATCTTGGTCTCATCTATCTCACCAGTGTCCCCCTGTAGACTGAACTCTCATTTTGGTCAGAGAATGTGTCTGCTAATTCTGTTGTATTGTGCTCTTAGTATAGTGCTCTATACATAGTAAGCACTCAATAAAAATGATTGATTGAATAACAATAATCATGGTATTTGTTAAGCGCTTACTAGGTGTCAAGCACTGCTGTAAGTGCTGGGGTAGATACAAGCTAATCAGGTTGGAAATGGGCTTCCAGTCTTAATCCCCATTTTACAGATAATTACAGAGATAATTGAGGCACAGAGAAGTTAAGTGACTTACCCATGATCACACAGCGGACAAGTGGTAGAGCTGGGATGAGAATCCAGGTCCTTCTGACTCCCAGATCCATAATAATAATAATAATAATAATGACGGTATTTGTTAAGCACTTACTATGTACAAGCACTGTTCTAAGCGCTGGGGAGTTTACAAGGTGATCAGGTTGTCCCACGGGGGGCTCACAGTTTTAATCCCCATTTTACAGATGAGGTAACTGAGGCCCAGAGAAGTTAAGTGACTTGCCCAAGGTCACACAGCTGACAGGGATTTGAACCCATGACCTCTGACTCCAAAGCCCGGGCTCTACCCACTAGGCTATTCTGCTTCCCTTTGATCCTGCCTCCTTGTTTATGTCCTGCCTCTGACCTGGAACTCCTTCCCACTTCATATCCCACAAACACTCATTCTCCCCACTTTCAAAGCCTTATTAAAAGGACATCTCCAAGAGGATTTCCCCAACTGAACTCTCACTTCCTCTTCTCCCACTCCCTTTTGCATTACCCTTACACTTGGGTTCGTATCCTTTATTCACTCCGTATATATCCATAACTTATTTATTTATAGTAATGTCTCAGGGAGAGTTCTAGACTGTAAACTTGTTGTGGGTCGGGAGCATGTGTACTAACTCTGTTATATTATACTCTACCAACTCTGTTATACTCTCCCAAGCTCTTATTCCCCTCTCTGGGTCACCCCTGAAGAGTTCCCAGTTCTCCATCAGTCTCGACTACAGGAGGGAGAGTCAGGCAGAGGCCTATCCATTCCACTCCTAGCTTGGGCAGTGGCTAGCGAGTGGAAGGCAGTCTGCTACAAGTCAAAACTCACCTGTGCTGGACAGCAGCGGCATGGAGAGAATCAAGGGTGAAGACTCAAGTTTACTGCACTGAAGGTGGCAATGGTAAACCACTTCCATATTTTTACCAAGAAAACTCTATGGATACACTACCAGAATGACTGCGGATGGAAGTGGGGCGTTCTGGCAGAGATGTGTCCATGGCATCACTGTGGGTCAAAGACGACTCGACGGCATAAGACAAGACAAGTGACTATTACAGTGCTCTGCAAACCGTAAGCCTTCAATAAATACAATTGATTTATTGATTGTGGGCATAGACAGGTTAGGGTGAAACTGGGTTCTGGACCCAGCAAAAGCACTCAAAAATGAAAAACCAGTGAGCAAGGCTGGCAGAGACGCTGAGAGATAGAGAATTGAAGTTGGACGAGGGAAGAGGGGTTCTGTGAGTGGACATACCCCTACTGCTCCCACGCCTGCTTAGAGAAGCAGCATGGCTCAGTGGAAAAGAGCCCGGGCTTTGGAGTCAGAGGTCATGGGCTCAAATCCCGGCTCTGCCAACTGTCAGCTGTGTGACTTTGGGCAAGTCACTTCACTTCCCTGGGCCTCAGTTACCTCATCTGTAAAATGGGGATTAAGACTGTGAGGTCCCCCGTGGGACAGCCTGATCAGCTTGTAACATCCCCAGCGCTTAGAACAGCACTTTGCACATAGTAAGCACTTTATAAATGCCATTATTGTTATTATTATTATACAAAGAAGCTGAGGCAGACCAGGAAGAGTTCTCTTTATCCTTGAAGTGGACGGGGGTGGGGGGTGGGGGGTGGTATCTTCATGATGTTATCTGTCTCCAGTAACCATGCCAACTGTGAACTTTGATCCTCTGTCCTCCCCAGGCTTCAATCTGCAATTCCTTCCCTCCATGGGCTCCCCCAGGGGATTCAAGCTCAGAGCCCACCACCTGACAATTTACCCTAATGAGTTCAGTCAGTGGGTGAGCTTCTGGAAGGCAGGGAGTGTTTCTTGGGCCTTGTTCCTGGTAGCCAGAATTCAGCCCTCAGGGACGGCTCAGTACACCCAAATGATTCATTGGCTGGTTTGTGGCAGGGTGGGCAACTGGGGAGTCCACGAGGGGGGCACAGTTGGAAATTGTGTGCTATTGCCGCCAGGATCAGATCCCAACCCTCCCTAAATGAACCAAAACCAAGAGAACAGGTGCCACGGGGCTGATTTATATCTCCACCCGAGTTGCGTTCACAAATGAGAGGCCCTGCCCCGGATGCCCAGCACCGCCACGGTGGAATCTAAAAGCCAACACAAATGGGGAGGGGGGGAGAGAAGGCGAGGGAGGTTCCTTTGTGACTAGGGGTTGGGGTGGTTGGAGAGCTGCTGGGCACAGATGCACCTCTGAGAAGGTGCCAGAGATGCATCTCCATGGTGACCACAGATGATTTCCTCCTACATTGGAACCTCCATGGTTACCATACAAACACATCATCCTCATTTCCCCCCTGCCCTCCCCCCACCCAATCTCTGGTCCAAGTTCAGGCCAGGAGTGGACATACAGAGAGAGACCTGCCACTGCAGACAGAGGGGACTCGGGGGTCTGGGAGAGAGCCCATGGGAGGAGCCCTCCCACTTCTGGCCACCTCCGGCCACCTCTGACCACCTCCGGCCACTTCTGGCCACCTCCACTGGCACCTAACTGACTCCAGGTGGTACCCAGCAGGTTTGAACCTAGAAACACTTGGTAGATTCTCAGACAGCAGCTTCTCCATTCTCTCCAACCTCAGTCCTGTCCCAATCGGACTCTGTGAGAGGGATCTGGGCACTCTGAGTTTCTCCACTCTTGGGAGGTGAAGGTGGCCTGCCCCACCACCCCTTCCTTGGCCCCCAGATCTGAGCCTTCCCAGGGTCCCATTCCTGGGGGTCAGGGGCGTTACCCATCCCCTGTGGCCTGGACAGACTTCAGGGTGCTGGAGAGATGTCCAGAGACCTCAGCTCTCCTGGAGGATGAATCAGACATGGGTCGGTCCAGGGAGGGTCCCAAGGGTCTCAGACTCAGGTGGTCCCCCAAACGAATACTTTTCAGTGTATTCGACCCCAGGAGTGTGATGCCAACCAAACTTCCTGGGAATGTGGCATGAAGGATCCCATCTCAGGGAGACACCACTGATGCTTCCACCCCCTGTTCTCCCTGGGCACCGTTATTCCTCTCACCCTGGACACTGTTGGGCTGGCCTTGAGTACCCTTAGGTTGTTTCACCCTCGGCTGGAAGACTCCTGGTCCTGGGCCCACTTCCACCCCATCTGCGGACTAGCTGGTGGTCTCTGGGAAGAACTGACCTGAGGGGGGCTTTCCTGGGGCGTTTGACCTGGGCTTCTGGGGTTAGGGGGCAAGGTTATGACCTCTCCCTTTTGGGCCGGGGGGGGGCCTGTTGGATGCGGGGCCGGGGCAGGGGGTGGCTGGTAGTTTGGGAGCAATTCTCAGGGGTAGGGGGCAGCTTCCTTGGCTGGCGATGGGGTGGGGGGTGGGCCTGGGGGTGGTTGTTGGGGGGTTGGGGGAGCTTCCTTTCCACGGGGGATTTTTGAGTCGCCATCTCCATCTTCTTGCCTGCAACAATGGAACTGGTTAGTCCTGGGGTCCATGCCCACCCGCCCCCAACCAACCCACTGGGGGATGTAGATCTGAGCTCTGTCCCAAGCCGGAACCACCCAGGTGTAGGCGAAGTGACTGGTGCCACTAGGACTCATGCTCGGGGTGTGTTCTGGCACGCCTCAGCCCTCCCAATCATCAGTTGTTCAAATGTATTTATTGAGTGCTTACTGTGTGCAAAGCACTGTACAAATCGCTTGAGGTGATTGACCAGAGGGATGGGGTGGGCTGGCCACAGTAGCAGAGAAAAACTGACCACCCTTTTTCAGCCCCAATATAGGACTCTTGTCCTGCCCGTCTGTCCCCTCCTAGCATGCTCTCTTGCTACAGGAAAGCAGAGCCTGGCTGGCCCCCTGGTCTTACCATTGCTCTGGTCTCTCTGATCCCTCCTTCTCCTCCGCACACAGACCGCAAGGAGGGCCAGGAAGGCCACCAGAATGATTCCTGCTCCACAGGCACTCAGGATTAAGAAGATGTCCACCTTGACTTCTGAGTCTGGGGGAAGATGGAAAGGAGGAGCGGAGCTGAGGAATGCCCAGGTGTCCACTGCCCTCCCCTCACTGGCCAGAAATCGGGGTTCACCGGGACAGGCTTAGAAGACACCCCGTTTCCAGCCTCGACTCCAATGGGATGGAAGGGAGAATGGCCGTGAGTCCTTCTGATCCAAATATTTCCAGTTGGGCTGAAACCATTGTTTTGAGCCTGGGCAGAGAGGGCATTTTTTTTTTTTTTAGCTGGGAGCATGCTTTCTCTCAACCACTGTCTGGCTCACGATTCAGTCTGATTGACAGATGCCACTTGGGAGTGTCAAGAGCTCTGCCTTGCTCCCGTGACCCCACTGCCAGATAATCCAGACTCTGCAGTTGGCCTTGAGCTCCACGATACGGCAGCGGGGTAGGAGGATAAGGCTGGGGGCAGGATTTCCTAACTGTCAGCCAAGCAGAGGGGCAGATACTAGACTCCCCGGGACGGGGGTCTATGGGTGTGAGGGAGCAGAGCCCTGAGACCCCATAAACATTCCTCCTCTGGTCCAGGTCTTCCCCCAGTCTCTAGACTGGTCACTCCTTGTGGGCAGGGAACACATCTGTTCATTGTTATATTTTACTCTCCCAAGCGCTTAGTACAGCACTCTGTGCACAATAAGTGCTCAATAAATATGATTGACTGACCAGAGTCCTTTGAGTGTGAAGTTTGGAGAGGGAACTCCAAGGTGTGGCCAGGAGCAAAAATGGAGTCCATTTTTCCACTGTTTTTTTTTCTTTTCTTTTAATTTACATATTTTTTAAGCACTTACTATGTGCCAGGTACTGTACTAAGCACTGGGGTAGATACAAGCTAATCAGGTTGGACACAGTCCCTGTCCCACTGGGGCTTACAGTTTGAAACCCCATTTTACAGATGAGGGAACTGAGACACAGAGGAGGTGAAATGACTTATCCAGGGTCACTCAGCAGACAAGTTGTTGGGCTGGGATTAGAACCCAGGGCCTTCTGACTCTCAGGCCTGGGCTCTATCCACTAGGCCACACTGCTTCTCAACTGCTTCCCCCTGAGCATCTGGAGAAAAATGCCTCCTTGTGTTGTGGGAAAAAGCATCATCTTCCTGTGCCGCACAAGGATAAGGGCTCCCTCCTCTCCACAATCCTTCCCTCCACCCGACTTTTGGGATCTGCCCCTCCACCCCGAACTGGTGTCGGGGGGATCCAGGCGTTCTCCCAGGGGGGAGAGGAAGAGGCCATGGGCCTGACCCGACGGGCTCACCCACCTGAGCAAAAGGAGATCAGGGTCTGGGAACTGCTGACATTGTTCCAGGCGTAACAGGTTACGTTCAGGGAGCCAAACTCCAAGGTATCAATCAGAAGGGACGTGCTCTGGACGGGGCCCGCGACCACCTTGTTATTCACCCATATTTTCAGCCAGGGAGCCCAGCCGGCGGTCACATGGCAGATCAGGTTCCGTGTGGTGCAGTTCATCGTGATATTTGGCTTGGAGACAGGCTCTGGTGGAGGAGGAGAGGCGGCCCCGGCCCACGCTGTCTTTCTGGATTTGCCCAGCACCCCCAGCCCAAGGGATGACCTACCCGCCCCTAAGCCTGGACCCCGAAAGACACCCCTCAGTCCATCTCAGGGCGGTGGTCCAAGAGACCCACACTCCGCTGCCCCAGGAATCTGGGCACCAGACTGGATGGGTCCACGGACAGACACCGAACCCCCCACCCCTCAGGCCCCTTTGGCTGATTCTGGACAACTCGGGCAGAAATGACTTTCCTCTGTCAGGCCAATAGAACTCCACCTGTCTGCCTGCCCATGCCCAGAGCCTTCCAGAGGGAGGAGAGGCCTCCCGGCCCCCGCCCCCACTTCCAGTCCACTCTCCATGCCATTGCATGGGTCATCTTCCTGCAGTCATCAGCACAAACATCTCTCCTCCAAACCTTCCCATGCCTTCCCATCCTGCGAATGCTTCTCCCTCTTGGCTGCAAGGCTGAATCCCAGTCCTCCCCATCGTACACCTCGGTTCTCTTCACCCGCTACCCCGCAGCTCACACCCTTCCTCCCAAGCTCCCCTTCTAACTGTACCTCACTCTCGACCCTCCCGTCCTCTCATCCCTCACTCATGTTGTTCTCCCCACCTGGAACTCCTTCCCCCAACCCAAATCCTCCTGACCACAGCTTGCCCCATCTCAGATCCTCCTAAAATCCCAAGAGAAAAGGAAATTGCGTGGGACACAATCCCTTTTCCCCCAAGGGGACTCATGAGGTATGGAGAGCAGATGTCTTAGCCCCATTTTTCAGATAAGGAAACTGAGGTCCAGAGCTTGCCCTTGGTCATTTAACAAACCAGTGGCAGAGCTGGAGAAAGAACGTGGATCTCATGGGCTTTTCACTAGCCACCAGTGTCCCCCAATCTACTGTCTCAGCTGCCCCAACAAGTCGAGTATTAACATTATTATCCTAGTTTACTGATTCTTGATCATCGACTTCAAGGGACTCCCATTGGCTATCGTCCTCTACTTAACCACTCTCCCTTCCACTCTGCCTGAGATCACACTCTTTGACGATGATGATGATGATAATAATAATAATAATTGTGACACTTAAGTGCCTTGAATCACGATTGTACCAAGCACTGGAGTAGATTCAAGATAATCAAGTCCCACAAGGGACTTACAGTCTAAGGAGGAAGGAGAACAGGTACTGAATCCCCATTTTACAGATGAGGGAACTGAGGACTAGAGAAGTTAAGTGACTTGCCCAAGGTCACAGAGCAGAGCCAGGATTAGGGCCCCAGTCCTCCGACTCTCAGGCCCCTGCTCTTTCCTCTAGGCCACACTTCCTTTCCGGCCAACTTTCTCACTGCGCCTCCTTGTCTTTTCTTTCACCATAGACCCCTTGCACCCACCCTCTCCTGTCCTCCCTCCTATCTGGAAATCCCTCCCGGTTTAAATCATAACAGGCCACAGCTCTCCCTGTCTCTGAAACCCTTCTGAGATCACATCTCCAACCAAAAGATCTTCCCTGATTAACTTTTCTCCACTCCACCTTGTACCTCTCCAACTGCCACTTTGACACTTTTTTTTAATGGTATTTGTTAAGCGCTTACTATGGGCCAGGCACTGTACTAAATGCTGGAGTAGATACAAGTTAATCAGGTTGGACACAGCCCCTGGCCCACATAGGGCTCATAGTCTTTACACACTGCTGCAGTCATACCCTCCATAGCACTTTGGAACATACATAAAACCCCTTTTCCTTCTTGCTTCTGCCTGTAATTTATTTTAGAGCCAGTCTCCTGGGCTTGACTGCTCCATGAGGGCAGGGATCATGTTGACTCAGTCCATTGTACTCTCTAGGGGCGCTTAGTACAGTGCTCTATACAAAGTTTGGGCCATCCCCCTCCCTCAAATCACTAATCTGTGGAGAGGGGGCAGTTGGTGACTCCCTTTCTCTCTCTCTCCCAGCCAAGAACAAAGACGCACAGAGGTTACAGTCCCTCAAGACTATCAGCTCAATGTATCTATCAACTCTTCTATATCGTACTCTCCCAAGAGCTTAGCAGAGTGCTCTGTACACAGCGCTCAATAAAAACTGTAAAATGATTGATTGAAAAGGGAACTCACCCATGGGTTTCAAAATAAAGCTCTGCTCATTCAGGAACCCCCCGGATTTATTAAAGATTCGTGTGGTGAACTTGTGCCCATCCTCCTGGGTGAGGTTTTTCACTTTGAGGGTCCCATTCTGATTCAAAAGGCACCTTATCTTGCACATGCTGAAGTACTGGGGTTTCTGATTTGATTTTGCCTTCGCAATAAGATTTTCATTCTTGTACCAGTGAATGTCCATGTCCTTGGTCAACGAAAATCCCCTGATTTCCAGGGAGAAGTCACGGCCCAACGCTACCAGAACATCCTTCCCTTGGGAGTCAGCATCTGAGAAAGGGAAAAGGGCAGATTTGAGCCAATGGGGGCAATGGGAAGTGGGACGGGTGTAGACCCCGGCAGAGACCAGTTGGAAGCAGCTGGGGAAGAAGATGAAACTCCCAGGGGTTGGTAGAGAGGAAACCGTCGGAGAACCCAGGGGAACTTACCCTTGACAGGGAGAAGTGCAACCACCAGGGAGAAGGCAAAAACGCTGCTTCTCCAGCTCATGTTCAAGCCGAGTGGGGGCCGGGCCCTGACTCCTGGCTCCAACAACCACCCCCATGGGTCCCGCCCCCACCCCCACCCCCCACCTCCAGGTCCCGCCTCCCCCTCCCCCTTCCCCCCTCTCTCTGCCCCTTCCCCTGCTCTGGGGCTGGATGGTTAACCCTGGCCGGCGTGGGGGGGCTGGGAGTCTGACCCGGGGGGCAGTGTGTAAACAGGACAGGGAGGGCTGGAAGGGCAGAGGAGGGCAGAGGGGAGCTGTGCCACCTTAGCCCATCCTCCTGCACAATGCCTTTGAGGAGTGGGCCTGCCTCCGGCCCGATGGGGCAGGTTCTGAGCTCTGATGCTCTGGGCAGCACAGGGGCATGTGTGGGTGGGGGTGGGAGTGGGGGTGCAGTGCCCCCCAACCCCTTTCCTCCCTCCCTATTTCCCCACCCTCCCTCCCCTTTCTCTCCCTCTCTCCTCTGTCCACTGCCTCCTCCCCTTTTCCCCTCCCATCCTTTCCCTCCTCTCCTCCTCCTCCCTCCCCTCCCTCTCCCTAATTCCCTGTCCCCTTCCCTCCCCTTCCTCTCTTCCTTCTTCCCATCCCCACTCCCTCCCCGTCCTCTCTCTCTCCCTTCTCCCACTCTTTTCCCCCTCTTCCCCTGCCCTCCCCTTTCCACTCCTCCCCCCCACCCACCCAGAAGAAGTGTGGTGACTAGGAAATCCGGTTATTGTCTAGCTCTACCTTCATCTCCCTGCCCTCCCTCTGCGGTTTCCGTTCCTGCCACTCTGCCAGGAGGGAGGGAGAGAGGATGGAGAGGCGGATGGACGGACGAATAGAGGGACATATGGGGGGATGGATGGATGGACATCTGGAGGGTTAGATGGATGGACAGACAGATGGAAGGATGGATGGAGGGATGGATGGAGGTTGGTAGCCCCGTGGGGAAGAGGGGCAGATTCCTCCAGGGACCTCAGCTCAGCCACAGGCTGGTGGGGGATTTGGCCACCGTTACACCTAATTCTTCCCTATTCCATTTTTCCCCTAAAAGAACCAAGGCTGCCCTGGCCTGGAACGGGGCACCCATGGGCTGAGAGGCAGACAAACCCCAGGTGATTGCTGAAGGAAACAGGACAGGGAGGTTTCTTCCCCTCCAATGGCTTCCCCCTTTTAGACTGTGAGCCCACTGTTGGGTAGGGACTGTCTCTATATGTTGCCAATTTGTACTTCCCAAGCGCTTAGTACAGTGCTCTGCACATAGTAAGCCCTCAATAAATACGATTGATGATGATGATGCTGCTCCTGCTGCCACCTGGACCGGGCTGGACCGAACCCTCAGAGCCTGCTTAGGGCCAGGTCGGTCAAGTAGGTGGACACTTGAGAGAGTAGAGCAAAGCCTTGGAAGAGCACAATGCTGGAAGAAATCAGTTCTGGACCAAAAGAACTCAGGCTGCAGGTTCTAGATCCTGATTCTTATTCCTCTTGCATTTATTATCATTATTAGTAGTAGCAATATTAACAGTACTAAATGACATGTTATTTATTAAACACTTCTATGTGCCAAGAACTGTACTAAGTGCTGGGGTGAATATTTTATAATCATATCAAACACAGCCTCTGCCCAAACAGGTGTTACAATCTAAGTACGAGGGAGAACAGGTACTGAACCCCCAATTTACAGTGAAGAAACTGAGGCCCAGAGAAGTAACTGGCCCAAGGTCACACAGCAGGTAAAGCTGGAATTAGAACCCAGGCCCTCTGACTCCCAGGAGACTCCACCCTTTCTTGCTTACCACCACCCTGGAGAAAGAGAAAGGCACCAATAGCAAGAGGCCTCCACAAAACCTCAGGGAGGCTGCTCTCGCCATTGCTGTGCCTAAATGTAAAAATAATAATAATAATGATAGCACTTATTAAGTGCAAAGCACTGTTCTAAGCGCTAGGGAGGTTACAAGGTGATCAGGTTGTCCCACGGGGGGCTCACAGTCTTCATCCCCAATTTACAGATGAGGTAACTGAGGCCCAGAGAAGTGAAGTGACTTGCCCAAAGTCACCTAGCTGACAAGTGGTGGAGCCAGGATTTGAACCCATGACCTCTGACTCCAAAGCCCGGGCTCTTTCCACTGAGCCCCACTGAGCACACTGTAGGCCTTGGACTCTAAGCCATGAGGAGCCTGAAATTCCGCTCCTCTAACTTTAATGATTTTTGTGTTCATTTTTTTGTGTTTGTCCCTCTCTTTTAGGTAGCTTTATTGGTTTATGGTTCCCTCACTCCTGATGTGTCTGTCTGCAGCCCCTTCTGTCCAACTTATATTCATAGATTAATAGAGGCATAGATTAATTAGACCGTGTCTAATTTCCACTTGTGCATTCTCTCACCAGATTTAGTACAGTGCTCTGCACATAGTAAGTGGTAAATAAAAACTATTACTACGGCTATCACTACTGCTACTACTTTTCACTAGGCCACACTGTTTCGCCTCCACTGCTCCTGCCAAGCAAAACCCTGACACCTTTCCATCAGGTCACCCCCCTGGAGAACTCATCTGAAATGTGATTTTGTGCTCCCGTGAGGTTCACCTGGGTACCCATGGCTGATTTGGGGGCCAGAAAAGGCGGACCCTGCCCTGCCCCGAGGACTGATGTTTGAAAACTCTGATCGATGGGAGATCTAGTCTTTGAGAAACCAAACACCCAAACCTCAACCTTACAACTAGCCACTGCTGGCTCGCCCAGATCTGCCCTCAGAAGATGCTCAGACTCAGGTTGTGATGACAATCTCGTATCTCCCGAAGGTCCGGGGGCTAATCAGAACCACGCCGCATGACATCCAGGCACAGGAAGGTGAAAGGGTACAGAGAAATCTGGTCTCCATCAATTAACGGTATTTACTGAGCATGCATTCTGTGCGAAATGCCAGATTGAGAGCTTGAGAAAGGGCAATAGAACATGTAGACAGGATTCCTGCCCTCAGTGAGCTTACAGTCTAGCTAGGGGAGAAACACTAAAATAAACTACATGTAAGGGGAAGCAATAGATGATAAATATATGTACATAAGTACAATGGGGTGTGGGGGAGTTTATAAAATGCAGAAGAGCTGAACTGGCAGTTCATTCATTCAATCGTATTTATTGAGCGCTTACTGTGTGCAGAGCACTGTACTAAGCTTGGGGAGGATATGGTGGGAGATGGAAAATCGGGGAAGGCCTCCAGAAGGAGATGTGATTTCAGAATGGCTTTGAAGAGAGCTGCGGTCTGGTGAATTTGAGGGGAGGGGGGTTCCAGGAAGGAAGAAGATAATGGGCAAGAGGTCAGAGGCAGAGAGAGATGAAAATGAACCCACTGCACAGTTTAGCCTGAGGAGAATGGTGAGTGCAAATTGGTGTGGAGTGGGAGAAGAGAGTGGATAAATAGGGAGGAAAGAGCTGATGGTGTGCCTCGAAGCTGATGGTCACGAGTTTCTGCTTGATGCAGAGGGGAATGGGCAACCATTAATAATTAATAACTTGCTAAGCGCTTACTAAATGACAAGCACTGTTCTACCCACTGGGGTAGATATAAGTTAATCAGGTCAGACATAGTTTATAAGCGCTTAACAAATACCACAATTATTACTATGAGAAGCATAATGGTATAGGGGATAGAACCCAGGCCTAGGAGTCAGAAGGTCATGGATTCTAATCCCGGGTCCTCCACTTGTCTGCTGTGTGACCTTGGGCAAGTCACTTCACTTCTCCGGACCTCAGGTACCTCATCTGTAAAATGGGGATTAAGACTGTGAGCCTCACAGTAATTTATTTTCACTTAATTTTTTAAAAGTCCATTCTAGAGGTTTACTGATTTAATTCTGATGAAAATGTTGGACAAATGAAATGCTAAATAAGACTGATTGAAAGGCAGGGGACTCTATATACCGAAAGCCAAGATAGTTGGTCTAAATGAACCCACTTCTAGACTGTGAGCCCGCTGCTGGGTAGGGACCGTCTCCATATGTTGCCAACTTGTACTTCCCAAGCACTTAGTACAGTCCTCTGCACACAGTAAGCGTTCAATAAATACGATTGAATGAATGAATGAATGAACGTGGGACAGGGACGGTGTCCAACCCGATTTGCTTGAATCCACCCCAGCGCTCAGTGCTTGGCACATAGTAAGCCAAGTTGTACTTCCCAAGCGCTTAGTACAGTGCTCTGCACACAGTAAGCGCTCAATAAATACGATTGAATGAATGAATAAGCGCTTAAAAATACTATTATTATCGGAGAAGCAGCGTGGCTCAGTGGAAAGAGCACGGGCTTTGGAGTCAGAGGTCGTGGGTTCAAATCCCGGCTCCGCCAACTGTGAGCTGTGTGACTTTGGGCAAGTCATTTCACTTCTCTGTGCCTCAGTTACCTCGTGTAAAACGGGGATTAAAACTGTGAGCCCTCCGTGGGACAACCTGATCACCTTGTAACCTCCCCAGCGCTTAGAACAGTGCTTTGCATACAGTAAGCGCTTAACAAATATCATTATTATTATTATTATTATTATTATTAGAGCGTTCGGGGCCCCCGCCTCTTCTCTTGTGCTTCCCGCGCCCCCTGCTGGCCTCCAGGTGGAATTGCCGCTGGGCGGGTTTGCTTCGAGATCAATCGAATTGATTAATAAGGATAATAATAATAATTATAATAATAATAATGGCATTTGTTAGGCCCTTACTATGTGCAAAGCACTGTTCTAAGCGCTGGGGGGATACAAGGTGATCAGGTTGTCCCGCATGGGGCTCACAGTCTTCATCCCCATTTTAGGGATGAGGTAACTGAGGCTCCGAGAAGTTAAGTGACTTGCCCAAGGTCACACAGCAGATACGTGGTGGAGTCGGAGTTCGAACCCATGACTTCTGACTCCAAAGCCCGTGCTCTTTCCACTGAGCCACGCTGCTCCCTATTTATTAAGCACTTACTATGTGCCGAGCACTGTTGAGCGCTTACTCTGTTCAGAACACTGTACTCAGTTCTTGGGAGAGTGTACTATAACAGTACCATGATGTTACAGTCTAGAGGGAGTGGTATTTATTAAGTGGTTACTATCTGTACTATGTACTATCTGTACTATCAAGCTCTGTACTATGTTCTGGGGTAGACACAAGTTGACCACGTCCCCTATGGGTTTATAATTTAAGTTGGAAGGTGATCACTTCACTTCTCTGGGCCTCAGTTACCCCATCTGTAGGATGGGGATTAAAGCTGTGAGCCCCACGTGGGGCAACTTGATTCTTGTATCTACTCCAGTGCATAGAACAGTGTTTGGCACATAGTAAGGTAGGGATTGTCTCCATCTGTTGCCGAACTGTACTTTCCAAGCGCTTAGTACAGTGCTCTGCACATAGTAAGCGCTCAATAAATAAAATAAAGAAGCAGCGTGGTTCAGTGGAAAGAGCACGGGCTTTGGAGTCAGAGGTCGTGGGTTCAAACTCTGGCTCTGCCACTTGTCAGCTGTGTGACTTTGGGCAAGTCACTTAACTTCTTTGGACCTCAGTTACCTCATCTGTAAACTGAGGATTAAGACTGTGAGCCCCCCGTGGGACAACCTGATCACCTTGTAACCTCCCCAGCACTAAGAACAGTGCTTTGCACATAATAAGCGCTTAATAAATGCTATTATAAAAAATAAATACGATTGAATGAATAAATGAATGAACAGGCATTGAATCCCCATGTTACAGATGAGGGAACTGAAGCCTAGAGAAGTGAAGTGACTTGCCTGAGATCAAGCAGCAGCCAAGTGGCCGAGGCAGAATTAGAATTCATGTCCTCCCGACTCCCGGGCCCGGGTTCTATCCATTAGGCTACAGTAACTTAATGCGACCTCTAGATTTATGGCTCCAGGGTTTACCTGCCCTTGGCCAGGCGGTGCCCCTGGACCTCACCGGGCCGGAGTGGTTTGTGCTGAACCAGCTCTGCCCGCTCACCTGTCCTGCTGCCCTGCCGCTTCTCACCGCTGTGCCCACGGCTTCACAGGCCACAGGTTTGGGCGCACAGGTGAGTGGCACCACAGGAGACATGCATCTGCCTCAGCAACAACCTCCACCCTCTCCCGGGCTTCGACGGGCCTGGGGTTAGGAAAGGGAAGGTGCCGAGGGGAGGGGGGGTACCTTCTCCTTGGGGGTGGGGGTCTTCTTTCTCTGTAAATTGGCCAGCCTGCATGCCCCTCCCCCAGTCATGAAGCCCCCCACGCCCCCACCCCACCCCATGGTTGCTCCACTGTTGCCTGGCATGTGGGAGTACTCTCTTTACCAACGAATCTGGGAGCGGGGCCAACTTCCTTACCTGCTGTACTCCCATGCCACTGGGTCAATAATAATAATAATAATAATGATAATGTGTGGTATTTTTTAAGCACTTACTATGTGCCAGGCACTGTACTAAGCACTGGGGTAGATACAAGGTAACTGGGTTGGACGCAGTCCCTGTCCCACATGGGGCTCACAGTCTTCATCTCCATTTAACAGATGAGGGAACTGAGGCCCAGAGAAGTGAAGTGACTTGCCCAAGCTCACCCAGCAGACAAGTGGCGGAGCCGAGATTAGAACCCATGTCCTTCTGACTTCAGGCCCGGGCTCTATCCACTAGGCCATGCTGCGTCTCAAAAATTCTGGGGATGGGGGCGGCTGTACCAGTTTGGGGAATAGCGCTCCCCCTTCTCCCCTCACAATGAGAGGGAGGGTGGGCGAGGCCATTGGGCCCTTCTTAGCTTCCAGTGGTCCTTCCACCACCCAGAAACTCGATGTCACAACGGGGGACCACAGCAATCCAAAGGAGTTTATTGTCTGGACACCAACGATTACAAAACACCCACTCACGCTGAGACCAAACATGGAGTGAACATGGAATGAGGAGCAGGGCAAGACTGCGGGGGGTGGGACTCTGGGGGAAGAGGCGTTTTTCATGCTTGCAGAAGGATGGGTGCAAGGTGACCCTGCAGGATGAACGGACCCCCACCGCTCCCCGTACTAGACTGGACCAAGAGTTGAGATGGGGCCTCCCTCCCAGCATCACACCTGAGCCCGAGACGGGACCCTCACCCCTGTCCATGCTTAGCTGAATCTGCCCGGGGTCCCTGTTGTGACCGTCAATCAATGATATTTCCTGAGAGCTTACGGCATATACAACACTGTTCTAAGTACTTGGGACTGTTCATTACAACAAAGTTGACCTCAAGGGATCATCCATAACAGCCCCCCTGCCCTAGCCAAGCTCGAACATAATCCCCCCAGAGTCTCGCTGCTTTTTCTGCCCCGTTCTGCTGTGTGTGGGTGTGTGCGGTGGGAGGAGTGACAAGTGCGCTCTGGTTTAACACTCCTCCTTCCTCAAGTAGTCCCCTGGGGACCACCCCGACCAGCCCCCAAAGCCCTACAGCTCTCAGAGAAGGTCTCTTCCCAAAGCTCCCAGCTACACCCTCAAGGGTGCAGCTATTATGGCCACTGTTCTTCTTGCCTCATCCTCGGCAGGTGGGAGACGCCTTCAATCCGGAGTCCGGTAGAGTTGCCGGGAGACGCGGCTCTAAGTTACCTGCCAGTTTGGGTGCTCTCCATGCCCTCTCCCTCATCCCTTATACTTCCCCTGGCCCTGCTGACATCTTTGCCTGGGGTAGGAATAGTGGCTGGGGAGAGGGAGGGTCCCCTGCATGTTGCCAACTTATACTTCCCAAGCGCTTAGTACAGTGCTCTGCACACAGTAAGCGCTCAATAAATACGATTGATGATGATGATCCCATCGAGGCCAGGGGCTGGCTTTGAGGCCTCCTAGATTCACAGCTTGGTCAGGGGCATCAGAACCTTGGCACGGGAACTTGGTGGGCTGTGCACCCCCTCTCACTCTAGGTGCCCAGCCCACCCACCTCCAACAAGAATGTGCCAAGAGGCCCGGATTCCGCTAGTTGTCTCCGGCGTCCAGAGGGAGAATCATGGCTGGGCGACACCGCTCCCACCCTCTCTTCTTGGGGGCAATTCAGCGGCAGGTTCAGTTCACCCAGTGGGGAAACTGCCATACTGCCATCTATCCCTGGGCAAGGGACCCCTCCGTGGGCCAGAGTGGGCAGCTGCCTTGGCTTCTAAAGCCCCGTGGTCATTCCGTGCCCTTGCCCTGCCCCAGCCAGCTGTAGTGAAGGGCCTGAAACACATCCTCGGGCTTCATAAAAAGGAGGGAAGGCCCGATCTGGGCTCCTGTCTGGTAGCGGGACTCCTTCCACGTGGGGCTGAGCTCTGTGCCCATGGAGGCCCGAGGCCCGAGCACTGCAGGGTCATGTGGTGGGGCGGAGGCCGAGGGAGAAAGGGGGCCACCTTTGCCCAGGGTGGGGTCGAAGCAGAGATTGGGGTGGGGATGTGGGGCTGAGGCCTCTCTGCAGTCCGAGCTCTGGGCGGGAAGGACCAGGGCCAGAAATGGGTGGCGGGAACGCATTGGCAAGTGTCGATCCGCTCTCCCCTGGTCCGGAAACCAAGCCGCTTCACTGGAATCCCAGCCGGGGGTCCGCTAACACCCTGCGTGGCCCCTGCGCCCTCACGCCAGCCTCCCCATCCAAACTCGCTTTGGGGCGGGGGTCCCTCTCCAGGGATGGGGGTGGGGGTTCGAGCCCATCGCTGCCACCTTAGGTGGGCAGCGTGCCTTCGGAGACGGTGCCCCCTGCCCCACTGATGACGAAGCTGTGGGCGTTGGGCACGAGCAAGGCCGGGGGTCCTGCCTCAGGATCCTGAGGCTCCTCACCCCCCGACTCGTGCAAGCAAGCCTCTTGGCTGCCATGGTCAGAGCTGGGGTCCGAGCCAGGGTTGCTGTCCCGCAGTGGTAGCAAAGCCCGGGGGTGGACGGGTCCGTCGCCACCACCGCCGCTGTCCTGCGGCTCCAGGGAGTGCTGCCGGCGGCTGTGCCGGTGGGCGCCCACGTCCTTCCGTGGCTCGTCGAAGCTCAGGGAGAAGGTGACTGTACCGCTGCCGAAGATGACCTTCTGCTTGGAGCGGGGTGGTGGGGGCGGTGGCACCCCCTGCTGCGGGGCAGGTGGCCCCTGAGACCCCAGCGGGGGTGGGACCCCCTGCTGCTGCTGCTGCTCGGGATGCCCGGTGGCCTCCTCGGTGTTGCTCTTGGTGCTGATGGACGAGGACGGCGTGGAGCCCGAGGAGCCGCCCAGGCTGCCGGCCCGCCGACGGGACAGGTTGCTGCGACGCAGGGTCGCCCGGGCGGCCACCTTGAAGGCGTGGGCGGCCGTGCTGCAGCGCACCTCCTCGATGGTGTTGCGGGCAGGCTTGAAGAGGATGATGTAGACCTTGTTGAAGAAGATGCAGGCCAGCAGGCCGAAGCTGGCCGCCAGGATGGCGATGACCTCCACGGCCGACACGAACTTGCCGTAGGTGCTGGCGTAGGCGGGGATGAAGGAGATCCAGACGATGAAGAAGATGAGCATGCTGAACGTGATGAACTTGGCCTCGTTGAAGTTCTCGGGCAGCTTCCGCGACTTGAAGGCGAAGAAGAAGCAGACGGCCGCCAGCAGGCAGGTGTAGCCTATCAGGAAGCCCAGCGCCATGAGGGAGCCCTCGTGGCAGGTGATGAAGATGATCTCGTCCTCGAGCTCGTGGTTGCGGTAGCTGGACGGGGGTGCGGTGTACAGCCAGATGGCACAGATGACCACCTGCACCAAGGTGCAGAGGAAGACCAGCAGGAACTGCAGATTCAGGCCCCACCACTTGCGGTGCAGGCCCGTGGGGATCTTGGCCTCGAAGGCCAGCAGCACGCGGTTGGTCTTGACCAGGATGCAGGACACGCAGAGCACGAAGCTGGTGCCGAAGGCCGGCTGTCTCAGCCGGCAGGTCCAGTCCCGCGGCTCGCCGATGAAGAACAGGGAGCTGGAGAAGCAGCAGAGCAGGGAGAAGAGCAGGAGGTAGGACAGTTCGCGGTTGGTGGCCTTGACGATGGGCGTGTTGCGGAATTTGAGGAAGACGCCCAGCACGAAGGACGTCAGAAAGATGCCCAGCACGGCGAAGAGGGTCAGGGCGATCCCGAAGGGTTCGGTCCAGGACAGGAACTCGATCTGCTTGGCGACGCACGAGGTGTGATTCGCGTTGGACCAGGAGTCGTCGGGACACTTGTCGCAGGCGCTCGCATCTGCAGGGCGTTGGAGGGGATCGGGGGTTGGGTCGGGGATCGGAGCTTGAGTGGCGGTGTCCCCCATCCCCACTGTACGTTCCTCACTACCCCCAGTCCTCCCTCCCAGAACCCCAACATCACACCGGCCTGCTCCGTTCCCCGTGTCTCTCCTCAAAACCGTCCGAACCACCATCCGCGTTTCTGTGAAGGTTAGCATGGGTGAGGGTGGCGGGGACTCTGTGTGTGTGTATGTGTGTGTGTGTGTGTGTGTGTGTGTATAGTCTGTGTCTCTGGGTGTGTGTGGACCACTGTGTTTTTGTGCAGCTAGTTCCTGAAAGAGAGAGAGAGAGAGAAAGAGGGAGAGAGAGAGAAAGTGTGTGTTTATGTGTGTGTTGTGTGTGTATGTATCAGGAACTTGTCCCCCATGGGGTAGGTGTTTCAGCACCTATTGCTACAATTCCAGGCCCCAACTCCCAGGCCCCCAGCCTCTGTTTCCCCACCTCTTTGCTCAGTCCCCACCCCTTACCAGTTTCCCCGCTGTACTCGCCATCCGGGCACTCCACGCACTCGAAGCAGCAGGTGGGCTCACCCTCGATGATCCCTTTCCGGGTGCCCGCCAGGCAGTCCCGGCTGCAGTTGGAGAACGGCACCTTGGAGGGATGGAAGGGGAGGTGGGGGAGAGCTGCGGCGGCCAGCCAGACCCCAGACCAGCCTCAGCCCGGATCCCCACGATCCCTCCGGAGAAGGCCGGAAACTCCAGCAAATGGGAAGCGGCATGGCCTGCTGGACTGTGCACCGGCTTGGGAGGCAGAGGACCTGGGTTCTAATCCTGGCTTCCCCGCTTACCTCCTCTAGACTGTCAACTCAACATGGGCAGGGAATGTGTCTGTTATATTGTTGTACTATCTCTCCCAAGCACTTGGGTCAGTGCTCTGCACACCAAGGTATGTGCTCAATATATGTGATTGATTGTGTGACCTTGAGCAAGTCACTTCTCTGAGCCTCAGTTTCCTCACCTGTAAAATGGGAACTCCATACCCCTTCTCCTTCCTACTTGACTGCGAGGCCCACGTGGGGCAGGGACTGTGTCCAACCTCATTAACTTGTATCTATGCTGGGAAGCAGCGTGACTCAGTGGAAAGAGCGTGGGCTTGAGTCACGGGTTCAGTCAGAGGTCTTGGGTTCAATTTCCGGCTCTGCCAATATTTTTTTAATGGCATTTATTAAACGCTTATTCTGTGCAAAGCACTGTTTTAGGTGCTGGGGAGGTTACAAGGTGATCAGGTTGTCCCATGTGGGGCTCACAGTCTTCATCCCTATTTTACAGATAAGGTCACTGAGGCCCAGAGAAGTGAAGTGACTTGCCCAAAGTCACACAGCTGACAATTGGTGGAGCCGGAATTTGAACCCGTGACCTCTGACTCCAAAGCCCGTGCTCTTTCCACTGAGCCATGCTGCTTCTCAATTGTCAGCTGGGAGACTTTGGGCAAGTCACTTAACTTATCTGTGCCTCAGTTACCTCATCTATAAAATGGGGATTAAATACTGTGAGTCCCAGGTGGGACAACCTGATCACCTTGTATCCCCCTAGCGCTTAGAACAGTGCTTTGCTCATAGTAAGCACTTAACAAATACCATTATCATTATTATTATTATTATTATTATTACCCCAGTGTTTAGAACAGGGCTTGACACATAGTACGTGCTTAACAAATACAATATATAGCTATCAAGATATAGACCTAGATACATGGCTGTACACATATCTATCTATCTATCTGTATATGTAGAATAGGGAATGTGTCTGTTTACTGTTATACTGTACTCTCCCAAGTGCTTAGTACAGTGCTCTGCACACAGAAAGTGCTCAATAAATATGATTAAGATTGAATCTATCTTTTGATCTAATTTATTGAATGTATCAAATCTGTTGTATAGGGGATCTCCTGGCATCTCCAGGGCAGGGCCAGCTTTCGCTCCTCTCTGCTGCCCGTGTTGGTCAGTAAGTGGTGCCGAGGCCCTGCAGCACACAGTCCAGTTGAGCATGAATCGATCTATCTTATTTATCTTTCTATCTAATTTATTGAATGTATCAAATCTATTGTATAGGGGATCTCCTGGCATCTCCAGGGCAGGGCCAGTTTTCGCTTCTCTGTGCTGCCCGTGTTGGTCAGTAAGTGGTGCCGAGGCCCTGCAGCACACGGTCCAGGTGAGCAGGAAAGGGCCGTTCTCCAGCCTTGTTGCAGTACGCCCTCGGCCCCCGGGAAGCCTGGCTCCTCCGCGGCTCCACCCTCTCCGGCCCCAGCGTCCCGGATGTCAAAGGCCTGGGACACGCGATCACCACCCCGTACTCCGCCGAACCCCCGTCGCCCTCCTCTGTGCCTGTGGTCCCCAGGAGGAACCGGTCTCTCACCAAGCCAGGCCCTTGGCCCTGATGGTCGGGTTGGGCTCCAGCTCCCCTTAGGTTGGAGGAGAGATCGGAGGGTGGGGGGCCCGTACCTCCCGGGAGAAGCCGCTCCACAGGATTTTGTTCTCGTTGACGAAGAGCCGTTCCCCCTTGCGGGCATACACGTTGTAGTAGCCGACCTCCTCGAACTCAATGGAGCCGTCCAGCGGGGACAGATGCCAGTTGATGATGGAGTAGTTCCCCACCAGGTCTCCAAACTCGTCAAAGTCCACCTGCTCGCCCATGTTGCTGGTGAAGTTCAGGTGCCGCAGGTGTTTTAGCACCTGGGGGAGAAAGGGAGGGGAAGAGGAGGGATGCCTCGAGGACTCACTACCCCCACTCCCCTCCCCCAGGCCCCGGCCAGTCCTCCAGCCCCCTACACTGGCTCGGGGCAGCACGGGGGCTGGGAGGGCCAGGTTCTTGTCCCAACTCTGCTGGGTGACCTTGGATGGGACACCGACCCTCTCTGGACCCCCGTTTCCTCTCTCCCTGTGCTCCCTGCGCTCCCTGCCTCACAGGGATGCGGAGAGGTTGAAATGGGGACTAAGTCAGTCAGTCAGTCAGTCATACGTTTGAGCACTTACCATGTGGCAGAGTATTTGTTAATGATGTGCATTTAGCTTTAATTCTATTTGTTCTGACGTCTTGATACCTGTCCACTTGTTTTGTTTTGTCATCTGTCTCCCCCTTCTAGACTGTGAGCCCATCGTTGGGTAGGAGCCGTCTCTATATGTTGCCAACTTGTACTTCCCAAGCGCTTAGTACAGTGCTCTGCACACAGTAAGCCCTCACAATTGAATGAATGAGTATTTAACTAGGTGATTGGGGGAGTACAATACAAAAATATAACAGAAACATTCCCTGTCCAAAACGAGCTTAAAGCCTGGAGGCGAAAGAGCTTTGGTGGAATCGAAAGGGCCAAACGCAAGGTGTGATTAAATCCAGGTGGGTTTAGGCTATGCCCAGTCCCTATCCACAATGCCCGGCTCTTACCCACTGCATCATGTGCCCCCCTGCAGCTTCTCCATCCCTCCCGCCTCTACCTTCGGCTCCTTGCCCCTATCCATCATGTCCCACTCGCTTCTTCCCACCATGCTTTGCCCTTACCAGCCCCTCCTGCCTCTTCCCATCATGTTCTGGCCATGCCAGCCACCACTTCCACCTTAGCCAACTCTTCCCGCCACTCCTTAGCCCTGCCCATCGTGCCCCACCCCTACCTGCCACGCCTCCACCTTCTTGATGTCTGCGCAGGAGCCGTTGGTGAAGAGCCCATGCCCGGGGGTGCAGGTGAAGATGTTCTGCAATGCGTGGGCGATGGAGTATACGGCCAGGTAGACGTTGTAGGAGATGCGCAGGTGAGTGTAGTCCAGGTATGGGGTCTCCACTCCAGTGAGGTTCTCATGGCCAGTGCACGGCGGGCGGAATGAGGCCGAGCTATTACCAGGCCCAGCGCCGCCGGCCTCTCGGACCTTGAGGAAGGGGTCCGGGGCCAGGGGTCCCTTGGGACCTTCGGGGAGGTGGCAGTTGAAGGTCTCCTCCCAGAATTCCCTGGTGAATCCATTGTGGGGCGACCTACGGGGATGGACCTTCTGCAGGAACTGGCGGAAGCCGGGGATCTGGCCGGCCTTGAGGGCGAAGCCGATGGTGCCGCCGATGACGTGAAAGAACTCGGGCATGGCGATGAGGGACGAGCTGGCCCAGGCCTCGCTGGCCAGCCAGATGCGGCCAGTGATGTTGCGCCGGACGATCTCTTTGATGAGCGGCTCCAGGTCGGGGCCGCTGGAGAAGACCACGATGACCTTGGCCGTGGAGTTCTGAATGACCTCCACGGCCTGCTGGATCTCGTCCTCGTCCGAGTACTGGGAGATGAGCTCGCTGAAGTCGATGCAGATGTCCCGCTCCTCGGCCTCCTCGCGGAACTTCTCGATGCCCGGGCGGCCGTAGTCGTCGTCGGCCGCGATGGTGCCCACCCAGTTCCAGCGGAAGTGCTCGATGATGTCGGCCATGGCGGTGGCCTGGTGCTCGTCGTTGGGGATGGTGCGCAGGAAGGACTTGAACTGGTTCTTGTTGCTCAGGAGCCTGCTGGAGGAGGCGTAGCTCACCTGCAGAGAAGCCGGGTGAGGCAGGTGGGTTGGGAGAGGGACGGGGGATTCTCCCCTCACGCCCCCCCCGAGTGTGGATGAATCAGAATGGTGGGGGGTGATGGGGGTGGGGGGCGATGGGCTAACACCCTACTTTGGGCTGCTCCAGTCCAGCTCAAAAACTCGGTGGGATTGGAACTCGGGATGAACGAGGCTGGGATGAATGGTGCAGACAGTGGTGGGGATACCGGTTTCTGCCTCACCCTCACCTCTCCCTCCTCTGCCAAACTGGGCCCCCATGGGCTCAGTGTCTCAGACTCTCAGGATGACTGGGCCACTGGCTGGGGCAGGGGACGGTCTCACTGCTGGGAAAAGTCAGGGGACGAGATGACGAAGGGTCAGGAGTGGGGGAAGAAGGAAGACTTGTCTTCTTGGAGGGCAATCTTTTTTTTATGGTATTTGTTAAGGGCATACTATGGGCCAGACACTGTACTAAGCCCTGGGGCAGATACGAGGTAATCAGGTTGGACACAGTCCATGTCCCACATGGGGCTCACAGTCTCAATCTCCATCATACAAATGAGGGAACAGAGGCACAGATGAGTCAAGTGACTTACCCAGCAGACAAGCGGTAGAGCTGGGATTAGAACCCAGACCTCTGAATCCCAGGCCTGTGCTCTTTCCACTAGGTCAGGCTGCTTCCTCTGTCTTTGTAGGACTCCTCCCTGTGTCCTCTGCTTCTCACTCTTTCCCCCATCCCACCACTCTAGCTAGGGGTCTCTGGAGACCAGGGACTCCTTTATTTGTTGGTTTTGGCCTCTGTGAACTTGAGAGAGGACCAGAGTGTCCACTTGCCTAGTTTTCTACTGGACATTCTGGTTTTCAGCTGCTTTCACACATATAAAAAAGTGTGTGGGGGCGGGGGGGATGTATATGTCTGGTATTCTCGAGCAGCTGAATGGCCTAGTGGAAAGAACATGGGTCTGGGCTCTGCTTCTGGCTGACTGGGTAACCTTAGGCAAGTCACCGAACCTCTCTGTGCCTCTGTTTCCTCCTCTGTAAAATGGGGATGAGCTCCCTGCTTTCTCTCCCTCTTAGACTGGGAGTCTCCCCCTTTTAGACTGTGAGCCCACTGTTGGGTAGGGACTGTCTCTATGTGATACCAATTTGTACTTCCCAAGCGCTTAGTACAGTGCTCTGCACATAGTAAGCGCTCAATAAATACGATTGATTGATTGATTGATTGATTGATTGAGTCCTGACTGGGGCAGGAACTGTGCCTGATCTGCATATGCTGTTTCGACCCCAGCACTTAGCACCGTGTTTTTAGCACATAGAAAATGCTCAATCAAGACCTCCATTAGAACTGGCCACCCCAGTGATGGCCATCAGGCCTAGCTGCCTGTAGTCTCCCCAGTGTCCACGGTGGTGGGCGGGGGAGGGAGGGAATGAGGAGGGATGGAGGGGGTTCGTGGTTGTGGTTGCGACAGGGGGCGGGGGGAAGAAGGGGTGGAGACAAGTACTTTGTAGCAGCTGAGCTGAGAGGCCTCAGCGGTGCCACTGAAAACTCTGGGTGAGCGTGACCCAGTGTTGTGACATTGCTCTGGAATGTGTACCAAACACGTCCGGTGTCGGCCTCCAGGCCCCCAGGGTGGGCCCGCCCTCCAAGCAACCCCAGTACAACACAAACCCACCCCTGTGGTGTCGTTCCCCTCGTGACCCCTGAACCCCACAAGAAGTAACCTCCAGCATCCCTGTCCTCATTCCCTTAAACCCCTCAAACTGTCATTCTTCCCCCTATACCCCTGTGGCCTCACCTTCAATAATAATAATAATAGCTGTGGTATTTGTTTAGCGCTTACTATATGCCAGGCACTGTACTAAGCGCTGGGGGGAGACAAGCAAATCAGATTGGACACATTCCCTGTCCCACATGGGCCTCACCGTCTCAATCTTCATTATTCAGATGAGGGAGCTGAGGCACAGAGAAGTCAAGTGGCTTGCCCACAGTCACACAGCAGACAAGTGTGCTGTAGAGAAGCAGCGTGGCTCAATGGAAAGATCATGGGCCTGAGAGTCAGAGGTCATGGGTTCAAATCCCGGCTCCGCCAGTTGTCAGCTGTGTAACTTTGGGCAAGTCACTTCACTTCTCTGCGCCTCATCTGTAAAATGGGGATGAAGACTGTGAGCCCCAGGTGGGACAACCTGATTATCTTGTATCCTCCCCAGCGCTTAGAACAGTGCTTGGCACATAGTAAGCGCTTAAGAAATACCAACATTATTATTATTATTATTATTAAGTGGTAGAGCTGAGATTAGAAGCCATGATTTCTGACCCCCAAGCCCATATGCTATCTACTCTTCTATGCTGCGTCTATCCCATCCCCATTAAGCATCCCCTCCCCTAGGCTCTCTGGACTTCCTGGCACCCCCTTCTCTCCCTTTCCTGCAGCCCTGTTCATCACCCCTCAGCCAGTCTTTCTCTCCTTCCCCTAATGCCCCATGTCTGCCCATTCTCTTCCATGAGTCCCCAGCCCCCTGACTTCCCCAACTAATCCTTAGCCCCAGAGAAGCAATGCGGTTTAATGGATAGAGCATGGGTCTGGAAGTTGGAAGGACATGGGTTCTAATACCGGCTCTGCCCCTTGTCCGCTGTGTGACCCTGGGCAAGTCACTTAGCTTCTCTGGGCCTCAATTACCTCATCTGTAAAATGGGGATTAAGAGTGTGAGCCCCAGGTGGGACAGGGACTGTGCCCAACCTGATTAACTTGTATCTACCCGCTTAGAACGGTGTTTGGCACATAGTAAGCACCTAACAAATACCATAATTACTATTATTATTAAGACCCCCAGTCCCCTCCGTGATTCCCCACCTCAAATGACCTCTGCAGTCATCCCTCACACCCCACCCCGACCAGTTCTCCCCCGGCCCAGATCCCAGCGGCCCAGCACCTGAGGGATGTAGAAGAGGCCCAGCAGATTGGCCACGGCGGTGGAGACCCCTGAACCCGTGGCACCCACCACGGCGATGGTGGAGGGGATGTGCTCAGAGCAGTTGCAGAATTCATCCAAGTTGAGCGAGTCGATCTTGTTCTGCGCCACGAAGCTCAGCGTGGCCTCCAGCGCTTTGGACACGGTGTTGCACGTGTCGAAAATGCGGTAACCCAGGGTCATGTTGGGCAGCAGGGCCGGGCTGCTGTTGATCTCCTCGATGGCGAAGATCATGGCCTGCAGCCAGCGGAACCCCCGGAAGTTATACCTGGGGGAGACAGAGCCGGGGGAGGGCCAGCCTTATTTTTCTTGGGCTTGTGTCTGTGTGAACTGAGGGGTAAGTGTGCTTGGCTGGGGGCTCAAGGGGTGCGGGGGGGATCACAGAGCAACAAAGATGTTCATTCATTCGTTCACTCATTCAATCGTATTTATTGAGTGCTTACTGTGTGCGGAGCACTGTACTAAGCACTTGGAAAGTACAATTCAGTAATAAAGAGAGACAGTCCCTGCCCAAAAGATGTGTCTTTTAAGCAAGAAAAATAAGGGGAAGCAGCATGGCCTAGGGGAAAGAGCATAAGCCAGAGAGTCAGAAGACCTGAGCTTTAGTCCCAATTCTACCTCTGGCCTGCAGGATGACTTGGGCAAGTCACTTTACCTCTCTGATCCTCCATTTCCTCCCCTATTAAATGGGGAGAAGATTCCTGTTTTCTCTCCCTCTTAGACCGTGAGCGATTTGCAGGGAAGGGCCTGCGTCCGAACAGATTATCCCGTACCCACCCTGGCACTGCCTCATAGGAAGCGCTCAGTAAATACCATCAAGAGGAGAAGGTGCCACGTCCCGAAAGGATCCTGACCTGATACATTCCACCGACTCGGGCCGCGACTTTAGATCCTGGTCCTTGGCGGCCACGCCGAAGTGGATGGGGAAGAGGCCGCCCAGGATGATGTCTCCTTTCTTCTGTGCACGTTGGTCCGGCCCGTAGGCGGACAGGGCCCAGGGGAATGCCGCCAGAACCAGCCAGCACCCGAACCGGGTCATGGTGCCCCTGGGGTCCAGGGGTTGCGGCCACCCTGCTCTTCACCGGGAGCCTCTCATATCCCCCGGGGGGTTGGGCGGACCAGCTGGGGGTCCCAGGCGATCCTCCTCCTAGCTCCGGGCAGGCCTCGTGAGCCTCCCGGTCTTGGTTCCTTCGGCAGTGACGTCGGATCCAGCCCAGTGAGGTTACCCCTGTAACAGAGAGGTATGTGTATTCTTTCATTTGTCCATTCAGTCACATTTATTGAGCACTTACTGTTTTGCACAGCTCTGTACTAAGCGCTTGGAGTGGATGATGTACCAAAAAACGGACACATTCGCTGCCCATCTTGAGCTTACAGTCTAGAGGGGAGATAGACATTAGGGGCTGGACCCCGCTGGACACCACCACCTCCTCTGTGGCCCCTTCCCGATGCCCACCTGACCCCTGGTCAAATACCCACTACATTCCAGACCAGAGGCTCTTCGAGGGTAGCGACCATGTCTACTAACTCTACTGTACTTTTCCAAGTGCTTAGTACAGTGCTCTGTGCCCAGGAGACTGAAAGCTCTTTAAGGGCATTTTTTTTAAAATAGTATTTGTTAAGTGCTCACTATGTGCCAGGCACTATACTCAGTGCTGAGGTAGATGCAAACTAACAATAATAATGGCATTTATTAAGCGCTTACTATGTGCAAAGCTCTGTTCTAATCTGGTTGGACACAGTCTCTGTCTCCCATGGGGTTCACAGTCTTAATCCCCGTTTCATAGATGAGGTAACCGAGGCATAGAGAAGTTAAATGACTTGTCCAAGGTCACAGAGCAGGCAAGTAGTAGAGCTGAGATTAGGTCAGATCCTTCTGACTCTCAGACCTGTGCTCTGAAGCAGCATGGCTCAGTGGAAAGAGCCCGGGCTTGGGAGTCAGAGGTCATGGGTTCTAATTCCTGCTCTGCCACTTGTCAGCTGTGTGATTTTGGGCAAGTTCACTTAACTTCTCTGTGCCTCAGTTACCTCATCTGTAAAATGGGGATTAAGACTGTGAGCCCCATGTGGGACAACCTGATAACCTCGTATCCCCCCCCCAGCGCTTAGAACAGTGCTTCGCACATAGTAAGTGCTTAACAAATACCATTATTATTATTATTATTATTATTCCCATGAACTGGATCTACTAACTCTATTGAACTCTCCCAAGCACTCAGTACACTAACTCTATTGTATTTGCCCAAGTGCTTAGCACAGTGCTCTGTGCACGATAGGCACTGAGTACTTACTTCTAATTGAATGGCAGTAGCATCTCAGGTTCTAGCTTTGTCCCAGATAGAAAGGGATCTAGTGGTACGTGAATTTTTGGGGGGCGCTGGGTGAGAGCGGACAGGGACTGTATCTGACCTGATTAACCTGTATCTACCCCAGCACTTAGAAGAGTGCTTGACACATAGTGAGTGCTTAACAAGTACAATGACAATAATCAATCAATCAATGGTATTTATTTAATAAATACTATAACAGTAAACGAATAAATGGGATATACTGAGTGCTTACTGTGTATAATAATAATAAAACTGTAGCAATAAAAATGAGACAACTGATGTGAAAAATGCTTTGAGAAAGTAAGAATGCTCTACAGTTTCCGTTCTAACTCTAAATGTATGCTCTCTGAAGGTTCATAGGTGAGTGGGAATTTGTTCCAGGAGGAAGAAAGCCCCGGGCAATAATGCCATCTGCTTCCAAAGTAATCCAGGTTCCCTCTGGGCCACTTCAGGCCACTTTGGGTGCGTGCATAGATAGGAAGCAGGAAGGGTTGGGGATAAAGGGGGATTTGATCTGCCCACGGAAGGCAGAGTTAATCCTACCTAATGAGCTTGGAAACCCACCCTGTGCTCAGCGCCCAGCTCCCGTCCTCCCAAAAGAAAGATGATTCTCTGAAATGCAAATCAAAGCCTCTCCCTGTAGGGGCTAGGGAGTGCCCGGGAGGAGCGGTCACCGGGGAACCGGGTGAATGGGTGGGTTGAACCGAGATGACCCCAACACCCTCCCTTCCTTCCGAACTGACCCCAACCAGGGGCAGAGGACCCCAAGGGCCCTGGCCTCAGCTGACTCTTCCAGCCACTCTCCCGGTGCCCAGGACGTTCCGCCCCGGGGGCAACAGCTGCCCATCTCACTCTTGTCTCCGAGGTGAGGGGAATCGCTCACCATCCATCTGCCTTCATTAGAGGACGCCGTGCTGACTCTTACCTTCCAGTCACAGCCACAGCTTCGGTTTTCTGCAAACCTTCCAAGGGTCCAGATTATATTCCCTCCCAGGGGTCTTCTCCCCTTCCCAGCCCTCCACCTCTACCCTCACCTCTCGTCTCCCAGGCCAGTCATGCTTAATTGCCCAGGAGTTTCCGGAAAGGCAGTGCTACCTAATGAAAGGAGCCAGCAGGGCCAATTTCTAGTCCTAGCTATACCACTGGCCAACTGTGTGGCCTTGGGCAAATCATGGAACCTTTCTGGGCCTCAGTTTCCACATCTGAAATATGGGAAGCAGATGCCTGCTCGCCCTCCCTCAGACTGTGAACCCTGAGTAGGACAGAGACTTACCACATTTCTAGCCCGGTGCTAAGCACCTAAATCCAATGCTAAGCAGAGAAGCAGTGTGGCTTAGTGGATAGAGCAAGAGCCTGGGTGTCAGAAGGAGCTGGGTTCTCATCCTGGCTTCACCACATGTCTGCTGTGTGACCTTGGGCAAGTCATTTAACTTCTCTGGGCCCGAGTTACCTCATCTATAAATTGAGTGTGAGCTCCATTTGGGACAGGGATTTTGTCCAACCTGGTTTGCTTGTATCCACTCTAGTGCTTAATGCAGTAAGAGCTTACATATTAAGCTCTTAACAAACACCACAATTATTATTAAGTCCATAGTAAGTGCTTATTAATCACCATAATGAATTAGGCACTAGGACTTTGTTTAGAACGGGTTCAGACAATAATAATAATAATTGTGATATGTAAGCACCTACTATGCACCAAGCACTGTTCTAATCTCTGGAGTAGATAAAAGGTAATCAGATTAGACACAGTCCCTGTCCCACATGCTGCTCACAGTCTTAATCCCCATTTTCCAGATGAGGTAACTGAAGCACAGAGAAGTGAAGTGACTTGCCCAGCAGACAGGTGGCAGAGCCAGGATTCAAACCTATGTCCTCTGATTCCCAGACTCTTTCCACTAGGCCACACTGCTTCCTTTTGAATAAAATGCTTTTTGGCGGGAGAGCCGTCACTGGCCCCTGGGTCAGTAACGCTGCCCTCAGATCCACTGGACCCGCTTTGGCTGGGGTGGGGCTAAGGCAGGGCTAGCCCTTGGGGTCAGGGGCTCGGATTCTCTGCAAGGCTATGCAGGTCTCCGTTGTTCCCAAGACATTTCAGGCCATCGCTGACCAATGGCAAGGCTTCAGTAGGCCAAGGGGTGGAGGTGGGACAGAGCCAGGGGGAGGTTGTGGCAGACACCCCCGGCCCCACCAGGTTGGAGGGGCTACTGGACATGGGGCTCTGCCCTGAGCAGTGGGGGCAAGTAGAGGGAGGATGGGACTCCATCCCGCCCGCAAACAAGACAATGAGATCTGACACAGTTCCTGCCTTCCATCAATCAGTCGATCGTGTTTATTGAGCGTTTACTATGTACAGAGAAGCAGCGTGGCTCAGTGGAAAGAGCACAGGCTTTGGAGTCAGAGGTCATGGGTTCAAACCCCGGCTCCGCCAATTGTCAGCTGTGTGACGTTGGGCAAGTCACTTAACTTCTCTGGACCTCACTGACCTCATCTGTAAAATGGGGTTAAGACTGTGGGCCCCCTGTGGGACAACCTGATCACATTGTAACCTCCCCAGTGCTTAGAACAGTGCTCTGCACATAGTACGTGCTTAATAAATGCCATTATTATTATTATTATTATTATTATTATTATTATTATTACAGAGCGCTGTATTAAGCACTTGGGAAAGTTCAATATAAAAGAATTAGCAAATATGTTCTCTACCCATAATGAGCTTACAGTTTAGAGGATGGGGCTCACAGTCGGAGAGGGAGGGAGAACTGGCATTGATTCCCCATTTTACAGATGAGGGAACTGAGGCACTGAAAAGTTAAATGCTTGGCCTTGAGTAAACCCCAGGGAGTGATGGGGCCATTTTTGAGACCTAGACGTCTTGGGTGGGGCAGTGGGACCCCTCCTCCCCAACTCCTCCTGTCTGCTCTCTGTGAATGACCACCCAGTCCCCAGCGCTGACCAAGACGCCAGGCGTCTCCAGCTCCAGGGCCTCGGCTGGAAGGAAGGGGACCGGGGAGAGGCAGGTACCAAGGAAGGAGACACCCCTGCCCCCTGCTCCAATGCCCCCTGTGCCCTCGCAGCTGGCTACTTCCCTCCAGTGTGACTTTTGCCGGCTCCACGGCTCATTTAGCCGCGGCAATGGCCCTAATTGGGCTGGAAAAATGCAGGAGCAGAACCGCTCAGCACCTCCCCGGGGAACCAGCCGGCCGGGAAAGGCCAAGAAAGGAATGAGTAGGGGAGAAGGCGATGCAGGGGCTTATGGGTCAAACCAAAATGGGGGAAGAAGGGAGAAAGGGAGGAGGAGAGATGCGGAGGTAGGTGTGGGAGAGAAAGAGGGAAGGAAGGAGAAATGGAAGGGGAGGGAGAGAGGTGCCAAAGAATGAGGCCAGTGAGCAAGTGGAAGAGAAAGAGGAAGAGATGGGAAATAAATGGAGGAGGAAAGGCATCAAGGAAATGAAGGGAAGGGAAGAAAGCATCCAATGGGACAAGGGAAGTAAATGAAAAACAGTAAGTGTAAGGGGCTTCAGTGGGGGAAGGAACAGTGAGGGAAGGGGTTTGGCAGCAGGGAGGGGTACAGCCTCCAGACTCTCTTTCCCCACCCTCTCTCCTGAGGAGTCACCCTGGGTCTCTAGGTTGCAAGCTCGTCTCTAGACTGTAAACTCATCGTGGGCAGGAAATGTATTTATTGTTCTATTGCCCTCTCCCAAGTGCTTAGTACAGTGCTCTGCACACAGCAAGTACTTGAAAAATATGACTGAATGAATGAATGAATGGGTCAGCAAAGAGGGCCTGGTGAAGGGGTCCCAGAGGCCCAGTCCTCAGGTGAGGGGGCCTCCTTGGACCCCCCGACCCTGCATGGGGAAGCGTTTTCCCCTCCGTCAGCAGCTGGGCGGTGAGGCTGGGGGGGCCCCACCTGTCCCCAGTTGGGCCCTGACGCCGAGTGACACGCCCGCAGAGGCTCGGACTCTGGAACCACAGCTCTGCGGGCCGGGGGCACCGGAGCAGAAAGATTTCGGATTGATTTTCAGCACCCGGGCCGTGGGGCGTGGGCTGGGAAGACCTAATCTGCGGCGTCAGCAGGACGTGGTATTCTGCTTGGCCTCGGGGGGCCGGTGGCACCTGCACAGTCAGCTCGGGGGAAGCCGCCGTATCCGGCCTTCCTGTGAGGCGGAAGCCCCCAGCCCCCTCTGGCAGCACCCCTTCCTCGGGGCAAAGGGCCACCCCCAGGCACAGGCTGCCCAATGTCCAAGAACTCCAGGCTTGGGGGGTAGCAAGGATAAGAAGGCCCTGAGGATGACTCCTCTCCCCAGCCCACCCGCTTCCCTTCAATCAATCAATCAATTGATAAATGGTATTTACTGAGCGTATATTGGGGAACTGTACTAAGCACTTGGGAGAGTGAAGTGTAACAGAGTTGGTAGACACATTCCCTGCCCACATGGAGCTCAACTTCACAGCCACTACCACCACCCAAGGGACTGTTTCCGGGACTATAAATCCTAGAAGCCCACTATGGACACAAGGCTATGGCCCATGAGCCGATCTCTCCCATGACCCACTGTCACGCTGGGCTCGAGTTGGTTCTGGGACTGGGGAGACACCTAAACTAAAGAATGCCCAGCTAACTCCCTGACTCTCTGATGCTCATATCCACAGGCCCCTTGCCCCTCCAGTTGGGAGGGACCCAAAAGAGGCAGCAGAGACCCAGCAACGATGGGAGCAGGAGGGCTTCAGGGAGGGGAGGAGGGCCTGGGAATGCTGGAATTGGAGTGGACCCCAAGCAGAACAGGAGTCAGCAAGGTGTGTTGTGTGGTCTAGTGGAAAGCACAGGAGATCCTAGTTCTAGTTTCACCTCTTTCTTTGAACCGCTAGGTGATCTTAGACAAGTCATTGAATTTCTCTGGGCCTCAGTTTCCAGAATTAAAATGGGGATAATTAATTACTGCCTCTTCCGACCACACAGGGATATGCAGATAAAAGAAGATCACTTGAGTAAAAATGCTACTCTAGCCCAGTTCCAGTCCTGGGCTCTTCCCACTAGGCCATGCAGCCTCTGTTCCAGAGAAGCAGCTTGGCCTATGGATAGAGCAAAGGCCTGGGAGTTGGAGGTACCTGGGATCTAATCCTGACTGCCACTTGTCTTCTGGGTGAATTTATGCAAGTCACTTAACATCTCTGGGCCTCAGTTTTCTCAGCCCAAAAAATGGGGATTCAATACCTGTTCTCCCTCCCCCTTGGACTGTGGGACAAGGACTGTGTCTGACCTAATGATCCTGTATCTACCCCAGCCATTAGCAAAAAGTTTGGCACAGAGTAGGCGCTGAACAAATACCCCGATTCTTATTATGACTATTATTCTTGGGGTCAGCTATCCTGGTGTAGAAAGGATGCTTTTTGTGCCTTGAGGGCCAGGATGCACATGTGAGAGTGCTCACGATTTGATGCTATATTTCAGGGCACCCCATTAATGGGAAGCCCGGTGTTTCCTCTAGGACTCCTGGCAACATGCCCAGAAGTTAATGAGTGACAGGGCTGGAGCCTCTTGGAGAAACAGAGATTTAATAATTGTGGTATTTTTTAAGCACTTACTATGTGCCTGGCTTTGTACTTGCCACTGGGGGAGATAGAAGATACTCGGGTTGGACACAGTCACTGTCCTACTTAGGGCTCACAGACTTAATCCCCATTTTACAGATGAGGTAATTGAGGCACAGAGAAGTTAAGTGACTTGCCCAAGGTCACACAGCAGATAAGTGGCAGACTTGTGTCTTTTCATTCATTCATTTATTCATTCAATCGTATTTATTGAGCGCTTACTGTGTACAGAGCAGTGTACTAAGCACTTGGGAGAGTACACTATATCAATTAACAGACATATTCCTTACCCACAGCGACCTTACAGCCTAGAGGGAGTTCACAGTCTTTCGCACGCTGGCACCCAACACAGCCATGTGGATGCTCTCAAATGCTCTCTCACAGAAGACTGTAAGCTGCTTGAGAGCAGGAATTATGTCTACTAACTCTAGAGAAGCAGCATGGCCTAGTGGAAAGTACATAGGTCAGTGAATCAGAGGGCCTGGATTAAAATCCCAGCTCTGCCACTTGCCTGCTGGGCGACCTTGGACAATTTACATAACCTCTCTGTGACTCAGTTTTCTCAACTGTGCTCTCCCTTAGACCGTGAGTTCCTTGTGGGGCAGGGATTGTGTCCAATTTTATTGGATAAAGTTAAGACCCATTCCCTGCCTTCCTGTCTTCGTCTTATGCCGTCGAGTTGTCTTCGACCCATAGCGATGCCATGGACATACCTCTCCCAGAATGCCCCACCTCCACCTGCAATCCTCGTAGGAGCTTACAATTTAATGGCATGCGCTGGGAGTAGACAGGCACAAATTATTTGCCAAGTGGGAGGGTGAATGGGGTTGCACCTAGCAATAGCTAGAGTATGGAAGGATGAGAGAAAGTTAACTTTCTGTCGCTCCAGTTACAGAATTCTCTGGTACTGAGGCTCTGCTACCCGTGGACAAGATAGAGACTTGGCCTGAGATTTGATCTTTCACCCCCGTTCTCTTCTCCTGGCTAAATCTCCCCCGGGTCGCCCACCCCCGGTTCACTTCTGAACCTTGTGCCGCTGTCTGGAAAAGCACTCTCAAAATGCCAAGACCGAAACCGGCTCGAATCCACGCCTGGCTGATAACAAGAAAGGTCATGTCTCGCCAACAATTATAGGCAACAGATGTGTGTTCAGTCGATGATTCATTCAGCTGTTCCAACCTGACGAATTCATGCCACTTCCTGTTCCATCCTTATCCCCCCTCCTGCTTCCACTCTTTGGGCTCAGCGCCGGGCACTACTGTTCTCTACCTACAAGGAGCTTCCACTCTAAGAGGAAGACAGACCCAGGATGATCACAAGCAGGTAGCAGGAGTCACCTACAAGGAGACCCTTATGGCTAGGTCCCAGCCCTCTTGTGATCCTTCCCTCGAGCTACTGGGGTGTCCCTTGCCTGGAACCCTGCTGGCTGATATGCTGTGCAGGCTTCTCCCTCCAATGACCCAGAACAGACCATCCCACAGCCCTGACTCTCCCTTCCATCTCTACTCTCCTCATGACAGCATCATCCCTCCAATCTAGATGGGGGGAGACACCAAGCTATGCAGACCATGACCAGCATGACATCAATCCCAGATCTAAGATGGGGGAGGAGATGTAACTAAAAGAACCAGGATGGAATGAAAATCAGAACCAGTTTTAGATGAGCCACTACCCAGAGACACACACACAAACACACACAAACATCCCCCAACACACACTTTCTCTTTCTCACCACAAATATATTTTAGCATGTCAGCACAACACAAATTAAATATCCACAAAGTTCCCTATTCAAACGCATGCTAAATATCAACAAATTCTCTTCAGTTACATAGAGACATAAGCACCCACAAACACTCGCAGTCCTCCGCCTCACCACACACAAAATACCCACACGAACACACCCAATCGTTCCTGCCCCGGCACAGAAAGAACGCGGCCTAGTGGATAGAGCACGGCCCTGGAAATCAGAAAGACCTGGGTTCTAATCCTGACTCTGCCACTTGTCTGCTGTGTGACCTTGGGAAGTCACTTCACTTCTCTGAGCCTCAGTTCCCTCATATGTAAAATGGAGATGAAGAGCGTGAGCCCCATGTGGGACAGGGACTGCGTCCAACCTGATTAGCTTGCATCCAGCCCATTGTTTAGTACGATGCCTGGCATATAGTAGACTATGAGCTCATTGTGGGCGGGGATTGTCACTGTTTATTGTTGTACTGTATTTTTCCAAGTGCACATTACAGTGCTCCGCACACGGTAGGTGCTTAATAAATACGATTGAATGAAAGAACATAGTAAGCATTTAAATACCACATACAGAGCCTCCAATCCACACATCAACTTCCACATCGAAGGTTGGTTGGAGGTGGCGGGTCAGCGGCTTTACCAAGGTCCTGCCTGGGTCTGGGCTCCCCATCTTGGTCACCAAGTCACTGGGTACCTTCAATCCCCCTTCTCTTGGCAGGGCTGAGGGGGAGGGGAGTTGGGGCTGGCGTAAGAGCAGGTATTTTAGCCAAAGGGCTAATGATTAAGCCAGCACCTAGCCCTGATGGTAAAAAGGGATCTCAACTCTCACTCCAGCTCCCAACCCCGAACCCCAGTCCCTTGAGATTTAACCCTTCACAAGATGCTCCTTTCACCTCCCCCGACCCCCTCCCACCCCCACCACGGAGTACCCAATAAGAAGAGAAGCAGCGTGGCCTAGTTGATACAGCATAATAATAATAATAATAATAATAATAATAATAATAGTACTTGTTAATTACTATGTGCCAAGCACTGTTCTAAGCACTGGGGTAGATACAAGTTAATCAGATTGGACAGAGTCTCTGTCCCACATGGGACTCACACTCCTAATCCCCATTTTACAGATGAGGGAACTGAGGCTCAGAGAAGTGAAACAACTTCCCTGAGGTCACACAGCAGACAAATGACAGAGCCAGGATTAGAACCCATCTCCTTCTGACTCCCATTCATTCATTCATTCAATCGTATTTATTGAGCGCTTACTGTGTGCAGAGCACTGACCTAAGTGCTTGGGAAGTACAAGTCGGCAACATATAGAGACGGTCCCTACCCAACAGTGGGCTCACAACTCCCAGGCCTGGGGTCTATCCTCTAAGCCACGCTGTTTCCCCTAGAGAAGCATGGGCTTGGGAATCAGAAGGACCTGGGTTCTAGTCCCGGATCCTCCTCTTTGCTGTGTGATCTTGGGCAAGTCACTTCACTTCTCTGGGCCTCAGTTCCCTCATCTGTAAAGTGGGGATTAAGACTGTGAATCCCATGTGAGACAGGGATTGTGTCCAACCTGATTACCTTGTATGTACCCCAGCACTTACTACAGGGCCTAGCACATAGTAAGCATTTCACAAATACCATAGAAAACAAACAAACAATGGCGGGGGTCCAGACTCAGGGGATCACAGCTTTCCCGATCTTCAAAGTCCCCTAAAATCCCACTTCCTTCAGGGGCTTTTCCACGATTAATTCACAACACTCCAAGTTGCATCAACCTAACCGCCACCCTTAGCACTACATAATTTTATTCCCACAATCTGCCCATAAGTACATATGGATATTCGTTTGCATATTCAATTACTCGTTCCGCTACTTCTTCCCCATGTGCTCATAAAATTTACCTGTCCTACCCTTCTTCTTCCGCCTGCTCCCATTCTTTATTCATTATTTATGTCTATCTGTCTGTCTGTCTCCCCCACTAGACTGTAAACTTCCTGAGGGCAGGGACTTTGCCTCATAATGAGATTGTAGTCTTCCAAGGATTTAGTATGGGGTTCTCCTCAAACTCCACAGAAAGAGGGGAGTCCTGGGACTGGGTACCCTGGCTTTGGCCACACTCACTGGGGAGCACTTGGAGAATATACTTGTGTATATTTGTACATATTTATTACTCTATTTATTTTATTAATGATGTGTATATAGCTATTATTCTATTTATTCTGATGGTATTGACACCTGTCTACTTGTTTTTGTTGTCTGTCCCCCGCCTTCTAGACTGTGAGCCCGTTGTTGGCTAGGGACCATCTCTATATGTTGGCGATTTGGACTTCCCAAGCGCTTAGTGCTCTGCACACAGTAAGCGCTCAATATATACGATTGAATGAATGAACGAAAGTTCACCCTCTTGAGTCTGGTTTCTCACCCCCTCTTCGAGCCCTCACCAGGGGTGGGGAGAAGGGAGAGGAATTAGGGGAAGAAGGAGAAGCAGCATGGCCTAGAGGAAAGAGCATTGGACTGGGAGTCTGAGGATCTGGGTTCTAATCCCAGCTCTCCCAAAATGCTTGCTGTGTGATTTTGGGCAAGTTGTTTAACTTCTCCATGCCTCCGTTCTCCTGTTCTCCCTTGACTTAAGTTGGACACAGTCCCAGCTCCTCCCCTAGTCTATTGTGTGACCTTAAGCAAGTCACTTCACTTCTCTGAGCCTCAGTTACCTCATCTGTAAAATGGGGATTAAGACTGGGATTGTGCTCGACTTGATTACCTTGTATCTACTCCAGGGCTTAGAACAGTGCTTGGCACATAGTAAGCGCTTAACAAATAAGATTATTATTACAAAACAAGTGCCAGCCTCCATCACAAGGCAAAGCTCTGTCCCTCCAGCCTGGACTCTGGTCAACTAAGCCACTCAGGAGTTCACGATGAGTTCAACCACAAAGTACCACTCCCCTTCTCGCTTCCTCCTTCTTGAACCCAAGGTTCTGGGAACTCAGATTCTTTGACTTGGGTAGCCTGGCCTCCATGGGCGGCAGGCATGAGGACGCATAACTGGTCATCTGGCTTGGCTTGGCCGGCTGACCCAGGCAGCTAGAGAAAATCTGCAAGCTTGGACGGAGCTGGCTACGCTGGCCGGTACGGCCTGCATCAGCCCCAGCTTGGATCCTTTTTCACCTCTGTGGAATTCGCAGTCATCGCCAGTATGGGGGTGGAAGCATGTTCGGTTCAGGTCCCTGGATACCCTGGGACTTATCCCAAACCCCCAGAATCCCAGCTTTTAAGCCCATTTCTCTTCCCAGCAAAGGGATGGCATGAAAGATGGGAGTGGCATCCCACTATCCCCATCTTCTAGACTGGGAGCCCGTTGTTGGGTAGGGACCGTCTCTCTATTTTGCCGACTTGTACTTCCCAAGCGCTTAGTACAGTGCTCTGCACACAGTAAGCGCTCAATAAATACGATCGAATGAATGAATGAATCGTCAACCCAAATAAAACCAGTTTCCTCTAAACCAATCCATCTTTCTATCCATCTTTCTCCCCTCCCTTCCTGCGTTCTCTTCCCTGCCACGCCCAGTTGCATTTCCATCCCACCCTGCCTTGCCCGGAGTTTCAAGAGCTGGGAGAGGGGATTGCCCCCTCAATCCATACTGATTCCCTCTTCCTCTCCCTCTTTCCAAACTAGTTTCTCTCGAGCATTCCCCCCACTCCACCACGCTGCCCCCTGCTCTTCTCCCTCCACCCACGCGAGTCTGCCACCTAATTCCACTCCACACTCCGTCCCTCCTCTCCCTTGTCCCCTTCATTCCCCAAACGTTCACACATTCATTCATTCAATCGTATTTATTGAGCGCTTACTGTGTGCAAAACACCGTCTCCCCTTGCTCAGAACCCCCACCCCACCTCCTCCATCGTGCCCCTCCCTCCCCATCACCCCCGAGTAGTTCATTCATTCAGTCGTATTTACTGAGTGCTTACTATGTGCAGAGCACTGTACTAAGCGCTCTAAGTGGTTGAGCTCTTGCGGGCATTGTCGGGGCGCTGACGTCTCCGCCCCAACCCCTGTGAGCCCACTGTTGGGCAGGGACTGTCTCTATATGTTGCCAATTTGTACTTCCCAAGCGCTTAGTACAGTGCTCTGCACACAGTAAGCGCTCAATAAACACGATTGATGATGATCTCCCCCAAAAGGTCTCTGCCCAGGAGAGCCGGGGCGTCCAAGCAGTCGAGGGCCATAAAATCCCCACTGAGAGCTCCAGGATTCTCCCCAGCAGGGATTTCCCGGAGGCACCCTCCGACTCGAGGGGCAATGGGTAAATTCGAACCTAGATCCCGGGAGGACGAGTCTCGAGGATCCGACTCCTGGTCTGTCCTAGTGTCGGATGGAGGGGCTGGAAAACCGAGGAGGAAGGAGTTGGGGGGCGGTCAGTTCAGCACCAAGCTGGGGGACCCGTGGTCCTGGCTTCATTCTCGGGGGATGGGGGGTGGGAGTGGGGGGAGACCCTGGCCCCGGGCCAGACTCCAACAGGTCGGGGACCCCCATCCCTCAACAAGACCCCCCCCCAGCTCTAAGGGGGCGTCCAGGACGCTCCCTTCTCTCTCCCATCAGAACCGAGGTGGTCAGACGCGCGTCCCGGGGAAACCGGTGGTTCAGGGGCGTCCAAGACCCCCTCCTCTTTCCCCCCGGGAACCTCAAAACCCCAGCAGCATCCCCCCGGGCCGGTCCTTACCTGGACGCCTCTTCACTGTGGCTCTCCCTGGGGGCGGGGGGCTGGTCGCCGAAGCCCCCACCCCCTCCGGGGGGGGTCTCTCCCCTGGGCTTCGAGAGCAGGTGTCCCAGAAAGGGGGTGGGGGCTGCCGGCCGGCTCCTGGTGTTGGGGACGACCCCTGCCCTGAGGCCGACGCCCCCCTCAAGCCTCCAGATCCACCCTGGAGGATGGGGGGCAGGGAATCCGTCGAAGCTGCCCTTCAATTCCCACCCCCCCTCCCTATTAGGACCCTGGCATCGTCGCCAGGATCTCAGCTGCAACCTCACACCTCTCGGGGAGTCGAAGCGCCCAGGGGGGGAGGGGGCGGGGGGCCAAGGTGGGGGGGCGAGGGAGGGGGAAATCCAGCTCTCACCCCCCCCCCCCTCCACGGGACCCCGCCCCCCCAGTCCCCTCCCTCCCACCCCCGGTTCCCGCCCAGATCTGGGAGGGTCTTCTCGTCCTGAGCGGTGAAGTTCTTTCTTTTTTTTTTTACAGTATTTATTAAGCGCTTACTACTACTACTGATAATGATGGGATTTGTTGAGCGCTCACTATGTGCAAAGCACTGTTCTAAGCGCTGGGGAGATGCAAGGTGATCAGGTTGTCCCGCGTGGGGCTCACAGTCTTAATCCCCATTTTACAGATGAGGGAACTGAGGCTCAGAAGAAGTGAAGTGATTTGTCCAAAGTCACACAGCTGACAATTGGTGGAGCTGGGATTTGAACCCATGGCCTTCTGACCCCCAGGCCTGTGCTCTATCCACTATGCTATGCTGCTTCAGTTCTTCCTTTCTGGACTTCACTGCTTCTCGGAGCCCCCCACCCCACCACCCCTCCCAAGGAGAAAGGACTGGCTACTTGCACGTCCCCTGTCCCCCCACCCCAATCCCCAGTCAGAGGGACCCCACCCCACTTCTCTCTGAGCCGGCCATCTCTGCCTTAGAGCACCTGTAGAGCCTGAGAGGATTTTCCGGGTCTTTGGACGCAGAGGCAGGGGGATGAACGGGGAAGACCTCCAACCTCTGTATGGAGTCTGTCATGCCTGCTCAGTGGAAAGAGCACGGGCTTTGGAGTCAGAGGTTATGGGTTCAAATCCCCACTCCACCATTTGTCAGCTTTGTGACTTTGGGCAAGTCACTTAACTTTGGAGATTAAGACTGTGAGCCCTCCGTGGGACAACCTGATCACCTTGTATCACCCAGCACTTAGAACAGTGCTTTGCACATAGTAAGTGCTTAACAAATACCATCATTATTATTATTATTACAAAGGAGCATGAGGACTTCCATCACACATGCGTGCCAAGGCAAGGTGGGGTGACCTCCGGAGTGCCACCAAATGGGAAGGTGCTGCAGCATCATTTGGGCTTGTCACCTAAAGGCCCTGTCGGCCCCGTAGGAAGGCTAAGGTGTCAACTGTTGTGGAGCCCAGAATTCCCCTCTATCTCCCCCGATCATAAATGCTTAGGCCAGTGACAGTCAGCAGGACTATCGCTAGCCCGGGGATGGGCAATTGCTTGGTTTTCGCCCAGCTGACCCCTACCCTAGGGAGGCCAGGGACTAGACTCATAGCCGGCAGGACTCCAGGCTATTTCAGGGCCACTGGTGGCGATGGCACTGCCCACTGACTCCCCCAAATTCTGACCCACCTAAATCTGCAGGGGCGAGGGAGACTGGAGGATCAGAAGGGGAGGAGTAGCAAGGAGTGGAGAGGGGAGACTCCAGCTGCAAACCCAAAAGGTGGGCTCCAAAGAGGGGGGTCCTGAACCTTTCTGGAACCTGGGTGAAGAATAGGTCTGGTGGGGGTCTGCACCCCCTCCCATCCAGTTAAATCCCCCTCTCTACTTCTGGCCAGTAAGGGTGTCCTAGAGAAGCAGCATGGTCTAGTGGAAAGAGCTTGGTCCTGTGAGTCAGGGGACATGGATTCCAATTCCGAATCCACCAATTTCCTGCTGTGTGACCTTGGGCCAGATACTTAACTTCCCTGTGCCTCAGTTTCCTCATTTGTAAAATGGGGGTTCAATACCTAGTCTCCCTCCTACTTAGACTGTGCCCCCTCCTTGTGAGACTCAGACTGAGTCTGACTTGTGATGCTGAATAGTAAGCACTTAGTCAATCGCATTTATTGAGCACTTACTACTACTACTAGTAGTTGTGGTATTCATTAAGTGCTTACTAAGCTCTGAAGTGACTACAAGCAAATCAGGCTGGACACCGTCCCTGTTCCACTTGGGGCTCACAGTCTTAATCCTCATTTTCCAGATGAGGTAACTGAGGCACAGAGAAGTTAGGTGACTTGCCCAAGGCCACACAGCAGACAAGTGGCAGAGCTGGGATTAGAACTCAGGACCTTCTTACTACCAAGCCCATGTTCCATCCACTATGACTTGCTGCTTCTCTACTTTGTATAGAGCACTGTACTAAGCACTTGGGAAATACAATACAACGGAGTTGGTAGACATGTTCCCTGCTTAAGAAATATTATTATTATTATTATCTTAGGCCAAGGGGCTGCAAAAGCTAAATTTGGGGTATACGTGAAGACTATTTCAACTCCTCTGGCTGTACCCCTGTTTCTTAGGGAACCCCCGGCTTTAAGCCACTCTTTCTAGGGATCATTTCCCTAGCCTTCCTTCTTGCCTTAGTGGTTTTTCCCAGATTGCATTTCCACTCTTCACACCTATTTGGGTGATTTTGCTGCAGGGGCTCGGAGGGTGGCCCCTTCCTCAGGTCACTGGTGTGTAGTTCTCAAAGTCAGGAGGGTATTCCCAGGGGTCAGGGATACCCATCAGATCTGGAGTCAGGAAGGGAGCAGATGATTGGGGGCAGAGAGGGTCAGGAGCCTCTCTGAGGTAGAATCAGCCTCTTGGAAGACTATGGAGATAGAGTCCAGTCCTTCAGAAGGCCCTGGAGCAGGAATAGGGAGCTGGCCCTGGGTAGCCGCTGTAGAGTTTAAGACATTGTCCTTGCGAGAATGCAAGAGTCCAGCCTCGAGGGAACTGAGAAGAGACTAATAGGAAAACTCATTAACCTGTGATGTTAAGAGCTTTCTATATAAGTGCTTAGGAAAGCACAACAGTTGGTAGACATGCTACCTGCCCTGGAGAAGCTTAGTATCTATTAATTAATTAATAATTAATAAGCTTGTAATCAAGATTTGTAATTTATTTATTTATATTAAAGTCTCTCTCCGCTTCTAGGCTGTAAGCTCATTGTGGACAGGGAATGTGTCTGTTTACTGTTATACTGTACTCTCCCAAGTGTTTAGTACAGTGCTCTGCACACAGTAAGCGCTCAATAAATTCAGACTGACTCGACTGATTCAGACTCAGTAAGTCAGACTGATTGACTGACTGACTTTACTCTGCTAAGACTGGGGTGGATACAGGATTTCAGATCAGGCCCAGTCTCTGTTCTTTATGGGGCTCAAGGCAGGGCAAAAAGAGATCTTATCCCCATTTTACAGAGGAAACCACTGAGGGATGGTCTGTGCTGGGTCACTGGGGGAGAGTCAGGGGCAGTGAGGGTGTATTCTGGGTCACATAGGGATGCATCCCACATGGAACGCAAAGCCTGAAATCCATCTGATGTGTAATAATAATAATCGTATTTATTAAGCGCTTACTATGTGCAGAGCACTGTTCTAAGAGCTGGGGAGGTTACAAAGCGATCAGGTTGTCCCACAGGGGGCTCACAGTCTTAATCCCCATTTTACAGATGAGGTAACTGAGGCACAGAGAAGTTAAGTGACTTGCCCAAAGTCACACAGCTAAGTGGCAGAGCCAGGATTTGAACCCATGACCTCTGACTCCAAAGCCCGTGCTCTTTCCACTGAGCCATGCTGCTTCTCTGTGAAACCTGGGGGAGAATGTCTCCTGCCTCAGAGAACCCCATCTCCAGGGGCTCCAGCAGCTGGCCCGCGGCCTAAACTAGGGCACTCTGACCCTGGTTAATGCTGAAACACTGTGGGTCTCTCTTTTTTCCATCCGTGAGTGGTGAGCATCTATCCAAATCCAACGGGGAAGCAGCATGGCATAGTGGGAAGTGCCCAGGACTAGACTAGATCTGGGTTCTAGTTCCAGCCCTGCCCCTTGGCCTGCTGTGTGAAGACATTGAACTTCTTTGAGACTTGGATTCTTTCTCTGTGAAATGGGGACAAGGTCCCTGTTCTTTGTCAGCTCACGGTGGGCAGGGAATGTGTCTGTTATACCGTTACGTTGTACTCTCCTAAGCGGTCAGTTTGGTGTCCTGCACACAGTAAGCCCTTAATAAATACGATTGATTGATTGATTGATTAGACTGTGAGCCCCGTGTAGGACAGGCAGTGTGTCCAATCTGATTATCTTGTGTCTGCCCAAGTGCTCAACACAAGGCATGACACCTAGTAAATGCTAAATAAATATGGTGGTAACGATAATGTGAAGCAGCATAGCCAAGTGGAAAGAGCCCAGACTTGGGAATCAGAAGACCTGGGTTCTAATCCTGACTCTGCCACTTATCTGCTGTTTGACCTTGGGCAAGTCATTTAACTTCTCTATGCCTCGGTTTCCTCATCTATAAAATGGGGATTCAATTCTTCTCTCCTACTTAGACTTTGAGCCCCATGTGGGACGGGGACTGCGTCCAACCTGATTATCTTGAATCTACTCCACTACTGAGTACAGTGCTTGGCACATAGTAAGCACTTATGAGCAGAGAATGTATCTGATTATTGTTATATTGTACTCTTCAAGTGCTTAACACAGTGCTCTGCACAAAGTAAGTGCTCAATAAATATGATTGTTTGAATGAAAATGTACAACAATAATAATAAAAATAATAATAATTAATAATAGCAGGGTCCGCAGGCTGGGTCGTGCCAGGGGAGGCAAGCGAATCATGGGCACAGGTGGTCATCCAGGTGGACCAACAGGAGGAGTGGCCTGTCTTGGAGGCGTGACTGATTCAAAGTTTGCTACTTGCACGTCCCCCTCAGTCCTGTCCCCACTGCTATCGGAGCCGGGATCTGCCATCCGAGGGCCCGGCCCAGATCGGGTTCAGTTGACCGCCCCCCGAGGGGTTTTTCCACCCCTAGGTCCCCAGAGCCATGACGCCAGTGGCATCGGGCTTTTTTCCACTTGTTGCTGGCTGGGTTTCCCGCTCGTGAGGCTGCAGGGTTTGGGCCACCAGCCGAGTCGGCAGGGGAGACGGTGGGACAGTCCAACAAGCTCCTGCGTCTGGGGACGGGGGACAAGGTGCCGGGAGGAAGAGGTCAGGCGAGTGGTGTCCCCCTCAGGGCCTTGCTGGCCAATGGGGCAGCAGTTTGTGGCATCTATACCATTGTGAAGATCCACTGTCCAACTGGTCATCCCCCTGTCCGATTCGGTCACGCTCCCCATAGCCTTATTTCTGGCATCTTGATTGTCAATGCCAACCTTCTGTTTCCAAATTCTGTGGCTCAGAAGTGGTACCTATGTTGGGTGAGGTGGGGTTGATGTCTGTCTCCCCGCCCCCCAGACTGTAAGCTCGCTGTGGGCAGGGAATATGTCACTGTTTACTGTTGTGTTGTACTTTCCCAAGTGTTTAGTTCAGTGCTCTACACACAGTAAGTGCTCAATAAGAGGTGGGTTAATGGGGTTTCCCCGGTGACACACTCAGCAACCCTATAGCTTCCTCCAACCCCCAGAAAGCACTTTCTCACGTGTGGCCCCATGCTGATGACAGAAATGATGTGAAGTGTGTTAGGGGTTTGGCAGAGAGGTGTCCCTCGTGCCCAGAGTGGTCACCCTGGGCTAGCCACAGGCCATCACCTAGGGGGAAGCACATTCTGCCAACGTGGCAGAGAGGCGAGAAGGCCTTGAGCTCTCGGGACCGGGACTTTGAGCCGACACCTTGGAGCTTAGGTGGAGGGCCTCGGCCCAACTGTCGGCTGTGGTGTCTGTGACCCGTCCTTAGCTTCATTCATTCATTCAATCACATTTATTGAGCGCTTACTGTGTGCAGAGCACTGTACTAAGTGCTTGGGAAGTACAAGTTGGCAACATATAGAGACGGTCCCTACCCAACAGCAGGCTCACAGTCTACAAGGGGGAGACAGACAACAAAGCAGAACATATTAACAAAATAAATAGAATAAATATGTGCAAATAAAATAAATAGAGTGATAAATCCGTACAAACATATATACATATATACAGGTGCTGTGGGGAGGGGAAGGAGGTAAGGCGCGGGGGGATGGGGAGGGGGAGAGGAAAAAGGGGGCTCTGTCTGGGAAGGCCTCGGGCCTTGAAGGGAGGAAGAGAGCTAGCTTGGTGGATGTGCGGAGGGAGGGCATTCCAGGCCAGGAGATTGATGTGGGCCAGGGGTCGACAGCGGGACAGGCGAGAACAAGGCATGGTGAGGAGATTAGCGGCAGAGGAGCGGAGGGTGCAGGCTGGGCTGGAGAAGGAGAGAAGGGAGGTGAGGTAGGAGGGGGTGAAGTGATGGACAGCCTTGAAGCCGAGGGTGAAGAGTTTTTGCCTGATTGCGTGAGCTTTTGCCTTTTGCCTTTTTCGTGAGCTTGTCACGCCTTTAACCAGGAGCCGTAGAAAGCAGTGCCGTCCCTTCCCCCACTTCCTGTGAGGCCCATCACTGCTCCAAGGAAGGTCCCTCCTCATCCCTTCCTCCCTTCCCCTTCTCCCTTCCACCCACACAACCCCTCGAACCTGTCCTCCTTCCTTGGCCTCCTGGGAATCGGGGGTCCAGGAAATGGAGGCAAGGTTTGGATGAAGGGGAGACACAACCGGCTTAGTGGAAAGAGTGTGACTCTGGGTTCTAGGCCGGCTTCACCATTTGACTGCTGTGTTAACGTGGGCAAGGCACTTAACCTCTCTGGGCCTGTTTCTTCCTCTATAAAATAGGGTTCGATCCCTGCTTTTCCTCCTTCACAGTCCAGGAGACTTGTATGAGGCAGAGACAGCGTCTGATCTAGATCTGATCTTCTAGACTGTGAGCCCATTGTTGGGTAGGGACCATCTCTATATGTTGCCGACTTGTATTTCCCAAGCGCTTAGTATAGTGTTCTGCACACAGTAAGTGCTCAATAAATACGATTGAATGAATGAATGAATCTGGTACTTAAGCCAGTGCTTGGCGCATAGCAAGACCTTAAATGCAATTATTATTATCATTATGATTATTATAATAATTACCATCCCTCCATCTCCCTCCCCACCCTTCCAGGGGACTCTTGATCCAGCTCCTCCTAAACCTCCTGGAAAGGAGGAAGTCTGGCCCTATCCCAGCTCCGCCAATTGTCGGCCGTGTGGCTTTGGGCAAGTCACTTAACTTCTCTGTGCCTCAGTTACCTCATCTGTAAAATGGGGATTAAGACTGTGAGCCCCCCGTGGGATGACCTGATCACCTTGTAACCCCACCAGCGCTTAGAACAGTGCTTTGCACGTAGTAAGTGCTTAATAAATGCTATCATTATTATTTTTATCTTTCCCCCTGTCCAGGAATCAGGCCACTCTGAGACCTCCCGCCCCTTCCCTTGGATTCTCGACGTTCAAGTCTCAACACCAAGGGGCACTGTAGGACTGCGCCCTTAAACGCGCTCAGCGGTGCTTTGGGCTCCACCTCAGATGGAGGCGTAGAGCCCTGGTGCTTATTGGAGCCACCGAATTTGTTTGTTTATTAAAAATAGTATTTGTTAAGCCCAATGTGCCAGGCACTGTACTAAGCACTAGAAGCAGCGTGGTCTAATAATAGTAATAATTATGAGAAGCAGCATGGCTCAGTGGAAAGAGCCCGGGCTTTGGAGTCAGAGGTCATGGGTTTGAATCCCGGCTCTGCCAACTGTCAGCTGTGTGACTTTGGGCAAGTCACTTCACTTCTCTCTGCCTCAGTTACCTCATCTGTAAAATGGCGATTAAGACTGTGAGTCCCCCGTAGGACAACCTGTCACCTTGTAACTCCCCGGTGCTTAGAACAGTGCTTTGCACATAGTAAGTGCTTAATAAATGCCATTATTATTATTATTATTATTAATTATAGTATTTGTTGAGCACTTACCATGTGATAGGTGCTGTACTAAGTGCTGGAGGGGGTCTAGGGCATAGAGCATGGGCCTGTTATAATAATAATAATGACATTTATAATAATGGCATTTATTAAGTGCTTACTATGTGCAAAGCACTGTTCTAAGCGCTGGGGATGGTAAATCAAAAGGACCAGGATAATAATAATAATAATAATTGTAGTATTTGTTAAGCGCTTACTATGTGCCAGGCACTGGGGTGGATACAAGCAAATGGGGTTGGACACAGTTCCTGTTCCACATGGGGCTCACAGTCTCAATTCCTATTTTACAGACAAGGCCCAGAGAAGTGAAGTGACTTGCCCAAGGTCACACAGCAGACAAGTTGCAGAGGCAGATTTAGAACCTACCTTTTGACTCCCAGGACTGCTCTATCCACTACACCATACTGCTTCTCTAATCCCTGCTCCACCACTTGTCTGTTGTGTGACCCTGGGTAAGTCACTTAACTTCTCTGTGCCTCAGTTCCCTCAACTGGAAAATGGGGATTAAGACTATGACCCCTATATGAGATAGGGACTATGTCCAACCCATTGATCTTGTATCTACCCTAGCGCTTAGAACAGTGCCTGGCACATAGTAAGCGCTCAACAAACACCATTATTATTATTATTATTATTATTAGATACAAGCTAAGGAGTGCGGGGTCTCGAGTGCGGCACCATGCTTCAGCTCGGGGAGGGAGAGTTGTGATATTCCTCAGCTTCTCCTCAATTGTGTAAACCCACATAGATTTCCCACTGTGGATTCATTGCACTCATCATTAGCACCGTAATAACAATAATAATAATAATGATAGTGGAATTTGTTAAGTGCTTACTATGTGTGAAGCACTGTTCTAAGCACTGGGGGGGATACAAGGTGATCAGGTTGTCCCACGGGGGGCTCACAGTCTTAATCCCCATTTTACAGATGAGGGAACTGAGGCACAGAGAAGTGAAGTGACTTTCCCAAAGTCACACAGCTGACAAGTGGTGGAGAGGGGATTAGAACCCATGACCTCTGGCTCTCAAGCCCAGGCTCTTTCCACTGAGCCATACTGTATTTGTTAAGAACTGCACTAAGCGCTGGGGTAGATACAAGATAATCAGGTTGGACATAATCCCTGTCCCTTATGGGGCTTATAGTCTACGGAGGAGGGAGACTGGTATTGAATTCCCATTTTAAAGGTGAGGAAACCGTGACACAAGGAAGTGAAGTGACATGCCCAAGGTCACAGAACAGGAAGGTTAAGACTGTGAGCCTAATGTGGGATGGGGACTGTGACCAATCTGATTATCTTGTCTTTACCCCAGTGCTTAGAACAGTGCTTGGCACATAGTAAGCACTAACAAATACCATCATTATTATTATAATGATTATTATTATTATAATGATGGCATTTGTTAAGCGTTTACTCTGTGCCAAGCACTGTTCTAAGCGCTGGGGGGATACAAGGTGATCAGGTTGTTCCACGTGGGGCTCACAGTCTTAATCCCCATTTTACAGATGAGGTCATTGAGGCTCTGAGAAGTTAAGTGACTTGCCCAAGGTCATACAGCAGACATGTGGTGGAGCTGGGGTTCAAACCCATGACCTCTGACTCCAAACCCTGTGCTCTTTCCACTGAGCCACACTGCTTCTCTGATTACTATTACTATGATTTAATACTAGCATTATCATTACTTAGTACAGTGCTCTGCACACAGTAAGCGCTCAATAAATACGATTGATTGATTGATTGATTGATTATACTATACTAATACTATACTATATACTATACTATATACTAATACTATTGTATGACCTTTAAATACTAATAATACTATTAGTATTATGATTATTATTACTAATACCATTATTATTATTATTATTATGTGCTGAGCAGGAATTAGAACCCCGCTCTGCTGATTCCCAGTCCTGTGTTGTTTCCACTAGCCGACGCGGCTTCCGCTGTACTGAGCGCTCAATGTACGCAGAGCTCTGTACTGGTCCCTGCGCCACGGTGGGAGGGGGCTCCAGGGCCGGAGTTTTTCTGGGTTCTGGTGGGACTGTGAGCCTCTCTCTCCCACCCAGCAACAGCGGTTTAGGACAGAGATCCAGCTCACCAGTGTGTGAGGTTGGACCCAGTTGGAACTATCGCAGGTAATGGGCGCTAATAGCCCCAGAAGCCCGAGAGATGCTCCTCCATCCCCAGGCTTGCCGGAGGAAGGCTCCGGCTTCATTAATAATTGACGGGCCACCCGACTCCCCCGGAGCGTGGGACAGGAACCGTGTCCGATCCGATTATCTTCCACCTATCTCAGTGCTTAGCACAGGGCTCAATAAATACCATTATTATTATGAATTATTCATTTTTATTGCGAGCATCGGTGCCCAGAGTTAATTGCGGGAATTTGATTACGGGAGACAGATATATACAAAATACAAATCATTCTTTTATTACCATGTTTGTTTCCATCAGGAAAATAAAAAAAATCACTCACTGGACCTGGGGACGGTGGGGTGATTTGGAGACCTTGTCATTGGCCATGACGGTCTGGTCCGATCCCCCATTCTAAAGGACGGGCATCCGTCCGGATGGTCAGGCAGGATTTTTTTCTGGATGTGTTTTCCTTACTCTGCCCTCGGCCCATCGGCCTCTTCCATGTGTTCCCGAGAACTCAGTCCTTCCTTTAGTGTAAGGGACAGAGTCCCCATTTCCCTGACCATCCTCTGTCCTGACAAACCTCCCTATGACCGGCTCCACGCTCCTCCACTGGTGCTCCTCACCTTCCCATCTCACTCTCTTCGCTCCTCCCAAACCCACCTTGGTTCCCGGCTCTCCGCCTCGGAGCCCTTCCTCATGCTGTTTCCCCATCCTTGAACCCCCTCCCGCTCCAGGACCACAACTTCTCTCCATCCCTGGCCAACTCGCTGACCTCGGGCAAATCACAACCTCTCTGAGCCTCAGTTTCCTCATTTCTAAAATGGGGACGAGACTCCTCCCTCTTCAATTGGGAACCCAGCGTCCGAGCGTCCACCCCAGTGCCCGTCACGGTGCTGAGCACATGGTGACGACGACAGAGCCTCAAGTGGGGAACAATGGACGAATAGGAGCCTGTGGGGAGGAATCAATCCTGACACTGGTGGGTGGCGTGGTGCCCCTCATACTCCCTGGTCTCTGTCTGTCGTGTTCCCACAGGGCACGGAGTGCAACGAGCCAGTAAAGGGGCAGGAGTGAAGCACGTGGCGACGTGCAAATGGAGGTTTTTACATAGGAAGCGCTTAATAAATACCATAACAACCACAATTATTATTATGATGCTCCCGGCTGCAGAATCCCTGGTGTGCTGTGCCTCGGGGCACTCAAGGGTGGAGGGCGATGACGGAGAGGCCCTAGAAGGCAGGTCAGGGAAAACGTGGTGCTGCCTGGCATCTTCCCAGCACCATGCCCAGCTGGAGGCCAGCCCGGAGTCTGAATCTCACCCCCTCGCCCCAGCTCGAAGGAACAACCTGGATGCTGCTGGCGTGTAATTGGCCCCACTGCCCACAGAAGACCAGGGATGAGGGACCCCGCAGATCCTGCTGCGGAAGGGATGACGGTCCACCCCTGTCTGCCACAGGGGAGGCGTCAGGTCAGCGATGCGAGGGGTGGAGCCGACGTGTCATCCCCTTGCGGCCCAGAAGCCCAGTGGTGGGAACTAGATCTCGCGGGCCCCAGAACCAATGCCCTGGGCCCCAGCCCACGGCAGCAGGGTCGGGTGGACCGTTCGGACAGGCCAGGCAGCAGGGGAGGGAGGGGTAGGCGAACGACGCACATCCGAAACCGCTGGCAAAGGGGGGGTGTCCGCGTGGCTAGTGGCGTGCGCCCGGGTAAGTCTCTAAAGCTTTGCTGATGGGTAATTCCGCCCCGGCCCCGAGGAGGCCCATCTCCAACCCTAACCCTCCCTCCCCGCACCCCTGTTGGGATCCTGCTTCCTCGGGCTTGCCGCTCACTAGAAGGGGCCCCGCGCATTCTCCGAGGTGCTTCCGTCGTACTTGTGGCCTTCTGCACATTCAGCCCTGGGGCCCCCCGTCAGCTCCACGGCTTCAGCCCTGAGGAAAAAAGAATAATGCTATTTGTTGAGTGCTTACTATGTACCAGGCACTGCTGTAAGCACTGCAGTATAGGCAAGATAATCAGGTTGGACATGGTACCTGTCCCACGTAGGCCTCACTCTTCACCCCCATTTTAGAGAAGCAGTGTGGCATAGTGGAAAGAGGACAGGCTTGGGAGTCAGAGGTCGTGGGTTCTAATTCCAGTTCCACCACTGATAAACTGTGTGACTTTGGGCAAGTCACTTGACTTCTCTGTGCCTCAGTTACCTCACCTGTAAAATGGCTATGAAGACTGTGAGCCCCACGTGGGACAACCTGATGACCTTGTATCTCCCCCAGTGCCTAGAACAGTACTCGGCACATAGTAAGCGCATAACAAATGCTATTATTATTATTATTGTTATTTTAAAAATGAGGGAACTGAGGCCCAGAGTAGTGAAGTGATTTGCCCGAGGTCACACAGCAGATAAGTGGCAGAGCTGGGATTAGAACCCAGGTCCTTCCTACTCCCAGGCCTGGGCTCTATCCACTAGGCAACACTGCTTCTCTAAACAGGAGTTGGGAGAGATGTTGCCGGCAGCTGGACCCCGTTCCCGGCTTTTCCCCGCCCTCTGGCTGGGGCTGGGGGCTCGGATCCCCGATTCGGCAGCTGGAATTGGGCGAGGGAAAGGCCCAGGGGATGACTCTGACCGAACTGTCCCCCATCACTGCAGACTGGGGGTGGGGGGAGGGGGAAGAGGAGGCATTGTGTACTAGGCCCGGAGCTCTATGAGGTCCTCCACGGGCCTCCTAACCTCCAAGCTATCGGCCCCAGAAACCATAGCGGCAAGGAGGGCAGGAGAAGGGGCCATGGGGCAGGGGGCAGGGCCCACTTAAACAATCGCCACCCCTCTGCGTTCCTGCCCACCACTGTTTTGGGGACCCCATGGAGGAAGCAGAGATGAAGCTGGGGGAGACCAGGGAAGCAGCGCAAATTTCCATTAGCCTCTTTCTTGGCTTCCCCCCATTCCTGCCCCCACTGCCCTGCATATCTAGTATAAAGAAATGCCCCCTGCCCCGAGGTGGGGGTCTGACAACTCACCTTTCCTCTGGCACCTGCGCTCTCCCAGCCACATTCTGACTGGCAGCTCCTAGAATGAGAACAGAATGGGATGGAACGAGATGTGATGGGGTGGAACAGAACGGGATGGAGCGGGATGGAATGCGGCAGAACAGGGCAGAATGGGCAGAAAGGAGTGGACGGAACAGAGAATGGAGCGGGACAAACTCAGTAAGGAGAGACTCTGCAGGAGGAGAAGCCTTGATCTGGCTTCAGGCTGAGCTCTGGAGGCAAGGAAAGGGCAGCTTTCTCCACTCAAGGTGGCTTCCACTGTGAGCTCAACGCTCTTTTGGGCCCCAGTGTTGGGAGTGCGGGGAAGGAGTGGAGCTAGCGGCCCCCAAACCGTCCCTCGGGACAGCTTGGGCAGGAGATGTTCTCCGCTCTGCTCATGGTCAAGCCCAGCACTCAATCCTGGGGAAGGAAGGGTAGGAATAGGGGTGAGTACCTGACCCTTGGGGGCCTAGAGGTAGGGGGAGGAGGGGCAGCACGGCCTAGTGGATATAACCCAGGCCTCGGAGTCAGAAGGACCTGGATTCTAGTCCCAGCTCTGCCATTTGTATGCTGTGTGACCTTGGGCAAATCACTTCACTTCTCTGGGCCTCGGTTCCCTCATCCGTAAAATGGAGATTGAGAGTGTGAGCTCTACGTGGGACATGGACTGTGTCCAATCTGATTACCTTATATCTACCCCAGTGCTTAGAACAGTGCCTGGCACATAGTAAACACTTAACAAATACCATTAAAAAAAAAAGAGGGGACTCTGCTACTACTCCTGGGAGGGAGTTTGGGGTGGCTTGTCAGGGCAGGGGTCTGGGAAGCTGGATTAAATCAGTAACTCAGAGAACCAAGAGCAGCCACATCCCTGGACAGGAAGAGGTTGAGGCTGCGGGAGGGGTGTGGAGGGGTAAGAGGGGAGTGGTTCCATTCGCTTTCGGGCCCCCTTGCAAGTCACAACTTGTTGGAGAGGATGTGGATAGAGCCTGCAGGCTTTTGGCCTTGCATTATCTGCAGGCTTGCAGGGTACTGGGCCTTCTGCTTTACAGTGAGGCCACCTCTGGGCCCTGGGAGGGAGGCAGCCCTCCTTCCCCACCCACCAGGAAGTGGTCTCCCTGCCATAGGGGAGGGGCTCTTACCACGGCCGCGTGGGAGAGGGAGAGGGAAGGATCATGTTCTTCACCCCCCACCCCACCCCCCACAACCTCCTCCTCGCCCGGGGAGCGAGAGTGAGTTCCTCTCGGCCCGATCGGACTTCCCAGTTGTGGCCAGGACCGGAAAGGGGAAGCCCCCCCGGGGTGGGTAGGGGGTTGTCTGCTTCAGGCCCCGTGCAGCCAAGCCTGGGAACAGGAAGCACCGGGCCCAGCGGGAGGAAGCCGGCCTGGTCGGCTCAGGCTCTGCAGACTCGGGCTTGGGGCGGGTGGGCGCGTGAGGACCCGGGCACAAGTTGTCTTCTCCAGGGCTTGACCTCTGAAAGCTGGGGTCCGAGGTCTTTGTTGACAGGGTCGGGGTGGGAGCAAGAAGGGGTGGGCCTAGGGGGTGCCGGCAGACTGGGGTAGGCTGCGGAAGCCAAGCTGGAGAGATTCGTGTCTGGGTGTTTCCAATTCCTCTGGGATGCTCTCAGGTCTGGTTGGAGGCCGGGGTTGAGAGAGGCTGGAAGTCTGGCTAGGCATTTGCACTTGGATTTGCTCCCTTTATTCCCCCCTCCCTCACTCCAGTAGCACTCATGTCTATATCCGTCATTTATTTCTTTATATTAATGTCTGTTTCTCCCTCTACACTGTAAACCCATTGTGGGCAGGGACTGTGTCTACCAACTTTGTTCTAGCGTTCTCTCCCAAGCGCTTAGTACAGTGCTCTGCACACAGTAAATGCTCAATAAATACGCTTGACTGATTGATTGATCTCCAGCAGAAGACATCTCTACTTGGATGTTGAGGTGTTGAGGCCAACACCTCAAATGTAACCTGTTTCAAAACAGAATTCCTTGTCTTCCCATGCAAACCCTGTCCTCCCCCGACTTTCCCATCACTGCAGACAACACCACTATCGCCCCATCCCACAAGCCTGTAAACTTGGCATTATCCTTGATTCAGCTCTCTCATTCAACCCACATATTCAGTGTCACCAAATCCTGTTGTTTGAACCTTCACAAAGTCACTCACAATGGGCAGGGAACATGTCTGCTAATTCTGCTGTACAATGTTCTCCCAAACATTTCGTACAGTGCTCCACAAATAGTAAGCATAGTAAGTAAGCACAGTAAGCAGTACCATTGAGCGACTGCTCAAATCCATCCTTTCCTCTCCATCCAAACTTCTGCCATGTTCATCCAAACATATCCCTCCTTGATTACTTCATCAGCCTCCTTGCTTATCTCCCTGCCTCCTGTCTCTCTCAATGCCAGTTTATATTTCACTCTGCTGCTCGGATCATTTTTCTGCAAAACTGCTCAGTCCATGTTTCCCCAGTCCTCAAAAACCTCCAGGCTTTCCTCATCCATCTCTGCATTAAACATGAAATCCTCACCATTGACCTTAAAACATTTAATCAACTTGCCTCATCCTACTTCACCTCACTGATTTCCTACTAAAATTCAACTTTCACATTTGGCTCCTCTAACGCCAACCTACTCACTGTCCCTCGATCTCATCTATCTCGCCGCCAACCTCTTGCCCACATCCTGCTTCTGGTCTGGAATGCCCTTCCCCTTCATATTTGACAGAACATCGTTCTCCCTACTTTCAAAGCCTTATTAAAAGGCCTCTTCCAAGAGGTCTTCCCTGACTAAGTGCTCATTTCCTCTTCTCCCACTTCCTTCTGCACTGACCCAGAATTTGGATTAGGACCATTTACTCACCCCTCCCTCAGCCTTCCAATATTTTATATCCATATTTGCAACTTATTCTTTACATGAATGTCTGTCTCCCCCTCTAGGCTGTACTCTCATTGTGGGCAGGGGACTTTACCAATTCTGTTACACTGTAATAATAATAATAATGATGGCACTTGTTAAGCGCTTCCTATGTGTAAAGCACTGTTCTAAGCGCTGGGAGGGATACAAGGTGATCAGGTTGTCCCACGTGGGGCTCACAGTCTTAATCCCCATTTTACAGATGGGGTAACTGAGGCTCAGAGAAGTTAAGTGACTTGCCCAAGGTCACGCAGCAGACATGTGGTGGACCCCAAACACTCAATACAGTGCTCTGCATGCAGTAAGCCCTCAATTAATACAATTAATTGATTGATTGATTGGAGGATGGATGGAGCAGAATGAGGGCTGAGTCACTGACCGTCCCGGTCCCGGGGCCAAGGCCATTTCCTCCCCTTCTTCATGATGAGGAGGGCCACGGTTCCTGCCGCCATCACAGACAAGATTCCGAGCACCGCGAGCCAGGTGAGGAGGTGGCCAGGTGGGGCTGGCTGGATCGGTGGTGTTGGCAGCTCTGGAAAAGGGCAGCGGCTCAGTATGAGTTTGCTAGAACCTATGCACTCTGCACCACTCCCCCAACTGCCAGAGCCCCTTCAGAGCTAGAAGAATGCTCCAGGGAGCCAGGTGGCTCACTCGCTGTAGACAGGAGTCCAAAAGGGAGGCCGGTGCAAACTCAGGGAGATGCCCAGGGCCTCCAAGCCTCGGATAGAAGAAGGAGGGTCCCCCCACACCTAGTCCCAGGTGAGCTAATGCCCACCTGGGGGGGTAAGTTTTGAGGGAGGGTCTGAGGGACTGTCGCTGAATGCCACCCCATCCAAGGGCCAGACCCACCCCAGGGCCGGCCCCAAACTCCGACGGCCCCTGGAGGTCCAGCCCAGAGCTGTTTATCGTGGCCCCAGCCCCAGGCTGTGCCCAGCATCTTTGGGACTGGGTGAAGCAGGGTGGCCATGGGCCTGAAGGTCAGGCTGCCCCAGGGGCAGCCCAGAGGGAGCCCCCGATCCCATTCCCCCAGTGACATCACATCGGGTGGCACCAACCCGGGCATCAACCTCAGGGGTGGGCTGGTTCAGAGAGGCAGGTGCCGTGCCAATATCTGTGTCATTTCAGTTTTCTGCACCTCAGTTCCCTCTTCTGTAAAATGGGTTTTAAGACTGGTATCCCCATGTGGGACAGGGACTGCATCCGATCCAATTAAATCACATCTATCAGCATTCAGAACAGTGCTTGGCACATAACAAGTGCTTAACAAATACCATAATTACTATTATTATCTGCGATGGTGCGATGACCTGAACCTACCCCCTGTTGGGCTTCCCCCGCCCCTTGCCCTCCTACCTCCCCTTCAGATGTATGTCTTACCTAGATGATAAAGCTCGGAGGTGAGGGATCCCGAGGGTCTGAGTGGATGGAGCACACAGCTGATGTTAGTTCCAGGGGCCAGCCAAGCCTGCACGGTCAGCCAGCTGCTGACCTCGAAAAGCTTCGTGCTGGGATCCTTGGACACGCGCATCTCACTGAAAGGTTTGGTGGTCACGTTCTCCGTCTTGACCACCCATGACAGGCCCCGGGGCTTCGGATAGCCTCCCGCCGCCGAGCAGGAGAGGTTCACCTCTTCCCCGGGCTGCAACGTGCCGTTGAAGTGGGACACAATTTCTGGCCGGCTGAAGTTGGCTGGAATCAGAACAGAGGAAGGGAGGGCTGGAGAGAGCGAGGTGTCTGGAGGTCGGGCTAGGTCTGGAGTCACTGGTAAGCTCATTGTGGGCAGGGAAGATGTCTGTCTATTGTTCCGTTTACTCTCCCAAGCACTTAGTACAATGCTCTGCACACAGCCAGTGCTCAATAACTGCGATAGAATGAATGAATCACTGCACCCCACCCCTGACCGCTCTGTGGCCCAAGTCCCCTTCTTCCTTACCCATCACCACCAGCCTCGAGGGAAACTGATGCAGGACGTTACGGCGAGGGAGCTTGTGGAAAAGCACCAGGCACTTGTAAAGGCCCTGGTCCTCCAGCTGCACCTGACCCAGGCTCAGACTCAAGGCACTGCGGTTGAATCTCGTGCGGTTGATGTATCTGGAATCGATGTTGTCCCACTTCTCCTGGCCATGGAACAGCTCAAACAGGGCGGCCTCTCTCTGCCAGAAGATCACCAGGTCATCCAGGGGATACTGGTCCAGCTTATAGTTGCATGGGAGCTCTGCTGTCCCGTTGTAATACACCTCCACCTGGTACTCCCCAGAAGTGGCCACTGGAGAGGGGGTCGGGGAGGGAAAGAGGGAGGGGGAGAAATGGGAAGATGGACATAGATAGAGGGAACAGAGAGAGAAACCCAGAGAGGTGGAGCATTACAGTCAGAGTGAGAGAGTCAGAAAGATAGACAGGGATGGAGTGAGACAGAGCGAGGCGGATAGACACGGAGAAAGATGGAGACATAGGCCAAGACGGAGGAGACAAAGATAGATGGACAGAGTAAAAGAAATACCAAGGGAGATAAAGAGATGAAGAAAGAGAAAAACAAAGAGTCAGAGTCAGGAGACACACAGAGGTGGTGGAATGAAGAGAAATACAGGGATTCAGAGAGATAGAGGGAGAGAGACAGAAAGAAGCCAAGAGAAAATGTAAAGGAGTGAGAAAAGAGAAGGAATAGCAAATTATTTCTCTACAGCACGCACTAGCTTTGGGATCGTGTCACAAGCATCTGTAGGTACCTCTAGATTTGCATGCCTGGATTTGAGGCTCTACAGCCTAATGGAAAGCGCAAAAACTTGCCCATTCTTCGCATCCTGTGTTGAGGTAGTTAGTTACAAATGGGATCGTTTCACAGGTCACGTTGCAGGTCAGGGTCTATCTATCTCCCCCTCCCCAGGACCAAGATGAACTAGTCTCCCCTCTTGATGGGAACATGGAGCTCTCCTCCCGCAGGCCATCTCTCAGCTGGACCCTTCCCAGAACTCAGCAAGAAACCGGTAAAAAAAAATGGCCACCACTTTGGCCCTGATGATTGGGTAGATGGAGCCCAAAGTGTTCCAAGATCCCTGGGGAGGGGAAATAACTCACCCCGCTGAGCGGCAGTTGAATCAGTTGCTATAATATAAATTTCTAAAGGTCCAAACCTGGGCAAGGACTCATCTGAAAATGTTCCCTCAGATCGAGACCACTGGTAATCAAGAGCATGGGCAAGCTAGGGGCCGGTGTACCCACAGTCAGTCAGTTAGCCAGTCAATCGTATTTATTGAGAGCTTACTGAGTGCAGAGCACTATACTGAGCACTGGCGAGAGTATAATATGATAATATAAGTTCCTGGAACCCACCCAAGCCTCTGGGGGTCTTAGCCGATGGCTCACCCATGTAAGGGTGTGACCTAGGGCAAGTCACTTCACTTCTCTGGGCCTCATCTGTAAAATAGGGATTAAGGCTGTGAGCCCCATGAGGGACAGGGACTGTGTCCAACTTGATTGCCTTGTATCTACCCCAGTGCTTAGAATAGTGCTTGTTACATAGTAAGCGCTTAACAAATACCATCATCATCAAGGCCCAGGGTTCTTACCAAACAGCAGGGGCAGAAGCAGGAAGAGGGGGCTGCTCAAGTCCATGATGGTGTAGCTGAGGAGGAAGAGAGAGAAATGAATTAGAGAACCAAAGGGAGGGGCTTCCTCCTGCCCCTCGGGAGGACAGAAGGCCGGGTCCACCATTATTTCCCCCCTCACTGGTAGCCATGGGAACCAGGGCCCTGGATTGGCTCAGAAATCCATCCTCGGAAATCCAGTCAAAAACAACGAAGGGAAGAAAGGGGTTGTTCTGACTACCATGCCTTACTCCTGACTTCTCAAAGCAGTTCATTCATTCAATCATATTTTACCTGTTTGTGGCTGCCAAGAGGACGGCATGATGGGCAGAGAGAAAGGAAATTTTATAATCAATCAATCGTATTTATTGAGCACTTACTGTGTGTAGAGCACTGTACTAAGTGCCACTCAGTCCTCCCTGGTTCTATAAACTCCAATCCTGGACCCCTCTCAGTGTGCGTTGGCCAATCAATCAGTGATAAGAATTGAACAGCTATGAGTGTGAAAGGCTGTACCAGGAGCTTGGGGTCACATTCCCTGCCCTCAAGGAACTTACTGTAGAATGGAAAATTTTTCCAGACTGAAGAGCCCTACACCTCTCGATAAAGAAGCTGTTCCATTTCCCTGATTATCCTGGTTGTCCTTCTCTGCCCCTCCTCAGTCTCCTCTGTTCTTTTGACCAGAATCAAGCATGCTGTCCCAGGTACAGGTGAATAGTAGCTTTAGATGGTGATGATGAAGATGGAGTCCCCCCACAGGAATGAAGCCACAGGAGGAAATAAATAGGACCAATAGCTTGTGTAGGGCCACTCTCACCCACTCTTGTCCCTGCCCGTCATGGTGCCACTGGGACCCGGAGGGCAACGAGTGAGGAGGAGGGCAGGAGTGCAGCCTGTGGCAGAGTGTAAATGTGTTCTCAGCCCCTCGCTTGCTATGTGACTTTGGACAAGTCACCTCACTTCTTTGGGTCTCAGTGGCCTCAGGACTCAGATCCATCCAAGGGAGGGAAAGCTATGTAAGGAATGATGCTTTCAGTGGCATCACTGCCCCTGAGGGACCAGCAGAAAGTGATTTTGGGCCCATCAGCAATTGCAGATGTGATAACCAGGCTTTTAGCAACATGCTCTTCTGCAGTAGCTGAAGTAATTTCCTTCTTTCAGGACCGATGGAGTCCTACGGTAGCAGTCAGGTGGAGAATGCGGGAGCAGGAAAGCCTGTCTCTCTTGTTCAGACCCACCCGTAATGGGCAGGAGAAGGAGCACAAAGATGCCTCCCTGTTCTGGTCACGGGTGCCTCAAATATCTCCGCCTGAAACAGCGGGTCTGTTTTCATTCAAAACACGTTTTGCGTTTCCAAGTAAACCCGTGACATATTCAAAAATATATTAACATGAAAATAATTATACTCATTTGTACCCAATGAAAAATATCCTCCAGGTGGGGATGATAGTGTGGAATGTTCTGTTTCGAGCAACAGGTGGTAATGGTGTTGAGATATTAGGACGGACAACCTGCAGGAGGGAGTTGATTCTAGGGCTAGTGGTTTGCACACAGTAGATTGGCAGCTCCTTGAGGTCAAGAACTGTGTCTACTAACGCTATTGAACTCTCCCCAGTGCTCAATACATTCATTCAATCATATTTATTGAGTGCTTACTGTGTGCAGAGCACTGTACTAAGCGCTTGGGAAGTACAAGTTGGCAACATATAGAGACGGTCCCTACCCAACAACGGGCTCACAGTCTAGAAGGGGGAGAAAGATAACAAAACAAAACATGTGGACAGGTGTCAAGTCATCAGAATAAATAGAAATAAAGCTAGAAGCACATCATTAACAAAATAAATAGAATAGTAAATATGTACAAGTAAAATAAATAGAGTAATAAATCTGTACAAACATATATACAGGTGATGTGGGGATGGGAAGGAGGTAGGGTGGGGGGGGATGGGGACGAGGAGAGAAAAAAGAGGGCTCAGTCTGGGAAGGCCTCCTGGAGGAGGTGAGCTCTCAGTAGGGCTTTGAAGGGAGGAAGAGAGCTAGCTTGGCGGATGTGTGGAGGGAGGGCATTCCAGACCAGGGGGAGGACGTGGGCTGGGGGTCAACGGCGGGATAGGTGAGAACGAGGCACAGTGAGGCGGTTCAGAGCAATACAGTGCACTGCACACAGTAGACTGGAAGCTTCTGGAGGGCAGGGATTGTATTAACCAACTCTATTGGAGTCTCCCCAGAACTCAGTACAGTGCTCTGCATATAGTAGTCCTTGGGGGCAGGGATCATGTCTACTAACTCTGTTGAACTCTCCAAGTGCTCATACAGTGTTCTATACATAGTAGGTGTTCAGTAAATACTACTGATTTGATTGATTCATGCATTAAATCATATTTATTGAGCACTTACTGTGTACAAAGCACTGTACTAAGCACTTGGAAAGTACAATTTGGCAACAGAGACCATCCCTACCAAACAACAGGCTCACAGTCTAGACGGGGGGAGACAGTCAACAAAACCAAATAAGTAGATGGGCATCAATAGCATCAATATAAATAAATAGAATTATATAAATATACACATCATTAATAAAATAAATAGAATAATAAATATGTGCAAATATACTCAAGTGGGGAAGGGGGGTAGAGTGGAGGGAGGGAGGGAATCAAGGCGATGGTGAGGGGAGGGGGGCTCAGTCTGGGAAGGCCCCCTGGGGGAGGTGAGCTCTCAGTTTGATTCAGAAATCATACCTGCCTCCTAAGGCAAGGACTATGGATACGAATCTGAAAGTATTTAAAAAAAAGTAGTAAAAAACCCAATAATGGAATATTGGAATATTTTCAATTAGATTTTTTTTGGCGGGGGCGGGGGGTACCAATACAAATAAAGTACATCAGCATGTTCTCTTTCTCAACTTACTCGGCACAAAGGCCCCTTGTGTTACTAGATCTCTGCTAAGTAGAAATGGTTTTAGTCCCTCTATTCACATCAATCAGAATACTCAAAGGGAGGAGAAGGGAATACTAATAATATGTGTTAAATGCCAAGCCCCGTGCTAAGCACTGGGATAGCTACAAGATAATCAGGTCGGACACAGTCCCTGTCCCTCATGGGGCACATATACTTTTCAGAAAAAGAACGACTGACATTAAAGCACAAATCACTATTGTAAAGAAATGCTGGATGAAGAGTGTTATTACAGAGGATGGCCGCAAAATCTATCTACCCCAGTGCTTAGCACAGTGCTTGGCATGCAGCATATAATACACATACGTATAGAGTTGACGGTGGCATCTGTGACATCTTGGGGTGCTTTTCCAGTAGTCTCCCCAAATGTAGTTTAGGTAGGGCCTCTCCATCATGCTTGTTGATCTACCAACCAATCAATCAGTCGATGGTTTTTATTTTGCACTTCCTCCGAGAACAGCCCTGTACTAAATGTTAGGGAGAGGTCACTGGAGTAAGTAAGCACCATCCTTGTTCTCCAGGAATTGACAGCCTACCTTCTGCAGAGCAGATGTAATAATAATAATAATAATGGCATTTATTAAGTACTTACTATGTGCAAAGCACTGTTCTAAGCTCCGGGGAGGTTACAAAGTGATCCGGTTGTCCCATGGGGGGGCTCACAGTCTTAACCCTCATTTTACAGATGAGGGAACTGAGGCCCAGAGAAGTGAAGTGACTTGCCCAAAGTCACACAGCTAACAATTGGCAGAGCCGGGATTTGAACCTATGACCTCTGACTCCAAAGCCCGCACTCTTTCCACTGAGCCACGCTGCTTCTCAGCGTGCTTGTACTGAGCACAGTAGTATTAATAGTGCAATAGGACTAATATCCTCCTCTCTCTTGGGAGAGAAAAATAGAGCAAGTAGTCACACTCCCTGCCTTCCAGAAGCTGACGTTGTACTGTGTGCAGAGTACTGTGCTGAGGGCTTGGGAAAGGACAACAGAGCAAGTAGACATGCTCCCTGCCTTCAAGGAGGGAGTTTACATCCCTTTGGCGGTTTTGTCAGCAGGTCTGGAGGCTTTTCAGTTCTCTTGGCTCTGACTGCTGTGATGACCTACCCTGTGGCTTGGTTAACTGGTCTGAAGGAGGGCTCGGCAAGCCCGGGACTGTCAACCTGGGAAGGCCCCAGGCCATTTCGACAGAACATAGTGCCCAGAACAGGCCGAGGGAGAGCCGAGCGGGCTGGAGAGACTTGGCTGTCTCCCGGCCTCACCAAAAGGGGTTCTGAGCTCCAGCCCAGAAAGAGGAACTGAGGGAAGGTGGGGAGAGGAGGTGCCCGAGGGGGCCAGCACGGAGTTTTCTCCCTCTGCTCGCTTGGGGGAGGCCGAGCCGACAGGTGGGTGGCACCATCCATTCAGATGAGTAAGGGTGCAATTTCGATCGGAGGGAGAGTGAATGTAAAGTCCGGAGGAAACCCCCTGGAGTCATCAAATTGGTCCCCTGAGGAGTTCTAGTGAAGTGGATTAGGAATCCCTCTCTCTAAGGCAGAATCCTTCCTCCCATCACCTCCACAGACCTTGTGAAGCCCAGTCAGCAGTGATTCTCCTCTGCAGGCATGAAAACCAGGGCAGGCCCCTGCCTCTCTGACTCCACTGCCTGCTTGGAGGCCTGGAGAGAGGGAGGGAGAGAGTGGGATGTTGAGCCTCCGGTTCATCCCGTCTGACACTCAAGTGGGGTGTTCTGTGGACTTTCCCTTCCAGAAGACTTTCCCGATCACTTCCTCCCCTGAGACTGACCTTCACACACTTCCAGTTCTCACCCAGGGTGGAGTTGAAGTTCAGGAGCTTCCTCTCCCCACCTCAGATTGGGTGCGGGGTTCCATCTGTCCCTCTTCAGCTAATACTTCACCAATCCCCTTTGGAGAACTCATTCACTCCCACGGCTTTAGCTACTGTCGCCAACCAAGTGTTTCCCAAATCGACCTCTCCAGCCCTGACATCTTTCCTTCTCTGCAGTCTTGCGTTTCCTTCTGTCTTCAGGACGTTTCTACCTGGATGTCCCGCTGCCACCTCAAACTTAACATATAAATCCTCGTCTTCTCACCCAAACCTTGCTCTCCCCATGATTTTCCCATCACTGTAGACAACACAACTATCCCCCCTAACAAGCCCGTAACTTTGGCATTATCCTTGATTTATCTCTCTCATTCAACATGTCACCGAATCTCCTCGGCTCTACCTTCATAACACCGCTAACATCTGTCCTTTCCTCTCCATCCAAACTGCTCCTCTAAAGATCCAAGCACTTATCATCTCCCACCTTGATTATTTACCTCCTCACTGACCTCCCTGCCTCCTGCCTCTCTCCACTCCAGTTGTTATTTCACTCTGCTGCCTGGATCATTTTTCGAAAAAAAAGGCTTCATCCACATCTCCCCGCTCCTCAAGAATCTCCATTGGTTGTCCATCCACCTCTGTATCAAATAGAAACCCCTTACCATCGGCTTTAAAGCACTCAAAAAACTTGCCTCCTCCTACTTTACCTCACTCATTTCCTCCTCTAGTCCCAGCTTGCTCACGGTGCCGCGATGCCGCGATCTCGTTTTTCTCACCTCTGACACCTCTTTCATGTCCCCCTTCTGAACCGGCTCTCCGTCCCTCTCCATATATGCCAGACCATCACTCTCTCCACTTTCAAAACCTTATTAAAATCATACCTCCTCCAAGAGGCTTTCCCCCAATTAAGCCCTCTTTCCCCCAGCTCCCTGTTGCTTTTGCATCACCTCTGCACTTGGATTTTCACCCTTTAAGCACTTTTTTTTGGATGGCATTTATTAAGCGCTTACTATATGCAAAGCACTGTTCTAGGCACTTGACATCCACCCCACCCTCAGCCCCATAGTACTTTTGTATATAATTGTAATTGATTTTAATGTCTGTCTTCCCATCCAGATGGTAAGCTCCTTGTGGCTAGGGAATGTATCTACCAACTCGATCGTGCTGTAATCTTCTAAGCCCTTAGTATGGCTCTCTGCACACAGTGTGTTCAATAACTACGATGGATGGATTGATTGATAGATTGATAGCCAAGCCCTGTCCTTTGCAAACCACGGCTCCTGCCCCACGCCACAGAGTGTGGTTGCTCAGATGCTCCCTGTCTGCTCAGCCTCCTGGTCTCTCTCCCCTCAAGCCTCCCTTCGGCCTGCCACTTTCGCCTGTGTCAAAATTCGTGACCTTTCCCAAAGTGCTCCTGTCCTCTCTGATCCTGCCCTCCTCTTGCTGGGAGGAGCAGCCTTTGGGGGTCTCTAGCCACCCCTGGTTGTGGGGATCAGACCCCCGGGGTGTCCTCTTTCGAGGAGAACAGAAGTGTCTGCAGGGCATGGAGAGGAACAGAATCAGCCTTTAGCGATGATACCCTGCAGTAGACCAACGCGGGCTGGGGAGAAGAAGGGAAGCCCAACTTCCTCCTAAATCTTCCTAAATCTTTCCTCCCCTCTCTCTCCCCCTGAAAACTCCTCCCTTTCCCTCCACCCTCGACCCCCCCATCCCCATTCCCTCCCCACTGCCTATTGACTCACAGCAGCACCATTTCCCTTAACGTCCAGCCCCTCACTGTCTTCCAGACCCGTCAAAGGACAGTACCTTGGGGGCCAGGGGAGGGGGCTTTCCTCTGGGTTTTACAGTCGCTTCTTCTTCACTTGATAAATGTCGCTTCCCTGCTGACGCCCACTTGGTTTGCCCCAACCCCCAGGCCCCCGGGTACTCAGAAGAGCTGGGTTCCCAGATCTTTGTTTTCTTTTCACCGCCCTTCCTCCCTGGCACACCGACACCCGGCAGAGGAATCAGAGTTCTGTCACCCACAGGCAGCCTCGGGGTCAAAGAGCCTCCGGGGCGGGGGGTCAAAGATCAGGAGGAAGGCCTGTCAGAAACCAGCCCAAAAAACCGCAAGAGCCCTCCTCCTCCCCTCTGACACTTCACCTTCCTTTCCTCCCCTCCACCCTCTTCCTTCCCCTCTTCCTCCTCTCCCTCTTCCTCCTCCCTATATTCCACCTCCCCATCCTCTTCATCCTCCTCCCCTCTCCATCTTCTCTTCCTCCCGTTCCCGCTCGCCATCCCCCGCCGACCCCGCCTGCCCTGGTGGGAGCTGACAGAGGGAAAAGATGACTCAGTTTCATTTTCAGTCAGAGGCCCGTCCCCACACCCCCTGAAGAGTGTTTGAGGTTCCAAGGGCCAGGGACAGGACCCGGCCTCCCCGACTCCCTTAGCCCAGGGAGATGGGGGTTATTCCGCTCCTTATTTCGCGTGACCGCCCTGTCCCCTCCATATCTCACACGTCCCTTGGTTGCCTGTGACAGCAGACCCATGAGGGAGGGAGATTTCCCTGGGTGAGGTCAATGGGAGCGGATCACCGGCTGACCGCTCAAGGGAAGCAGTGTGGCCTAGTGGGAAGAACACGGGGCTGGGAATCAGGAGACCTGGCTTCCAATGCCAGTTCCATCACCTCCCTGCTCTGTGACCTTGGGCAAGTCACTTCATTTTTCTTGTCCTCAATTTCCTCCTCTGTCGAATGGGGATTAAATTCTGGTTCTCCCTCCCCCTTAGACTGAGAGGCCCACATCTGGGTCTGATCAGTTTGAATTGTACTCACCCCAGCACTGATCACATGCCTGGCACACCTTGAGTCCTAAGCAAGTATCACAATTATTATTCCCACTAGACTGTAAACTCCTTGTGGGCAGGGATTCTGTCTATCCTAAGGTACCATTCCAAGTGCTTAGAACAGTTCTCTGTAGACAGTAGTTTGTAAGTTCTTTGAGGGTGGGGATCATATATATGTTGCCAACTTGTACTTCCCAAGCGCTTAGTACAGTGCTCTGCACACAGTAAGCGCTCAATAAATATGATTGGTTGATTAATCGTATCTACTACTTCTACTGTACTCTCCCAAGCACTTAAAACAGTGCTCTGCAATCAATCAGTGGCATTTATTGCGTGCTTACTGTGTGCAGAGCACTGTACTAAGTGCTTGGAAGAGCACAACGGACTTGGTGGACATGTTCCCTGCCTGCAGTGAGCTCACAGACTAGAGGAAGCTTATAATAAATAAATACTGCTGATTGATTGATTTATTGATTGACTGATTAGGGACCCATTGCCTGGGCACTAATAATAATAATAATAATAATAATAATAATTATGGTATTAGTTAAGTGCTTACTATGTACAAAGCACTGTTCTAAACCCTGAGGTAGATAAAAATTAATCAGGTTGGACACAGTTCGTGTCTCACATGGGGTTCAGTCTCTTAATCCCCATTTTACTGATGAGGGAACTGAGGCCCAGAGAAGTTAAGTGAGTTGCCCAAGGTCACACAGCAGACATGTGACGGAGCCAGAATTAGAACGCAGGTCTGCATCACAGGCTGGGCTCTTCTGCTCCCTGCCCCTCTAAGCCCCCCATGGAGAGAGATCTCTAGGCTTGTGGTGGGGGGAAGGCTGGGGTCCCACCCAGAATGGCAGGATAGACTCTTAACTCTTTACTGCCCAATCCATCAGGGTTTTTGCCTCTCCCCTATGGAGCAGGTCGGGGAAGGTCACAATTCTGGGTGTCACCCACAGAGGCCACAGAATCCTGTGGCCTAGTTAGGGAACAAAGGGAATCACCAATTGGGCCTCATCGATCATCCAAATAATGGTGATGTTCATTAAGTATTTACTCTGTGGTAGCACTGTGCTAAGCACTGTGGTAGATACAAGATAATCAGATTGGGCACAGTCCCTGCCCTACCTTGGGCTCAGTCCCTGCCCTACCTTGGGCTCGTTCTCTGAGAGAGAGGGAGAACAAGGATTGTATTCATATTTTACAGAGGAGGAAACTGAGGCTCAGAGAATTTAAGGGACTTGCCTTTGGTCACAGAGCAGTCCAGGGGGCCGAGCTGGGCCTTGAACCCAGGTCTCCTGATCCCCAATCCTATGCTCTTCCCACTAGACCTCACTGTCTCCATGGGTTGAGCCCGTGTGATTGCTCCCAGTTCTGAAGAGCCTTTCAGAGTGGCATTGCTTGGTGCGGCGGTGGGTTGGAAGGGTAGCGACAGCCAAAAATAGAAGCTAAGAGGAGGAACCAAGAAGGATGGGGCACTTTGTGGGAAGAGATTGTGGCAGGGGGAGGCGGACAGCAAGAAAAACGGAGGTGGCTAACTCTCCATCAACAGTGGTAGTAGTGAATGCCTACAGAATATCGAATGCAGAGATGCAGTGTGGCCTAGTGGACAGAGCAGGGGCCTGGGGGGCAGAAGGACCTGGGTTCTAATCCCGGCTCCTCCACTTAACTGCTGTGTTCCAGCCTGGTCTTCCGGCCATTTGGATCTTTTTCCACAGTGCCGTTTTCTTTGGTGGACTTTCCCACCCTTACCCTCGTGCCCCTTCCCCTCCTCTTTCCCCAAACCACCACCTTCCTGCCTGCTGAGCTCTCCCTCCTCCAGGCTCCCCACCCCCCGACCCCCACTTTCTCCTCTGGGCCTCCCCTCCCCCTTTCTGGTCCACCCCGCTGCCCAGCCTCCTCCTCTGTGCCTCCCCCTGCCTTTGCTGTGGAGGAGTTGGATGTTAAGCCATTTGTCTGGGGCCATTCCCCAAACTCCCACATGGCTTGATGCTTGTCTGGCAGGAATGCCCGCCCGGGCCAGGAATGTCCGATCTGGCCAGGAATGCCCGCCTCGGCCAGGAAAACCTCCAATCCCCCCAGGGGACCCCACCCTGCCCCACTCCCCAACCTACCCAGGAACTGAAATAGGAAGTTGGAGTAGAATGCTAAACTCAGATGGGCAAGGCGGGGACTAACTGGAGGCCCCAATGGAAAGGTCCCCTTCTCCAGGTGGGGCCCCTTCTGGTCTGCCTCCAGTCCTCCTACTTCTCCACAGACTGCTGCTCTCACAGCTCAGGGAAGCAAATCCCTGGGCAAGTCACTTCACTTCTCTGGGCCTCAGTTATCTCATCTGTAAAATGGGGATTGAGACCGTGAGCCCCATTTGCTTGGATGCACCCCAGCATTAGTACAGTGCCAGTCACATAATAAGCTCTTAACGAACACCACCGCAATTATTATCCAGAGGGGGGAGTAGGCAGAAGGGAAGAGACGCCAGGGGAGAGGTAAGCTCCCTAAGGTGAGGGGAATCGGGCAGGAAGACATGTCCATTTCCTTATGCTCAGTGAGCCTTCCTCCAGGAGGAGAAGTAGAAGGAAGAGGAAGGAGCTCTGGTCCTTTAGACTGTAAGCTCATCGTGGGCCGGGAATGTGTCTGTTTATTGTTATATTGTACTCAGCCAAGTGCTTAGTACAGTGTTCTGCACACGGTGAGTGCTCAATAAATACGAATGACTAACTGACTGAAATGTCAGAAGAAAGAGCGAGTGTAGGAGGTGGCAAGGCCTCGTGGTGAAAGTCTGAGTTGGAAGACCCAGCTTCAAGTTCGACCTCTGCGGCTGTGTGATGGGGGATCAGTTTGCCTCTGTAAAATGGGATTGATCCAGCCTGGTTCTTCTTCCTCCCCAGCTGCAGCAGCCTCTTCCAATCAGTCTATGGTATTCATTGAACACTTACTGTGTGCAGAGCATTGTACTAAGCACTTGCTAGAGTACAACAGAGTTGGTAGACACACTTCCTGTCCACAAGGAGCTCACAGTCTAGAGGGAGAGGCAGAAATTAAAATAAATTACAGCAATGGACTTAAGTGCTGTGGGGCTAAGGATGGGGTGAATATCAAGCAGCATGGCATAGTGGATAGAGCATGGGCCTGGAGTCAGAAGGCCATGGGTTCTAATCCTGACTCTGCAACTAGTCTGCCGTGTGACCTTGGCAAGTCACTTCACTTCTCTGAGCCTCAGTTACCTCATCTGTAAAATGGGGATTGAGACTGTGAGCTCCACATGGGACAGGGACTGTGTCCAACTCTATTTGCTTGTATCCACCCCAGTGCTTAGTACGGCATCTGGCACGAAGTAAGCGCTTAACGAATGCCATCGTTACAGAGCCAAGGGCGAAGGTGACACAGAAAGGAGAGGTAATAGGGGAGAGTAAGACTTAATCGAGGGTGGCCTTTTGGAGGAGATGAGATTTTAATAAAGCTTGGAAGGTGGGAAGAGTGGTGGTCTGTCAGGTATCCACAGAACAGCTCCTCACTCTCATGGTCTCCACTGTCAAGAGGTGGGAAATTTGGGCAGGGGGGAAGGCTGGGATTTCGGCTGATGTTGGGAAGTTTGGGCTGGGGGGAAGGTTGGGATCTCGGCTGATGGTTTAGAGATTCTGGAGGGAGGGAGATTCAGCCCTGCAATGCCACTGACACACTTGCACATTTGCCACCTCCCATAGCGCTTAGGTCCATATCTTCCCCAACCTATCACTCAAGTACTAACTCATTCACAGCTCCCCTTGTCTACCTTCCCCTTCCCTGTAATTCATTTTAACGCCCGTCTCTTCCACTAGACTGTCAGGTCCTCGAGGGTCGGGACCGTGCCTTCCAATTTTATTGTACTCGCCCAAGTGTTTAGTACAGTGCTCTGTACTCAGTAGGCATTCGATAGATATGACAGACTGATCGATTCCATCCCGTAACTATATTACTTTCACCGAGTTCTTCCCTGATGCCTGGGAAACTCCATTTTGGAAGCTGAAATGTAGGAATGATATTAATTTGGCCTCGACACCTACCAAGTGCGGTATACTGTATAGAGTACTTAGGAGATGTGGAACAGAAGCCATTGAAATGTCTCTTTTGTGCTTCCCTGCTCTAGGGCAGAAGGCAATATTTGGGGGAAGCATTTTAATGTCTGTTTTACTTTAAAATCTGTCTCTCCCTCTAGACTGTAAATTTCTCATGGGCAGGAAACAGGTCTACCAACTATGTGGTATTGTACTCTCCGAAGCGCTTAGCAGTGAGCTCTGCACATGAAAGAATGTCAGCTCCTTTGAGGGCAGATATCTTGTCTACTAACTCTAGTGTACTCTCCCAAGAGTTCAGCATGGTGCTCTGCACAAAGTAGACTGTAAACTCCTTAAGGGCAGGGTTAGTGCCCAGTAACTCTACTGGACTCTCCCAACTAGTAGGAGAAGCAGGGTGGATTGAGCACAGGGCTGGGAATCAAGACACCTGGGCTCTACTCCCAGCTCCAACTCCTGCTTGCCGTGTGACCTTGGGTAAGTCACTTAAATTCCGTGTGCCTCTGTTTCTTTAAAATGGGTATTAAACACCCTTTCTCCCGCCCCCTTAGATTGTGAGCTTCAGGTAGGACAGAGACTGTGTCTGTTCCGATAATCCTGAATCTATCCCAAAGCTTGGCACATAGTAAATGCTTAAAAACTCCACAATTATTGACAACATTTAGCACACGGTAGGTTCTCAGGATGTTCTAATGATTGATGGGTTCCAGAATTGGACCAGAGATAGCAAGTGGGAACTCTGAATGCAGTCATTCTGAGATCGTTAGCTGAAATTCATGGCGGCTCCTGGAGAAGCTACCTAAGATGGTATCTGGCCTGGAACAAGGGGGTGTTTCTCTTTCTCTCTCTCCCTTGCCCCTCTTCCGAGTTCCCGGCTTTCTGAGGCACACCGCTGTATTCTGCCCTCTCTCTGTGGTTAAAGCTGATAGCTCTGCAGGATTTTCCCTGGGCTCCCTGTCTTGCCAGATGGAGTTTCCCCTCCCCATCCCCGCCTCCATCCCTCCCCCCACCCCCAAAAGGAGCTCTGGAAGGAGGCTGGAACCTATCCCCCTCTTTTCTGTCCATGCGGTCGGGTTTCATGGGTTCATGTAGCATTGCAACGGTAGGGACCGTCTCTATATGTTGCCGACTTGTACTTCCCAAGCGCTTAGTACAGTGCTCTGCGTGCAGTAAGCGCTCAATAAATACGATTGAATGAATGAATGTGCTTTTCTTTATGGAGCTTTTCTCAGACTACAAACCCTGCCGGGTGCCCGCCTACATTTTCCCATGGAAAGAATCTTACTCCACACACTGGACACCCTTCCACCTCACTAGTAACCAAAAGGAACAGACACACCTGGGAGGAGAAAAAAAAAATATCTATTTTTGCATTTCTGGCTTCTATTTGTTTTTAAAACCTCAGGCTTACAGGTGCACAACTGGTTGGTTTTGGTGTGTGTGTCTGTGTGTGTACATGCAAGTGTGCATGTGTGTGTGTGTCTGTGTGTGTTAAACTATATTTAGAACTAGAAGCTCCCTCACTTTTCACAGCGCTCCATCAACCCAGTTCACTTTCAGTTCCGTATTTTAGGAAGCGCTCACTTGAAAATCTTTTCTCGGCAGGTGGGACAGTCTTTGGGTAAGGAGCGCTTCGATTTTCAAAAGCAGTCATGCAGGATCACTGCAGATGATTCTGAGCTTCCTTATTCACGGGACTATCCACGGTAGCAAAGTTTCAGGTTGTACCTTTGTTCGTTTGAGCGAAAAGTTCAAAGCAGGGCATGAGGGGTTGTGAGAGTGTGTGTCTCAGTGTGCTGTGGGCTCACATCGGAACATTTCATTGGCCGCCTGGGCCAGCCCATGACTTTGACTAACGCCTTTGCAACAGTTTGGCAATACCCACATTAACCTCAAACTTGCCTTCCACTTGCCTGCTTTGTGGCTTTGCGTAAATCACTTGGCTTCTCTGTGCCTCATCTGTAAAATGGGGAATAAATACCTATTCTCCCTCCTCCTTAGACAGTGAGCCCCATGTGGGACAGGGACTGTGTCCATCCTGATTACCTTGTATTTACCGCAGTGTTTAGTTCAATGCTTGGCACAAAATAAGTGCTTAATGGATACCACAATAATAGTGATAATATTCAAGCAATGGTATTTACTGAATTTACTGTGTACAGAGTGCTGCATTAAGAACTTGGGAGAGTGTAATATAATAGAGTTGATAGTCACGTTCCCTGCCCACCAGGAGCTTACAGTCTAGAGATAATTATTATTATCCTCTACACTGCAATCTCCTTGTGGTCAGGGAATGTGTCTGTTTATTGTTGTACTCTCCCAAGTGCTTAGTATAGTGCTCTGCACATAGTAAGTGCTCAATAAATACAATTGAATGAACGAATCAATGAATTGTTATTACAATCTGGGCCTCCTTCCGAGCGTTGCAGGGGTAGAAGAGGTGGGAACGCCAGGGGCAAAGCCTTCTGGATAATCTCCCACCCTCCATCTACCCCTTTGTTTGTTGGTTTGGATATTCCTTCTCAAGAGAACCATCTCCATCTTTTTTATGGGTTTTTTTTAAACAGTTACTACGTGCCAGGCACTGTACTCCACGCTGAGGTAGATATAAGATAATCAGGTTGGACACAGTCCATATCCCTCATGGGGCTCACGCTTCTGATTCCTGTTTTACAAATGAGATAACTGAGGCCTATCTCAAGCTTGGAACTCCTTCCCCTTTCATATCTGAGAGGCTACCACTGTCCCCACCTTCAAAGCCTTATTTAAATCTCATCTCCCCCAAGAGGCCTTCCCCGACTAAGCCTTCGTTTCCTCTATTCCCTCTCCCTTCTGCATCACCATTGCACTTGAATTTGTGCCCTTTATTCACTCCACCCGCAGTCCCACAGCGTTTTTGTCCATATCTGCAATCCATTTTAATGTCAGGCTCCTCTTCTAGACTGCGAGCTCCTTATGGGAAAACAGGGGAAAACATTGACTAACTCTGTTATATTGTACTCCCCCAAGCTTAGTACCATACTCTGCATACAATAAGGGCTCAATAAATCAGATTGGTTGATTGACTGTTCACTACTAAGTGCTTGGGAGAGCACAATAGTTAGTAGACCCGAATCCTGCCCACAAGGAATTTACAATCTGCCGGGGGTCAATCACAGAAGGTGGGGGGAAGAGACAGATGTCACCCGGCCCCACCTTGCCCCATTCACTCATTCATTCATTCAATCGTATTTATTGAGTGCTTACTGTGTGCAGAGCACTGTACTAAGTGCTTGGGAAGTACAAGTTGGCAACATAGAGAGACGGTCCCTACCCAACAACGGGCTCACAATCTAGAAGGGGGAGACAGACAACAAAACAAAACATGTGGACTCTTGAGGCCTCCCCTTACCCCCAGAGCCAACCTATGTTTCCACTACACCGTCCTCCCTCCACCCACACCCTGCTGGTGTCAGATGCTTTCCTCCATCTTCACCCGACCTCCCTCTCCCATTTCCAGTCCTGACTCCTGGTCATCTCTCAGCCCGGAGCCTCCGCATTACCTCTGTCAGCCATGCCGTCATGTCTCTCCCTTCCTATAAACCCGACTCAATGTTTGCTTCCTCAAAAGGACATCAGAGGCTGAGTGACACACAGGGCCAGCCCCACGGCATGCCCAGCCCAGGACCGTGACTCCAACAGACCCACACTCGTGGTTAGAGGTGGATAGTCCTACTTTTCCCCTCTCCATCCCTGATTCCCTCCAGTGCCCCAGCATGGACCTTCCAACACCCCTGACTCTTCCCTCTCCATCCCCGACTCTCCCCGACCCAGTGACCCGGAACAGATCATCCAATGTCTCTAGTGAACTTCTGGATATTTTCAGGCTCTGTGACTTCCTGGTGGGGCAGATTTCACATGAGGTGTGGAGCAATTTCCTTTCAATTGCTTCCCCCCGTCACCAGGTAGCCTCAGGGATTCCCTAGGGCCTGATGCTGGGAGAAGCCTTCCCAGTCCATCCCACCTTCCCCCAGACCACAGATCTCCGCAGAACTCACCCGGTCCCTTCCCCTAGCTGACCAGCTGATCTCCCCGACCAGACCGTGAGCAGCTGGCCAGAACCGCCGGTGGGATTTGGGGGTTCTCCTCTCTCCCAGCTTTCTCCCCTTCTCTCATTTTCCTTCCTCCCAGCCTCTGGCCGGTCTCCCGGCTAACCCGTTGAGGGTCATGGGGAGGGTGGTTTGACCTGGAACTCTGACCCAGTTCCTTGATCTCAATCCCTGCTGACGCACCCACCACCCCTAGCTCTCCCAAGGGGTCCCAGAGCTGGTCTTTCCTCCTCTTCCATGACCCTTAGGGTGGGGGCATGAGAGCCAAATGGGGCCTGAAGAGGTGGCCCATCTCCCCACTGCTTTCTGGCCCTCTGTCCCAATGCCAACCCTTTCCCGCTGCCCTGCCCCGGTCCCCTCGGTTAACCATGACTGGACCTGGGTGGGGCTGCCGTGGGAACCTCACAGTGGAGATGAGTTGGCCCTGACCCCTGTACGAACCACAACCTCACCCCAACTGCCAAACCGCCTTCTAGGGTGCTGGCAGGAGTGGTAAAGTCGCCAGAGGGCCCAGCTAACCCCACCAGGCGTAGAGTTTAAACTCTTCAGTTCCCGTGGAACGGAACTCACCGCTCTTGACCAGGTCCCCGTAGCAGAATGTGACCAGCTCCCCAACCTCACTCGGCCTTCCTCCTCCTCCTCTTTCTACTCCAGGTGAAGTAGACCGAGCTCCCAATCTGGAGGGAACAGCCTTCTCCGGCTCCGCAGTCGGAGCTCTGAGTGGTCAGGACTTTCTTTCACAAGCCTGTTCCTCTTTCCATCTCCAAATTTTCCGCTGGTAGGGTGGTAGGAGAGGGATGTTAACCCTTGCTTGCCATCACTGACATCCTGGAACAGCTCAGAACTTGGGGCAAGGTGTGGCAGAGTGATATTTTGGTGACCTCATTCATTCATTCATTCATTCATTCAATAATATTTATTGAGCGTTTACTGTGTGCAGAGCGCTGGACTAAGCGCTTGGGAAGTACAAGTTGGCAACATATAGAGACGGCCACTACCCAGCAATGGGCTCACAGTCTAGAAGGGGGAGATGGGCAACAAAGCAAAACATGTGGGCAGATGCCAAGTTGTCAGAACAAATAGAATTAAAGCTAAATGTACATCATTAACAAAATAAATAGAATTGTAAATATGTGCAAGTAAATAAATAGAGTAATAAATCTGTACAAACACATATACAGGTGCTGTGGGGAGGGGAAGGAGGTGGGGGGGGGAATGGGGAGGGGGAGAGATGGGGAAAGTGAGGCTGTGGCATAAGGGAGAAGGGCAGATCTACCAGATGCTCCTGCTCATTGTTTGGGGACTTGGGCTGACACCCGCTCCCAAGGCTGAGTCCACACCCCAACTGCCTCTCCGGCCTCCTAAATTGACCCCTCCACCGGTGCTTGACTTATGCCTGAACTCAGTCCTTCCACCTCTGGGCTTGGCAGTCCATAGTTAACCAAAACTAATAATGGTGGCATTTATTAAGCTTTTACTATGTGCCAAGCATTGTATGAAGCACTGGGGTAGTTACAAGATACCGTCTTTATTCTACATCGGGCTTAGAGTCTAAGAGGGAGGGAGAACAAGTATTGAATCCCCATTTTACAGAGGAGAAAACTGAGCCCGAGAGGAGCCTCAGGTCACGCACCATGTAAGCAGTCAAGAAAGGAAGAAAAATGGTCCTCTGACTCCCAGGACCCTATGTTCTTTCCACTAGGGCATGTTGCCTCTCTATGTCTTGGCTTCTAGTGGTGTGGGTATTTAGAGCCTGGCATTGTGGGTTTGGGTGTTTAGAGCCTGGCATCTGTGGGCTTGGGTACTTGGAGACTGGCACCTGTAGGCTTGGGTGTTTAGTGCATGGCACCTGGGGGCTTACCATTTCACTTATGAAAATAAACCCTTTTTAACTTATGAAAGTAAAAATTCTTCCATTCCCCCAAATTCCAACATATCCCCATTGACCTCAGTTCAATGCATTGGAAACAGCTGAATTTCATGGGCGCCATCTTGGAGAGGGCTGTTGGGGGCCATAGCCCTCCACAAACACAGTCAGGGTGCTATAGAGAGGGATTAATAACAATAACAATAATAATAATAATAATAATGATAATAATGGTATTTGTTAAGCGCTTACTATGTGCCAAGCGCTGTTCTAAGTGCTGGGGTATATACAAGGTTATCGGGTTGTCCTACATGGGGCTCACAGTCTTAATCCCCATTTTCCAGATGAGGTAATCGAGGCACAGAGAAGTTAAGTGACTTGCCAAAAGTCACAGAGCTGACAAGTGGCAGAGCCGGGATTGGAACCCACAACCTCTGACTCCTAAGGTCATGCTCTCTCCACTAAGCTGCGTTGCTGCTGACGTGAGGTGGAAGAAGGGAGGCAGCAGCCAGACAACCTGGCCCCTTGAGAAGCCCACTTAGTCCAGAGCCCTGAAGGCTAGTGCAAGAAGCAGAGTGGCCTAGTGGAAAAAGCATGGGCCTAGGTGTTGGCTTACTCACCCCGGCTCCGCCAATTGCCAGCTGTGTGACTTTGGGCAAGTCACTTAACTTCTCTGTGCCTCAGTTCCCTCATCTGTAAAATGGGGATTAAGACTGTGAGCCCCCCATGGGACAACCTGATCACCTTGTAACCTCCCCAGTGCTTAGAACAGTGCTTTGCACGTAGTAAGCGCTTAATAAATGCTATCATTATTATTATTATTATTCTGCTTCTCCCTGGCTTGTTCTCTTTATTCATCACCCCTCCCAGCCCCACAGCAGTTATGTCCACATCCATCATTTATTTACTTATATTACTGTCTGTCTCCCCCTCTAGACTGTAAACTCATTGTGGGCAGGTAATGTGTCTGTTTATTGTTGTATCGTGCAACAGTAGTGCTCAGTATGGTGATCTGCACACAGTAAGCACTCAGTAAATATAATAATAATAATAATGATGATGGCATTTGTTAAGTGCTTACTATGTGCAAAGTACTGTTCTAACCACTGGGGAGGGGGGGATACAAGGTGATCAGATTGTCCCACGTGGGGCTCACAGTTTTAATCCCCATTTTACAGATGAGGTAACTGAGGCCCAGAGAAGTTAAGTGACTTGTCCAAAGTCACACAGCTGACAATTGGCGGAGCTGGGATTTGAACCCATGACCTCTGACTCCAATGCCCGGGCTCTTTCCACTGAGCCACACTGCTTCTCTCTGTGATGACTGAATGAATAAATGAAAGGACCTGGGTTCTAACCCTGGCTCTGCCAACTGCTTGCTGTGTGACCTTGGGCAAGTCACTTAACTTCTCTAAGCGTCAGTTTCCTCAACTGTAAAATGGGGATTGAATACCTGTTCTCCCTCCTACATAGACTGTGAGCCCTGTGCAGGACAGGAACTGTGTCCAAACTAATAAACTTGTACCTACCTCAGTGCTTAGAATGGTGTTTGACATATAGTAAGGGCTTAAGAAATACCATTTTTTTTTAAAAAAAGAAGTGCTGCCTAGTGAAAATAACACAGGCCTGGGAGTCAGAAGACCTGGTTTCCAATCCCAACTGCACCACTTCCCTTCTGTGGGACCTTGGGCAAGTCACTTAAGTTCTCTGAACCTCAGTTTCTTCATTTGTTAAATTGGGATTCAAACTCTTTTTTTCCTCTGTCTCAGACTGTGAATATATCGGACAGAGACTGTGTCCAATCTGTTTATATTGCATTTACCCCTTTGCTTAGTACAGTGTTTGACACTTAGTAAGTGCTTAACAAAAACAGCGGCGAGGAGGCAGGAGACAGCCAGTGCCTGGTGTCGGGTGGGGGAAGTGGATCAGCAGGGGAGGAGAGAGTGTTGTCTTGTTTATTTCCAGGAAAGACACTCTACAGCATCTTGGAATGGTAAAAAAATGGGAAAAACCACAAACACTCTGAAGACACCGAGAGACAGACGCAAAAACAGATTCACAGAGAGAACTGAACTTAGAGGCAGACACGCCCACAGAAACACACACGTCATAGAGAGAACACGTATAGATTCAGAAATCCAGAGGAGGAAGAGACAGACAAAGGCTTGGAAACAGAGACACGAGGAGACAGCCTCAGATGTGAAACCCAGAGGGACAGAAACGAAGCCACCCAGAGAGTCCCAGGCACACAATCGAGACAGTACAAGAGCCTAGACAATTTGAATTTGGAAAAGGAGGGAGGGAAAGGGGGACTGGAGGGGATATTCTTGGAGAGAGATCCAGTAAATTAGAAGTTTTATTTTGGGAAAAAAAATTCCAGACTGTGAGCCCATTGTTGGGTAGGGACCGTCTCTATATGTTGCCAACTTGTACTTCCCAAGTGCTTAGTACAGTGCTCTGCACATAGTAAGCGCTCAATAAATACGATTGAATGAATGAATGAAAAAAGAAGTTTTGTGGGAGCTGGTACTTGTACAAATTTACTATTCTATTTTCTTAATGATGTGCATCTAGCTTTATGTCTATGTATTCTGACGACTTGACACCCGTCCACATGTTTTGTTTTGTTGTCTGCCTCCCCCTTCTAGACTGTGAGCCCGTTGTTGGGTAGGGACCGTCTCTCTATGTTGACGACTTGGACTTCCCAAGCGCTTAGTCCAGTGCTCTGCACACAGTATGCGCTCAATAAATACGATTGAATGAATGGTGGGGAAGGGATGGGGGGGAAACAGGTGAGCTCAGGGGGTGGGGCTTGAACTGGAGGGGCGGGTCGGTATCCGGGGATGCAGGTGAGGTCGGGGGGCGGGACAGACAGGTGAATCCCCTCCCTCTCCCTCCCTTCTGGGCCCCCGGGCCGAGGGAGAAGGATCAGGGCCTGGAGGAAAATCCTGGGAGCCGCCATGGGGAGGGCGGGGGTGTCACCCCTGCTTCTCCTCTGTACCTGGCTGACAGGTAAGAGCCACCTGCGGGGCGGCTGGAGTTTCCTTTTTCTTTTAATGACATTTATTAAGCGCTTACTATGTGCAAAGCACTGTTCTAAGCGCTGGGGAGAGGACCCAGGGATCATGGTTCTGTCGCCCACCTGGGCCAGGTGCAGCCGGGGAGAGATCCACCGCCCCCCTCCCACCCTGTCCTGACCCACTCCCCTTTATTCATTCGTTCATTCAATCGTAATTATTGAGCTCTTCCTGTGTGCAGAGCACTGTACTAAGCGCTTGGGAAGTACAAGTTTGCAGCGTCTAGAGACGGTCCCAACCCAACAGCGGGCTCACAGTCTAGAAGGGGGAGACAGAGAACAAAACAAAACATATAAACCAAATAAAATAAATAAATATATACAAGTAAAATAAATAAATAGAATAATAAATATGTACAAACATATATACCTTCCTTCCTGGCCCCTCCTTCATCCCACTTTCCATCCTCTTCCTCCTCCCTCTCCTTAGCTGCTGGCCTCCTCCCCTCATTTCTCCCCCACGATGCATTTTGTCTACTTGTTTTGTTTTGTTGTCTGCCCCCCCCCCCCGCCTTTCATTCATTCAGTCGTATTTATTGAGCGCTTACTGTGTGCAGAGCACTGTACTAAGCGCTTGGAAAGTACAAGTTTGCAACATATAGAGACGGTCCCTACCCAACAGTGGGCTCACAGTCTAGAAGGGGGAGACAGACAACAAAACAAAACATATAAACCAAATAAAATAAATAGAATAAATATGTACAAGTAAAATAAATAAATAGAGTAATAAATATGTACAAGCATATAAACCAAATAAAATAAATAGAATAAATATGTACAAGTAAACTAAATAGAGTAATAAATATGTACAGACATATACACCTTCCTTCCTGGCCCCTCCTTCATCCCACTTTCCACTTTCCATCCACTTCCTCCTCCCTCTCCTTACCTGCTGGCCTCCTCCCCCCCATTTCTCCCCCACGATGCATTTTGTCTACTTGTTTTGTTTTGTTGTCTGTCTCCCCCCCACCCCGCTTCTAGGCCATGAGCCCGGTGTTGGGTAGGGATTGTCTCTGTTGCCGGATTACACTTTCCAAGCGCTTAGTCCAGTGTTCTGCACATAGTAAGCACTCAATAAATACAATTGAATGAATGAAAGAAGGAATTTTGCCCCCTTAGACCTGCCGAAGCCCCCCAAGCAGTGACTTTTTGTCTCCTCAAACCTGCCTCTCTCAGCGCCCACCTGGTCCCATCTCCAGCCTCGAATGGAGCAGGGTAGCCCCCCGGCCCCCAGGCCACTTAAGTCCATATCCTTAATTTATTTAATGAGAAGCACTGTGGCTCAGTGGAAAGAGCCCGGGCTTGGGAGTCAGAGGTCGTGGGTCCTCATTCCGGCTCTGCCACTTTGTCTGCTGTGTGACCTTGGGCAAGTTACTTGTCTGCTGCGTGACCTTGGTAAAGTCACTTAACTTCTCTGTGCCTCGGTTACCTCCTCTGTAAAATGGGGATTAAAAGTGTGAGCCCCACGTGGGATAACTTGATTACCCGGTATCTACCTCAGCACTTGGAACAGTGCTTGGCACATAATGGTGCCTAACAAATACCATTATTATTATTATTATTTTTATTCTCTGTGCCTCAGTTACCTCATCTGTAAAATGGGGGTTAAGACTGAGCTCCACGTGGGACAACCTGATTACCTTCTATCTACCTCAGAGCTTAGAACAGTGCTTGGCATATAGTAAGCACTTAACAAATACCGTTATTATTATTATTATTATTATTATTCTCTGTGCCCCAGTTACCTCTTCTGTAAAATGAGGGTTAAGACAGTGAGCTCCACTGGGACAGCGTGATTATCTTGTATCTACCTTAGTGCTTAGAACAGTGTTTGGCACATAGTAAGCACTTAACAAATACCATCATCATTATTATTATTATTTCTATTAATGTTTATCCCCCCCTCAAGACTGTAAGCTCACTGTGGGTGGGGAATGCGTCTTGTTTGTCCTCTCCCAAGTGCTTAGTACAGTGCTCTGTGCACAGTAAGCGCTCAGTAAATTCCACTGACTGGTAGGGCATGCTTGAGTCTTTGACCAAGCAGCTTCTTGCCCTTGCTGCCCAGGCCCAGCCCCAAACCGGTTGAAGCTGGGAATTCCTGGTCGAATGGTGGGTTAAAGTTAGAAGCAGCATGGCTCAGTGGAAAGAGCACGGGCTTGGGAACCAGAAGTTGTGGGTTGTGACTTTGGGCAAGTCACTTAACTTCTCTGTGCCTCAGTTGCCTCACCTGTCAAATGGGGATTAAGACTGTGAGCCCCACGTGGGGCAACCTGATCACCTTGTATCTTAGAACTTAGAACCTTGTATCTTAGTGCTTAGAACAGTGCTTGGCACATAGTAAGTGCTTAACAAATACCACTATTATTATTATTATTATTATTAATAACCATTTCAACAAAAGCCTGAAGGGGGAGAGTGGGTTTGCTAAAATGGATTCTAATCTCCGCTCTGCCACTTAGCTGCTGTGGGAGCTTGGGCAAATCACTTCACTTCTCTGGGCCCTATGAGCCCCACATGGGACAAGGGACTGTGTCCAACCTGATTTGCTTGCATTCCCCCCCCCCAGCACTTAGTACAGTGTTTGGCACGCAGTAAGCGCTTAACAAATCCCATAATAATTAACAATATTAATATAATTAATAATATTATTATTGTGGTATCTGTTATTATTATTAATAATATTAATGAGTGGGGGTGGGAGGCACTAGAGGACAAGAGTGTTTCAATTCGTGCAGCTGGGAGGCTGCCAGAGTTTTCCTTAGTTCATCCAATTGACAACCTGCTCAATATTATAAAAATAAATTAATCAATTAAGAATTAGAGGGAGTGTCCACATGGAGTTTAGAGTTGGGAGGCCAAGTAAGCTCAGTACAGTGCTCTGTCAGATAGACAATTGTATTTATTGAGCACCTACTGTGTACAGAGCACTGAACTTAGTGCTTGGGAGGGTACAATATAACAATAAACAGACACATTCCTGTGCTTTGCCACGTGTCTGCTGTGCTATTTTATTTATTTTATTTTGTTAATATGTTTTGTTTTGTTGTCTGTCTCCCCCTTCTAGACTGTGAGCCCGCGGTTGGGTAGGGACCGTCTCTATATGTTGCCAACTTGTACTTCCCAAGCGCTTAGTGCAGTGCTCTGCACACAGTAAGCGCTCACTAATACGATTGAATGAATGAATATAACTTTGGGCAAGTCACTTCACTTCTCTGGGCCTCAGTTACCTCAACTGTAAAATGGGGATTGAGACTGTGCGCCCTACATGGGACAAGGGACTGTGTCCAACCTGGTTTGCCTGTATCCACCCCAGTGCTTAGTACAGTGCCAGGCCTATAGTAAGCGCTTAGCAAATACTTTAATTATTTATTTAGGAGAAAGGAAATCAGGTAAGAGAAACAGTGATAATAATTGTGGTGTTTGTTAAGTGCTTAGTAGGGTGCCTGCCACATCGTAAGTGCTTAGCAAATACCAAAATTATTTAAAGAGAAAGGAAATCAGGTAAGAAAATCAGTGATAATAATTGTGGTTGTTAAATGCTTACTTTGTGCCAAGCACTGTACTAAACTCTGGGGTAGATATGAGATAATCAGGTCCCACGTTGGGCGCACAGTTTAAGTGGTGGGGAGAACAGATATTGAACCGCCATTTTGCAGATGAGGGAACTGAGACTCAGAGAAGCGAAGTGGTCACACAGCAGGATTAGAACCCAGGTTCTCTGACTCACAGGCTAGTACTGTTTCCACTAGGCCACACTGTTTCTCTAACAACTCACTCTGGCCCATCTTGTCTATCCTCCCCTGCCAGGGTACTCTCAAAATTTCCATTTTGTTTGAATAGCGTCATTTCCCAGGAGGAAAAGAGTTTTGAAAACCACATATTTATTTCTCAGACCCGCTAATGCGGTCATTATGTGTTGGGTAACTGACAGAGGGAGGTCAGGGTCAGTAATTAACGTCTCCATTCCCCCTCTCAAGGAGACAGTGTGTTTGTTATCGGTTAGATTTATCGGCTGGGGCGGTGGGGAGCCCCATGTGGAACGGGGATTGTGTCCAGCGTGATTGTCCTGTACTTACCCCTGTGCTCAATACAGAGGTTGGAAGCACTAAACGAACACCATCATCGTTATTATTACTGAGGGGGATTGCTTGACACGTAAAGGAGCACTAAACCAACACCACCATCATCATTATTGTTGAGGGTGATATTTTCATCGTCGTTACTATATTTTTGCTTCTCAGAAAAATCCCTCACTGAAGTAGGGGCGAGATCATCAGCCTGGGCAGTCACTTCTTCCACACGGGGCTCACAGTCTAAAAGGGAGAGTAGACACTTTCTCCCTATTTTACAGATGAGGAATCCGAGGCCCTGGAGAAGTTGAGTCATCCAGCAGGTCAGGGAAAGAGTTGGGACTACGATCCAGGCCTTCAGACTTCCAAACTCTGCTCTTCCACTGAGCCTTACTACCTCTTTAGTATATTATTTTATTTATTTTCCCCACTCTCAGCCCCACAGCACTTATGTACATAGCTGTAATTTATTTATTTATATTAATGTCTGTCTCCCCCTCTAGACAGTAAGCTCCCTGTGGGCAGAGAACATGTCTACCAACTCATACTCTCCCTAGGGCTTAAAACCTTGCTTTTCACACAATACAACCTGTATCTACACAGTAGGTGCTAAATAAATACCATCGATTGATTTGGTATCTTAGTATTAGACTGAAGCGGGCCTCACTAGACTGAAGCGGGCCTCACGAGACTGAAGCTCTTGGGCAGGGAATGTGTCTGTTTATTGTATCATACTCTCCCAAGTGCTTAGTACAGTGCTCCACGCACAGTAAGTGCTCGGTAAATACGACTGAATGAATGTGGTTGAGATAGGAAGCTTTCATCTGTGTGGCTGGAACCTAGAAGTTTTGCTGTGGAAAATGACGCCATCGCATGTGAGTCTCTTCACTGAACGAGTGATCATGTCCCGCTGACGCTCGTAATGGCCACTTCCCCTTTCCCAAAAGGAGAAGAATTGGGCTGCTTTTTTTTTTTCTGTACTGTTGCAATTTCAGAGAGAGCTTGTCCTGGCTCTTTTATTTTTTTAAATGATATTTGTTAAGAGATTACTAGGTGCCAGGCACTGTACTAAGCGCAGGGGTAGATACAAGGTAATCTGGAGTGCCCTGCCCTGCCCCTTTCCCCTGGACAGTCAGCCGGGAAGTGTTGGCACAGTTATCTAAGGCGGTGCTGCCCTAGCTACCGGGTAAATACCTTTGGGGCCTTATCTAGCTGAGAAAGGATACAGGCCTGGTGGATTTGCCTAGTGGATTTTGACTTCTAGTGGCAGAGCAGCCCAGTCTGGAAAGACGAGTCCATCATGGCCCGCTCCAGCAGCTCCTGACCACTCAATTGGCATGCGGGGCCACTTGCCCCTGGCCTGGGACCAAAGATACAAGGTCTCTGGGCCATCCTGGGTCCTCCCAAAAATCAGACCAAGTTCCCCAGTGGCTACCAGGAAGCAGCATAGTTTGTTAGAAGCAGCACGGCCTGGGAGCCAGAGGGCTGTGGGTTCTAACACCGGCTCTGCCACTTGCCTGCCGTGTGACCTTGGGCAAATCATTTCACTTCTCTGTGTTTCAGTTGCCTCAACTGTAAAATGGGAATCGAGACTGTGAGCCCCACTTGGGACAGGGACTGTGTCCAGCCCAATTTATGTTTATCTACCCCAGAGTTTAGTACAGTGTCTGGCACATAGTATGTGCTCAACAAATACTGCAGTTATTGTTATTATTGTCAAGTGCCCCTAGTGCAGGGCACTGTAATAATAACTGTGGTATTTGCTAAGCACTTATTACATGCCAAGCATGATACTAAGCGCCGGGGCAGATACAAGATAATCAGATCCCACAGATTAAGAGGGAGGGAGGACAGGGATTGAACCCCCATTTTACAGATGAGGAAACTGAGCTACAGGGAAGTGACTTGTGCTTAATACAGTGCTCTGCACACAGTAAGCGCTCAATAAATATGACTGATTGACTGACTAAGCAGGAGGTGCTGCAGACCACCCCTCAACTGAACCAGACCTTTCCTTCCCTCCATTTCTTCTTTTCCCCTCCAATATCTTCAACAGAAACCCACCTGAGAGCTATGGCCAACCAGCCAGTCAATCACCACTACTTTCTGGGCACTACTTTGTGCCAAATGCTCAGCTAAGCTTTTGGGAGAGTGTGGTACAATCAAAATAAATGACATAATCTCTGCACTCAACAAGCTTCTAGACTGAGAGCCCACTGTTGTGTAGGGACCGTCTCTATATGTTGCCAACTTGTACTTCCCAAGTGCTTAGTACAGTGCTCTGCACACAGTAGGTGCCCAATAAATACGATTGAATGAATGAATGATGACCTCGACCTGGTGGTCTTGTGTCTCCCCCAGGGCTTAATGCAGTGCTTGGCACATGGTAAAAATGTAACAGATTCCACAATTAGTCCTGTGCAAGATAATTTACAGAGAGGAGGAAAAGAAGGGCCTGGAAAGATGAGTAGATGATTAAATACATGATTTAATAGTACAATATGTAAATCAATAGATGCAAAAGAGCTCTACGAGCCGAGAGGGGGTGAGTGTGTCCGTGCGAGGTGGTGATTGAGAGATGATCTGACAAGGAGGAGATTGGTCAGGGAAGGCTTCCTGGTGGAGGTAGGATTTCAGGAGGCTTTTGGGGGAGAGCAGAAGTCTGGCGGATTGGGGGCAGTGGGGAAGTTCCAGGTCAGGGGAACTGTGCTAGCCAGGGGCCGGAGGCGGGAGAGATGAGAAAGAGGAAGGGGGAGATTTTATCTCCCAGTCCCCGTGGTGTCCCCGGAGTTTTTTGCCCGGACAGCACCGGCCTCCCTTCAGCCTTCGCCCTCCGTGTCCCGGCCCCAGGATGCCTCTCCCTGCTGGTGACGGTGCAGGACACCGAGCGCTACGCCATGCTCTTCGCCTCCATCGTCCTCAAGTGCGACTACACCACTTCAGCCCAGCTGCAGGACGTTGTGGTCACTTGGCGCTTCAAGTCCTTCTGCAAAGATCCCATTTTTGACTACTACTCTGCCTGTGAGTGTGTCCTCCGCCCGGGACAGGGGCAGTGGAAGGAAGTTCAGAACTACCGGCCGGCCCTTTACCACATCCCCCCTGCCCTGGGCCCGAGCCGACAGATGTTCTGGGCTCCGGCTACGTGCGGGGTGCCACCTCGAGCACCGGTCCGGGAAGTCGGAGGCGTCCCACAAAAGTCAATGACCCAGACCCTGCCTTCGGGAAGTTTACAATCAGTCGGGGGTTGGACACAGTCCCTGTCTCACATGGGGTGCACAGTCGTGATCCCCATTTTACAGATGAGGGAACTGAGGAACAGAGAAGTGAAGCGACTTGCCTGAGTTCACGCAGCAGACAAGTGGCGGGGTTGGGATTAGAACCCAGGTCCTCTGACTCCCAAGCTTGGTCTCTTTCCATTAGGCCACACTGCTTCCCATTATTATTATTATTACTACTACTACTACTAACCTACTAAATTTATTCTATTTATTTTATTTTGTTAATATGTTTTGTTTCGTTGTCTGTCTCCCCCTTCTAGACTGTGAGCCTGCTGTTGGGTAGGGACCATCCCTATATGTTGCCAACTTGTACTTCCCAAGTGCTTAGTACAGTGCCCTGCACACAGTAAGCGCTCAATAAATACGATTGAATGAATGAATACTACTAGGTACTACCACTACAGAAGCAGCATGGCTCAGTGGAAAGAGCACGGGCTTTGGAGTCAGAGGTCGTGGGTTCAAATCCCAGCTCTGCCACATGTCTGCTGTGTGACCTTGGGCAAGTCACTTAACTTCTCTGAGCCTCAGTGACCTCATCTGTAAAATGGGGATTAAGACTGTGAGCCCCACGTGGGACAACTTGATCACCTTGTATCCCCCCCAGCGCTTAGAACAGTGCTCTACACATAGTAAGCGCTTAACAAATGTCGTCATTATTACTAGGTAAGTACTGGTGGTGAACCCTGAAGCCAATGGTCCAGAGTGGGCTTGGTGCAGAGCGGAAGGCTCTTGCCCTGAGAAGCAGCATGGTTTAGTGGAAAGATTCAGTGGTCTTGGGTTCTAATCCCAGCTCTGCCGTGGGCCTGCTGTGTGACCTCAGGCAAGTCATTTAACGTCTCTGTGCCTCCTACCACATCTGAAAAATGGGGATTAAAACCTACTTCCTCCTACTTGGGCTGTGAGCCCTGTGAGGGACAGGGACTGTGTCCAACATGAGAAACTTGGATCTATCCCATGTCCAACATGAGAAACTTGGAGCTATCCCAGTGCTTAGAACAATACTTGGCACGAAGTAAGAGCTTAACAAATACCATAATAATAATAATTGGCTTCCACCCAGGGCAGTGGTCGGTGGGGGTCTGTGGCCCCATTCTGCTCCCACGGATCCAGGGTCTGGGGTCTGGGCCAAGAGGACATCCCCTTGCTTGGTGATTATTCTCCCAACCACTTTGCACACAATAAGAACTCAATAATAATAATAATAATAATAATGGCATTTATTAAACACTTACTGTGTGCAAAGCACTGTTCTAAGCGCTGGGGAGGTTACAAGGTGATCAGGTTGTCCCATGGGGGTGCTCACTGTCTTAATCCGCATTTTACAGATGAGGGAACTGAGGCCCAGAGAAGTTACGTGACTTGTCCAAAGTCACACAGCTAACAATTGGCGGAGCCGGGGTTTGAACCCGTGACCTCCGACTCCAAAGCCCGGGCTCTTTCCACTGAGCCGCACTGCTTCTTAATAAATATTAACAATTGAATGAATGGTGCTGGGGGTGTCTTCCGTGCCACTAGCATATCAAGCGGCCCTGGCGCTGGGCCAGGACCCGTCCAACGACTGCAACGATGGCCAGCGGGAGGTGCGGGTCGTGGCCCAGAGGCGGGGCCAGAACGAGCCGGTGCTGGGCGGGGAGTACCGTCAGCGCAAAATCACCATCCAGAACCGTGAGTGGGCCGGACCGGACTGGGGGGATGGGAGCCTACGGGGGCCGGACCTAGGGCTCACCGAGGGCCTCTGGGTGATCTTGCCGGCTTGCCCTTGAGGTGGGTTCCTGCCCCAGAGGCAGAGAGGATTGCCACCCCGGCAGCGGGCAACCCAACGGATCAGAACCTGGGTAGGTAGGGCCCAGGTTAGGTGGCCGTTGTGTCTGTCTGCTCTTTTCCCCGTGGATCTGCCCTTCTTGCTTCGAGACCTCCGTGTGCCCTCTGGGGCCCACGTCGGCTCTTGAGGGGGCAGGCCTCGGACAAGTCTGGGTAGCAGTTCACAGCTCCCGTCAAGCACAGCAGGGCCTAGACGGTTGTTCTGAGGGCAGTGTCCAGCCGGGAGGGCCCTCCTCTTTCATGCCTGATGTGGCACCCTGAGCGTGGGGAAGGACAGGTTTGGGGGTGGGGGAGAGGGGTGGTTGCTCCTCCTGCCTGGCAGAGTGTTAGCAGGGATTATTTGACAGTTGCCATTTTGGGATTTTTCGGCCCCAACCAGAAACTCTCGGGCCTTGCCCGAGCCTGGGGTGAGTGAGATTGGGAGCCCAGCCGGTCAGTTACGTGCATCCATGGAGGCCATCCCCCCCGGACTGGGCCCCTCTCCGTTGGCTCCATCCAGGGCAGGGTAGTCTGGTTGCCCACTGTTACGGATGTCTGCTCGGTCCCTCCCAGGGTGACAATCTTCCCACCCACAGCAAGTCACTCTCCTCAAAGAGAGGCCCCACCTCCACCTGCTCAGGAAGGGAGGGCTCTGCTGGGCTGCTCAGGAGCCCTAGGGTTGGGCGGGGGGTCCGGACCCCCAGCCCACCCACTGCCTCACCCCCTCTCCCTCACCAGGGGCAGACCTGGTGATCAATGAGGTTATGTGGTGGGATCATGGCGTGTACTACTGTACCATTGAGGCCCTCGGGGACACATCAGGGGACCCCGACAAGGAAGTGAAGCTCACTGTCTTGCGTGAGTAGCCTCTGCTGCTGCCCCTACTGCTTTGTGGGCCAGGCCCTGGGCAGACCGCCCCCGGGCAGACCGCCCCCAGGCAGGAAAGCGGGCAAATCTGGGGATAGGCTGGCTGTTACAGGGGCAACGGGTCTGACCCTCCCTCCCTCCCTCTCTCCTTCCCTGCCATCATCGTCGCCGGCCGCTGTGCAGACTGGCTCACGGTCATCTTCATCCTCCTCGGAGCGGTGGTCCTGCTCGTGCTGGTTGGCGTGTGCTGGTGCCAGGGCTGCCCGCAGTGCTGTTGCTGCTACGTCCGGTGCCCCTGCTGCCCCACTCGCTGTTGCTGCCCTGAGGAAGGTGAGTGGGTGGGACGCGGAGTAGTGGCCGCTGGCCTGCTGTGTCACCTCGGGGAAGACCCTTAACCTCTCTGGGCTTCAGGAGGTGGGGCCCAGGGGGCCGGGTGACCCCGGCTCCCCAAGACTTCTGCTGTAAAAATGATGATGAAGCCAGCTGTCTTTGGGAATCAACAAGGCCCGATTCGGGACACTCCAGAAAAGGGGAACTGAATGCAGAGTTGGGGTCTCAGCCTGGAGATTTGAAGACCCAGGGAAGGGGAGGGGGATGGGGAAAGAGATAGAAGGGCCCCGCCTCAGCAAGGTGGAAGAAGGGAAAGCCAGAGAACAAACTTCAGGAAGTTGCCTTCCGGACGGTTCAACAGGTCCCGTGGGAAGGAGCGGTAAGGTTGTGCAGGGAAAGTGGGGAGGAAACCAGGCTGGTCTAGTCCTGGAGCAGAGCTGGGGCAAGGCTGGGGGGCCTCCTAAACCCCCGCGGTCCCTCCATCATATAAGGGGACTCCCCCATTCCCAAGAGAGGGGGTAACACTTTCCCCTTTTCCCCCCATTCCACCGCACAGCCCTGGCCCGGCAGCGCTACATGAAGCAGGCTCGGTCCCTAATGTCCCAGTTTCTGGAGCAGCCCCCGGCCTGGGGGGCCGACGGGAGCTACCGGTCTTCTTCCTACCCGCTGAACCCCCTGCTGCAGAGAGGCAAGCTCCAGAGCCAGGGTGGGAGGGCAGGGTCAGGAAATGGAGGTGGGGAGGGCTACTCCTCCGACCCCAATGGGGAGAGGGGCTACCTACCTCCCCGGCTCCAGGCCTGGGGCAAGGGGAGGGGGTGGCCCCCCCGGCTGGGACATGGAGGTTCCAGCTGGTCATCTCACTGTCTGTGCTCAGATCTGTCCCTGCAGGCTGGCCTCCATCCCCCGTCTGTGGGTTCCACCCGCCCACCTGCCAACGGAGTCCTGGACTATCTGGAGAAGGAGCTGAGGAGCCTCAACCCTGCCCAGCCCTCTGCCGCCCCCCCTGGCACTGCCCGCCGGGCTTGCCCATCCTGGCAGTGTACTATCCTCCCTGGGCCCCGAGATCGTGGAGCGCCGGGTTATCCAGCTGCCCCCGCTTGTCCGTGACCCCCCGCCCTCTCAGAGCACCAGTCGCACCTCCCATCTGGCCAGGGGCCCGCGGGACCCCCGCAAGGATAGGGGTGACAGGAGAAGGGCCCGGCCCGGTGGGTGGGGGTGGCAGGAGGAGGAGGAGAAGGACTACCCCTGCGCCGATTTCTCCCGCAGGGCCTGGCACTGGGAGCGGGAGGCCCGGGGGACCTCAGGGAGGGTGGGCAGCCATCGGGGGCCCAGCGGGCATTGGAGCCCACCTGGCGGCTACTCCAGTGAGGGGTCCCATAGGCCCCCTCCCCATGCCCTCTCCCGGAGCCGGAGGCGCCAGCGGCACCGGGCGGACAGTCCCCCATCCCGCCGCCCGCCCCGTGGCCCTCCTCGCCGCCGGCACCGCAGCCACTCGCCCCCGCCACCCTCCACCCGCAGCTCCTGGAGCTCTGAGGATGAGAAGTGCCCACGCTGGCCCGGCCCCCCACCATCACCCCGCTGGGCCGAAGAGAAGCCCCCCAGCTACCGGTCACTGGAAGTTGTTCTGGGCAAGCGGGAGCAGAGCCGGGGAAGCGTGGAGAGGCGGTCGGTGAGCCGGGAGGACACCAGAATGGGTTGAGAGATGCCAGCAGGGCTTGGCCGAGCCCTGTCTGCCAATTAGTCTGGGGAGCTGGGAGATCAGAGAGGCAGAGTGGGCCCCATCCCTTCCCACCCAACCCTGCCACTCCATTGGACTGAGTCTCTCTCCCATGTCTCTTCCTCCCCTACCCCTCCGCCAGGAGAGAAGTTCTCAGAGCGGCCGGAGCATCATCATTTAGGCCACAGGTGGGCCGTCCTCCGCTCCGGGGTCCGTCCGCTCCGGCCCTGGGGCAGTTTGGGGTCGGCCATCGCTCCGCTCAGAAGGCCGCCACCTCGGTGAGCTTCTTCCGGACCAGACTTTCCTGGGGGGGAAGCTGGGGGTGACGCCCCACCCACCTGGACCCCTGCTCTGCACCAGGGTGTGGCTTCTGCTGGGGCTTCAGGCCAGGTTGCCCTTTGACCTTCCCCTCTCTCCTCACCCCCAGGACCCAAGCACCCTTTCGGGTGTATCCCCACTCTCGGGGTTTGCCTTGTCTGCTTTCACCGGGAGGACAGGCTCTGGATCCTTCAACGCTGGGGAAGCGAGAGGGAGATGTGTGTGTTGGTGCGCGCACATGTATGTATGAGCATGCATGTGCTTGCATACATGTGTGCACAAGTTTGCCTGCACGGGGGTGGTTGTGCCTCCTAGGCCCGGGGGCTAGAATGCTGTCTCCCCCTTCCCATCCACTGCTTCCCATCTGGAGGCTGAGCTGGGCTGGTCTGGGTCTCCTTATGGGAAGGAAAGGTGCCTGAGGTGGGAGTGTGGGGTGGGCAGCCTGCCGGAGCCGGGGTCTTCCCAGATCAGTGGGTGTGGGGGGCCTGAGGCCTTGGCAGGCGACTTGGGTCCAAACCCTCACCAATGAACTTGTTTTGTGGGCCAATGGGAGAGAAAGGAAATGTGGTAGTGGTCGTGGGGTTGTGTGTTTAGGGGCGGAAGGGGGCTCTGGCCCCCCGGACAGGCCAGAGGGCCTGAGGTAGCCAAGCTGCTGGTTCTGCAAGTCCTCTGCACCCTTTACAGTGACAATACTGAATATTCATTTTTTCCATTAAACCTACTTCACGCCAGACGGGGGAACTTTCTGGTCACTTGTCTGAGTTCACTGGGACCCTTTAGGGAGGGCACCGCCCCCACCCCCACCCCAGGACTTTAAGAAAGCAGCCCCCTCCCAAGAGAGGCTAGGTAGCACTTCCCCTCTCGCCCCTTTTTTCTGTTTTATGGTATTTGCGTGCTTATTATATGTCAAGTACTTTACTAAGCTCTGCAGTAGATGTAAGCTAATCAGGTTGGACACAGTACATGCCCCACACGGGGCTTGTGGTCTTAAGCCCCATTTTACAGATGAGGTAACTGAGGTACAGAGAAGTGAAGGGACTTGCCCAAGATCACACAGCAGACAGGTGGCAGAGCCAGGATTAGAACCCAGGTCCTTCAGACTCCCAGGCAAGTGCTTTATCCTCTAGGCCACGCTGGTTCTCAACCATGCTGCTTATTCCTCCCCCTCCATCTCCTCCCTCTCCCTGACCCTGTCTGGTTGTCTACTGCCTGACAGTGGCTGCTGCTCTCTGTCTCTCTCTCAGTATTTCTGTTTCTCTTTCTCTCCCCTCTGCTTTCTCTCCCTCTCTCTTTCCCTTCCTCCTCCTCTCCCTCTCTTCCTTCCTGGTCTCCTGCTTCTCCCCAACTCCTCTTTCGCCACGTCTCTATGTGCCGGTTGCCTCTGTGAGGGCTGCCGTCACTCTCTTCCTGTCCCGCAACCCTGCTTGGCATCTATCTCCCCATCAGGTCGTCTGCCTTCACTGCTCTGCAGGAAATATATATTCGCCATTGCTTCCTTCCCTTTCCCTGAGCCCCTGCTGGGTTCCGTGAGGCGGCTCCATTGCCGGATGACATCTCTCAGCCTCCCCCGGTGACCTGTGGGGACTTCTCCCCTCTCGCTCGACTTGGCCCCGCGCAGGCCCTAGGGCAAGTCCCCTCCGGTGTCCCCAGGGCCCTGGGCACACTGTTCATTCCGTCCTGTCCCCTGGCCGCAACCGGCGGCTCAGGTTGCGGTTTTGAATTCCCGTCCAAGTCTCCTCTGGTCTCTGGTCGGCAACGCGACTCTTCGTCGCCCGGCCTCACCCCGCCTCACCCTGCTCTCCTGGGGGCAGGAGGGGCCTGGGGTGGCGAACTGCCCTGCAATCTGACTCCATGCCCAACCCCCTGTTTACCTCTATACTCCTCCTCAGGGGCCCTCACGTGGGGCTGCGGCCTCACCCTTGGAGGAAGAGGAGATTTTTATGGGTCAAGGAAGAGGGCAATCCTTTCCTCAGGCATCTGCCTTCCTCCGCCTCCCTCTGCTCTTCCTCCAGACACCTGGTAGGGTGGAAGCCCCTCATCACCCTGCCAGCTGGGCCTTACTTTAAGAGCGCACATGCCCCGTAAGTTCCCAGCTTGTCGCTGAGCCTGGCACTGGTTTTGAGGTGCTGGAAGGTCCAGCTACAACAGCAGGCCCAGACCTGGTGGCCGGAGAATGGGTGGACATCACCTTGGATCTGCGGACCATCCCTAACCCCCGCCGGCTGGGTGGGCCACGTCTCCCTCCCTTTCCCCAGGGAGTGTTTAGAAAGGTGCCTGTGTAGGAGTGTCCTTGCCTGCCTTCTGCATGTTCTGCCCTTTCAGAAGGCCAGGGGCACCCTCGGGCACACAGAGGGGAGACAGTGTAGATAGCAGCTATTTTTAAGAACCGGGGAAAACTCTGCTTATCGCAGCCACTTTCATTTCCCAGAATATAATCGAATCTTCTGGATCCCTAGCCTTCTGCCACCCCCACTCTCCCTCCCGTCAACCAAAGAGAGGGGCCAGGATCGCGGCCTGCCACGCTGTCTCTCCCCAAAGTGACCCACGCCTGCGTCCCTGCTTGTGCCAATTCAGCTTCCGTGGCCGTGGCCGGAGGGGAGAGGGCAGGCATATTTGGAAAGGGGGATTACTGGTGAAGGGATGGGTCGGGGGCGGCCACAATCTGGGAGGGAGCAGGGGGGAGGGTGAGGGTCTGGAAAGCCAGGGTCCCCTGATGGGTAATAATAATAATTATTATGGTATTTGTTAAGGAATTACTATGTGCAAGGCACTGTACTGAATACCGGGGTGGATCCAAGCAAATTGGGTTGGACCCAATCCCTTTCCCACTTGGGGCTCACAGTCTCAATCCCCATTTTACAGAGGAGGGAATGGAGGCCCAGAGAAGTGAAGTGACTTGCCCGAGGTCACACAGCAGACGAGTGGCAGAGATGGGATTAGAATCCATGACCTTCTGACTCCCGGGCTCTATCCACTGTCATCCATGCTGGGTGTCTCCGAGGCCGGGGCCTGCTGATAGGAAGCGACCCTTCCAGTCCCAGCGGGGACGGTGTTGGTAAATACCGGGGCGGGGAGACTCGTAAACTGAGCCTGGTCACACCGTCCAGTGTGACGGATTTATTTTTAACTTTGAAAGCCTCAAGATATTTCTCCTTGGAGCGGATTCCCACCCCCTTCCCCCTGGTTTCCAAAGCTCTGCTTCCCTCGGCACCAGACACCTCCTTGCCACCCACCTGCTCGAAGGGGCAGAGAGACCCCTTGCCTTGCAGATCAGACCGGGGACTGATGCTTAAGGTGAGGCTGTTGAATGGTGAGGGGGAGGGAGGGAGGCTTTATGAGAATTGGGGTGTGTGTTTGAGGGGGGTCTTAGTGATGGGGCCCAGCAGCGTTGGGGAGCGTGAATGAAGGATACCGAGAGCCACAGTGATATGTTCCAAATCCACCTGCCAGAAGGTCAAGCCCAGGATTACCCCCCTTGAGTTTTTTCCGGATGCTTTGGAAGTGATGGGGTTCCTGGGGACTGGGGTGATCGATAGGTGGGGTGGGCTTGTGGGGGTGGTCGGGTGGGTGAGCTCCCCGCCACCCCCAAACCTTTCATTTTTCATGGCTGCAGCCCAGGGTTGCGGGGGACAACTTTGCTGGAAAGCAGCAGGGATGGGACAACAAGTGTTCATCGACTGTCCGAAACACATCCTGATCCCCCCCCCCCCCCCCCCACTCTTCAGTCAATCAGTCAATCCATTAGGAAGCAGTGTGGCTCAGTGGAAAGAGCACAGGCTTTGGAGTCAGAGGTCATGGGTTCAAATCCCGGCCCCACCAATTGTCAGCTGTGTGACTTTGGGCAAGTCACTTCACTTCTCTGTGCCTCAGTTACCTCATCTGTAAAATGGGGATGAAGACCGTGAGCCCCCTGTGGACAACCTGATCACCTTGTAACCTCCCCAATGCTTAGAACAGTGCTTGGCACATAGTAAGCGCTTAATAAATGCCATTATTATTATTATTGTTATTATTATTATTATCAGTGGTTTTTATTGAGCACTTACTGTGTGCGGGGCATTGCCTAAGCGCTTGGGAGAGTTCTACCATCACAACATCTCTAAAATCCATCCTTTCCTCCATCCAAACTGCTACCATGCTGATACAAGCACTTATCATCTTCCACCTTGGTTACTGTATCGGCCTCCTTGCCACCTGCCTCTCCCCACTCCAGCCCATACTTTGCTGCACGGATCGTTTTTTTACAAGAAAGCTGACGGCTCTCCACTTCGCAGAAACCTCCAGCGGTTGCCTCCGCTTCATACAGAAACTCCTTATCATGGACTTAAAAGCCCTCAATCAGCTGGGCCCCTCCTACCTCACCTCACTGATTTCCTCCTAAAGGCATGTCCAAACACATTGTTCCTCTAGATCCAGCTCGCTGGCTTTGCCTCGCTCTCATTTATTCATTCATTCAATCGTATTTATTGAGCACTTACTGTGTGCAGAGCACTGTACTAAGCACTTGATCTCACCACAAGCCCCTTTCCCATGTCCTCCCTCTGACTTGGAACTCCCTTCCCCTCCATAAATGCCAGACCACCACTCACTCTTCATATCTCCAAAGCTTTATTAAATTCACAGCTCTAAGAGGCCTTTCCCTTTCTCCCCCCACCCCACCACTCCCTCTTTCTTCTGTTTCGCCTTTGAACTTGGATCTCTACCCTTTAAGCCCTTAATATTCATCCCACCCTCAGCCCCACAACCGTTATGTACTAATCTATAATTTCTTTATGTTAATGTCTGCCTCCCCCTCTAGTTTGTAAGCTTGTTGTGGGCAGGGACCCTGTCTGCCAACTCGGTTATATTGTACTCTTCCAAGCACTTAGTACAGAGCTCTGCACACAGTAAGCACTCAATAAATACCACTGATTGATTGAGAGCACATTACAACTGAGTGGAAAAAGCCCAGGCTTGGGAGTCAGAAAGATCTGGCTTCTAATCTCAGCTCCACCACTTGTATTTGTATTTATTCATTTGTATTTATTGAGCGCTTACTGTGTGCAGAGTACTGTACTAAGCACCTGGGAAGTACAAGTTGGCAACATATAAAGACGGTTCCTACCCAACAACGGGCTCACAGTCTAGAAGACAGTCTAGCAGACACTTGTCTGCTGGATGTTCTTAGGCAAGTCGCTCAACTTCTCTGTGCCTCAGTTCCCTCATCTGTAGATTGGGATGAAGACTGTGAGCCCCGTGTGAGACAGGGACTTGCTTTTACCCAAGCACTTAGTACAGTGACTGGCACATAGTGCTTAACAAATATCACAAGTATTATTGTTATTATTATAGACACTTTGCCTGCCAACAAAAAGCTTACAGTCTAGTAAGGGAGACAGATATTAAAATAAATTAGGACTACATAAGTGCCATGCTGCTGAGGGTGGGGTGAATATCGAGTGCTTCCAAGCGCTTAGTACAGTGCTCTGCACACAGTAAGTGCTCAATAAATATGATTGAATGAATGAATAAAGAGCCAAATGCCAGAGTGAAGCAGAAAGTGAAGTGGAGAACTGATGCAATTATATCCACTCACAAACCTCTGCTACTAAGGAGGTAGAAGTGGCAGAGTCTGGGTCCAAGTTATTCAGTTCCATTTGAAAGATCCGGGTGATTGTCCAGTTCCTGAAGGGTCTGTTGCCGGGAGGGAGGTTGGGTGGGCTGGGGACAGGGACCAGACTGGGTCCTCCCTAATTCCAACAGGGTTGACCTGGAGTCCCGGACTCACATCACTTTCTCACCCATTCCCGGGGTGGTGGGTTGGTCTGCTGAAAGAAGCTTGGGTCTGGCTCTGCCCCTGACCTGCTGTGTGGCTTCAGGCAAGTCGGGTGACCTCTCTGGGCCCCTTTTAAAGTGGCATAAGATCTCTGCTCTCCCTCCCTCCCTCCCTCCCTCTTGGGCTGGGAGCTCCGGGTGGGACAGGGTCTGTGTCCTATCTGATTGTCTTATTTCTGTCCCACACCTAGCACAGTGTTGGAAAATCAGTAAACACTTAATATTTACTAATAATAGAATGGCAGCCGGCTGGAAGAATTGACGGCTGCCACTGCCAGATCAGCGGGCACCAGTCTGGATAATTCCTCCAGAGCTCTTTGTGGGCAGGGAATGTGTCTGTTTATTGTGGTATTGTACTCTCCTGAGCACCCAGTACATTGCTCTGCACACTGTAAGCGCGCAATAAGCATGAATGAATGAAAGACATTGATTTTTCATAGCCTCTGCTGGCAGTGAGCAGGGTGTCCTGGGTTCCAGTGACCACTGCTCAGAATCAATCGATCAGTCGGTGGTATTTACCAAGGAGTTACTCTATGTTGAGCACCGACCAAAACACTTGGGAGAGCACAATAAAGTTGGTAGACACCATCCTTGCCCTGGAGAAGCTTACAGTCTAGTGGGGGAAAGTACAAATTCTATCAGCCTAATCTAATCCTTCACCAAGGTGTTCTGATTGATTGGGTAATAATAATAATGGTATTTGTTAAGCGCTTACTATGTGCCAGGCACTATACTAAGCCCTGGGGTGGGTACATGCAAATCAGGTTGGACATAGTCCCTTTTCCACATAGAGGTGACTGTCTCAACTCCTGTTTTCCAAATGAAGGAACTGAGGCCCAGAGAAATCAAGTGACTTTCCCAAGGTCACACAGCAGACAAGGGGCGGAGCCGGGAATAGAATCCATGACCTTCTGACTCCCAAGCCCATTCTCTTTCAACTGTGCTATGCTGCTTCACTAGATAATGACAGTTTCACCTTGAGTCATGTGGCCTCTTTAAAGGTTGCCCAGGGCGACCGTGGTGGGGCTCAGGATGAGACACATGTCTTCTGACTGTCAGACAGCTGACCAACTCCCCGCAGTTACCTTTGTGGCTATTATGTCACCGAGTTACCGTTGTGGCTTCTGCCTCTGAGCCTCTCTCTCTAAGGAGGCCCTGGGCCTCCCCATTGGGTTCATTCATTCATTCCTAGTATTTATTGAGCACTTTCTGTGTGCAGAGCACTGTACTAAGCACTTGGCAGAGTACAATGCAACAATAAAGAGACACATTCCCAGCCCAAAACGAGCTTACATTGTTTCACCAGAGCTACAGCGGGGCTCCTGACTTGGCCTTGCTTCCGTTGCACTCTCCCAGGCGCTTAGTACACTGTGAGGCACGTAGTAGGCACGCAGTAGATACTGCCACTACTGCTATCTTGACTGAGCTCAGAGGAGTAGTTGAAACCATATCTGTTGGTTTGCTTTTGGTATTTGTTAAACACTTACTATACGTCAGTAATTGTTCTAAGCGTTGGGGTAAATACAAAGTAAATCAGAGTGGACATAGTCCCTGTCCCACATGGGGCTCACTCCATTTTACAGATGAGGCAACTGAGGCACAGAGAAGCGAAGCGACTTGCCCAGAGTCACACAGCAGACTTGTGGTGGAGCCAGAATTAGAACCTAGGTCTTTCCGACTCCTAGGCCTGTGCTCTACCCATTAGGCTACACTCTTCTATTTTTTTGTACCCACTGTGTGCCAGCTCTGGGGTAGACTGAAGGGAATCTGATTGGATGCAGTCGCTGCCCCAATATACAAGGCTCCAGCCTGAGGGTGGGGGAGAAGAGGGATCTTCTCCCCATTTTCTGGAGAAGGACACTGAGGCCCAGAGAGGTGCAGTGACATGCCCAAGTTCCCCAGCAGGTTGTGGGCAGAGCTGGAACTCCCGGCTCCCACCCGCTTCTGCTTTCAGCCGGGCCGTGCTACCTGGAGGAGCAGTGTGGCATAGTGGTTAGAGCCCAGGCTTGGGAGTCGGAAGGACCTGGATTCTAATCCTGGCTCCTCCACATGTCTGCTGGGTGACCTTGGGCAAGTCATTTCACTTCTCTGGGCCTCAGCTAATTCATCCGTAAAACGGGGATTTGTGGGACAGGGACTGTGTCCCACCAGATTAATTAGTCTCTCACCCAGTGCTTAAAACAGTGCTTGGCCCATTGATAGCACTTAACAAGTACCATAATTATTATCATTATTACCTTTCTCCCCGGCCTGTTAGTGAATTTCTCCCTCACTTCCTCTTGCCCCCGACGCGCCACAGGGCAGGACCCGCCGAGCTCTCCCGGCCCCGCAGCACGGGCACTGTGACCAATGCTTCGACCGGCGATGCCCCGGGCCCGCCCTGCCTGCCGACTCCTGCCCTCTGACCCCCTGCCGCCTCCTCTGCGGGGCCGTCTTTCACGCCTGCAAGGGGGAGGAACATCAGCTGCTGTGCCCGCTGGAGCCGGTGCCCTGCCTCAATTCCGCCTACGGCTGCCCGGCCTCCATGGCCCGCCAAAAGCTTGCCGGCCACCTCCAGGCCTGCCCGGCCAGCGTGGTCTCCTGCTCCATGGAGTGGAACCGCTGGCCCAGCGTGGACTCGGACGCGGCCTTGCATGAGAACATCATGAAGGAGCCTTCCGGGGAGGAGTGTCTGGACGCGGCCCTGGCCCTCCGGGACCAACGGATCCTCTTCGGCTCCCTGAAGATGCTGGAACTCTTTCCAGAAGCCCGGGACGCCGGGGCGGATGGGGAGGCTGAGAGGGATGAGGAACGGGAGGAGGAATGGGACGAGGAGGGGTGGGAGGAAGAGGAGGAGAAGCAGGTGGTGGAGCGGGATGGAGGCCGGGCCGACTCTGGAAGGGCAGCGGAGGAGCCGAGGGGGGACCCCGGGCCCGATGGGGCGGGGCTGAGCCAGCAGGAGCGGGAGGCCCTGGCCTCGGGCCGGGAGGGGATGGATCTGGAAAGCTACAGCCGGTGGGAGCACATATTCAGGAAAGAGCAGGCGGCCTCGGGGGCTGAGGCGAGAGCCGCCCAGCCCCGGGGAAGTGGGGAGCCCTCGAGGAGCCCAGTGGCGGCCGAGGAGGTCCCTGGCCGGGGCGCAGAGGTGACCGGGCTGGCCCCATGGCAGGATGGCGTGCTGGAGCGGCTGAAGATGGCGATGGATGCCCGGGACTACAACATGTACCTGGTCCACAATGGCCGCATGCTCATCCACTTTGGGCAGATCCCCGCCTGCACTCCCCGGGAGAAGGACTTCGTCTACGGGAACCTTGAGGCCCAGGAGGTCAAGACGGTCCACACCTTCAAGGTGCCGGTCAGCTACTGCGGGAAGCGGGCCCGGCTGGGCGACGCCCTGGGGGGCGGGCAGCCCAGCGAGCACAAGGCGGTGGACACGTCTGACCTCGGGGTGGCCGTGGGCGAGCTGTCCCGGGCGGATGCCGTGCGGACGGCTCTGCAGTGCGCCCTGGAGCGGGAGCTGCGGGGCCACCCCATCTCGGAGAGCAGGTCCGTGGACGGGCTGTACGTGGACCTGGCCACCCAGACCTACGACTTCGAGGCCGGGCCCTTCGCCGCTGGCACCGTCCTGGCAGACCTGGCCCCGGCCGGCCAGCCCAGCCTGCACGTGGCCCTTCAGAGCGAGGGTGTGACCCACAGGCACAACAAGAGCAGCTCGGCTTTCACGTTCACCTGCGGCCAGGTCTTCCGGCGGGACGAGTTCGCCGCCCACTTCCGAAACGTCCACGCCGACCTCCAGGCCGGCCTCTACGGCTGGTTCCAGCGCCGCTGTCCCCTGGCCTACCGGGGCTGCACTTTCGTGCAGAGTCGCCTCGGCCCGCCGGGGCTGGGGGCCAGGGTCATCTACCGGCAGGACCTCTCGGCCTTTGCCATCCGGCCCGAGGTGGCCCCCGAGCTCGGAGCCGGGCGGGGCGGCCCCCGGGGCCCCGGCCGGATGGACCGGGCCTCTCTGAGCGGTCTGCCCCTGGAGCTGCTGCAGCACATAGCCAGCTACTTGGACAGCGTCAGCCTGTCCCAGCTGGCCCAGGTGTCCATGCTCCTGCAGGATGTCTGCTCCTCGCTGCTCCAGGAGCGGGGCATGGTCCTCCTGCAGTGGGAGAAGCGGAGGTGTTCCCGTGGCCGCCGCAGCACCTGGAGAGCTCACAAAAAGGCAGGTGCCGGGACCCCCCTCCACCCCGATTATACTTAATAATAATTATGGTCCTTGTTAAGCGCTTACCATGTGCCAAGCACTGTCCTAAGCGCTGGGGTAAGAATACAGCACGGTCTTGGGAGTCAGAAGTTCATGGGTTCTAATCCCGGCTCCGCTCCTTGTCTGCTGGGTGATCTTGGGTAAGTCACTTCACGTCTCTGGGCCTCAGTTCCCTCCTCTGTAAAATGGGGATTGAGATTGTGAGCCCCAAGTGGAACAGGGACTGTGTCTAGCCTGATTTTCTCGTAACCACCCCAGCCCTTAGTACAGCACCTGGCATATAGTAAGAACTTAACAAATGCTATTATTATTATGTGGATCAGGTTGGAAACAATCCCTGTCCCACATGGGGCTCACAGTCTCAATCCCCTTTTTACAGAGGAGGGAACTGAGGCCCAGTGAAGTGACTTGCCCAAGGTCGCACAGCAGATATGCAGAGGAGCCAGGATTAGATCCCAGTCACCTTCTCCAAGTGACCCTTCCTGATGAACCCCCAATTTTCTAGGCAGGTCCCCTCGGTCCCCATATTGTTTGGGGATATTCTGCTTAACCATCACTGACACCTTTATCCATTTTCTCCCATTCTTGCTCTCACATTCTTAACTTTGGTTATTCCTCAATTTATCTTTATTGCCTCCCCCATTAGAAGATAAGTTCTTTGAGAGCAGGGCCCATATCTCTTACTTCTATTCCATGATCCCAAGTGTGACATTTGATGCATAATAGGTGCCCAGCACAGAGTTCTGCATACAAAAGGCATCCAGTACAGCTATCTACACACAGAAGGCAGCTCTGGCCTATTGGAAAGAGCCGGGGCCTTGGAGTTGGAAGCCCTGGGCTCCAATCCTGTCTCTGCCACTTGTCTGCTGTGTGGCCCTAGGTAAATCACTTCACTTCTCTGTACCTCAGTTACCTCATCTATAAAATGGAGATTAAGATTGTGAGCTCCATGTGGGACAGGGACTGTGTCAAACCTGATTAGCTTGGGTCTACCCCAGGGCTTAGTGCAGTGAATTCTTAACAAATATCATAAAACACACATAAAAAAGCAAGCCCTCCAGGAGAGTGCTCTGCACACAGTAGGTGCTCAGTACAGTGTTACGCACACAGGTGTCTAGTACAATGTTCTGCACGTCACTGATGCCTGCTACATTGCTGATACTGATAGATGCCTCTGATGAGAACAGGGAGGAAGACCAGGGAATACCCTCTGCTTTAAAGCAGGGACTGAATCATCCCTGGTGGTTTTTATTTTCACTAGTGTCCTTGCTATTGTGTGTCTTGGGGCATTTCCTCAGAGAAGCCAGGCCTACAGGCCTGGGGTGGGTGGGGTGGGTCTCTCTGAGCCCAGGTTTGCCTCCGCCTGGAGGCCCCCCAAAGAGGACAGGACTGTCAGAAAGGGACAACTGGGTATTCAGGCCAGTTCTAATGGGGTTCACCTGCCCTTCCTCTGTCTTTCCTCACTGGACCTCGTTGCAGCTCAGAGTCTCCCTGGGATGTTCAAAGTTAATATTAATAATTGTGATAATAATAATAATTTTGGTATTTGTTTAAGGGCTTACTATGTGTAAGGCACTATACTAGGCACTGGGGTGGATACGAATAAATTGGGTTGGACACATCCCCTGACTCACGTGGGGCTCCTACTCTTAATCCCCTTTTTACAGAGGAGGTAACTGAGGACCAGTGCTAAGCGCTTAGTGCAGTGCTCTGCACACAGTAAGCGCTCAATAAATATGATTGATGATGACCAGAGAAGTGAAGTAATAATAATAATGGTATTTGTTAAGCACCCATTATTCTAAGCACTAGGGTAGATGCAAGATAATCAGGTTGTCCCACGTGGGGCTCACAGTCTTAGTCCCCATTTTACAGAAGAGGTAACTGAGGCCCAGAGAAGCGAAGTGACTTGCCCAAGGTCACACAGCAGACAAAGTGTGGAGCTGTGATTAGAACCCAGGTCCTCTGACTTCCAAGTCCTTGCTTTATCCATTACACCATGCTGCTTCAGTGTTGGCCTGGCCCCTGGGGCTGGGAGGGTCAGGTTTGCCCCTCTGGTATCAGCCTGGGTTCAGAGACCAGGCCCAAGACAGGGAGCAGAGCAGAGATGCTCTGGGAGCATCCCGTCTGTCTCCATTAATGGTGACATTGATCGGGAGCTCATTCTGTGCCAAGCACTGAGCTAAGCGCTAGGAGGGATGCAGGGTCATCGGCTCAGACACCATCCCCGTCCCACAAGGGGCTCGCAGTCTAGGAGGGAGGGAGGGCAGGGACTTCACCCCCATTTTACAGAGGAGGAAACTGAGGCCCAATAATAATTGTGGTAACAATTGTGACATTTAAGTACTTACTATATGCCAAATACGGCACTAAGCGCTGGGGTTGATACAAGATTATCAGGTCCCATGTGGGGCTCACAGTCTAAGTAGGAGGAAGAACAAATATTGAATCCCCGTTCAGCAGATGAGGGAAGCGAGGCACAGAAAACTTAAGCGGCTTGCCCAAGTTCACACAGCAGGAAAGCGGTGGAGCCAATATTAGGACCCAAGTCCTCTGACTCCAGTGACTTGACCAAGGTCCTACAGCAGGCTAAGGGCAGAACTGGGACTCCAACCTGGGTCCCCTGAATCCCAGTCCAGTGCCCTGCCCACTCTCCTGCCGAAGAAGCAGTGTTGCCTAATGGATAGAGCACGGGCCTGGGAATCAGAAGAACCTGGGTTCTAATCCTGGCTCTGCCACACATCTGCTGTGGGACATGGGCAAGTCACTTCACTTTTCTGTGCCTCAGTTACCTCATCTGTTAAGACTGTGAGCTCCAGGTGGGACAGGGACTGTGTCCTACCTGATGAACTTGTATCTACCCCACTGCTTAGAACAGTGCTTGGCCCATCGTCAGCGCTTTAGAAATACCATAATAACTAGGCCGCGCTGCCTCAACGGTCTCCGTGGCCGGAGCCCTAACTCCGCTCTTTCTTCTCCCCGGTCCGTCCCCCAGGTCTGGCAGTTCAGCAGCCTCTTCTCCCGCGTCCACACGTGGCACTTCCACGAGGTGGCTGCCTCTATGGCCGAACACCTGAAGAGCTGCCCGTTCAACATCGTGGAGCGCAAGGTGGAACCCTTCCCCCTGACCAGCCTGTGCGGGACCCGCGGACCGACCCGGCCCAGCGTGGCTTCCGCCTGTGGGCCCGGATCCTAAAGGAGCACGAGTCTCTGGCCTCGCACCCCGTCCCCCGCCCCCTGCTCTCCCCTCTCCGCTTCCAGGTCCCCTGATGGAGGGGCCGAATTGGGTCGGTACCAGTCTGGGTGGGGGCTCTGGAGCATCTGGAACCGTGAGTGTCCCCTCCGCTGATGGGAGTCAGGGCCCCTTCCCTCACTGGCTTCTGGGCAGCTGTTTACCCCCCCCCCCCCCCGCCTCCCAGGGGCTCCCACGAAACCTGGGGGAGCTAGAAGTTACCGTGTGGAGCCGGTCCGCTCTCCGAATCCTGCCCCATTCTCACACTTATCAGTCAACCCATCAATCATATTTATTGCATGCTTACTATGTGCAGAGCACTGTACTGAGTGTGTGGGAGAGTACAACACAACAATATAACAGACACATTCCCTGCCCACAACGAGCTTACAGGCTAGAGGGGGACAGACAGACATGAATACAAATAAATAAATGATGGATATGGACTTAAATGATCAATCAATCAATTGTATTTATTGAGTGCTTACTGTGTGCAGAGCACTGTACTAAGCACTTGGGAAGTACAAGTTGGCAACATATAGAGACAGTCCCTACCCAACAGTGGGCTCACAGTCTAGAAGGGGGAGACAGAAATCTAAAACAAAGAGGGAGTTAACAAGGTTCCCCCGGTAAAACGCCTCTGTTTTCACTCTGGATGAGGAGACATAATCTTTTTCTAGTTTAAGAGAATGCCCAGAAAAAAAAAATGTATTTCCTTTACCCTTACCAAATTTAAGTGTGCCCCAAATGATGTGGGGCTGAGAGCGGGGATGAATAAATGGAGCAAGTCAGGGCCACAGAAGACCCAATCCAGAAACTGGCCTGGGCCCGGAGGCAGACCAGAAGGGAGCTGGAAGTCCCCTGATCCGTTCCGCCGAAGGTGGCTGCCAGGCCCTCTCTCGCCCATCCCTGAAGGCAGCAATGGGAAGACCCGGTGGCTGACTGGGAATCTAGAAGCCGGGAGGGGCTAGAATCCTGGGACTCGCTATCCACGGCAGTAGAATTTCCGGCGAGGAGTCCTGGGCAATTCTATGGGTCAGCGTCCCACGAAGAGCTCCCAGATGGAGTGGGATCATAACCAGAGAGGGAGGGGAGGGGTCCAGGTGCACACCAAGTCCACAGAGAAGAAATTGGGGAATGTATTTTGCAATCCTGTCCTCCCTTCAAGTTGACTTTCCACACCAGTCTGCATCCACCTACTGTCCATCTGTACCTACAAGTTTTCCCCCTGGGCCGTCCCGTCCTTCACCTGTCCACCTGTACTGACCCTTCCCCACACTGTCCCCCCGGCCGAGAAAATCTACTTGATCAATCCGTGGCTCTGGATCACCTCGGGTTCACCGTGGGCGCCGTGTGGAGCAGCCAGAAGAACCGGAGATGGAACCCATTCGAGTCCGACTTCCAGCCTTTAGCCTGGTGACAGTAGGAAAAATCTGCCCCGCTGTTCGCCTTCCTGGGGAGACCCTTCCCCCGCTGCCCCCTCCCCTGTAAATAATAATAATTATGGTATTTGTTAATCACTTTCCATGTGCACTGTACTAAGCACTGGGGTGGATACAAGATCAATTCTTCACGCAGTCTCTGTCCCAACTGGAGCTCCCGTTCTATGAAAATGTGGAAATGTCCAAGTGGCTGGGGGGCTTTAGGAGAGTGATCACAAAGCTTTTGAGCACCTTCTCGAAGGTGCGATGGACATAGATGCCATTAAATGCTCTGCAATTGCCAGGTGTCTCTGCCTCTCTCTAGGTTGGCTAGCTTGGGGTTCTCTCCTCCTCGCGGTTCTTTCTTTGGTGTCAGGGTGAGCTGAGGGGTGGGGAAGGGAGGTGCCCCAGCAGGGTCGTTTCTGGGCCAGACCCCTCCCCAGCCACCTCTGTAATCCTGGCATCTAAGGGGGCAATGAGGAGCTGGCACATGGTTGCCCTCCTTGCAGCCTCCCAAGTGGTGATGGTGGACCGGCAGATGAGGGCAAAAGCCAGCTCTTAGATGGGCTGGGGTGGGGGCCACACCCAAGCAGTGCGGTCTAATGGATAGAGATCTGGTCTGGAAGTCAGAGGACCTGGGTTCTAATCCTGGCTCCACCACTTGTCTGCTGCGTGACCTCGGGAAAGTCACTTCACTTCACTGCTCTCTGCCTTAGTTACCTCATATACATATAATGGCATTTGTTAAGCACTTACTGTGGGCAAAGCACTGTTCTAAGCGCTGGGGGGATACAAGGTGATCAGATTGTCCCACATGGGGCTCACAGTCTTCATCCCCATTTTACAGATGAGGGAACTGAAGCTCAGAGAAGTTAAGTGACTTGCCCAAGGTCACACAGCAGGCATGTAGCGGGTGCCGGGATTTGAACCCATGACCTCTGACTCCAAAGCCCATGCTCTTTCCACTGAGCCACGCTGCTTCTCATCTGCCAAATGGGGATTCAATCCTACTCCCTCCTGCTTAAATTGTGAGCCTTGTGAGAGACAGGGACTGTGTCTGACTTTTTTTAATGGCATTTATTAAGCGCTTACTATGTGCAAAGCACTGTTCTCAGTGCTGGGGAGGTTACAAGGTGATCAGGTTGTCCCACATGGGGCTCACAGTCTTCATCCCCATTTTCCAGATGAGGTAACTGAGGCACAGAGAAGTTAAGTGACTTGCCCAAGGGCTTGAACCCATGACCTCTGACTCCAAAGCCCAGGCTCTTTCCACTGAGCCACGCTGCTTCTGTTGATTAAGACTTGATTAACTTGTATCTACTCCAGTGCTTAGAACAGTGTTTGGCACATAGCGCTTAACAATTATCATCATCATCATCAATCAGCCAGTCAATGGTACTCACTGGGCGCCTACTCTGATCAGAAGCAGCGTGGCTCAGTGGAAAGAGCACTGGCTTTGGAGTCAGAGGGCACAGGTTCAAATTCCGGCTCTGCCAATTGTCAGCTGTGTGACTTTGGGCAAATCACTTAACCTCTCTGGGCCTCAGTTACCTCATCTGTAAAATGGGGATTAAGACTGTGAGCCCCCCGTGGGACAACCTCATCACCTTGCAACCTCCCTAGCACTTAGAACAGTGCTTTGCACATAGTAAGTGCTTAATAAATGCCATTATTATTATTATTATTATTATTATTATTATCATCAGAGCATCATACTGAGCACTTTGGAGAAAACAGTACAATAGCCCTCTCCTCAAGGAACCTATATTCTATGGTACATTGAGCACTGTAATGTGCCGTTGGGTGAATACTACAGGCAATCACTGTTATTTGCTGAGCATCTACTGTGTGTAGAGCACTATACTAAGTGCTTGTTGTTTTTAGTCAGTGGACTCTAGATCTGCCTCCTGTGAGTCCTCCAACCCAGGCTACCTGAGAGTGGATTTTTGCAGCTGAGGAAACTGAGGCACAGAGACTTTAAGTGACTTGCCCAAGGTCCCACAGCAGGCGAATGGAGTAGCTAGAATTAGAACCCAGGTCCTCTGGCTTCCAGTTGCAATCACTTCTCCACAGAGGTGCTCAAAATACAGCCATCATTATCATCAACATCAGTTGTATTTATTGAGCACCCACTGGGAGAGTACAACAGAGTTAGGGGGCATTTCCCTGCCCTCAAGGAGCTCTCGGTCTAGTGGGTGAGACAAACACTTCAATTACAGATAGGTGGAGCAATAATAAAGTAATAATAATAATAATGATGATGGCATTTATTAAGCACTTACTACATGCAATGCACTGTTTAAGCACTGGGGAGTCTGTAAAATATTTACTTAAGTGCTGTAGGGGAGCTGTGGGAATTTAAGGGCTGAAGTGGCATTTGGGGGATGGAAAGTGGGACAATTTTTTATGGTACCTGTTAACTTATTAACAATAATGATAACTGTGGTATTTCTTAAGCACTTACAATGTGCCAGACACTGTACTAAGCACTGGGGTAGATGCAAGGTAATCGGGTTGGACACAGTCTCTATGAGGTAGCTGAGGCACGGAGAAGTGAAGCGACTTACCCAAGGTCACCCAGCAGACAAGTGACAGGGTCAGGATTAGAACCCAGGTCCTCTTAACTCCCAGGCCCGGGCTCTATCCACTAGGCCACGCTGCTTTTCTGGTTACGTGCCCAGCCCTGTACTAAACAAGATAATCAGGTTGGATGCCGTCCCTGTCCTAATCAGGGCTCGCCATCTAAAAATTAGGGATTAATCTCAGGTTTCCGAGCTGGTTCGGCGCCGTGCCCTGCACCCTGAGGACACGGTTGACCGATTTCCGGGGTGTGGGCAGCTTTTGCGCACAGGGTGATTTCGAAGCCGCAGGTTGGGAAGATTGTAGGGGTTAGGAATAAGCGTGTAATTGTGCTGCTATCTAGAGGTCAGACTTTGAATTATTGCACGTTAGGTGCTGCGTTTAAAACCCTCCCTAGATCAATCCTGATTTTTAAAATAGTATTTAATAATAAAAATAAAAATGGCATTTGTTAAGCACTTACTATGTGCCAGGCACCGTACTCAGTGCTGGGGTCATTGGGCTCACAGTCTTTTAGACTGTGAGCCCAATGTTGGGTAGGGACTGTCTCTATATGTTGCCAATTTGTACTTCCCAAGCGCTTAGTACAGTGCTCTGCACATAGTAAGCGCTCAATAAATATGATTGATTGATTGATTGATTGGGGTGGATACAAGCAAATCGGTCGGACATAGGCCCTGGCCTGCGTAGGCTTCACACTCTTAATCCCCATTTTACAGATGGGTAACTGAGGCACAGAGAAGGGAAGTGACCTGCCTAAGGTCACACAGCAGACAAGTCGCAGAGTCAGGATTAGAACCCATGATCTTCTGATTCCCAGGTGCATGCTCTATCCACCACACTGCTTCGCCTGAAGTATGGAGGTGCCGGGGATCGAACCCAGGGCCTCACATACGTGACATGCATGCACTTACTATGCTAGGCACATAGAAAATGCTTAACAAATACCACAGTCATTATTTTTATTATTATTATGTGCCGGGCACTGCACTAAGCACTGGGGAAGACACTAGCTTAGCAGGTTGGACACAATCCATGTCCCACGTGGGACTCCCAGTCTTAATTTCTGTTTCACAGGTGAGGGAACTGAGACCCAGGGAAGTTGTATTTATTGAGCAGTTCCTGTGTGCAGAGCACTGTACTAAGCGCTTGGGAAGTACAAGTTGACAACATATAGCGACGGCCCCTACCCAACAACGGGCTCACAGTCTAGAGGGGGGAGACAGACAACAAAATATGTGGACAGGTGTCAAGTCATCCGAATAAAAGAGTATGCGGCTAGGGTGGACAACAGGCCCATAGCAAGCGCCTAACAAGTACCATCATTATTATGATTGATATAGTGGAAAGAGCACTGGTTTTGGAGTCAGAGTTCATGGGTTCAAATCCCGGCCCTGCCAATTGTCAGCTGTGTGATTTTGGGCAAGTCACTTCACTTCTCTGGGCCTCAGTTCCCTCATCTGTAAAATGGGGATGAAGACTGTGAGCCCCCCGGGGGACAACCTGATCACCTTGTAACCTCCCCAGCTCTTAGAACATAGTAAACGCTTGATAAATGCCATTATTATTATTATTATTAAATACGATGGAATGAGCCCGTTGTTGGGTAGGGACTGTCTCTATATGTTGCCAACTTGTACTTCCCAAGCGCTTAGTACAGTGCTGTGCACACAGCGAGCGCTCAATAAATACGATTGAATGAATGAATGAGATGAAGGCGACCGAATCGAACGTTGTCTCCTGCGGCGGCCCTCAGCACTTCCTCCGTCCCTCCGCTGGGGGCGCTCCAGTGCCCCGAGGCCGAAGCCTCTCCGGGGCCTCCGTCTCGGCGAACTCTATGGTTCCCGCTGGGTCTTTGCAGGGGGCGCTGTGGCTGCTGCCGGGCCTCTCTTTCCTGCCGTCTCTGTGGTTCCGGTTGGGGGAGGACCGGCTTTGAAGGCGGGAGGCGGGAAGAAGGCCGTTGGGGCTGAGGCGGCGGTGGCCGCCATGACGACGCCCTCAGCGCCTTCGCGGAGCGGGAAAAGGCGGCGCTCGTCCAGCCCAGGTACAACCCTGGGCTATTTAGAATATTTACTATTCTATTTATTTTATTTTGTTAATATGTTTTGTTTTGTTGTCTGGGCCATATGGAATATTTACTATTTTATTAATATGTTTTGTTGCCTGGGCTATATAGAATACTTACTATTCCATTTATTTTATTTTGTTAATATGTTTTGTTTTGTTGTCTGGGCTATGTAGAATATTTACTATTCTATTTATTTTATTTTATTTTGTCAGCCGTATGACTTTGGGCAAGTCACTTCACTTCTCTGGGCCTCAGTTACCTCATCTGTAAAATGGGGATTGACTGTGAGCCCCACGTGGGACATATGTTTTGTTGTCTGGGCTATATAGAATATTTACTATTCTATTTATCTTATTTTGTTAATTTGTTTTGGTGTCTGGGCTATATAGAATATTTACTATTCTGTTTATCTTATTTTGTTAATATGTTTTGTTTTGGTGTCTGGGCTATATAGAATATTTGCTATTCTGTTTATTTTATTTTGTTAATATGTTTTGTTTTGTTGTCTGGGCTATGTAGAATATTTACTATTCTTTTTATTTTATTTTATTTTGTCAGCTGTGTGACTTTGGGCAAGTCACTTCACTTCTCTGGGCCTCAGTTCCCTCATCTGTAAAATGGGTATTAAAACTGTGAGCCCCCCGTGGGACAACCTGATCACCATGTAATCTCACCAGCGCTTAGAACAGTGCTTTGCACAGAGTAATAGCTTAACAAATCCCATTATTATTATTATTATTATTATTTATTTTATTTTGTGAATATGTTTTGGTTTTGTTGCCTGGGCTATATAGAATATTTACTATTCTATTTATTTTATTTTGTTAATATGTTTTGTTATTTGGGCTATATAGAATATTTACCATTCTATTTATCTTATTTTGTTAATGTGTTTTGTTTTGGTGTCTGGGCTATATAGAATATTTACTATTCTATTTATTTTATTTTATTTTGTCAGCTGTGTGACTTTGGGCAAATCACTTCACTTCTAACCCCAGAGCTGCCACTTTCATTCATTCATTCATTCATTCATTCAATCGTATTTATTGAGCGCTTACTGTGTGCAGAGCACTGTACTAAGCACTTGGGAAGTACAAGTTGGCAACATATAGAGACAGTCCCTACCCAACAACGGGCTCACTTATCAGCTGGGTGACTTTGGGCAAGTCACTGAACAGCGTGGCTTGGGAGTCAGAGGTCGTGGGTTCTAATCCTGGCTCCGCCACTTGTCTGCTGTGTGACCTTTGGCAAGTCACTTCTCTGGGCCTCAGTTCCCTCATCTGTAAAATGGGGATTAAGACTCTGAGCCCCACATGGCAACCTGATCACCTTGTACCCCCCCAGTTCTTACAACAGTGCTCGGCACATAGTAAGTGCATAACAAATGCCATCATTATTATTCTCTGTACCTCAGTTCCCTCACCTGTAAAATGGGGATTAAGACTGTGAGCCCAATGTGGGACATTCTGATTACCTGTAAGCCCGTTGTTGGGTAGGGACCGTCTTCATATGTCGCCAACTTGTACTTCCAAGCTGTTAGTACAGTGCTGTGCACACAGTAAGCGCTCAATAAATGCGATTGCATGAACGAATGAATTACCTTGTATTCCCCCAGCGCTTAGAACAGTGTTTGGCACATAGTAAGCACTTAACAAATGAAACTATTATTATTATTATTAGTCCTGGCACCACCACTTGTCAGCTGTGTGACTTTGGGTGAATCACTTCACTGGGCCTCAGTTACCTCATCTATAAATGGGGATTAATGGTAATAAATATGATGGTATTTGTTAAACCCTTACTATGTGCTAAGTCATCAGGTTGACCCATGTGGGGCTCATAGGCTTCATTCCCATTTTACAGACGAGGTCACAGAGGCACGGAGAAGTTAAGTGACTTGCCCAAAGTCACAAAGCTGACTAGTGGCGGAGCCGGGATTAGAACCCACGATCTCTGGCTCCTAAACCTGGGTTCTTTCCTCTACACCACGCTGATTAAGACAGCCCCATACTGAACAATCTGATTACCTTATAGCTACCCTAGCGCTTAGAACAGTATTTGGCACACAGTAAGCACTTAATTCCATTATTATTATTATTTCCATTCACTCACTCATTCTTTTAATCATTTATTGATTGCTTACTGTGTGCAGAACACTGTACTAAACTCTTGGAAAGTACAATACAGAAATAAAGAGAGACAATCCCAGTGCACAACGAGCTCACAGTCTTGTATTTCCCCCTGTCCTTAGTATAGTGCCTGGCATTTATTAGACACTTAATGAAATCCATAAAATATAAAACCCCAAAAATATCCATGTGGGACAGGGACTAGGTCCGAACTGATGATCCTGGGGCCACCTCAGCGCCTAGTACAGTGATGATGATGATGATGATGGCATTTATTAAGCGCTTACTATGTGCAAAGCACTGTTCTAAGCGCTGGAGAGGTTATAAGGTGATCATGTCCCTCGGGGAGCTCACAGTCTTAATCCCCGTTTTACAGATGAGGTCACTGAGGCCCAGAGAAGTGAAGTGACTTGCCCGAAGTCACACAGCTGACAATTGGCGCAGCCGGGATTGGAACCCATGACCTCTGACTCCAAAGCCCGTGCTCATTCCACTGAACTACGCTGCTTCTCATAAATGCTTGTCCCCCAATAATAATAATAATTATGGTACCTGCTAAGCACTTACTATGTGTCAAGTGCTGTTCTAAGTCTTGGGGTAGATACAAGGTTATCACGTTGTGCCACGTGGGGCTCACAGTCCTCATCCCCATTTTACAGATGAGGTAACTGAGGCCCAGAGAAGTGAAGTGACTTGCCCAGAGTCACACAGCTGACAAGTGGCAGGGCCAGGATTAGAACTCACAACCTCTGACTTCCAAGCCCGGTCTCCTTCCACTCAGGCACGCTGCTTCTAGAAAATGCTCGACGGCTACCACAATTCTCATCGTTCTCGTCAGGGCAGGGTCCGTCCGTGACGGTTCCCGAAGGCCCGGTGGACAAGCTGCTGCTGGCCAGCTGGGGGCTGCCCCACGTGGTTCTGGAGAAATACCGACGCCTTGGCGTGGTGCGGATGTTTGAGTGGCAAGCGGAGTGCCTCCTTCTCGGGCAGGTCCTGGGAGGAAGAAACCTCGTCTATTCAGGTAGCGCGGGTTGCCTGCTTTCTAGAGCTGATTCTAGGAGGGGGCACCGTCTGCAGAAGAGCGGGGAAGGGGCAGCCACTTGTCCTCCAAACGGACCTCGCCGCGTGGTCTTCCGGATGGGGCTGGGAGATGGAGGCCCTGATTGACATCCCAGCCCTCCTGCTGGCCAGAGAGGTGTCCTTGGACGAGTCACTTAACCTCTCCGGGCCTTAGTGTTTTCATCGGTAAAGCAGGGATAAGTTCTCTGCTCTCTCTCGAGACTGAAAGCCCATTGAGGGCAGGGAATGTGTCTGTTTATTGTTATGTTGTCCTCTCCCATGTGACCCCTTGCATTAATCGTGCCGTTTTTAGCTCCTACGAGTGCCGGGAAGACTCTCGTGGCCGAGCTGCTTATTCTGAAGAAGGTTTTGGAAACCCGTAAAAAAGCCCTCTTCATTTTGCCCTTCATCTCGGTGGCCAAAGAGAAAAAGTATTACCTGGAGGTGAGCTGAGAGAACCCGCTACCGTGGTCGTCTCTTCCGGGCCAGAAGTGGGAGGACGTTGGACTAATGGTTCTGTCCTGCTCTGCTTGGCAGACTTGCTAATCAGAAGGTGATGTGGTAATAGTCTTTATTAAGCACTTGCTGCGGGCAAAACACCAGGAAAACAGTCACCCAGATTAAAAGTAGACAAGGTCACAGCCTAAGGATAAGGGGTAGGGGGGTAGACACACAAAGAAAGCGAAATAAACGTTCGTTCATTCAGTCAGTCATTTATTGAGCATTTATTTTGTGCAAAGCGCTGTACTAAGCACTTGGGAGAATACAATAGAACAATAAACAGGCACAGAAGATAATCGTCCAGACTCTAAGCTCATTATGGGCAGGGAACCTGCCTGCTAATTCTTTTGTACCCTCTCAAGCGCTTAGTACAGTGCTCTGCACATAGTAAGTGCTCATTATATACCACTGATTGATTACTGAGATCCTGAAAGCACCATGAGCCCTGAGGCAGGGCTGGACTGTCTGGACACTGAAAGCCCTTCGGCAGTTAGAGTCGACAGCTCGTTGTGGGCAGAGAATATAATAATAATAATGATGGTATTTGTTAAGCGCTTAACTATGTGTCAGGCACTGTACTAAGCGCTGGGGTTGATACGAGCAAATCGGGTTGGACACAGTCCCCGTCCCATGTTGGGCTCACAGTCTCAATCCTCATTTTACAGACAAGGTAATTGAGGCCTAGAGAAGTGAAATGACTTGCCCAAGGTCACACAGCAGACAAGTGGCCAAGCCGGGATTAGAACCCATGACCTTCTGCCTCCCGGGCTCCTGCTCTATCCACTGCGCTATGCTGCTTCTCCAATATGTCTGTTTATTGTTACATTGTATTCTCCCAAGTACTTAGTACAGTGCTTTGCGCACAGAAAACTCTCAATAAATTTGATTGAGTGAATGACAGGTCTGTTCCGTCAGGGCGGGAAAGAGGCGTGGCAGTTGGGGTTCCCGCATTATTTCTGTTTTTGCATCCCATCAGAGTGCCCAGTGTAAGGGCCCTCTGTTTTGCTGCCCTCACCTCAAGCCTCCCTTAACATGTTCTCCTTCTGCCCTTCAGCGTTCCCACCGTCACACTCTCCCTTCCCCAGCCTGTCCCCGCACACTACACTTCCTCCAATCCTCTCCTGCCTTTTCCGGTCTACTCTTCCTTCCCTGCCTGTCTCCCAGAATGGTTCAGCCAGTGTGTGTCCCCCCCGCCCCTTCCCTCCACAACACGGTTGTCCCCAGTTGTCACAGGAGCCCCGACCTGTTCCCATCCCAGCCTCAGAGCTTCTGTTTCCGCACGTAGTTGAGCTAAGTCGACCCAGAGGGAGCCTGGATTATTGAGCCCCAACATGGTTGCTGTCCACCTTCGGCCCAGTTTCTCGTGCTCCTGAGAGGAGGTGGAAGGCCCCGGAGCTCAGGATGGGGACCCAAAACCAGAAAACCCGGGATGGGCCCGGGCTGAGCGGGGGGAGGTGGTTGGGCTAGGGCGGCAGGGCGACCACAGTCCCACGCCGAGATCCGTCCGCCCGCTGACGGGCTGCTCCTCTTTGCCCGCTGCAGAACCTGTTCGAGGAGGTCGGACTCCAGGTGGGCGGCTACATGGGCAGCAGCTCGCCAGCCGGCCGCTTCTCTTCCCTGGATGTTGCCGTCTGTACCATCGAGCGAGCCAACGGGCTCATCAATCGCCTCATTGAGGAAGAGAAGATGGATCTGTTAGGTGAGACAACGAGACCCCTGGGCCCATTCTGAGTGGGAGGGGTGGGTTTGTTGCCGTGCAGTGTCAGCGCCTTGGGCCTGGCCCGCCCTGCCCTCTCCTCTGTCCTGGCACCCCCTGCAACCTCCGGGGTCTGGGACCAAGAGGCAGCCAGCTGGCTGGGTGGGTAAAACAACAATTGCCCCCCTCATCTCCAGGAACGACCACCCTCTCCACTCAAGCTCTCTCTTGGGTGCAGGATGCTGTTGGGCAAAGAAGGCTGTGGGGTTCATTCATTCATGCACTCAGTCAATCGTATTTATTGACTGAATTGTTGTTTGCCTGGCGGGGGCAGGAAGGGGGCCACCGAATGAGGTTTCTCACCTGTCACGGGCTGAACCCGGGAATGGTTGCATGTTTCGTTTGAAACAGCCCCCTTGCCGGGGTTGGCTTCTCCTGCCCACCACCTCCAAGAGCCGGCCGAAGTGGAAGCGGGTAGAGTCCACCCCTGCCGGCAGCACGCTCTGCCCCCTCCTTCTCACCCTCTGTGGCCCTCAAGGCCCCGGTCAAGTGGATTCGGCCTCTGCTAGAGGCGGCGGGGGCCGGAACGCAGCGATTGGCAGGCCGGACCTGGTCCCCCCCAACCCACGTCCTAGAGCCGGCCCCTCCCTGAAACCAAGCCTCCTCCTCTTCGGTTCAGGGATGGTGGTGGTGGACGAGCTGCATATGCTGGGAGACGCCCATCGGGGCTATCTATTGGAGCTTCTGCTGACCAAGGTCCGCTTCGTAACGTGGAGAACTGCCGCCAGGTGGGCTAGGGGTAAACCGGGGCCAGGGCAGCCGGGTTTCTCCCGGGGTCACTGGGATTTGGTTTCCCAGTCAAGTCCAGTATAGTCCTGGAAACCGCTTCCGGGAAGTGACCCCGATCTGATCCCGTTTGGCTCACGAACCCAGGCCTTGACAATCTTGGGTTTCATGTTGGACATTAGCGGTCATCTCCCCGGTTAGGGGGTCAGCTCCTTGAGGGAAAGGTCATCCCTACTAACTCTACTGCAGGTACTTGCAAGCGCTTAGTAGAGGGCCCTGCTCATAGCAGATGCTCTAGCAATCAATTGATCATACTTATTGAGTCCTTATTGTGTGCGGATCACTGTACTGAGCGCTTGGGAGAGAACTTGACGAAAAGAGTTGGTAGGCACGTTCCCTGCCCACAAGGGTTTACAGTCTAGTGGGAGAGGCAGACATTAAATAAATTCCGGATATGTCCATGAGTGTCGTGGGAGTAAAGGTGGGGTGAATAAAGGGTACAAATCCAAGTGCAAGCACTGTACTAAGCATTATAGTTGATATAGGATACAGGGACATAGTCCCTGTCCCACAGTCCCAGGTAGAGAGAGAACTGATATCAAGGCAGTGAATGGGATTTTTTTTTTTTCTAATGGCATTTGTTAAGTGCTTACTATGTGCCAGGCACTGTGTTACGCACTGGAGTAGATACAAGCTAATCAGGTTGGACACAGTTCATGTACCATATGGGGCTCACAGTCTTAATCCCCATGTTACAGGTGAGGGAACTGAGGCCCAGAGAAGTAAAGTGACTTGCCCAAGGTCATATAGCAGATGAATAGCAGAGCTGGGATTAGATCCCAGGTCCCTCTAACTCCCAGGCCTGTTCTGTATCCACTCAACCATCCTGCTTCTTCCATTGTTGATTGGTTGATAGTAAATAATCCATTTTTTGAGCCTAACTCAGAGACTAAAGTGACACCCAATCCTCACTTGAATTTGAGTCCTGATTTGATTTGACCGGACTGCTGTCAAAAAATTGAAGCGCACCCATCAACCCCGTCCATTTTTTTCTGAACTCGGGTGAACGTGGGTTGGGGAATAGAAAGTTCCGACAGAAAAGAGAACGCTCCACTTTGAATTTCATTTGGAGTAGAAAGTTCCTATTGTTCTTCATCCAAGGAACGTTGCGCCTCCATAAACATGTGGAATCCCCAGAGATCCTCAGTTTGCTGGATGCCAGGAGCTAAATGCTGCTTTCTGACAGGGTAGGGTGAAACATTCTGTGGAGTAAAATGGGTCGGTTGGCAGTAGAGAGAAGAAAGATCAGTAGATGTGCAATTGAATAAGAATCCAAACTTTACTGTTGCTGATAATCATAACCTAGGCGGTGTGTTTGTGTGTATTTTAGCCAGTCCAGCTCACCAGATGATTTCCATGAAGGTGTTCAGATAGTGGGCATGAGTGCCACTCTCCCTAACCTGGGTCTCTTGGCATCCTGGTTGGACGCCGAGCTGTACCAAACGGACTTCCGCCCGGTGCCACTTCTGGAGCGGGTGAAGATCGGCGGCGCGGTCTACGATGCCTCCCTGAACCTGGTTCGGGAGATCCAGCCGGTGCTCCGGGTCAAGGTAAATCTCCTGGATCAGCCCTGCTCCCAACCCCGCCGTCACCCCGCTTTGTCCCATGGGTGATGACGAAGAAGATCGAGTCCGGTTTGGGGGTTCCACTGGGCTGCGGTAACGGGGGGAAGGGAAACCCACCAGCTTCTGTCGGCACTCTGGCTTGGAGAGTCCTCTGCCTTTCCGTCCATCTGGCCGCCCGCCCACCTAAGGACGACCCGAGAAAGTGGGACCACGCTCAAATGGCGTGGCTCGGACTGCCAGAGGACCTGCAGACTCAAAATGGTCAAGCTGTTTTAGAGAGGGATTCCCCATAAATGCCTTCTGCAATTTGGACCCTTCACGGATTCAACAAGAGCCTCCCATTTTGGTCCAGTCAGTGTGATGGGTCTCCCTTACCTCTCCTTGAGAGCACCTGGTGCCCTCTCCATGCAGCCAGGACCGAATTCTCTGTGTCTTGGCATCCCCTGTGTTCTCTGGGTGTTTGAGGTCCAGTGTCAAGCAGTTGTAATTATCAGGATTTTGAGAGATTCAGTAATGCATCCAGAGAACTTCCATAGTCATTTCTGTTTTAATTCAGGCCCGAACACCCCCGCCTTTCCGTTTTCTTTCCCGTCCTGGAACCGGAAACTCACACGATCGTTCCCCTCAAGATTGTAATGCCTTCGCGGGCAGGAAACATGTGTACTAGCTGTTATATTGTAGTCTTCCGAGTGTCTAGTCCAGTGTTCTGCATGCAGGAAGCGCTCAATGAATACAACTGATAGATCGATTGGCACAGCTGCCCGAGTAAATGGATTTGGAGGATAGTTTGGTGCAATGGATTCAATCTCTGGTTCTTGGATTGAAGTGGCGGTGTTGCTTTTAAAGGGGAATCTGTAGCCAGGGATCGCCGTGTGAGCAGTAGAGGTCCTGGGAATCAGAGGAGGGGGTGGGTTTTAATTTTATTTCTTGTGGTATTTGTTTAGGGCTTAACTATGTGCCAGGCACTGTGCTAAGCACTGAGACTGATACAGGAGAATCAGGTTGGACCCAATCTCTGACCCCTTAGGGCTCACAGTCTTAATCCTCATTTTACAAATGAGATAACTGAGGTTCCATCAAGTTCCATCAAATGGTGGATCTGGGATTAGAACCCAGGCCCTTTTGACTCCCAGCAAGTCCAGGTTCTTTCCAGTAGGCCACGCTGCTTCTCTGGTTCTGCTGGTAATCCTTCTCTTCCCTTCAGGGCGATGAGGACCACGTTGTCAGTTTGTGCTATGAAGTCATCCACCAAGGCCATTCTGTCTTAATCTTTTGCCCGTCCAAGAGCTGGTGTGAGAAGCTGGCCGACATCATAGCCCGCGAGTTCTACAACCTGCAACGGCGCCAGGCCGAGGGTGGGTGCCGAGGGCCCGCAGCGGGGGCCACCACCGCCGTCGCCGGGGGTCTCGGCGACAGCTGGAGCCATATCTTCTTTCGCTAGATCCATCCCATCCTGCCCCAGTCTTCCTGGACCAAGCGGGGCTCCGGGAGGTGACGGACCAATTAAAGCGCTCGCCTTCGGGGCTGGACCCGGTGCTCCAGCGGACTGTTCTGTGGGGTGTGGCGTTCCACCACGCAGGTATTCCCGGCTGGTCCCGCCACCTCCCCTCGGGTCTGAGCGGTCTGTGGATCCTGCTGACCTTCCCCTGCTGCCCAGGCGCTCTGCTCATTCACAGCCTCCTGGCGAGCAAACCGCAGGGGGTGGGGATCCCCCGATCCGGGTCCTGCTTCCATCATTTTCCGAGTCCAGGGGCGGTATCCCGTTCCTCCTTCAGAGTGTCCTGGGGCTTCGGCCTGCCCTGACGGGGCCCAGCCGGGGGGCCCTGTCCTGGCCTTGAGGTCTTTCTAGCAACGCCTCTCCCCTCCTCTCTCCCCTACTCCGTCCAGGCCTCACTTTCGACGAGCGGGACATTATCGAGGGGGCTTTTCGGCAGGGGCTCGTTCGGGCGCTGGTGGCCACCTCCACCCTTTCCTCGGGCGTGAACTTGCCCGCCCGTCGCGTGATCATCCGCACCCCCATGTTCGGCGGCCGGCCGCTTGACATCCTCACGTACAAGCAGATGGCTGGCAGGGCTGGCAGGAAGGGCGTGGACACAGTTGGTAAGTGGGCAGGGGGCCTCGGGGCTGTTCGCTAAGGTTCGGCTGACCCCAGCTCGCCCTGAGCCACGAGTCGCAATTTGAGGCTAATCGAGATCCTTTAGACTGCGAGCCCCAGTTGGACAGGGACTGTGCTCAAACTCATTATCCTCTACCCACCCCAGCACTTAGTACAGTCCGTGGCACAGAGTAGGCACTTAACAAACACCATTATTGTTGTTATCTGGTCCTGTAGTCTTCGGATAATTATAATAATAATTGTGGTATAAAGCACGATTACATGCCACGCACTCTACTAAGTGCTGGAGTAGACACAAGATCATCAAGCCTCAGTTGGGACTCCCACTGTAAGTAGGAGGGAGAACAGGGATTGAATCCCCATTTTAAAGTTGAGGGAACTGAGGCCCAGGAAAGTTAAGTGACTTGCCAAAGGTCACACAACAGGCAAGCAGCAGAGGTGGGATTAGAACCCAGGTCCTCATTCCAGGCCCAGGCTCTTTCCACTAAGCAACACTGCTTCGGATTACTGGCCTTAAGACAAAGTCATTTTTATGACTTTTATGGGTTGGGATTCGTTATTTCCAGGTAATTTGGACCGGAGTTTCTTCCCAAGACCGAACCACATGCCTTGACTCATTTCTTTTAATTCGCTAGGAAATGGTCAGTTGAATCATATTGCCAAAGTAACTCATGTGAGGGAGGAAGCCCCAGCATAGGAACTTGTCCATGCTGGATTCTCAAAGTGGATTCTTGTGTGGATTCTCAAAGTGACCACACTAAAACAGGTTCCCCACTCATCCCTGCCCTTCCCATGGCTCTCGGCCTTCTTCCGGAGGGCTGGGGGGGTGGCTAGTGGCCCCAGAGGGGATAGCCAAAGCTTCCCAGGAATGGGGAGGGCCATGATCAGGGAACCCATTGGCTGTAACCAACTTATTGGCAATCCCATCATTTGTCAGCCTTGCAGTGGCTTGTCTAAAGGGCCTGGGCTGAGGACCCCCTACTGAGCAGGTGTGGCCCAGGTTCTTCTGGCCATTCAGTGTCCACTCAGTGTCCTCGCTTTCACTTCCCTGAGGTTCTTTGTATGAGGTAATTATGAAAAGGGAGTGCACTCCTCCTCTTTTTTCTTCCTCCCTCCTCCCCCCTCCTTCCTCCTCTTCCTCCTTCCTCCTTTTTCTTCCTCCTCCCGCTGTCTGCCAGAAACACCGTAGCGTGCCACAAATGCAGGAACGCTTTTGGCCGTAGGTGAGAGCATCTTAGTGTGCAAGAACTCCGAGAAGTCAAAAGGCATCGCTCTGCTCCAGGGGTCCCTAAAGCCCATCCGCAGCTGCCTGCGGACCGGAGCTGGGGAAGAGATGACGACCAGCATGATCCGAGCCATCTTGGAGGTATGGCACGCCGGGCGAGAGAGGTCCTTTCGCTCCGCTGGCAGGAAGGATGGGAGATCTGCAGTCAGTCAGTCGTATTTATTGAGAGTTTATAGTGGGCAGAGCGCTGTACTAAGCTCTTGGGAGAGGATAGTGGAACAATATAATGGACACATTGCCTCCACACAGCCAGCTTACAATCTAGAGGGGGAGACAGACAATATAAATAAAGTTACAGATATGGACATTAAGTGGTGTGAGCGTGAGAGGGGGGATTCATCCTCCCAGGGGGGATGAATAAAAAGGGAGCAAGTCAGGGTGACGCAAAAAGGAGGGTTTAGTCAGGGAAGGCCTCTTGGAGGAGGTGTGCCTTCAAAAAGGCTTTGAAACGAGGGAGAGTGATTGTCGGATATGAAGAGGGAGGGCATTCCGGGCCAGAGGCAGGACCTGAGCGAGAGGTCCATAGCGGGATAGAAGAGGTGGGAGGTACAGTGTGAATGTTAGCATTAGAGGAGCGAAGCGATTGCTTGGTTTCCTCTGCTGTATGCCCTCCGGGCCGGGGTTGGTTCCTGGTCTGCAAGGTGGACAGCCAGGGGAGGTGGGGGGACTCCATGTCCGAGCATGGCAGGGCGGGGGAACTTGGCTCTTAGGCTCCTCACCCCAATCCCTGTCCCCAGCTCCTAGTGCTGCCCCTTTCGAGGTTTGCTGGGTTTGACCACCGAGTCCTTAGACGACTCCTTGCCCTCACTCCCCACCCCGTTTCTCAGAGGGTTGTGTCTGCCTCAAATCAGGGGCAGTGGGTCGAAGACCCTGTGCCCCTTGCCGTCGGGGAACCCAGGGTGTCCCTGGCTTATCCCCTCATCCGCCCCTCCTCTCCCTGAATGGGCCCCAGTGCACACGTGCGTTCCAGAGAGGATGCAGATGCAGAGGAACAAGTTCTACTGAGTGATGGGCCATTGGCCTCAAGAAACTCATTGCCCCAATTCTCTCCAGCATCCCAGAGGCTGGTTCCAAAAATTTTTCCTTCTCGTTTACTTTGGAGCCAAGGCCCCTAACTCGTCTCTTTGCCAGAATTCACCTGTCCCCATCGAGGGTGCCCGTGGGAGCGTGACCCTCTACCCCACTCAGCCGGACCAAGCCTTGGGCAAAATCACCCTGCTCTTCCCTGGCCCTCTGGTCAAAACCCTCCTGTCGTAGATAATAGTCGGCGGGGTGGCCAGCACGGCCCAGGAGGTGCAGACCTATGCCTCCTGCACCCTTTTGGCGGCCAGCCTGCGTGAGGGCCAGCGGGCAGCCCCAGGGGATCAGGACACCGTCGAGCAGGGAGCGATCGAGGCCTGTGTGGCGTGGCTGCTGGAGAACGAATTCATCCAGGTCTGCGAAGCCGGCGAAGATAAAGGTAATCGTCCCACTTCCCCCTGCTGTGTGGTGGTAGCGTTCTGTGTGGGGACACCAAGAGCAGAAGTCGATGCTCGCTTGGGTCTTGCTCTTTTGAGTTGTAACACTCGCTTCTCTCTCAGGGAAAGTGTATCAGCCAACCCATCTGGGCTTAGCTACCCTCTCTTCCTCGCTGTCACCGACGGAGGCTCTGGGGGTTTTTGCTGACCTGCAGAGGGCTATGAAGGGGTTCGTCCTGGAGAACGACCTACATATCCTCTACCTGGTAGGTACTTTGTCTTCTAGCTTCTCCGGGAGGGTGTGGAGGAAATGCCAAGCATCGAATCACCAGCCTGAAAGGGTAGTGGCTTCATAATTGGCGTGACCTATCCCCCCTGGCTGGATTCATTCATTCATTCATTCAATCGTATTTATTGAGCGCTTACTGTTTGCAGAGCACTATACTAAACGCCTGGGAAGTACAAGTTGGCAACATAAAGAGACACATATAACATATAGAGCCCGTTGTCCCTACCCAACAACGGGCTCAGAGTCTAGAGGGATGACATGCAAATGCATTTCATGCATGCATTTGACATGCGGATGAAATGCGGTTGACATTTGAAATGCGGATGACCTGCAGATGGGCTTGGACAGATAAGAAAAACCATTTTTTTCTAAGCCGATTCCTTTACGCTCAGTGGAGGTTAGAACCCTGTAAAGATACTTGGCACAGCAGCATGGCCTAGTTGAAAGAGCCCGGCTTAGTCCAGTGCTGTGCACACAGTAAGCGCTCAATAAATACGACTGACTGAATGAATGAATGAAATGAGTCAGTAGGACCTGGGTTCTAATCCTGTTTCTGCCACTTGTCTGCTGCGTAGCCACGGGCAAGTCACTTCACTTCCCTGTGCCTCGGTTCCCTCGTCTGTAAAGTTGGGATTAGGACCATGAGCCCCTTGCGTGACCTGGACTCTGTCCAACCCGCTTAGCTTGTATTGACCCCCCAGTGCTTAGGTCAGTGCCTGGCACGTGGTAAGCACTTAACGAATTCCATTTAAAAAAAAAAACAAAACTGACGAGACCGGGGACTTTCCGGTTAGGACTGAGACGAACCTCCAGTGGCTTTAGGGCTGAGAAAACCCACTGGTGGCTTTTGAGTTCTTTTGCTCTCAGGAGCTTTGCCACTCTCTGCACCCCGACCTCCCGCCCCACAGTCCCAGTGAAAAGTAAGCACTTTCTCCTTGAGGAGTTCTGATCATGAAAGAAGGGTTTTCCCTCCCATTCCCTAGATTTGTAAGCTCCTCGTGGGCAGGGAACGTGTCTCTGTTCTATTGTACTCTCCCCAAGTACATACAGTGCACTTCACGCAGTAAGTGCTCAATAAATAGGATTCATTGACCGCTTGAATTCTCAGAGACTGCCTCCACCCCTCTATTGACGCATCTCAGGATGCGTCAGGCTTTTCTGAGTGGTCTGCTGGACTTGCTTCCTAGCTTTTTGATCCCATTCTCCGTCTGAGGAATTTCTTTTTTCTTCTGAGCATGAACTACCCTGCCCAGCTGTACCTCTTCCCTGCTGCCTGAGCCTCATTCCATTTGTTTCTGAATACTTTCCTAGTTTACCCTGGTGCTGTTGGATTCCATTCATTCAGTCATTCAATTGTATTTATTGAGTACTTATTGTGGGCAGAGCACTGTACACTAAGCTCTTGGGAGAGTACAGTGCGACAAGAAACAGACACATTCCCTGTCCACAACAGCCCAGCCGGAGTTACTTCCCGCTCCCAGTGTGGGGTCCTCTTACCTGTAACGTTTAGCTCAGGAGTCGTGTCCTGAATAGCTGCGGAATTGAAAATTCCAAATGCCAAATTTCTGATGACTTGTGCGCGACTGCTGACAGGAGAGCATGCCTTCCGGGGATTAGCTGTTGATATCTTCATCCCCATGACCCACATCGTGCCAGCTGTAGCTTCACCTGAATAAGGCCTCTCTCTTTTTTTTAATGGTATTTATTAAGTGCTTACTATGTGCCAGGCATTCTACTATCACTGGGGTATTCATTCATTCAGTCGTTTTTATAGTGTGCTTACTGTGTACAGATCACTCTTGGGCGAATACAGTAAACAGACACATTCCCTGCCCACAAAGAGCTTACAGTCTAGAGGGGTAGATACTAGTTAATCAGGTTGGACACAGTCCCTGTCCTTTCTTTTGAAAGCCCCAGCCTCCCTTACCAGCTCCTCCATTGTGGGCAGGGGAGGAAGTCTGAACAGAGAGAAGTCTGAACAAGGCAGGACAGGGCAGGTTTTTTCTCTGGTTTCTGTCCCACCAGCTCTAGGGTTTCCGCAGCTGGTCGGGGGACCCGCGAGCCGTCGGCTGGTGTTCCAGATAAGAGTTCAAGTTAATAGGCTGGGCCGCCAGTCACCCCCGCCCGGAGGCTCAGCGGGGTGAAGGTGGCGAAGACGACTCACTTCCTCCCTGGGGCCTCGGGCCCCCTTTCCCCCTCCTAGGTCACGCCTGTGTACGAGGACTGGATTACGATCGACTGGTACCAATTCTTCTGCCTGTGGGAGAAGCTACCCACCTCGATGAAGCGGGTGGCTGAGCTAGTGGGGATTGAAGAAGGGTTCCTGGCCCGCTCGGTGAAAGGAAAAATTGTGGCGAAGACGGAGAAACAGCACCGACAAATGGCCATCCACAAAAGGTAAGGGCGTGAAAGGTGGACACCCCACTTCTGACACGTACGTTTTCCCCGTCTAGACTGTAAGCTCGTTGTGGGCGGGGAATGTGTCTGCTTATTGTTATATGGTGCTCTCTCCCAAGCGCTTAATACCGTGCTCTGCACACAGTAAGCGCTCAACAAATACAATTGAATGAATGAATGAATGGGCAGGGAGACTTGGGAAGGTTAGATGGCGATGGGCAAAAGTCTAAATGGGGATTCCACAGTTAATCTCTCTCCTACTTAGATTTAGTAGGCGCTTGGGAGAATATAATACTACAGTAAGATTGTGAGCCCTGCATTTGTACTGGGACTGATTGACCTGATCATTCTTCCTCATCACTTAGAAGAACAATGCTTGACCGCTTAAGCCCTTAACAGATACCATTCATTCATTCAATCGTATTTACTGAGCGCTTACTGTGTACAGAGCACTGTACTAAGCACAGTTTAGCACAAAACCACAGTTATTATTAGGCGTCTGTGTTTGAATGCAGGTATCCTTGAGACGATACTCTTGAATTTTCTTGAAGGTATTTCTTACAGCCCACTCTCACTTGGAGAACACCAGCTGAGCTTGCCTAGATTTAAACACCCTCCCTTCCCTCCCCCCTCAGTCTCTGAAGTATTTTGACGGGCTCGAATAGGGCAATCAAACGCTTTTTGGTTTAGCTTAAGATAATGGCCGATGGATCTAGCGTAAATGATGATTGATCTCTAGTCTGGAAACCTAAGGTACCTTCTCACAGAAAATGACACAAAACCTCACATTTGGAAAATTTAATAGGAGTGTTTGCATAAATAACACCTAATGAAACAACCTTTTATCATTGTTACAGCTTGAAGTGACTATTTGGTCATGCACCTGGCTTTATTGTCCATTTTGGGATCTGTTTATGTGGTTTTTGGATCTTGGGAATGCATCGATTCATTATTTTCTGGGGGGGACACTAGACTTGGTGTAGCCCGCTTTCCCTCACCACTCTGCTCTCCCGGATCTACTCAAAGCTGCTTATCTGGACTGAAGCAGAGAGATATAGCTGTTGCAATAATAGTCACTTTAAAGCATGACTACAGCGCTTAGCGTAAACTGTCTTTCAGTGTAGGGACGCTTCATGACCTGTCCCTCTTGTTCAGCATCTAAGCAGGCATCGTCCCAGAATGGGAGATTCGGAAACCACCTGGCTCGAGGGATTAGCGGGGGTCGGGGCTGCGTTGACTGGCCACAGTAGCCTGTTTCACCCTTGTTCGGGCCCTGCATCCGGGCCTTAGTAGACCCATCCTCCATTCTTAATAATAATTGTGATATTCGTTAAGCGCTTACTATGTATCAGGCATTGTGCGAAGCACCGAGGTGAATATAAGCAAATCAAGTTGGGCAAATCAGGTATGAATGTGTCCAACAGGTTTTTCACCAGTCTGGCCCTGCTAGATTTAATCAACGAAGTTCCCCTCAAGGAAATGACTGAGAAATTCGGCTGCACCCGGGGGCAGATTCAGTCTCTCCAGCAGTCAGCGGCTACGTATGCAGGTGAGTTCTGCCTGGCAGGAACCCTCAGGGGAAGCCAGTTTGACCCTAGTAGGTAGGTTGGTAGGTAGCTGATGAATTGATGTTGGGATACTGGCTCCGGGGATTGTTGAGCCTGGTAGTCCTCCGCCAAAAACCCCGGTGTTCTGAGAAGAGGTGACTGTCCTGAGTCCTTTAATGTGTAGTGCACCTGCTCTTAATTTATTCCATGGATTATTAGTTTGGGAAATATTATCATTTGGGAAAGACCACGGGACTGGGAGTCAGAAGGACCTGGATCCTAGTCCTGGCTTCGCCACTTGTCTGCTGTGTGACCTTGGACAAGTTGCTTCACTTCTCTGTGCCTCAGTTGCCTCATCTGTAAAATGGGGAGTAAGACTCTGAGCCCCATGTGGGACAGGGACTGGGTCCAACTTGATTAGCTTGTATAATAATAATGATGATGATGGCATTTATTAAGCGCTTACTATGTGCAAAGCACTGTTCTAAGCGCTGGGGAGGTTACAAGGTGATCAGGCTGTCCCACGGGGCGCTCACAGTCTTAATCCCCATTTGACAGATGAGGGAACTGAGGCCCAGAGAAGTGAAGTGACTTGCCCAAAGTCACCCAGCTGACAATTGGCGGAGCTGAGATTTGAACCCATGACCTCTGACTCCAAAGCCCGGGCTCTTTCCACTGAGCCACGCTGCTTCTCTTGTATCCATCTTGTATCTATCCCAACGCTTAGTACAGTGCTTGGCGCGTAGTGAGCACTTAACAAATGCCACCACCATTTAGAAGGCGAGCTCCGTGCGGGGAGGGAATGTGTCATTTGCCGGCTGGGTTCTCTCCAAGCACTGGGCGTTGGGCACGGCAGGTATCACGGGGTATCGGTAACCGAAGCCATGCCATCGGTCAGCGCCGCCTCTCTTGCAGGGATGGTGACGGTGTTCTCTAACCGCCTGGGCTGGCACAACATGGAGCAGCTGCTCTGCCAGTTTCAGAACCGCCTGTCGTTCGGCGTCCAGCGGGAGCTGTGCGACCTGGTCCGCGTGTCCCTGCTCAACGCCCAGCGGGCCAGAGCCCTCTACACGGCTGGCTTGGTCACCGTGGCCGACCTGGCCCGGGCCGGGGCGGACCAGGTGGAGGCGGCGCTGAGGAACGCCGGACCGTTCCAGAGGTGAGCACCGGAGCCTCGGGGGCGGTGACCGTGGAAAGCGCCTTGCCGCTCCGAAGGAAGCCCACCCGGCTGTCGGGCTGCCCGTGGAGGCCGAGGGTGAGATGCCTTCCTCTCCACTCGAGACCCCGTGGCCTTACTCTGGCATTACCTCAGGTAATCAATCAGTCAATCAGTGGTATTTATTGAGCACTTACCATGTGCAGAGCACTGTACTAAGCGCTTGGGAGAGTACAGTAGAACAGAGTTGGTAGATGCATTCCCCGCCCACAGTGAGCTGACAGTCTAGAGAACTGGCCGCTTAATGAAAGTCCACAAAGCAGCTTGGAATCGCAGGACTCTCTCTTGGGGAAAAATTCCAAATCCTCCTGGCATTCAGATGGGAATACTTGTCTCTGACGGTTTGGATCTTCTACGTGAATGCTTGAAGCCTTTGTTGGAACCTGAGGGCCAGCCGGGAAACGGCCTGGACCCGGTCCCACCCTGCCGGGCCTGATTTGCTCGAATGTGGTCTAGGCCCCAGAGAATTGGCCAGAGTTTAAGGGGACGATGCCACCACCTCCCACCATAGCCCACTCACCTGCTTGACCACCCTTCCGGCCACAAACTCCTTCCGCCCGGCGAACTCGCCCCCGCGGATAAAATCGCACAGGCCGCGCCCAACTTCCACCACGATTTCAGGTCCGCCCTGGGGAACGGGCCGCTGCCGGTCAGCTTTCCGTCGACGTCGTTATTGCTTTTCCTAGCATTTGCCTTGCTGGGGGGCCGCCGACATCAGGTGGTCCAGCTTGGGTCTCCTGTGGCCTGTGGCGGCCCAGGTACATCTTGGAACCGTGGGAGGCAGTGTGGGGTGGCCCCTTTTCCCTAATCTTCCAGGGAGTTCCTTCCCCCTCCTCACCCCACGCTGGGTCCCGTGAGCTTAGTTTGCTTAATTCCTCCTGTCCCTCCCGGCTAGCACCCGCCGGGCGGTGGACGAAGAAGAGGAGGCGGCCGAGGAGCGTCGGCATAAGCGCACCATTTGGGTGTCCGGGAGGAAAGGGCTGACGGAGAGAGAGGCGGCAGTGCTCGTCGTGGAGGAGGCCACGGCCATTCTGCAGCAGGACCTGGCCGGAATGGGCGTCCGCTGGACTCCGGATTCTCTCCTGAAGCCGGAACCTGGAGCAGGGGCCTGCAGCGACTCGGAGGCGGAGGACCAGGAGTTGAGGCAGAGTGCCAAGCGGTCATTTCAAAGGTCCGGGGCCCCTAAGGGGAAGGATAAGGGAGACCAGCCGAGTGCTTGTCCGGTCAAGAGTCCGCCGAGGGCCATGCCAGAGTCTGGTAAAGAGAACCAGGAGCGTCCTGCTCCTCGGACTTCCGGCTGCGGAATCCCAACGGAGAGTGTCCCACGACATCAGTCCACACCAGGAGACCAAAGCGCTGCAGCCTGGCTGCCCAGGGCAAAAAAGCGGACGACTTTGGACTCGGGCCCAGGGAAGGGCAACACTCGGGTGCCCAAAGGCCGGCCCGGCTCCCGGAGGAGGGATCGAGTGCGCTCTCTAGAAAATGGGACGACACCGGCTCTTAGCCCCACTTCAGAAAGCCTGCCAGATACCCCGAAATTTGGAGCTCAGAGTGCGGCAGCAAACCATCCCGAAGACAAAACTGGGAGGTGCAAGCGACGTCGCTTGCTTCCGGGAGACTCCGGGACATGGGAACCCGGCGGCGATGGTCGGAGAGAACCCCTCTCCTCTGGCGGAAAGACAGTGGACGTTTTAGGATCCGGGTTCCCTGCTCCCAACCCATCCCAGCGAGATGTGAACAAATCATCGCACCCTCCACCCGCTGAGGGGACCAGTTTGGAGGGTCCCGTTGAAAGGCCAGGTACCGAGAAGAAGCCTTGGGGCACCCCGGAATCTCAAGCCAGGCGAGCCTGGAACCGACGGGCGCAGCGAGGGCCTGGAGGTGGCGTTAACGGGGGCGTGGTGCCCCCGGCAGGAGCGTTGCTCCACCAGCTGGTGAGCCCTATTTTGGGGAGAAAGACCAGGACCCCGGAGTGCAGCGGAACCCCATCCGGGAGAGGCTGTCCTGGCAAGAGTGCCACCACGCAAGCAGAGCCCAGAGCGTCGCACAAGAATGATGCAGTCGTTGTCTCGGAAAGCGGGCACGATCGCCACTGGAAGCGTGGGAGGCCAAGCATCCCTGGTCCCACCGTTACCTCCCTGGATTTTCTGGATGTGGAGGGAAATGGAGGTAGGACGGCCAAGCCCCGGGGAGAACCGGTCCAGGATGGGGGTGGACTTACAGGCGCCTCTCAGAGGGCTGGTAGAGCAGGCGTCTGTGTCGCGACCCAGTTGAAACCCCAATGGCCTGCAGACCCGGATGTCGGGCCTGGGGATTTTGAAGATAGTTTCCAGCTGGACACCCAGACTGAGAAAATCATTCAGCAGCAGCCGACGGCCGAAAGCCCCGGCCAACGGGAGACCGAGGGCCCGGCCCGGAGGGGAAGCGGGAACGTCAGCCGGACCGGTGCTTTCCAAAACGAGGACGTTGCCTCAGGGCACCTGAATCACGCATCTGCGAATGCCGGGAAGAAAACCGCCAACGCCCCCGGCAGCAGCAGCGTCCTGAGCCCGGCAGGTCTCTGGTCCAGGCCCCCAGAGCAGCCCAGGGACGCTGCACCCGGCGGCAGAGAAGGAAACGAGGTGTCGGTCACCGACTCCCAACTCACTCGCTTTCTTCAGGGTTTTCAAACTCCAGAGTCCAAAGCGGAGAGCCTCTCCCCAACCCCCGCAACGAGACCCCTCCAGCTGACCCCGTCCAGCGTACCCGAGGCCCGGTCCGTCTCTGAAAGCAGCCTGAATCTCAGCAGCAGTTTATTGTTTGACAGTTTCGACAGTGACCTTCCCGGAAACCAAGCAGAGCACACTTGTGACCCGCAGGCGACCGAACCCCTCCCCCTGGGGATCCCACCAGACCAGGGCACTGACCACCCGTGCCCTGTGCGCCGGGAGCCGTCGAGGAGGGCGACCGTTGGCCATTCGCCTACGATCGAGCCCCAGCTGGCCCTCTTCAACGACAAGACCATTGGGTTCTCAGAACTGGACTCCCTCCAGATGGCTGAAGTCCTGATTCCCGGGGACCCGGCTCCCAGCCCACAGGCGCGGGACCCCACCTCACCTTCTGAGGGAGCGGAGCCCAGGGAGCCATCGGACGTTGAGAAGGACAATGGCCGCCACTCTGTTGTGGGCAGACGTGGGCCAGGTGGAGCATCTCTAGGAGCTGAAGTCCCTAAGGAAGAGGGTGAAAGCCCCGGGCTGTGGTCGCAGACATTTGATTTGAGCCCGGGACTACAGGGCCTTTTAGATAATTGTCCCTGCGCCCCAGAAGGCGTCCAGCCAAACGGGACAGGTTCAGGTGTGCACGGAGGGGAAGAGGAGCCGGCACACTTCAGGAGCCGGAAGGAGACTGGTTCAGCCGTGGTACCCGATCATCCGCATAGAGGGTCAGCGTCCCCTGAAGTCGGTTCACGATCCAAGCGGGAAAGGTCGGACCGTCGGGCAGGGACTCCGGCGTTGCTCAGTCAGACTGGATCTCCTCCGAAAGACGAGGGAGGCCTTGGGGCACCCGATCCCCATCTCGACGGGGGCCTCGGACTGATCCCGCCAACACCCACTGCTGCTATGCCTGTCCTTCCAAGCTCCCTGGGCATGTCCTGTGGGAAGCCCAACAAAACCCAGGAGATTCTGGGCCAAGATGGAGACCGGCATTTCCTACCGCAAAGCGCAGCCACTTCCGGCTCGGCCCCAGAGCTCCAAGACCAGCACGTCAATCCGAGGGCTAGCGAAGTCTCTGCTGAGGACCTCGGCCTTCCGCCTCATCCATCCCGGGATGCTTGGCTCTCCTCCTCGGTCCCGGGCAGCGCCGAGAGCCTGACCATCATTGATGTGGCCAGCGACAGGACTCTCTTTCAAACATTTATCCAAGAGTGGCAGGGCCAGAGGAGATTTGCCATCTCGGTGGCTTGTGAAAAGATCGGTCGGCCCAAGCCTCCCAGATCCACGATCGGGGGCCAGCTAAAGGAAGGTAGGCGATGGTCCTCTTCCCCATCCCCTCCACATCTCTCACTCTCCTGAGCTTTCATCCCTCACTGGTTTCCTCTTCCGTTCTATTAGAAAGGTCCTCGTGGCCCATCCCGATCACCGACGACGGGTTTCCAGTCAAGGGGTCCGAGGGCGTCTCGGTGGTCGGCCTGGCTGTCTGCTGGGGCGGAAAAGATGCCTACTATTTGTCACTGCAGCGGGAACAGAGTCATTCTGGTAAGCAGGCGTGGCCGGCCTGAAGCGGAGAGCACCGGGTCATCCTTTCCTACTCTCACTCGGGGGTGAGAACAAGTGGTCGGGTGGATGGACAGCTGGCTGGTGGCTCGTTGGCAAAGGCTTGCACGGAGTCTTGGGTCTTCGGAGAAGGTGGCAGAGGAAAAGGGAAATTGCAGAACTTCCCAGATTGGAATGTTGGCTGAGCGATGGACCCTGTGGAAAGAAGGCCAGCCTGGCCCGTCGGGATCTCAGTGGAGTCCGGTGGGCTGGCCCGGGGCCCGGGCCCCGTGGGCTTCCGGTACACAGGAGGTCAGGGGGTTCCGCACTGCTCCCTTCCATCCCTGGTCTCAAGCTTCCCACTGGGGTTTCCTGGAACGTCTAACAGGGCCCACTTCTTCTTCTTGTAGCTCAGCAGTAGAGTGCGTGCTTCGCATGTGTGAGGCCCTGGGTTCAATTCCCAGGACACCCAAACTTTAGGGGAAGCAGCATGGTGAAGCAGCTAGAGCACGTTCCTGGGAGTCTAAAGGTCATGGGTTCTAATCCCTGTTCCGTTACTTGTCTGCTTTGTGGCCTTGAGCAGGTCACTTCACTTCTCTGTAGTTCCCTCATCAGTAAAAAGACTGTGAGCCCTATGCAGGACAGGGGGTATGTCCAACCAATTGGTTTTTACCCACCCCAGCGCTTGTTTAATACAGTGCCTGGCACATAGTAAGTGCATGACAAATTTCATAATTAATATTATTATTGTTCGATACACCGTATGAGATTGAGAAACCGCCCCCATCCCAGGGCTTCCAGTCTCAACAAACTTTGCTGTCATTGGTCTCCGAGATTCTTTGAGGGCGCAGCCGCTCTCTCCTTCCAAATGAATTTAATCAATTTCCCTCCCTTCCCCCCCAACTTTTTAGACATCAGTGCCAGCTTGGCACCACCTTCTCTGGACCCACGCCTAACAGTGGAAGAGAGGCTGCATCACCTCCGATCCTGCTTGCAGCAAGAGCCCGAGGGACAGCGCTCACTGGTCGTGTACAATTTCATCCCGCACTACAAAACCCTGCTTGGGGCCTGTGGCATCTCCCTGGCCGGCAGCTTCGAGGACCCAAAGGTTTCAAGCCTCCCTTAAGCTCTTCCTTGAGGGGATGACACCACTCCCGCCTCACGGGATCGCCTGTTGCGGGGTTCGGGTCGGAACGACTTGGTGCCGTAGAAGGTCTTCCTATTTCTCCCGAAGTCGGAAGCAGATGTCCGGGGCCGGTGGCGCTTTTCTCCCCGGCTGCTGCCCGAATGCCGGCCTCTTCTCAGAAATGTTTCCAGACCAGTTCCCAGCAGGCAGTGAGAACATGGGGGTTTATCCTGTTGGGGAGGCTGAGTTCACCCCATCGAGGGTCATTCCTATCTGATCTGATCAATTGAGGAGTGGTATCTAATGAGTGCATATTGTGCACGGAGCACTGCGCTAAGCTCTCGGGAAAGTACAACTCATTTGAGGCGGTAGACGCGATCCCAGGCCAAAAGGAGCTCGTGGACCAGACACAGCCTGAAGACCCTGTGGGAGTCCCCTGGGAGAGTCAGAACTGCACAGCTGGAGAAATTGAACTCGAGAGAGGCAGAGTGAGTGACTAGGAGATGCAGCCGTGGCCATTTCCACCCCGGGCAAAGGTGCTTTTGGGGGGAGCAGGACGTGATCTAAACTGTCAGTCGATAGTATTTACTGAGCGGCTTCTGTGTGTGAAACGCTGTTCTAAAAGCCTGGGAGAGTGGAGGTGTTCCCAAGGGGTACGGCCTAGGGGACGGGATTGGCAGGCATTGGTATCATTTCTCGATAGGATTGGCTAAAAGTGGATTCTAGAGATGTGATGCCAGGAGGGCTTGGAAGGTGGAGAGAGTGGCAGTCTGTGGGAACTGAAGCAGGAGAGAAGGGAAGGATGTGAGGGTGGAGTGAGAAGCAGGAGGGACGAGAATGAGGCACGTTGAGTAGGTCGGCTTGAGACGAGCGAATGTCGAGAGCTGCGTTGTAATGAGAGGAGTGAGGCTAAGCAGTGGAGAGCTGATTGAGTGCCTTAAAGGAGATGGTCTGGGATTTCTGTGGAGAGGAATGGACAACCATTGGAAGTATTTGAGGAGTGGGGACATGTGCAGAGGACTTTGTAGGTGAATGATCCGGGTGGTAGAGTGAAGTGCAGCCAGGGGAGAGGAGAGGCCGGAGGCAGGGTGGCTGGTGAGGAGGCTGATGCAGCTGGGATGCGACAAGGGCCTGGACCGGCGTGGTGATGGTTTGGATGGAGAGGACGGGGTGGGTCCCGGAAACGTAGTACAGGAGAAACAGTCAGGATTTGGTGGCCGGTTTCTGTGGGGGTTAAAACCAATCAGGTGGCGAGCTCGTGTCGGTGGAAAATGTACCGATCAGCTGAGGTAACCCTTTGGAACCACCGGGTATCCCGGGTACCTTGGCCACAGCCGATCCGCCTCATTGGCCGAGACTTGACAGGAGTCTTGGACTTTTCTCTCTCCACTCTGACCCTCCGCCTCAGCCAGCTGAGGCAGAGAAGCCACTGTCCTGGGAACGGGGCAGTTCAGAGCGTGACCCCTGCATTGCCCGGGGATCTCCATGCCTGCGGGCAGGCATGGTACGAGGGAGGGGTTGCCAGGGCTGCGGGCTTGGAGTTGCTCATCCCTACGCCAGGACCACCTCGCTTGCTCTCCAGCCGAAAGGGCCCTGGGGGTGGTGGCGGGAAGGCTCAACCAGGAGGGCAGCGTTATCCCGCATTGGGATCCAAGCCACCCTGTGTCCGTCCCTTCCTCGCAGGTGGCCTGCTGGCTCCTGGACCCGGGCTCCGTGGAACGGACCCTGCACGGCATCGTCACCAGCTTCCTCCCCCACGAGCTGCCCCTGCTGGATGGCATAGAGTCCGGCCCGGGGGTCCAGAGCCTCGGGCTGAGGGCCAGCGCCCACCACTCAGGACGCTACCGGGCAGCCGTCGAGGCTGTTCTTGTCTTCGCGGCGATGGAGCAACTCAACTGCCTGCTGCACAAAGAAAACCTACAAGGTGAGGGGGTGTGGTGGGAGAAGTGTGAGTTTCTCTCTGTGTGTGTGTGTGTGTGTGTGTGTGTGTGTGTGTGTGTGTTTTGTGTGTTTTTGTAAAACAGCCAGCTACTGGAGAAGAGCAAGTTATCCCACCCTTCTCTGCTTCCTGCCTCCCTGCTGTGGAGCCCTGGGCTCCCAGACCTATCTCCTGATTTGGGAGTTTGTCCTGCTGCTCAGGCCCAGGGGCTGGTGACCAGGCTGGGCCCCGACTCCAGTTTGGCCAGTTTTCTTAGAGGCATGGGGCCCAGTAGCCCCCTGGGGCTCGTGGCTCTCTCCACAACCCCGGGGGAGATACCGCTCATGGTTTCTCCACCTTCTACTCCCCTCCAGCCTCTCTTCGCCGACCTACCGAGGCAAGGAGGGTGTAGGGTTTTAGTAGTTAGTCAGGGGTGTTTATTGAGCGCCTGCTGTGGGCAGAGGACCACCATACTGAGTGGTCTGGCCAGGCTCCGGTCCCCAACTCCGGTCGATCTGAGAGTGGGCAGCCCAGTCATGCCAAGCAGAGATCTGAAGTGTACCCCCTATCCCCCCCAAGCCCCCTGCACCCTAGCCTGGCTTCACACTGGGAGCGAGCGAGTCGGGGGCTCTCGGGCCCTAGGCCGATAGCCAGAAGATGAAGCCGGGGCTTGGGTAATTTATTTTATTGCCCATCTCCCACTGTAGACTGTACGCTTCTTCTGGGCACATTCAGTATCTACCAACTCTGTTGTATTCGCCCCAGTGTGTGCTGAGTGACCTTGGACAAGTCACTTCACTTCTTAGCGACTCAGTGACCTCATCTTTAAAATGGGGATTAAGGCTGCGAGCCCCATGTTGGGATATGGACCGTGTCCAACCCGATTTTTCTTGGATCCACCTCAGCGCTTAGTATAGCACCTGACATGTAGTAAGCACTTAACAAATACTACAGTTATTTTTAATACAATACTCTGCACACAAGAAGTGCAGGGAAGCAGCCTGGCCCCATCTGGAAAATGGGGATGAAGACTGTGAGCCCCATGAGGGACCGTGTCCAACCCAATTAGCTCGTATCTACCCCAATGCTTAGCACGGGCCTGGAAAATAGTAAGCAATTAACAAATACCACATTTATTATTGTTTGTAACTTAAGTGTTCAATAAATACCTTTGGAGTTGGGGGTGAAAATGGGGTGAAAATGTCCTTTCAGTGTCTCCAGGGTACTTGCTCTCTGCTGTTGTCCATTCGGTTCTCAACATAGAAGAAGCAGCCAAGTGGTTAGAGCCTGAGCCGGGAGGCAGAAGGACCTGGGTTCTAATTCTGACTCCGCCCCTTGTCTGCAGTGTGACCTTGGGCCAGTCACCTAACTTCTCTGTGCCTCAGTTCTCTCATCTGCAAAATGGGGATGAAGACTGTGAGCCCCATGTGGGACAAGGAACTGTGTCCCATCCAATTACCTTGAATCTACCCCAGTGCTGAGTTAAGTGCCTGGCACGTAATAAGCGCTTAAGAAATACCACACATTATTATTGTTACTATTGTTGTTGTTGTTTTAGCCCCATCAAGGGGGCTCCAGAAGGGCACTCTGGGCATCTCTAAACCCTGCACCCCGGTAGCCGGGGGGGCCAAAGGCTCAGGATTGTTTCGCTGCCTCCGGTCCTTTCAGGAGTTTTCAGCCAAGTGGAGATGCCCACACACTACTGCCTGGCCCTGCTGGAGCTCAACGGGATTGGCTTCAGCACAGCAGAATGTGAGTCCCAGAAGCAGGTCATGCAAGCCAAGCTGGACTCCATCGAGGCCCGGGCCTACCAACTGGCCGGCCACACCTTCTCCCTCACCTGCCCCGATGACGTCGCTCAGGTGGGTCGGTGGAGGCGGGGTGGGCCGGAGGGGTAGCTTGGCCGGGTGGACGGGTGGGCAGCTAGGTGGGAGAGAGCGATGACCTCTTCTAAGCAAGGTTGATCATCTTGGTGGTTTTCAAATCCACCACCCAGCGACCGAGATGCGAGAGCTGTGTCCTGAAAAACAGGATCATATTTCCCACCCCACACCGATGCCCCCATCCCAGCCTCACCACCATCTCTCCGCGGTCCCGAGACTCCTGTCTCCTTGCTTCAGGGCATCTGGCTTATTGGGGTTTTGAGTAGTTGGAAAACTCAGAAATTGTTCTTTGGGAGAGCAAACAGAGGGAAGGCTGTACAATTTCTGAAAAGCGGAAGAGAGGAGAATCAGCGGGCCCGTTTTCCAGTCCCTGCAAAATTGGGAGGAGCAGCTGGGGCGGGGACTTCCCTGGGGCTGGAGGTGATCTGCGGGCAGGGGGTAGCGGCAGGAGGCTGGCCTCGCCAGCTGACCCGAATAGCCACCCGTGCCCCAGTGCCACCTCGGGGGGGAGGTGCCAAAGGGCCAATGGCAGTGAAATTTCTCTCTTCCCCGTCCTCCCCATCTTTCCTCCTCTCTTCCCCTCCTCCCCTTCCTTCCTCTCCTCCCCCGCCCCCCCACACACCCAAACCACCCCGCACCAGCCACCTGCCATCTCGGGGGGCGGGCAGAGGGACGGGAGACGGCAGGCTGTTCCAATCCCTCGGCCACTGCCCCACCAGGCTGGACCAGAGGGGAGGGTGTCTCTGTGCAGGGGAGCCGGATCCAGAGGCGGGGCGGTGGAGTTGACGTGCGCATCTCTGAGAGGGCAGTGGGCGGGGGGGGGGTCCTGCAGGTCTTGTTCTTAGAACTGAAGCTGCCCCCAAATGGAGACGCCAGGCTTCCAGGCAACAAGAAGACCCTGGGCTCCACCAGGCGACCGGCGGCCGGTGGCCGCGCAGGAAAGCTGGGCCAGCAATTTAGCACCACCAAGGTAGGCCCGCCAGGTATTTCTCCACACCGCCGGCTACCTACAGGCCTGGCTGGCTGCCGAGGAGAGCTTGCGGGACAAGCAGTCCGGGGAGGGAGGAAGGGGAGGCCAGCTGTTCCAAGACTGCAATCCTGGATGTAATTATTGCTTCTGGACTGGACCTGGTTGGGGCCCGACAGTGGTTATCTGTCGACAGGCAGCATCCCTAGAACCTCAGTAGTATTTATTGAGTGCTTGCTGTGTATAGAGCACTGTACTAAGCGCTTGGGACAGGGTAACATAATGGAGCCGGTAGTCATGTACCCTGCCCACAAGGAGCTTACAGTCTAGTGGGACAACTCTGAGAACCTCTAGACTGTTACTTCCTTTGCCGACTCACACGATCTGATGGCCCAGCATGGCATTAGAGCGTCTCTGTCGTGCTGGGAGAGGTTACTGGTAGGGGGAGGGTCCGGGGGCTTGGAGAGCCTTTCTGTAGAGACTGTCATTTCCCACTGATTCTGGGGTCCAGCGTGACCAGGGGAAGGAAGAGATCCGGCGGCGGGGGGACAATTAAACAACACTCCTGGACTCCACGCCCGGGAGGTGCCGGTGACTCCGTGACATGGCTGCCACCCCCACCGGCAGCCGTGGGGCAGGCCGGTCCGGCCTAGCGTGACGCCAGTGCCCGGGGGCAAAGAGTGTGAGGTCAGCCCGGCTCCCTTGTGTCCTCTTGGCAGGATGTGTTGGAGAGGCTGCAGGCCCTTCACCCGCTCCCGGGCCTGATCCTGGAGTGGCGGAGGATCACCAACGCGCTGACCAAAGTGGTGTTCCCCCTGCAGCGGGAGAAGTGCCTCAGCCCCGGCCTGGGCATGGAGAGGATCTACCCCACGGCGCAGACGCACACCGCCACCGGTAACGAGCCAGCGCTGGTCTCCGTCCCGCCCGGCTCTGGAGGCTCCGGGCCAATATTGTGGCTCCTTGGACTTAGCTCTGCCAGGAAGCTAAAGGCCAACTTGACCTCTGCCAGTCAGTCAATCAGGTTTATTAGTAGTAGTAATAATAATAATAATAATGATAATGGCATTAAGTGCTTACTATGTGCAAAGCACTGTTCTAAGCGCTGGGGAGGTTACAAGGTGATCAGGTTGTCCCACGTGGCGCTCACAGTCTTAATCCCCATTTTACAGATGAGGTAACTGAGGCCCAGAGAAGTTGTGACTGATTGAGTGCTTAGTGTGTGCAGGACACTGTACAAAGTGCTTGGGAGAATATAATAGAGTTAATAGACATGATCAATCAGCATTTATTGTCTTCTGGATTCAGAGAACTTTACAAAGCACTTGGGAGTCAGCCAATCGATTGTATTTATTGAGCGCTTACTTTGTGCAGAGCACTGGACTCATTGAATTGCTTGGGAGAGTACAATATAACAGACACGCTTCCTGCCCGCAACGAGCTTACAGTCTAGGGAGGGAGACATATATGAATAGAAATAAATAAATGACAGCTATGGTCCTAAGTGGTGTGGGGCTGGGAGCGGGGGGTAAATAAGGGGAGCAAGTCAGGGTGACTCAGAAGGGAGTAGGAGAAAAGGAAAGGAGGGCTTAGTCGGGGAAGACCTCCTGGAGGAGATGTTCCTTCAATAAGGCCTCTTGGGTTGTTTCCCAGCGGTGTTGGCATTGGGATGGCGTCTCCGCACCCTGTGCCGCCTCCAGAGCCTCTGGCTGGCTGTCTTGGTGGAGGGAGGACTCTTTGGGAAAGGCAGGAGAGTGGAGGGAGCCCTTGCCGGGCCTCAGTTCCCTCCGGGTCCCTCTCGCCTCCAGGCCGGATCTCCTTCACGGAGCCCAACCTTCAGAACGTGCCCAGAGACTTTGAGATCGAGATGCCCACCCTGGTTGGAGAGAGCCCGCCCTCCCAGGCCCCCGGCAGGGGTGTGCCTCACCGGGCCAGGTCGAGCCGCGGCTCCGGGTCTCCGTCGTTTCGGAACCGATCGGTGGAAGGTCCTTAGGGGGCTTGGGGTTCAGGTTGCCATGGGAGCGATCGGGGGCTGCGGTCCGGGGAGTAGAGCGGCAGGCCTGGGTGGATCCGTGGAGCCTAGAACACATGTCCGAAGGAGGTGCAGAGGGGACTCTCCCCTTCTCCTCTCTTTTCTTTCCTCCACCCACCCCCGGGGCTCTCACATTGAACCCTGAACTCTGTCAGGAACATCGGGTCAAGGATTTTCTCCCCACAGAGGCCGGAGAAACTGCCCCCTGGGTGGCGGCCCGCGGGTGGCGGCTGAGGAGGAGAGCACCCCCAGCCGGGGGATGCCGTTTTCTGTCAGCATGAGGCACGCTTTTGTTCCTTTCCCAGGTGAGGGGCGCCCAGTGGGTCCTGGTGTCTGGGGTCTGGGGTCAGTGAGCTGGAGGTGGATGTCGGGGCTCCATGCCGCAATCAGAGGGGAGGAGGGGCACCAACGCGGCTCCGCTGCCGGGCTGGGATCCGGTGGCCTGCCCCCATCCCGTGGGATTCCCCAGGCTGCATCAGCGGGTGGGGTAGGGTGAGAGGAACTTCTGTTCAAGGCTTGAGGAGGACCAGAAAACCAGCCAAAGAAGGGATAAGGGCTGTGGCCTTCTCCTTCCCCTAACCTTCTCTCTCCTCTCCCCACTGCTGTCCTCTGTCCCTGGATCTACTACTGTCCCGACTCCCGGGCCGATCACTGTGGCCTCCCTTCCCAGGGCAGGGCCTTCCCCGTGGGCAGTAGCGACTCCCCGACTGGGCTGGAGCAACTCGGATGGGGACGGGGGGACCCCAGGGAGGTGCAGGAAATGCCGCTTGGTTCCATGGGACACCCTTCCGGCCACCCTTCCCCCGGGATCCTGGGAGGTGGGGTGGGTCCCGTGGGCGCACCGCCGAGGGCTTACCTTTCCGGGATGCCAACCCACTCCTCCCCCCAACCACGCCGCTCCGTTCCCCGGGTCCTGAAGGAGGACTGGTCCTGGCGGCCGACTACTCCCAGCTCGAGCTACGTGTCCTGGCCCACCTGGCCCGGGACCGCCGCCTGGCCCAGGCCCTCAACGGCGATGCAGACGTGTTCAAGAGCGTCGCAGCTGAGTGGAAGGCCATGGACGCGGCCTCTGTTGGGGAGGGCCTGCGGCAGCAGGCCAAACAGGTGACCCTGGACTCCGTGGCCCTCCCCAATTCGTTCGTTCATTCGTATTTATTGAGTGCTTACTGTGTGCAGAGCACTGTTGAAAGTGCTTGGGAGAGTGCAGTATGCCAGCCGGCGGGCACTGCCCTCATTGTGGGCCACCGGGTGGAGCGCATGAGACCAGACTCCCGAGGTGGGAGCGGACGTAGTGGGTAGCAGCGGGATGCCAACGTCGTCAGGGTGTGGTGGCTGTCTCCGTAGATCTGCTATGGGATCATATACGGGATGGGGGCCAAGGCCCTGGGAGAACAGATGGGCCTAGCCGAGAGGGACGCCGCCAGCTACATGGAGACCTTCAAAGGCCGGTACCCAGGTCAGAGACGACTCCCGCCACAGTCTGCCCGTTCACCGCCCCGACCCTTCCTGCCAGCTTCTAATCTGGCCTGGCGGGGGGCAGGTCTTAGCCTCCACCCCGGCTTCCCAAGCCCTTCTTCCAGCACGCTGCCCCAGGCCGCTCGGGAAATGCTGTTCGGACCTCTGCTGCGCCATTGGGGTCTCCACATAATAATAATGTTGGTATTTCTTAAGCGCTTACTATGTGCCAAGCACTGCTCTATGCGCTGGGGCGGATACAGGGTGATCAGGTTGTCCCACATGGGGCTCACAGCCTTCATTCCCATTTTCCAGATGAGGTAACTGAGGCACAGGGAAGTGAAGTGACTTGCCCCAAGTCACACAGCTGACAATTGGTGGAGCGGGGATTTGAACTGAGCCACGCTTCTTCTCTGTTCTCCCCAGAGGCCCTCTGGGCTCCCACTGTCCGGAGCCTTAGCCGACTGTCCCGGGCCTTCAGCCTGAGCATGGCCTGGCCTGCCATCTCCCTTTCCACTGCCCTTCTATGTCCCCTTTGGTCCAGGGGCCCTGCTGCGGTCGGAGTGGTTGCTTTTCCCACCCGTGGGAGGATTCAGTCCCAGGGATCTCAGCGGTAGCCGGAGGTGGGAGCTCCAGGCCCGGCCCTGGCTGGTGGGGGCCCGAATCCTGGAGCATGTGCGGGGGCCCGGGACTCTGCAGCAGTGGCACAGGCCACTTTCTATCTTGGGGAACATCCCAGCCTTTTAGGCCTACCAAAGAGCAGGGGCCGAGGGTCTTAGGGTGACGGATGGAGCAGAGAGGTGTCCAGGACACGAGACCGGCCATCAGGAGAGGAGGGTGCCAGCCCTGGGTGTCTGCCCTCTGGGGAATTGCAGCCTGAACCCTTGCAGGATTTAAGTCCATCCGCTCCCCGGGCTGAAGGGAGAGGAAGGACAGAGTGGCTGATGGTGGCCGTTGCCTCGGCCCTGTGGGCACTCGCAGGGGTCCAGCGTTTCTTGCAGGACACCGTGAGGCGCTGCGGCAGGGATGGATTCGTCCAGACTCTCCTGGGGCGGCGCAGATACTTGCCCGGAATCAGAGATGTCAACCCCTACAGCAGAGCCCACGTAGGTTGGGGGCAGGGGCCCGGCCCGGGGTAGCCACAGAGGACCTGTTGGCCCGCCAGATGGGTGGGAGCAGAGGATCAGGCGGGGTCAGGGGAGTGGATGGGCAGGACCCAAGGGACAGTCGGCCCAAGCAGGTGAGAGACCACGTCCTTCCCGGCCACCGGCCAGGTGGTCCACACTACCTGAGCTTGAGGGCGAGATCCCCTGCGGGCTCGGGCAGACGGCCTCTTGGGCTCCCGGCTCCATCCGTCCGACCCGGGTGCCAACCGAGAATCTCCCAAGCTCCTCACCCAGGGAATGGGACAGGGGTGAGTGGCCTCTTGCCTGCTGACCGGGTGGCCCCAGGCGGCAGGGTGACCATCCCGAGCTGGCTAAGCGGGGGACTGCGGCTGTCCTCCACAGGCTGAGCGCCAGGCCGTCAACACCACCGTCCAGGGCTCAGCCGCCGATATCGTCAAAACCGCCACCGTCAACATTCAGAGGCGGCTCGAGGCCCTGCCCTCTGCGGCCAGGTCACACGGACACCGGGACAGCGGCTTCCAAAGAGGCAGGACAGGTGTGTCTGCCGGGCTGGGGGTGGGACAGGGAGGGGTTTCCAGGGAGAGGCAAGGCCAGGTTGGCTGTGGGTCTGAGTTGCCGGACGGCCGATCCCACATCCCGGGGGAGCGTGGAGACTGAGACTGGCTGTGTCCTGGCTAGGACGATCTGAGAAGAGGAGAGCCCCGGGAGGGCTCTGCCCCATCAGAGGCGGCTTCTTCATCCTCCAGCTGCATGATGAGCTCCTCTACGAGGTGGCCGAGGAGGACGCCGTTCAGGTAGCGGATGGGGGTGGGCGCCCCGGGAGGGGCCTCTGGGAGAACCCACCAGGACAAGTGATGCCAGCGGGACCCCTCGGGAGCCTCTGGGCTGGGTCGGGGACTCGGCGGGGCCCATTCCCCAGGGTGGTTGCTGAGGTGAACCCAGGGAGGGTGGGACCCCCCTCCCAGGTGGAGTGGCAGCCCGTGGCCTCTACCATGGCAAGGTCCCTCCGACCTCCAGGCCCGGCTTCCCCCAGGGTGGCCCTGTGGGGTGCAGCCTTGCCAGCCTGGCTCCGGGGGCTCCGTTGCGGGAGGGGACTGACCCACCCGACCTGTTGGCCGGCAGGTGGCTCAGATCGTCAAGAGTGAAATGGAAAACGCCGTGAAGCTCTTGGTGCGGTTGAAGGTGAAAGTGAAAATCGGGCCCAGCTGGGGAGACCTGCAGGACTTCGACGTGTGATGGGGGAGAGCCCGGAGCAGGAGCCCTCCTTCCTCCCCTCCTGGGCCCAGGCTGGACACGGTGGGCCTGCATGGGGATGGACTGGCTGCTGGCCGGCCAGGAAGGATGGTTTCGTCAACTTGGTCACCGTCACCTTCCCCGTCTCGCCCCTGTGAGAGCTACAAGGCCTTTTCTGGACGGGTCTGAGTCTGGGCGGCCGCCTCCATGGACTATGAATTGGCGAGCTCCCCTTCCCTGAGGATCGTGGGTTGGCCAATGCCCCGGCGGACTGTGGGTCGGCCGATGCCCCTGAGGATTATGGATTGAGGAGTTCCTTTGAGGACTGTAGGCCAGCCAGCTTCCCCGCGGACTGTTTATTGATCTCCACCTGGGCGCGGCGGGTCCGTGCTTTGTATCGTGTGCTGGGGGACAGGCGACCATTAACGAATGAATTGTTTCCTGTGCAGAAAGTGGAAATGGTGATTCTTCCCAGGCGGGGCCCGTGGCTTCAGAACCCAAACGGAGGGTGGATCTCTCCCCACCTCCCTCTGCCCACCTGCCGGCTTTCCCTGCTATATTTGAAGTGCCTGGATGGCTGCCCACCCGCTCCCCGACTTCAGGGCGGATGGGCAGGGCCCCGGCTTTAGTCACATCTCCAGGTTATCAGCCAGAGGTGCTGAGGATGGCAGACGTTTTCCAGGGGGCCGCGGGCACGACCAGGCGTGGCCGGCGAACCCCGGATTATTGGATGGGACGGCTGGGAAGACTGAAGGGAGCCACTATTGCTGCCGGGGCCCGGGTCTGGGGAATCGACGTGTCGACCTCCGTCCCGTCGGTTGGCAGGTGGCGGCCCAGGGCTGTGGGGTCGCGCTGTCGGTTAGGTGTGGAGTGTCGGGGAAGCCGACCGATTCCTTGAGAGAGGAGGGGCCGCGAGGAGCGGCAGCGGGGGTGGCGGGAGATGGGTCTTTGGGTCTCAGCTCGGGAGCAGACGCCTTGCATCTCAGCTCGGAGGGTGGACGGCTTGCTTTCGGTTCAGTTCAGTCTCAAAGCCGGAAAGGCTTGATCAGGGCAGAGTTTGGGGATGGGACAGCACGAGAAGCAGCATGGCTCAGTGGAAAGACCACGGGCTTGGGAGTTAGAGGTCACGGGTTCTAATCCCACCTCTGCCAATTGGCAGCTGTGTGACTTTGGGCAAGTCTGGCTCAGTTCCCTCATCTGTAAAATGGGGGTGAAGACTGAGCCCCACGTGGGACAACCTGACCACCTTGTATCCTCCCCAGCGCTTAGAACAGTGCTTTGCACATAGTAAGCGCTTAACAAATGCCATCATCATTATTATTATTATTAATTTCAGGGAGGTTTCACGGTCTCCCTCGGCAACCCACTAAGCACCCGACTGCTGCCAGGAAGCTCCTCAAAAAACCCCTCCTGCCGGCCCCGTTCCTTGCTCAGTGTCCCTGTGGTGGCCGGGTTGGTGGGCCTGGGGGTCTGGGGGTGCGGGGTCCAGGGAGGCTGTGGTTGCTGTTGCCGTGGGTGGAGTCAGGGCCCGGCCACTCCGTTTCCAGTGACCCCTGTGGCCACCCATGAGGTGTGGGGGCTAGTGGCCTTTTTTTTTGCACACCTGGAGGTTCGTTTTGTTGTTCTCCTGTCCAGAAGGAATCGAGGCATCTCCTCCCCAGTCTCCCCCCATCTCTGAAGGGCTCTTCTTCACCACCACCCCCAAAACGCACACACGAGCACATGCACACACGCGGGCGCACATACACACGCACACGGCCAAGAAATCAACCAGCCAGGGCTCTTCCTATGTATAAATATTTTTTCAGGGTTGTTTCCACATACATGGTAAACCTTGATAGAAAGCATTAATGTTGCACACTACCAAACTTATACAACATATACATTACATATATTTATAGATATAGAACATCCTATATACAAACATATACAGTTTTCTTGTTCTTTCTACAGACTACGAGAAATTTGATCATTATAACCGCAGGTGCTGAATGCAACAGAAAAATAGGAGTTTGTCATTTTCTGAAAGAAGTCTGAAGATACATCAGCGATGCCACCCGGTCGGCGCCCTTATCGTTCTAGAGAGAAACATGGAGTAACCTTGGGTTGTTGGCGTTGTCGGTTTGGGTTGTGTGTTGCCGGCCAGGCTTCGCGGGGGGCACTCTCGTGACTGGGGGCAGCCAGGACAGAGCACTGGGAGTCCTCTTCCTCGATCCCTCCGCTGCCAGCCGGGCCCTTGGGGTGGGACCGGGCTGGCCAGGGGGGACTCCTGACCCTTCACACGGTGGTCAGCGTCCCCTGGCATCCTCAAGCCCAAGGGCTTGGCATCACCCCTTCCCTCCTCAGCTGTCTGCTGCCCTTGGGGCCAAGGGCTGGGCAGCAGCCGTCATCCGGGCTGCGGTTCAGTCTTTGTGGCACTGCTCTGCCACCCTTGGCGCGGAGAGGTTGTTAGCCGTGCCCCCGGGGGAATACCCATGCCCTAATCTGGCCAAACGGAGTTGGGTCTGCCAGTACTGGAATTCTCCTCCCAGAGTCCGGGGTCCTGGTCAGCCCCAAGCCCCACCAGACTCCTGGCCTAATTAGTGCACTTTCGGGGTGGAGTCGGGGTGGGCATGCCGAGGTCTGAAAGCCTGATGGGATTTGGTTTAAGGTGGCTTATCCCCCTTTACAGCAGTGGTAGCACTCCGGAGGGCCTGGGAAAACTCAAGGGAAGTGACCACTGGCAAGCTCTAAGCCCAAGACAGACAGCTGTGGACGGGGAGTGGGGGGTGCTTGCCCTTAGGACCCTCTCGGGGCCAGGGAGCAGGGCCCAGCAACAGGGCAGAAAGGGAAGCGGGCTTGGATTTCAATTTACAAATCTGCCAAACCAGCCTCTGGTTTGTGGGATTGGGGAAAATTCCCGGAAAGATTTGCCCTGTCTGTGTCCTAAAAACCATGAGCCCATTGGTGGGAAAAGACAAGAGGGCCGCTGGGTGGGGAGTACGGGGACAGAGTCAACAGTGCGTTTGTGGGAGATTAGCTGGAAGTTTGTTAGTAACCACGTTGCTCGTTTTTTACCCAGAATGACCTCAGGAGCGATGCTGGGAAGGCTTCCCAAAGGGTAAGCTCCTGAAGGGCGGGGACCGGGGGTCTGTTGCTTTCACTGTACTTGTCCAAATGCCCAGGACAGCAGGGGTCTGGGCCCAGCAACTGCCCAATAAATAGCCGATGAATGGGCTTATTAGTTGACTTAACCTGGGATTGAGGGTGGGAGGGGGGGGAGAACTATAGAGATTTGATTGAAAGCAGGCCAGGAAACCTGTCCCTATGGTCCCCAGGAAGAGTTCCAAGGGTGTTGGAGTAAATAGGAGGTCCAGCTGACTGGGAGGTTTTGGCTTCCGGAAGGCCTCTGGTCCTGAGGAGCCTACCCTAATTAACTCCCAGTTTGGATCTCGGGGGTCGACCACCCGAGCCCAGCAGGGCGACTTGTCTGTTCGTTTCTATCTAATGTCCCCTCTAGGCTTCAGCGGGAAGCGGAACGGCCCGGGATCGACCTGCCAGGAACGCAAAGTCCTTCCCCCACAGCGCTGCCTCCCCAGCGTCCCCGTGGATCACCCTACTGCGTTCTGCCCAGGTAACTGCTGGGGCCCTCCTCCCCTCAGGGCCGAAGGGAAGGGCGAGGGCACGGGGGAGGCAACGGTCTGGACCTTTCCAACTGCACCTGGTGAAACCTTCTGGTTCCCTCAGGGAAACCAAGACTCGTGGCATCTTACACTTAGCGCAGACGGTTGGGGGAGAGGAAAGATGGAGTCTGTAGCATCAGTGGCTCCAGGGAACTCCATTTCTAACAAGAAGTTACATCGTCCTGGTCAGCTCTGCATACTGCCCGGCTCATTATTGCTTTGATTGGGGCTTGCCCACGGCTCGCTCCGGGGCGAGAAATACCTGTGGTGCGTGACCGGGGCTGGGGAGTTTTGTTAAGCATGTGGCGACTGGCTAAGCCAGTATATTCTCTGCCCTCTGCCACTTCTGTAGGTCAACTGAAGCGACAGCCCCACTGCTACCACCCCGGGAGAGTCAGTTTCTTCTCAGTGTAGCATTTTGGGGAAAACGAATCCAAATCACAGACTATTTCCCTGATGAAATATTGCATAGTCCATTGTGGATCAGCGTGGCGGGGGGACTTATGAAGAGGTGGTTTGAAGTGGTCAGTGTGGGCGGCACACTGTGACTGGGCTGAGAGGTGTTATATCGGTGTTGGAGGGGGAATCATGGCATTTACTGACAAGCGGCTGACTGCAGAGCTTTTTTCACCAGGAGCAGATGTGCTTGTTCCTCCAGGAACGAGGGTCAGTGTTTCCCTGCAGTCAGTCAAGCACCCGCTCCCCACGGCTGGCTAGGCTGACAAGGTTTGTGCCTTTGGGGAGGTCCCGCTCGTTCCCCGGAGCCTCTGCCAGGCAGCCTAATGGCACCCCTTCTTTCCCACTGGTAGAAAATGATACCTTTCCACTCCCCGGCCGCCCCAGCTGGCCCAATGGGACAAGGCCACCTTGCGTGGCGGGTTCCCCAAGGGTTGACCGGCTTGGCAGTGGGATCAGGCCGGGGCCAGATGCGGGGCTCTCACGTTGGAGTCAGGGTACCCGCTGTGGCCTCCCCCGGGGGCAACACTTGGATGGACAAATGACACGAGCTTTGTAAGTTCCGGCCTCTCATGGTTGAAACCACCTGATTTGGGTCAAGTCCAAGTGAAGCGACGGACTGAACCTCCAGAAGTACCCACAGCTGACCCGGCCGCCCTGGAGCGGGAGCAAAGGCAACCGGCCTTGAGGAAAGACAGGGTTCCCAGTTCAAGCGAGAGCTTCCTGTCCCGACGGAGCAGCGAAGGTGATAAGCATGCGGTTTCTGAAACTCATCCGTCCCTGCTGGGGCACCCAGGTTTCCGAGTGAGGCCGTCGTGCAGTCCGGCAGCCAGGCACGCCCCCCAATTAACCCAGGACTGCCTGGGGCAGCGCCGGGGAGACAGTAAGAACCGTACTTTAGCCCCACCAGGCCATAGTGGGACGCAGCCGGGGTGCAGCAGCCCTGGGAGAAATATGGGGGTGGAGGGGCAAGGGGGACAGCGGCTCCCTCGGGGGGAAGCGCAGGAGGTACAGGTGGAGGGGGCTTCAGCAGCCACAGGGTGGTCTCTCCTGCGTCACCCCATTCCTGGCCCGGCCGGGGAAAGGGCCTGCTTAAGATGCATTAGGCGCCGAGGACAGAACCAACGCCATGCTCCTTCCCAGAGCGGGGAGTCCCTCGCAAATTAAGGAAGGCCCCAAGCCTCCGTCCCAAAAGGAGGCTACCAGACTCTAGTGGGGTTGGGAGGGCGCAGGGGACGGGAAAGCTGCGGGGCTCAGAGCAGAGGTGACAGAGGAGGGCCAACTTCCAACGCCGTTTTTGTCCCGTGGGGATGGTAGCCGTACCTGAAACACAGCGTTGTCTCGAATGCGGCTCTGGAAAATAAGGAAGCTTGGCTGACTTTGACCGGAGAAATTCGTCCTTTTTCTTCCGTCACAGCATGCTTTTTTTTTTCTTCTTCAGGTTGTCAATTTACCATGCAATGAATTTCTGAAAGTGCAGTCGCGCCTGAGGGTGAGGTGCCCGTGATCCAGAAGCGGCCAGACCCCAGCAGCCAGAGTTCTCGGCTCAGGGAGCTCCTCCCGAGCCACGCAGGGGGGAAAAGCTAGATCCAGGGTCCGGCCTTTGCTAGGGCAAGTCTCGTGTAAATGCCAGGGCGTGGTCAGCGGCAGGGGGTGGTCCGAGACGGGCGCGGAGGGAGGGGGCGCTGCCCTGGCCCCGGCCGTCAGCCTAAAACTGATACCATTTCTTGTCCTTGTATTTCAGCATCAGCTGCAAAGGAGAGGCAGAGCAGGGAGAGCGGCTGAGAGCCCCGGAGCAGACGGACAGAGACCCCACTGCCGTCCTCCCACCCGCTGCCCCGCTGCTGCTGAGGCCCTTGGCTCCGAGGGAGAGTCGGGACCCTCGTAGGACCGAAGAGAGGTGTGACTGCAACTGGGTCCGAGGGCGGCGGCACTGGGGACCACCATCTGTGGGCGGGGGGGGCCCTACTGCCCACACAGACGGTGGTGGACGGTCACAGGAGGGGCCCTGGGGTAGCCCCGGGCCTGGGTGGGGGGTCCCTCGGGCCCGGCCTCTCTCCCTGTGATCCATCCAGGGGGCTGGGGAGGCTGGCTAACTCCTGGCGTCCACACATTAGGGCACCAGCCCCCCCTGTTCGTCAGGGCGGCCGGGCAGCGGGCCCCGTCACCTACCTCGTGGGCGTGCTTGGAAAAGGCCTCGGCGCTGGTCATCATGCCAGCCGTCTTCTCGTCCAGCTCACTCAGCCTCTGGCCGCGCTCGTCCAGCGCGATGCGGGCCCGGGCCAGCTCCCCGATCACCCCGCCCGCGGCCCCTTTCATGCCCTCCATCCCGCCTGAGCCGGGAATGTGCTGGGCCAGGCTCTTGGATGCCTTTCCCGCTGAAGCCTCTCCAACTGGAAGACAGAACCACCGGGCCCCGGCACCGGGCGCTGCAGCACCGCCCCGACTCGGGGGGCCGGGGAGGGGGCGCGAAGTGGCGCTTCTGGGAGTCTTGGGGTTTGGGTGCCCCAACGGCAGCCACTTCAGCTGCTGCCACCCTAGGGAATGGGAGCCAAGGAGGCCGGGGCACAGAGTCCGGAGGGAAAGGGTGGCCCAGGAGCCCCGGGACATCCAATTTTCAGCCACAGTCCACCTTCCAAATCATACATCGAGACTGCTCTGGCACCTAAGCCTACTCGCCCGACCTTTTCAAGTTTTCCCACTTGCCTACTTGCCTATTATGGGAAGAGTGGATGGGATTGACTCATCCCTAACGCAAGAGGCCTGAGCTGGTTTTATCCAAACGTTTTCAAGAGATGTAACTTCTTGGGGAAAGCCAAATGGTGGGCGGTCATGGGAGGGAACAGTCCAGCCTTCCGATCTGGGCTCCTGGGAGTGAGGGTTATCCTGTCCCCCACCACCCCCGAACCCCACCCCATTACGCGACAAATTCTGTTCTTGCCCGCAGAAGGAACCACTGACTTACAAAGTTCTTCCCGGTCAAGTGTCTGCCCGCTTCCACCAAACAGCCCCTTAAGGAAACCTCTGTTCTGGGCTTCCGGAGTCTCCACCGGCACGAACAAGTCTCCGAGCACATCCTGGGCCAGGGTAGAGGAAGCAACACGTGAGGAAGCTGAGCAGGTGAACGTTTCTCTCCCTTCAGGGGGTCACCGGACGTCACGGCCCCTCGGCGGAGGGAGAGTGGATAGGGAATGTTGTATTTGGGGTGGTTATGGGTGGGAAGCACTACTGGATTGGAGTGGAGGCCCCCGCTTAACTCGCCTTTCGTTTGCCTCCTCCTCTTCCTCCTGCTTCTCTTCCCTAGGCAAGTGCTAGCAGGAGGAGACCAGGCGAGAGGTCGGTAACATTGAGTGGAGACGGGGCTAAAAGCCGGCGTGCCCTGCTGTCCCCTCCCCTCTGCGGGCCGGCCCCTTGTGGGAAACCTCTGGACAGGATGCTGGACTTTCCGTCCCCCTGGTTTCTTCCCATTGGTTAGCAGGAAGGGTTGCGGACTGTCATGTTTGGCCCCAGAGGAGGGTGGGAGGCCCGGGGTTGACGGGGCCCCACAAAAGAGGTGCTGCCCGGGGAGGTCGGTGTGTGGGGGTGACTGGAGGGAAGAGGCTGGGGGGGGGGGTGGCCCTGGGTGGATTTCAGTGGGTGTTGATGGGAGTACAGGGCTATGTATATGTGGGAGAAGCAGCCTCTGCTTTCAGAGTGTGGGTGTGTTTGGAATGGTGCATCTCAGCTGGTTTGGAGCTGAGCGTGTCCCAACAAGCAGGTCCAAGATGAGGTCAGTGCACAGAAAAAGCTGAGGTGCGATGGGCCCCGTTTGGGTGTCCCGAGCAGCAGGCCCACTGAGTGGCAAGACAGTGACCCGGGGGAAGACCACGGGAGCTCCTGGGTTTGCCAGAGAGCACTGCTTCTCCCCCACCACCTTCCCCTCCCTTCCTGGGGTCCGGCCTCTCGCCGCCCCGCCTGACTTTGAGTTCGGAGGCCTCGCCTGGCGATCCCGCCGAGGGACACGCCCTGGCTCCGACCCCGGGACCGGCCACTGAAATCCAGGCTTGGTCGGTCATCATCACTGTTATGCTGGGATTCGTTTAAGTGCTTATTTTGTGTCAGGCACTGTTCTGAGTGCTCGGTTGATACGCCGTCATCAGATCGGACACGGTCCCCCTCCCCTGTGGGGCTCACAGTCTCAGCAGGAGGGGGAAGAGTCATCGAATCCCCATTTTCCAGATAAGGAATCCGAGGCGCAGACCCACCTGCAGGCCGTCACACATCGCCTGGCTGTAGGTCAGGCGCTGGATTTCCGTCGGCGAGCCGAGGTACAAGGCCTGACCCTCGTTGGTGAAACAGAAGGTCCGCGCTATCCTCATGTCGGTCAGCGGCAGGTAGTTGACATCCAGCAGGGGACGGAGGCTGGGGAGACTGGTGGGGAGGACGGGGAAGGGGCATTGGGGGCGGGGTCTCCGCCGGGACCCCCTGGGCCATAAGCTCCCATCTTTCATTGTCCTGAGCCTCCCTGCCCTTCCTGACACGGGGCCCTGCTCTCCCACCCACCCGGATGTGAACAGTTCCCTTTCTGGGCTCCCACGTGGCACTGGGCTTCCCCCCCGGGCACCAGAGAGAGCAAGGGTGCCTACCTCAGAGTCATGATATGCCCGTTGGCACAGAAGCAGGCCAGGCAGGGGCTGCTGCCCAAGGTCACCACGTCAGCCCGCAGGAGGAAGGAGGTCTCGGTGATGTTGTGGACGTACAGACACGCCTGGGAGGGCAGCGAGAAGACCTTGGCTTGCTTCTCCGAGCAGATCACGGCGTACTGGGGCTCGCCCGCATCCTGGGAAGAAGGGGGCGAGGACGAGACCAGTTTCCGTTTCCTGGCTCGGTCGTGCTCGTCCAGGCTGTTGGGGTCCCTCCAGACTTCGTATGGGGGGTGAAGGAATGCCCCCGTGCCGTCCAGGCAGGAGAACGCCAGCACCGCGCCCTTCAGGGCCAGAACCGTACCTGCGGAGGAAGCAACCCCCATCTTGGCGCCGGGCCGGCGGCCGGGTATCCCCCTCTTTGGCCGGACGGGGCCGCGCCCCCGGGGACCCCCGCCAGCCCATCGCTGCAATCCATACCACTTGGGGAGACGGCGACGGGGTCGGCCCCCCTCGGCTCGTCGGGTGCGGGCAGGGTCAGGGAGATGAGCGTCACCACCCCCAAGCCCGTCCCGACCCACAGGCAGGGTGAGGGGGCCTGATCCTGTTTCCGGGCGAAGGACTCGGTGAAGAACAGGGCCGTGACGGCTTCCTTGGACTCCTTGTCGATGCTGGACACGCTGGAGCTCCGGGAGCGGTTGGAGGAGTTTTCCCGGTTTTCTGAAACCACAAGGCAAAACGCAGAGCGTCCCGGGATCTGCCGAGTGAGGCGGGACCTGGGACGTGACCGAGCCACGGCCCCGGGAAGACAAGGATGTGATTTCTACCGGCCGGAGGCTCCGGCCCGCTAACGGGGCGACTGCTTTTTGGAAGCCCAGCCGGACAGGCAACTCGCTCCCTACTGTAGCTCTTCCCTCACCCATTGGCCCAAGGCGGTCAGCAGCGGGGGAGGGAACCCCTCTTCTTCCCAGCCGGCACCCACCCCGTGGCGGCAGTGGCCTGGTGGGAAGAAGTTAGTCAGTACCCCGGGTTTGCTCCGCCGTCATTAGCGACCGAGCTGTGGGCTTCCGGATCGGCTGGGCCGGGCCTCAGGCTTGGTGCTGCTGCTCCCGACTCCCCAGTGTACTCAACCGGTGGCCCAGCCTAGGGCCGCAGGGCATTCAGAGGGTGTGAATTGCGGCACCCCGGGTCAAGCCCCCCGGCTTCTGGTGACCAGAGGGGTGCTCGGGGCCCCGGACTTTCAAACTCTAGGCTCCAGCTTGGCCCCCACCGCTTACGTCAGAATTTGTCTTCACAGGATTTTGAGGACAGACGGCCATCCCTGCCAGCCAATCCACCCCACCCCGGCCAACAGCCCCTCGCGGGGGACCGGCTGATCCAGAAAGAAGAAGGGTTTCACCAACCGGGGCCCTCACGAGGAGATGCTCCCATTTCCACTGGCCGTGGCACTCGCTTAGGGGCGTTTCCAACTCTGCCTCCCTGGAGCTCTGGGGAAGACGGCCTGCTTAGGCAGGAGCCCCGAGTCTGGGACCGGCCGGAGGTGGGTCCGTTTCTTGTTTTTTAAAGGAAAATTGTTTTTTTCCTCTTTCACCAAATGCACAAATCCTGGTGTTGTCTTTCAGGGTCGGGTGTGAAAATGAGATCATCTTCCTTGTACAGAGTATTCAGGCCAACTTTCCAAAGAGAAGCTTAGCGTTTCCCAGCCCACGCCCCTGTGCCCTCAAAACAGAGAAAAACATTCACCCCGAGGGATGCGTTCTCCCTTCCCGTGGCCACTTTTCCTCAGGGTCTGAGTCTTGGTTGAGCTTCACGCTGCCCTGCTAAACTTTCCCAAGTCTGAGTCTGAGCGGGAGGGCCCTTGGAGGAGTGCGTGCCCAAGTCTGAAAGGCTGAAAGGAAATTGGGCCTGGGCCCCACCCAGCACAGGGCAGGGGTGGCTTTCTGCCTCTGGATGGTCGTTGGCTGGAAAGGGGGATCTGGGGAGGGGGTGCTACCTTGGCCAGGCCCAGCTGCCCCCTCAGATGACACTGTGCCACCCTTCTTAGGGTAGGGGACTCCCAAATCCCACCTGGAAGGCTGGAGGTTGCCACTGGGGCTGCTAGGGTTGTGGAGATAGACCCGAGGCAAGGAGGTGGCGATATCTCTCCCCACAGCCATGCACATTCCCAGGGCTGGCGCAGTGCCAGGGCAGTCTTCCCGCAGTGCCCCTTGACCGCTGAGATAGGGTTGGATGGGACCCCTCCTTAATTCCCCATTTCGGGGCCGGGGCTGGGGGGCACCTGCCACGGGAGCGGGAGCAGATTCCCAAGACCCGGCTCTTCCCCCAGCCCCCTCTCTGCTCAGGCCTTCGGAGAAGAGGATTCGGGGCCGGAGTTCTTCCCCTTTCTCCCGACGCCACTGCCTTTATCTCAGCTGGCGGCCCTCCGAGCCAGGGAGGCCTTTCCGCCTCGTCCCTGGCCCTCATGCCCGGTCCCATCCGTTGGGCCTCTGGGTAGTCTTGGCTGGCTGAACCCGCCTGCTCCGGCCCCGGGGCTGACCCCCGGCCTCCGTTCCCACCTTACCGTGACAGAACCCAGGGCACCTCGAGGCCCCCAGAAAGTAAAGCCGAAGCCGCGTTTGAGGTCTTACCTTTTTCCCTCCAGGTGTAAGCGGCAAAGTGGAGCTCATCGTGTGAAAATGTACTGGCTCCGTGTAATTGCTGAAGCATTGCCCGTCTGGAAATGTGACCTATTGCCACAGAGGCGCATGCATTGCAAAGGGACAAGAACAATAGAGCCGACCATCATCATGACATTTCTCCGAAAGCAGCGAAGCAATTCCATCCAAGCGTGCCTCTCCTCTCCTCTCCCGAACGGGGCCCCGCCGCCCGGCTCGGCCTCATGGCTGCCGCAGAGGGAAGCCCACGGGGGTGGCCGGGCTCTTCCGAGCCTCTGGATGGCTCGGCCGGGCCGTCCCCTCCCTAACTCTTCCCGCCCCATCCCCTCCCAAGGGAGCGCGGCTTCCCTCCTCCGTCCTTGAGCACTTTGAGTCCCTCTGGGCCCACACGGCGGTTGCAGGGGGAAGTTGGGCCACCGACCCCACAGGCGGCGATGGCCGGACTGTGCTCCCTGTTGGGAACTACCTGCTCCTTGCGCAGAGCGGAGAGGCCAAACCAGGACCCCGGGGAGCAGGCGATGCCTGTTGGCAGAGAAGATGCCCCCTCCGCCTCCCCTGCCCACCGCCTCGATCGCCACCATGCCCGAGCCGGGGCAGATCGAAGTACGGCTGCCATTAGCACTGCTTCGTGTGAAAGATGAGAGGAAGACGGCACAGACGGAGACAAATATCTGAACGTCAGAAACCTTTTTTTTCCCAACGGAGACCCCTGACAGCGTGTCCCACCGGAAACCCGGGTGGCACTCGACGTAAACAACGGTTGGAAGTCCGTCCCGTGAAAGAAAAACCCTTCACGACTTACGTATAATGAAGACAGTTTTAGAGCCGGTGGTTTTAGTAACTTAAGCCCACCTTCTGTCCAAATACTTGCGTTTGTCCAAATGGCAAATTCGGATTTCTTTTTTTCCTCTTCCAAAAGGGGGCCTCGACTTCCCCACCCATTCAGGCCAGAGACGGAGAAAAAGCGGCGTCCGTCTCTGGCGGTCAACGTGTGCCTCCTTCCGCTGTTCACGTGACAAACAGCGACCGAGACGCACACACAGGCAGCGGGAGGGCGGCAGCGACGTGGACAACACTTCAGCCGGGGCAGCAGAGGGGTGAGCGCGAGCAGGCAGAGGCCGCGGGGATCGGACATCGAGGTGAACAGTGGGGGGGGGGGCGGGAGGAAGGTGTGTCGTGGTGGGGCGGTGGGCGCAGTACGGCTGAACAATCCGCTAAGTGACCCGCTCTGTTTGTCGTCATCTCATTTCAGGGGGGGCGTCAACGGGACGACGGACACCCCCGCGTCCCGCCTGATGGCCGAAGGGGTCCGAACTCCAATCCAGCTCCCTGACGGTTGGCTCTACCACTTCCCCTGGGATGTGGGGAGGGGCCCGTCCAAGCCAGCTGCTGGCTTCCAGTCCCACCCCAGGGCAGCAAAGGGCCCGTGGAGAGCATCACCATCCTCCCTGTCTTACAAACCTGTAACCTTGGCGTCATCCTTGACCCATCTCTCCTTCAATCCACATATTTAGTCGGTCAACCATCACAACGTCGCTAAAAGCTGACCTTTTCTTCTCCATCCAAACTGCTACCACGTTAATCCAAGCCCTTTTTCTAGCCTCTTGCTTACTGCATCATCCTCCGTGCTGACCTCCCTGTCCCTCCCCATTCCAGTCCATCCTTTGCTCTGCTGCCCGGATCCTTCTTCTACAAAACCGTTCAGGACACATTTCCCCAGGCCTCAAGAACCTCCGGCGATCGCCCATCCACCTCCGCCGATACTCCTTTCTGTTGGCTTTAAAGCTCTCGATCATTTGAGAAGCAGCATGGCTCAGTGGAAATAGCCTGGGCTTTGGAGTCAGAGGTCATGGGTTCAAATCCCCGCTCTGCCACTTGTCAGCTGTGTGACTTTGGGCAAGTCACTTAACTTCATTGTGCCTCAGTTCCCTCATCTGTAAAATGGGGATTACCTCCCCTGTGGGACAACCTGATCGCCTTGTATCTCCCCCAGCGGTGCTTTGCACATAGTAAGCACTTAATAAATGCCATCATTATTATTATTATTTGCCCCTCCTACTTTATCTCACTGCTCTCCTACCCCAGCCCAGCCCAGCCCACGCACCTCGCTCCTCTGAAGCCAACCTACCCGCTGTCCCTCCATCTCGTCTATCTCACTGCCGACCTCTCGCCCACGTTCTGCCTTCCCCCTTTATATCTGACAGACGATCCCTCTCCCCGATTTCAAAGCCTTACTGAAAGCACATCTCCTCCAAGAGGCCTTCCTCGACTAAGCCCTCTTTTCCTCTTCTCCCACTCCCTTCTGGGTCACCCTTGAACTCGCATTTGCACCCTTTATCTATCCCACATATCCATCCTTTTTTACTTTATATTTATGCCTGTCTCCCCCTCTAGACTGTAGGCTCATTGTGGGCACAGAGTGTATCTGCCAACTCTGTTATATTGAACTCTTCCAGGCACTTAGTACAGTGCTCTGCCCACAGTAAGCACTCAGTAAATACCACTGATTGATTAAGGGGGGGTAACGGAAGCCCAGAGAATAATTGTGGTACTTGTTAAGCGCTTACTTTATACCAAGCACTGGTGCAAATCATCATCAGACACAATTCCCAGCCCACTTGAGGTTCAGAGTCTAAGGAAAGAGAACAGGTATCGGTCCCCCATTTTTATAGATAAGGAAACTGAGGCGCAGAGAAGTGAAGTGACTTACCCACCGCCACACAGCAGGCAAGAAACAAGAGCAGGAATTAGAACCCAGGTCCTCTGTCTCCCAGGCCGGCCCGGGCTGTTTCCACTAGGCCATGCTGTTTGAGTCAGGAAAAAGATCACATTCTGGGCCATGTGGTCCTGTAGATTGGAATTCTAAATTCAGGAGCAGTCAGGATTCTTGGAAAGGGCACGGGCCCAGGGGTCAGGGGACCCTGATTTGAGTCTCCCAGTTCCACTACCAGCCTACTCTGGGACCTTGGGTGAGTCATTTAACCTCTCTGGGCCTCAGCTTCCTCATCTGTAAAATGAGAATGTGATAGATTGCAGGTCCTCGCCCCAGGTTGAGGATTGTGTCAAATTTAATAACTTTGCAGCTACGCTTTTAGATCCCTCTATGGCCCTCTAGACCGTAAGCTCCTTGTGGGCATGGTACGTGTCTGCCATCTGTTGCGCTGTACTCTCCCAAGCACTTAGTACAGTGCTGTGCACACAGGAAGCACTCAGATACCGATCGATTACCCCAGCGCTTAGCACATAGTAAGCACTGGTAAAAGCCATAATTCGCATTTGTTTCGAAAAAGGGAAAAAAATCATCAGCTTCTATTGTGCTCTCCCAAGCGCTTAGTACAGTGTTCTGCACAAATAAGCACTCAGTATATACCAGAAGAAGATATATATATATATACACGAGGAGAAGCAGCGTGGCTTAGTGGAAAGAGCCTGGGCTTTGGCGTCAGAGGTCATGGATTCAAATCCCAGCTCTGCCAATTGCCAGCTGTGTGACTTTGGGCAAGTCACTTCACTTCTCTGTGCCTCAGTTACCTCATCTGGAAAATGGGGATTAAGACTGTGATCCCCCCGTGGGACAACCTGATCACCTTGTAGCCTCCCCAGTGCTTAGAACAGTGCCTTGCACATAGTAAGCGCTTAATAAATGCTATTATTATTATTATCGTTATTATACCACTGCAGGATTGATAGCTAAATAATGTAGTTTATCATATTCTTCCAATCGTCCTTCCCCGCGCATCTACTGAAAAATCCAACCTAGCCAGACAGCGCTCTGAAATCAGCAAACGGCAATCATGCAGGGCGTCTCAATGATATCAGGCACGTATAGGCGTACATCGGCATGAATGCATGTAGCATGTATAGATCCTGAAATGAACAGGTCCCAGCTGGCAGTTGTGAGCCACCATTTACCAAAATTGGAAACCGAGAGATAATCGAGTCGAACGTTATTAAAATGGGCAACCGTGTTACCTGGAAATAAAACATCTGCTTCATAAGTTGCTCCACCACGGAAAACGGGATAATGTGCCTGAATGTGACTTTCCTTTTCTGGAAGGGTACCAATTTCATTACAGTCCATGCTTTCTGGTGCCTAGGATCGAGCCTCAGAGGAACAGTAAACGTTAGACCTGAGAAATAGCTGGCTGAACTGGTGGTTAGGGCAGTCTGCAAAATTTCCTGCTCTAGCTTAGGCGAAATTTCCCGGCACGAGCCCAGAGTTACTCGTTAAAAGGTGGAAAGCTCGTGTGAGTGAGAAAAGTCCATACGAAATAGCTGGGCGGGCTATGTTCAATTCAGCAGGCCGAAAAGGAGCTTGAAGAGCCTCTTGGGAGATCAGGATGCCTAACGATGGGAGAGTCTTTAAATATATTAAAGGCAGTTGTCTTGGGAGAGAGACTGTGATCCTAGGTAGGCTGGCTATTTTATGGTCACCGCTGGTTTCGTGGCTTTCTTCATTTCACAAAACCAGAGACCGAAAAGAATCCAGGATTCTAAGCCCTTTCCAGAAATTTAAGCTCGGATGGCGCCTAAATTTGGGGCAACTATCATCCTACGTGCAATTCGTACATGGGTTACGTTTTAATTCGACGGGAGCAGATTGTGTTTAACGGGGTCCCGAGAAGGGCTTGGTCTGAGAAGCAACCACGCGTCACAGCCGTCGCACCTGAGCTCGGGGACAACTAGCCTAAGGAAAGCCATTGTTTTCGGGGAACACCGGGAAGAGGGCCGGGAGGAAGCACGGTTGTTAGTAGCAGGTTAGTGTGCGCTGTAGACCAACATGGCAATCGATAAACCTAAACATTTCTAGACAGGTAAATGAAGGCAGCAGCGGTCTGAGAATAGGCCAAGCCGGGTGGAGGGAGTTGGGGGGGGGTGGTTGTATGGGGTGGTGAGTGAACCCCCAAACCCCACCCTCTCTCGTCGGGACCCACCTTCTGCCGTGACCGGGAGGGAGATGTCCATGCAGGCCGCCGACTGGGCCTTGCGGAAGGGCGGCTTCCCGGGTCCCCGGCGATTGGCCTTGGTTGCCTCGGCGCCGGCAAGGCGCTTCCCGGGGGCGCAGCTCTGGGAAGTGGGGCTCGTGCAGTGCCCATTGACGTGATCTGGAACGACAACGGCAAGATGGATGCTCACACGATGAAGCGGGAACCCGGGACGGGGGCTCGCCGTCATTACTGCCGCCGAGGCCCGGGGGGGCCAACCTTCTTTCACCTCCCTCGCGATTGACCCTTGGTGTCCCAGGTGGACCCAGGATGAATGACCAACTCCACACTCCTGAAATGAGATGCATGTGGGCAAATGGGTGACTTAGGAGAAACGGCCAGTTTTGTATCGGCACAGAATATTTTGTGTGTGTGTGTGTGTGTGTGTGTGTTACAGTGTACTCTCCCAAGCACTTGGGACAGTACTTTGCATACAGTATACAGTAAGCTCTCAATAAGTACAACTGAATGAATGAAGTATCTCTCTCACACACACGCACGCATAATAATAATAATAATGTTGGTATTTGTTAAGCGCTTACTATGTGCAAAGCACTGTTCTAAGCGCTGGGGTAGATACAAGGTAATCAGTTTGTCCCACAGGCGGCTCACAGTCTTCATCCCCATTTTACAGATGAGGGAACTGAGGCCCAGAGAAGTGAAGTGACTTGCCCAAAGTCACACAGCTGACAAGTGGCAGAGCCGGGATTTGAACCCACGGCCTCTGACTCCAAAGCCCGTGCTGTTTCCACTGAGCCACGCTGCGTGTGGCTGAGCTACTGTCTTTTCTAGATCCAGAGCTAATCCAGACCAAATTGCAAATGGAGAAAATCCTTAAGCTCCTTAGTATTTCCGGCTGTGGGGTCCGCCCGATGGGCGGTGTTTGTGAAAGCCAATTCCCCACCCTGCAAAAAAATGGATTCTAATGGGAAGTGCTACTAGACAGCGCCTTATCAAAACCATTCTCTAAAGTGCCAATTTCACACCTGAACAATTTGGATTTACAAATTTACAAACAGGGTGAGAGACTCGCCCGTGAATGGTTTATGGGAAAATCAATTTGAAGAAGAAATGGGGTAGGAAATCTTCCCAGGCTAGTGACATCAGGGCCTGATTGCAGGCTGTATATGAGGTATGGGAGATACAGCATTCAGTGCCCAGAGAATAACATACATATTTATTACTCTATTTATTTTACTTGTACATATCTATTGTATTTATTTTATTTTGTTAATATGTTTGGTTTTGTTCTCTGTCTCCCCCTTCTAGACTGTGAGCCCACTGTTGGGTAGGGCCTGTCTCTATATGTTGCCAACTTGTACTTCCCAAGTGCTTAGTACAGTGCTCTGCACACAGTAAGCGCTCCATAAATACAATTGATTGATTGATTAACACCACAGTATCCGAAATAGGTGCATGGACTTGGCAGATATATTCTTCCGTATTGTTCTCCGTGCACTGATATACCAAACTTTCACATGTACGGCTAGCGTAGGGATAAAGGGAGGTTGATGGGAGGATATGGAACGCATCTCAATTTCCCAAAGGAATACTTCCACAAAGGTCAATTTTTGCTAATAGCAGACTCTCTCGGGAATGCTTTTGTTGGCCTGAGAGACTGTGGTGTCCAACTCTAGAGAGCCCTGCCCCTGCTTTCAAAATCTGACATGTATTTTCCAAGTGCAGGACTTCCTGTGGTTGTTGGGAAGAGGGGTTAGGGGAGATGAGTCTGATCCTTAGTCCAGTGCTCTGCACGCAGTAAGCGCTCAATAAATACCACCGATTGATCGATCGAAGGAACGTTCTGACAAATTGACCTTACCCCTTGGATACTTGGCCAGATATCTGCTGTTCTAGTCAACAATGACACCCTGATGGCCAACATGTTTCTGCAGAAGAAACCGGGCCTCCGGAGAGCCTTGTGAGGCCCACAGGTCCCGCTGTCTGCTGTATGACCTTAGGCAAGTCACTTCACTTCTCTGTTCCTCAGTTACCTCATCTGTAAAATGGGGATTGAGGCTGCCCCAGATAGGACATCTAAGCCACCACTTAGTTCAGTGCCTGGCCCACAGTAAGCAATTAGCAGATAGCTTTAATTTCTGAAAGCAGGTATTGACTCAGGCACAACAGAGGCTCCACAGTGTTAACCACAGTAAAATCCATACTTCATTTACTATAAAAATAAATGTCCCAGCACTGACTTTTGGACTGCACAAACTGCCTGTGATAGAAAAGCCCAGCTAAGACAAGAGCAGATTTACCATCGCCATCTCTCACCTAATAGTTTTCAAAACTCTGCAGGTCCACTGGTCTTGCCAACATTTTCCGGTGACGCCACCACCCTCGGAGTCCCTCCCACCTCTTCCCGCCTCTCCCGAACGAACTGATCTGCTTATCATCTATCTTTCCCAGTGCTTGATACAGTGCAGAGTAACTGCTTGGCAAATCCCACGATTATAACTATCTCTCCCTGCAGCCAGCACCCCCAAAACATCGCCAGAGACCAAGGGAACGGGAAGGAAGAGGCCGAGTATTTTCAAAGCCCACGGGGTCTTTCGCCCTGTCCCTCTTGATCTGCTCTCCTCTGAGCTTGCTCAGTTGATCCCTCATCTGCCACCGGCCTTGAAAAGGAGGCCGAGGAAAGTGGAAAGTATCAAAGTCGGGGAACGTGGGATTTTCAGCTCTTACAACAGAACAAGTTCAGGATTGCTCATTACTTAAAATGGAGCCTCTTGGAGAAAAAGAAGCTATTAAATTCTTAGCAGAGATACGATGTACATTTAATCACTGAAATTCCTTTTTAATAATCTGGGGTTGGCGGGGGGGAGGGGGGGAAATGAGCCAATGAAAACAGCAAAATTCCTGTAAGTACAGTCCATAAAATGTTCTTGCTCCTATTCCCCCCATCCCGAGACCCATATCTAGCCGCGGACAGTGGCTGAAATCTACGGTTTTGCTGAGGCCAAATGGCTACACCAGGAAGATGGCCCCCGAGTTTTGATAGTCTGCCTCCCTACATGCTGCACCGGGCACTGGCTGTGAGACCTGAGCTGGGGGAAGTTGGGAGCAGAGACAACTCTGCCCATAAGGAGTTTCCCACAAATCTCCATCTCCTGCCGAGCCCATCGACGACGACGCTTTCCACTCCGTCCTGCCGGCCAAACGGCTCCATCCCGACTGGACCTCATCCTATCCGTTCTGCTCCGCCCCGGCTTCGGGTTCCACCCCGTAACCTTCCTGCCCCTCCTAGGCAATCATGGAACGACCCTGCTGGTACCTTCTGGAGAAAGCTAAACCCCCTCCCGGGCCTCTGTCGCCGCGCTCCGACGCTTCGAGCAGGACTGTCAATCTTGATCCAAATCACCCAACAACGGTCAGGACTTGGCCGGGGTCGAAGATCACAGCCAAGCAGTATGGCTTAGAGGCTACAGCCCGGGCCTGGGACCCAAAACGGCGAAGGTCATCCCCAGCCCCCCCACTCCACCTCCTCCTATATCCATGCCAAGAATCCCCGTCCCCTTCCTGCACTGGAAATGAAAAGTCCGGTTCTCAGCCAATCCCGTCACCCATCCCGTGCCACCTGAAGACCCAGACGACGGACTCGCAGAGGGTGAAGCAGCCCCCTTCCCCGGAAATACTCCAGTTCAATTCTGGGGCAGGATACAATTTACGGATGAAATGAGGAAAACCTCTCATTCCAGCCCATTCCCAGATGGGATGGAGGTCACCCGGTCCCTGGGAGCGAGCGGACGCCACGTTGCCCTGCGCCGTCAGAACCAAAGCCGTCTCGCCTCCGGACGCGGTGATTTGTACGATGTGTTTACATACGATGAGAGTTAAGTGGAATGTTGGATGCTGCCAACAGAACCGTATGGGTTAATAGGTGGTTTTTAATAATGCCTTTTGCAAAAGCCACCAGATGGTGCCCGGAAGAGCTCTGGCGCCGTTTTATGGGTTGACCGGGAAAAATGTTTAGCCGAATGAACGTAAGGAAACTGAAAACTGTTGGCCTTCGCCTACCGTACCAAGATCAGTCTTAAGATCTGTTGGCAGACTTAACTTTCTTGGTCCTTTAACTGAAACAACAGAAAAAGGAGAAAGGTGGCTGTTAATTATTTAAGAGAAAGAAAGGAGCGAAGGGTGAACTCTGACCCTGGGCCGAATTGCTCGCTCATTCGGCAGTCAAAACGGGGGGAGAGAGCTAACTCTCCAGGGCAGGAGTTGGAGGGGGTGCTGATGGGTAGCACTAGGCCCCAGGGACTGGCTCATAACACAGATATGGGGGTAGGAGGGACAGTGATCCATGACGACGAACGACGGAAGGACTGAGTGGCGGCTCTCAGGGCAGCCTGGGTCCCGGGGGATCGCCACAGTGGAGCGATTTCAGTTTCCCCTGCCAAGCACGACCGGAAAGCCCAACGCGGTAGATGGATGTCCCAGCTGAGGATCCCGCAGACTGCATGGACACATCCCACTCGGGTCCTCGGCCGGGAAGAGGAGCCGTTCGCCCCAGCGGTTCTGCCACCAGCCTAAAATGGGAGCCATCTCTTGGTGGGGAGGGGTTTGTCGTAGATGCGACATAGGCAGGGACATTTGGGGACGGAAAAGCCGATTTCACCCGCATTGACGTTAAAGTCATCCGGAGCATAAAAAAAGCCAAAGGCACCGAATACAGTTTCGTTTAGTCAGCGGAGACTCGTGAGACGAATTGCATTTCAGTGAAGCCGTTAGCCGAGAGGTTTCATTCTCACGGAGGAACGACGCGCTGGCGAGTCGACAGCACGAGGCTTGCAGCCCAGAAGGAGGCTCTTTAGGCAGTTACAAGGTAAATCAAGTCATGGCCCCTGCCCTCACAGAGCTTATAGCCTAAGTGAGGAGAAAGAGTAAACATAGAAACATGCGTGATGCCCTCGATTGCCTAGAGAAGAAATGGGAACACAAAAGACAGAAACATCTAAATATATAATTCCAAAGAGTGCAGGTGCCCAAGTAATTACTGGCGAGGACGTCAATGGGTTCATCTGGGAAGACTTCATGGAGGAGAGGGATTTGTAGCAGAATTTTGAAGGAGAAAGGGCAGAGTTTGACAAAGGAAGTTAGAAGAGCATTGCAGCTGGGAAAATGGTAGGAGCAAAGTCACTGCAGGTGGCAGGGTCATGTGAGCGGGACAGAAATCAGGATCACTTTGATGGCATCTGTTTAGCATTTTCATGTTACACACTTGTCACACAGCAGACAAGTGGCGGCGCTGGGATAATAATTATGGCATTTGTTAAGTGCTTACTACGTGCTAGGCACTGTACTAAGCACTGGGGTGGATACAAGCCAATCGGGTCAGACCTAGTCCCTGTCCCACGTGGGGCTCTCAGTCCTCCATCCTCATTATGCAGATAAGGCACAGAGAAATTAAAGGACTTGCCCAAAGTCACACAGCAGACAAGTGGCAGAGCCGGGATCAGAACCCAGGTCCTCCGACTCCCAGGGCCGTGGCTCTACCCACTAGGCCACGCTGTTTCTTGATGCAGGGCCTGGTGAAGTCCGTAGCGGGGAAAGCAATGAAGCCAGGTCATTTAGCGAGGGGAGACTAGAAGCGGTGATGAGAGCCTATAGCTTAGGGTGGTGGATGTGGTAGAATAATTATGATATTAAGCGCTCCCTCTGTGCCAAGCGCTGTATGGAGAGGAAGGGGTGGAGCTGAGACACTCTGGGACATTGGATGTGGGAACCGAGAAGATTTAAAGATGAAAGGAAGATCATAAGCAGTGGAAGATGGGGTAAAAGAGAGGATGAGCCTTAGGGGGCCAAAAGATCTTTTACTACTTTATAATAATAATAATAATAATGGTATTTATTAAGCGCTTACTATGTGCAAAGCACTGTTCTAAGCGCTGGGGACATTACAAGGTGATGAGGTTGTCCCATGGGGGGCTCACAGTCTTAATCCACATTTTACAGATGAGGTAACTGAGGCACAGAGAAGTGAAGTGACTTGCCCAAAGCCACACTGCTGACAATTCGCAGAGCCAGGATTTGAACCCCTGACCTCTGACTCTTAAGCCCGGGCTCTTTCCACTGTGTCACGCTGCTTCTCTGCTACTTCTTTATGACTCTGAGTTTTTCCCTCTCATGATTTTTCTGTTGATGAGATGTTATGTCATCACCATAGGGAAAATTCAAATGTCGTGGATTTTGTCTCCCCCTTTTAGACTGTGAGCCCACTGTTGGGTAGGGACTGTCTCTATACGGTGCCAACTTGTACTTCCCAAGTGCTTAGTACAGTGCTCTGCACACAGTAAGCACTCAATAAATACGATTGGTTGATTAATTGATTAGAAACCCACCGAGGACAGACATTTTTAGAAGTATTTTTTGAAGCAGTTGATTTTTATGACTATTCTACCTTTGCTCCGTTTTCCTCTAAGGAGCCCAACTTTTTCAAATGAATGATTTTCATTTTCTGGATCCATTGATAAAGACTGGTATTGCCCCCTGTAACTTTGGGGGCATGGCTGGGTGTGGATCAGTAATTAGATCATTTCCTGATTTTCTATAACCCTCCTTCCTTAGTAGAGATGCCCAGTCAGAAATAAGTGCTTAGTACAGTGCTCTGCACACAGTAAGCGCTCAATAAATACGATTGATGATGATGATGATGATGATGAATGAAATAAGCCTAAATTGGCCTCCTGACCAGAGCGGAAACTCCTCCATTCTGGCTACGCTTTTTATCAAAGGGGAAAAACTGGGTACAACCCAGAATGAACCCCCACAGACAAGTCCTGACCCCAAAGGGACTTGTCCTTTGATACTTGTTAAGAGCTTATGATTTGCCAAAGACTCTTCAAAGCGCCGAGATAGGTACGAAGCAGCGTGGCTCAGTGGAAAGAGCACGGGCTTTGGAGTCAGAGGTCATGGGTTCAAATCCCGACTCCGCCACATGTCTGCTGTGTGATCTTGGGCAAGTCACTTAACTTCTCTGGGCCTCAGTTACCTCACCTGTAAAATGGGGATTAAGAATGTGAGCCCCATGTGGGACAACCTGTTTACCCTGTATCCTCCCCAGCGCTTAGAACAGTGCTTTGCACATAGTAAGCGCTTAACAAATGCTAATTATTATTATTATTATTATTGTTATTATTACGAGTTCATCAGGTTGGACATGGCCCCCGTCCCAATTGAGGATCGCAGTCTAAGTAGGAGGGAGTAGGGTTGATCCCCATTTCACAGTTGAGGTAACTGAGACACAGAAATGACTTGCCCAAGGTCACACAGCAGACACGTGGCAGAGCCAGCATTAGAATCCAGATCTTCTGATTCCCAGGCCCGGGCTCTTTCTACTATGCCTGGCTACCTCTCCCAGCCTTGTGCGTGGTACAAGGCCGCTGGAATAGAAGGGGCCGGGACAGACCAGCCTGAGAACAATGCCCTTCCCATTCTCCTTTCTGCCGCCGATCCACCCCATCTCCACAACACAAGGGAAACCTCTGCCAGGGACAACTTCGCTTCGACGCCGCAGCAGAATGGGTCTCTGAGGCACAAGCAAACTCACGTGATTTTCAAAGCTCTTTCCTCCTACGCTCCAACCTGAGCAAAACACCAGAAAGAGGATAATGCCTTTCAGGTGGCTCACTTGCTATTGTGCATCTAACTTCATTCTCCGTCATTTTGAGGGCAAAATTCATGATTGTACGTAGAACACTTTCTAGGCCCTAGAGCTGACGGCTTTTCATCTCACCCCATCTTTGCTACTCGTATACGTGACCTGAAATATGGGAGAATCCATTCCAACTTTGTTTTGGCTCCTCTAAGCTGCTTCGGTCATTACGACTCCTCTTTTTCCTTCTTACATGCAGCCTCTTGGGGTTTTTTTTTTCCCCTTCTCCTCCAACCCTTGCTTTTCCTTTATCTTCTTGTTAGTCTGGAGAACCTGGCAACTGCCTGGAGTCAAAGCAAAGCTCCTTTCTCCAATCCTTGGGGTTTGGTTTAGTTCCTTCATTCATTCAATCGCATTTACTGCGTGCTTACTGTGAAGCAGAGCACAGTACTAAGCGTTTAGAAGAGTACGACAGAACAACCGACAGCTGCATTCCCTTACCACAACGAGCTTACAGTCTTACATCGGGGTGGAGGGGACGACATTCTGTGGTCCCCCAAAAGCCACTGTGCCGACCCACTTCTAAGAGGTCTCCCTGAGGAGGAAATGGAGGGAGGAGAAACAGCCTCACATAAGAATCTCGGGGCGTCGTCATCACGGCCTGTCAACTTGAAGTCAGAGAGTTCTTGTTTTCTCCCTGAATCACCCTGTCCATTTCTGGGTCCCCTGCACCCATCTTCCGAGGCATCATGGAAGCGTTGCTCTCAATTTTAGATTTTTTCAAATGATTCCTTAATAGCTCTTCCAAGAACCTTTCCCACAAGCTTTGAGACTCTCTGCTATCCTTCTCACTACACCCTCCATGGAGTACCCTGTTTTCTCCTCCACCATTCTGGAACAAGAACGGCCTTACTGCCCATGAAGTGACTATGCTGCAAACTACCACCCGCTGGCCTTTAAGCTCCTCAAAAGCAGGGAATTATACTCTATTATACTCTCCCAAGTGCTTAGTTCAGTGCTCTGCACACAGTAGGCACTCAATCAACACTACTGATTGATAGAGTGAAGGGACAGTGGACCAAAAATGACGAAAGGAAATACTCAAAGTTAATAGCCGCCCAGAGAGGCTCTCACCCCTAGTAGCATCATCTTTGAACCTCAAAAGCAAGTGCATTTATTTCTCCCTGTTTCTCTCTCTCTCCCTTTGGATTCTATCAAGTCTGAAGCAGTTCACTGATCTTCAGACGACTAAAATCCCACAGTGATAATTTGGCTGATCCCAAACATGAGCGTGAAACGCCAGCCCAAACCTCTTCGGTTTGCCAGACATGGTTCATGTGGGAATCTGGGTTCGAAAATCACAGTAGCAGAAGCAGAACTTCCTTTGACTCTATGACCGATGAAGTCTTTGGACTGGGCTTACAATTTCCCCAAGCAGCGTAACACCAAATAGCCTTCTTCAAACTAACAGTCGGCTCTGGAATATTCTGAGGATTTGGCAGGAAGGATGCACAGCAGGTGGCAATGTCTTTTAAGGTATTCTTATTTCAGGGTCCAGTCAGAGCAATATTCCTTAACCGAGGCTAATCTTACCAGGATCCAAAATCTGGTCCTCAAAGACCCGCTCCCTTTTCCCATTCGCTCATTCATTCAATCATATTTATTGAGCGCTTCTTGTGCGCAAAGCACTGTACTAAGTACTTGGGAGGGCCTTTCAAATGAAGGTTTGCAATCCATTGAGGTGGAAAAGATATTCAGCCTGGGAAGCAGAAATGCCGTCCCAGATTCAGTTTCAACCCCTTGGGGTGGGAGACGGCTCATGAAGCAGATTCAGAAAGTCAATTCTCAAGACTGTCCCAAGGATGGGGATGAGCAAACCGGAATTTTCTGGCACTGCAGCTAGAAAACTTTCAAGACCTATTTCCTTCAATTTATAAACTGTTTTCCATTATGGAGAAATTGAAGAGACTTGACCCTTGGAGACCAGGTGGAAAATGGATTGAGAAGATTAAAAGGTGATATATTCAGGTTGCACAGCTCAGGGTGGCATCTGGAGAGTTTCCAAAACTCCATCGGGTTCGACTATGGGAGGGAGAGTCAAGCAGAGGCCTGTCCATTCCATTCCTAGCCTGGGCAGTGGCTAGCGAGTGGAAGGCAATCTGCTACAAGTTACAAAGAATGAGCTACATGTAAGACGGCTCACCCCTAAGTTTGTGTGGGGCACCAAGCAGGGAGAGAGGGCTATTACTCTGGATTGATGATGGGACAAATCAGAGAACTGGCCAGACATAGAGACAAAGGGCAAGTTTATGATGAAGTGCCCAAATGCAAGTAAAGCACTCAGGGAGAAAAAGACAAATGGCCCCCCGGGAGAAAGGGAAACGCAGGTCTTAGTAGGGCATAGGTCGTGGGGCCCAAGAGTCTGCTCAGGAGTAATTGTCTAATGGAAGCATTGAAGTGCACTTGCTTAAAAAAAAATAAAATACACTCAATTTGCCAAATAGGCTAAGTCAGTGTGTTAAAAAAGCAAGATACAGGGATAAGAACACGGCACGTAGGAACCCCAAGGTTAATCAGCCATTATCCCTGGCCCCAGACAGACCCTTATGGAATTTAAAAGGAACTTCCGGGAAAGGGGATTGTTATGTACTGGAATGGAGGCAGACAAAGGTGCCAACTTTGCATTGTGAGTCCAGGGGCCAAAAGGGAACAGGGATTTAGCAGGGACGAGAATGGGGTGGACGCAGGCTTCAAAGCGCCACGGGGCCAGGGGGCTGCCATTTTGAGCATTTCCTGTTCTGATGGGTCTGGTCAGAGACCTGGGATGAGAAAGTCTAGGAGTCCAACTCAATAGCTGGAGGTGTTTTGTGGAATGGACACTGTGAATAGAAGAACGTAGATGGCCGTGGCCTCTTCCGGAAAGTGCAGATCTGGTTTTTGAAAAAGCAACCCAGCTGTGACACTCCTCATAAAAGAAGGCCAGGGAAATCCCAAATGGGCAGAGGAGTTTCCTTGGCACCATGAGCGCTTCTATCCATATCCATAATTGATTTGTTTCTATTAATCTCTGTCTCCCCCTCTAGACTATAAGCTCGTAGTGAGTAGGGAATATGTCTACCGGCTCTGTTATATTGTCTATCCAAGCGTTTAGTACAGTGCTCTGCACATGGTAAGTACTCAATAAATATAATTGATTGATTGCGAAGTCATACATGAGGAAGGAATGACGCTGGCTAGAGGTAGCTCTGTTCCTACAAGCCTTACCCTGCGTGCTTTGAGATCGCATTAGTTCTTTTCTGGTCTTTCTCGATTGCCAGGATCTGGTATTTTCCTGAGTATTTCCAAGTGCTTTACAAAGCTCCCCATAGTGTTCTGCACACAGTAAGTGCTCATTAAATATGACTGAATGAATGAATGAATGACTTTAGCAGCAGATACCTGGGTGACCTTAAGGGAGGCAGGCCCCCAAGGTTCCTCTACAGTGGCAGGGCATGTCAGTAGACAAAAACAGTACTGAAAGCAGTCACTAAATTCAGCTACGCGGGCAACATCCTGTCAGTCATATTTATTGAGCACTTACTGTGTGCAAAGCACTGTACTAAGTGCTTGGGAGAGTATGACTCAGCAGTAGAACAGACAGATTCCCTGCCCACAAGGAGCGACAGTCCACCGGAGCACAGACCGGCGGAGAAGTGGGAATCGGAATCAAGAAGTGGCGCTTCAAGCGTCAAACCAACTGAAGGTCTCAGAGCAGAGGCCGAGTCTAATGCAACCCAGGGCTGCTAGCTGTTCACCCAGAACCAAGAGATTATGGTCAACGGCAAGGGATTCCAGCAAGGGATGGAGGGGAAAACGCTGTTTAGCTGGGTACAGCTCTCCACTGTCCAAGCCTCAACCGTGACAGGTTTGGATTAAGAAATCCAGCGATGAGGGAACGGCTCCTCAGGCGTGAATGCTGGGAAAAGGTCAGCTTGCTCTTGGCGGGGAATTTATGATCAGAGCCAGTGGCGGAGTAGGCTCGTGAGTCGCCAGAAAGCGCCGATAGACAGATCAAGATCGTTGCCGTAACAATCCTCCAAGTGTTCACCCAGACCAGAAAATTCTACCTCGAAAAGCACTGCTCCCCTGAGCACCTCGGGATTGTTGTACGGACCCGGCAGGGACTAACCTAAGAATTTTGGGAAGACACAGTCATTTGTCACGGTCCCTTTTCGTGCCTTTCCAGCTATGGTCCCTGGATCGGTCCCGAGTTGTGTCTCTGGAACCTTCTAGCTGCTGCAGCCTGGCGCTCCGGATTGCCTTGTTCTGGGGTTCATTTCAAGCCTTTGATGGGCTGTCCCCTGTTCCTATTTGTCCCTGGGCTTGAAATGAAAATCCGGGGCCCATTATTCCACTTCCACCATGGAGAGAAGTTGGTTGTAACGTAGCCTGGATTGACAGAAACGGACAGACTGGTGAAGTGAGCTCAAGTGAATGCTGGAAACAAAGGTGGGACCTGTAGACTCAGGGAGGATCGGCCCCAAGGTTCAGAAAGCCTGAAGGTTCAGGGAGATTCCCACCTGTTCCAGTCTTAAAGTGGCTTCCCTAAACACCCTTGAGGGCCCCTCAGGCCTGGGGGGCCTTAGGGAACCTCAGGGGCCCCTGTGTCTGATGAGGTGGTCCAGCCTACCTTCTGCCTCCCACAGTTTCCTGCAGCATCCTTCTAGCTGTCTGTCTGTTTAAATCATGAATGCCGGACCACTGCATCCTTCCCCATCTGGGAACCACAGGGCAGGGACGCAAGGCGGCAGCGGTGTGTTTCAGGGGGCTGGGGATAAAATGACGGAAATTTTACAATGGCCACCCATCATAAGGAAAAACGAGAAAATCCTGTCAGGGTCAGAGAATCTGGGTCTGAAGCATGATGTTTTCAAGCCTGGGGACTCTAGAGGTTCTACCCCCTCTCTTCCCGACTCCCCGGGGGAAGCCGGACCAGACGGATGGAACACTCTTATGCAAGCCTAAAGTTCTGGAGACGATCCCGCCAGTCGCTCGCTCTTCGTGCGCCTAATCTGTATCCCATTGAGTCCCTTCCCCAGTGCCTGGTTGTCCCAGTGGCTGCCTGAGAGAAGGTTGGCTTCTCGCCGATAATGGAGAAGGGCCCGGAATCTCCTACATGACAAGATGAGGAGGGAGGGCTTGGGAGGTGAATGGCAGAGCGGGATACATCTGGCCAAACAGAGGGGGTTGGAGGCGGGATCCCAGCCTCTCCGGCAATGGGGCTTTTTAGTTTCACCTGGCAAGTGGTGGCTTTGATTTCTCTGCCTCCCGGCTGGTATCTCATTCCGGGCAAAGCCCGGCGCTGTCTCGGGAGTTCGGGCAACCAGGCCTGGAGGGAGGAGAAACAAAATGCTCGGTCACCACGCTTCCTGGGTCTGGCAACACCAAGGATTCTGACCTCAAAGGGCAGGCTTAGAGCCAAGATTTGCCACTGGGATTGATTAATGGTATTTGTTAAGCACTTACTATGTGCCAGGCACTGCACTAAGGCTCTGGGGAGATACAGGTCATTTTCTTTTTTTGTGGTATTTATTAAGCGCTTACTATGTGCCAGGCACTGCACTAAGGCTCTGGGGAGATACAGGTCATTTTCTTTTTTTTGTGGTATTTATTAAGCGCTTACTATATGCCAGGCACTGTACTAAGCGCTGGGGTAGATACAAGCTAATAGGGTTGGCACAGTCCGTGTCCCACATGGGGCTCACAGCCTTAATCCCCATTTTACAGATGAGGTAACTGAGGCACGGAGAAGTGCGGTGACTTGCCCAACATCGCAAGGCAGACAAGTGGCGGAGCTAGAATTAGAACCCAGGTCCCTCTGACTCCCAGCCCCAGGCTCTGTCCACTAGGCCAAGCTGCTTCTCCAGGTCGGACACCATCCGTGTTCCATGTGGGGGTTCATCACCATCATCAATCGTATTTATTGATCGCTTACTATGTGCAGAGCACTGTACTGAGCGCTTGGGAAGTACAAATTGGCAACATATAGAGACAGTCCCTACCCAACAGTGGGCTCACACTCTAAAAGGGGGAGACAGTCTAAGGGGAGGGGGAAGGGGATGTACGGTGGGCCTTCTCGTTTTTCCTGAGTAGAGAATGATATTCTGCCAACTCTGGGTCTGAGAGCCTTTCCGGTACCCACAGGGAAGGACCCATGTGTGTAGGGGGATGGTGGTGGGCGGGGGAGACGCTCCCAGAGCCTGTCTTCAGCAGATGACTTCCTGTGGCTGGAAAGCCGATCCTCTCTAAGGCTTGCTTCAGTCTGTCCTTCTCCTGACTCACGTCTTCTCAGCTGGCGGGGGCAACGTTTGTCATCTGTTTTGAGAGTTACTGCCAATTTGAAATCAAGAATCCCCAAAAGATTATCGGGGCCATTTCTGGAAAACGTCATTAGAAACACATCGCCTTTCGGTGCGGTCGGGATTAGGGTTGGCAGCCCCCTTCCGTCACATACGGCTCGAGGGTTTGAGTTCATTTTTATAGGGGTTATCCATCGTCTTCATTTTCCTAAAAGCTTCAACGCATTATGCTGGCGAGATACGACCGGACGTTTTACTTCATAAAATGAATTTAAAATATGTGAAAATTTCTCCCGACAGAGCAAGCACTCAATGATCCTGCAATCTGCCCTTTGTCCAGCTTTGCTATTTGTACAGATACGAGAGTTGGGGATTGCTTCTGTCATAACTGGTGTCAACTGCATTTTCAAAAGGATGAAATGGCTGGAGGAGCCGGGGAAACCAGCCACCCGGAGAAAGCTGCAAAAGGAATTACTCCCTGCTCTGGCATGGGTTTCCTCAGCTCTAAGTTTGAAGCATTGTCTAAACGACCTGTGAAACCTGCCCTGAACAGACTGCGTCAAAGTCTTGTTTGGGTGAGTTCAGCAGAGACGACAGCAGTCGCGGAGGGATTTTAAAAAATGGAAGCTGCCAATTCAAGTTACCTCCACCAACCCTACTGCCTTAATTCCAAGCGACTGGTTCCCCACTGAGTGATGTTTTCCGGGCTTGGCAATAGTCAGAAAATGTGAGCACTGAGCTTGAATTTAGGCTCTGCAATACCAGATAAATCACAACCAGGGAGTTTAAGTCTCCATGTCTGGAACATGAAGTTGTTAAGAAAAAGTAAAAACAATGTCTGACTTGGCAAAGTCTAAGGAGCTGTGGAGGGTAGGATGCCCCCATTTTCTCTCTATTGCCAGGAAGACTTGCCTGGGAAACTTGCTTCTTGGTGGGCACATACCCAGGGAAATTCTCCCTCTGACGGGCTTAAGCCAGGGGAGACTCTCTTCCTGGCAGGAGTAAAACCCAGAGAGACTCACTCTCTGGTAGGCCTAGGCCCGGGGAGACTTGCTCCCTGGCAGGCTTATGTCTGGGGAGACTCACTCCCTGGTGAGCGAAGGAGGCTGTAAAACCACTCCCGCCTGCTCCACAGGGAGAATGTGACTCCGGTGGCCGTGTTTAGGGTGGGCCCTTTCTGACTTCTGCTCCCCACTCACTTAATTCTACAACGGGGAAGAGAGCACCTGTCACACAGCAGATTCTTCATTCACACGCATGCATCGCTAGGATCTCACCGTCGATACCGTCATCTTTGAAAGCAAAGGACAGTCAGATACCATCACCAGCTTTTACTGCGAACCTACTGTGACAGAGCACCGTACTGAGCCCTGGAATTAATTAATCAACGCTATTTCTTGAGCGCTTACCATGTGCAGAGCACTGTACTAAGCGCTTGGGAGAAGATAATACAATAGAATTAGCAGAAATATTTCCTGCCCGTAACACATTTATGGTCTAGAGGACCATAACTACTACCTAGAATTGCAAACTGCCTTTCTTTCCAAAGCATTTTCATAGCCATCATCTCCTAGTGTCTCAACATCCCTGTGAAGAAGGGAGAGGCAAGTATTACTACCACCCCCGCTTTCTAATACCCTCCCCTCACTTCTGAGATGAAGAAACTGAGTCCCAGAGGGGTTAAGTGATTTGCCCAAGGTCACAGAGTGGGAAACTGGGATTAATAATAATAATAATAATAATGGCATTTATTAAGCGCTTACTATGTGCAAAGCACTGTTCTAAGCATTGGGGAGGTTACAAGGTGATCAGGTTGTCCCATGGAGGGCTCACAGTCTTAATCCCCATTTTGCAGATGAAGTAACTGAGGCACAGAGAAGTTAAGTGACTTGCCCAAAGTCACACAGCTGACAATTGGCAGAGCCAGGATTTGAACCCATGACCTCTGACTCCAAAGCCCATGCTCTTTCCACTGAGCCACGCTGCTTCTCTAATTAGAAACCGAGTCTCCTAACTCTTAGATCCACTAGGCCAAACTATGAACTATGAGCCATCATCATCAATGGCATTTACTGAGCGCTTACTGTCTGCAGAGCACTGTATTAAGGCCTTGGGACACCTGGGATTAGAACCCGGTTCTCCTAACTCCTAAATCCAGTCTCTTTCTGCTAGGCCTAAGAGATGTGCACTATTACCAACGATGATATTTACTGAATGCTTCCTGTATGCAGAACACTGTACTAAGCTCTTGAGAGAGTCCAATACAACGGAATCCGATCAGTGGTATTTACGGAGCGCTTACTATGTTCAGAACACTATACAAAGCATTTTATCAAACAAACAAAATTCAACTGTTTGTAGAAGGAGTGTTTCACACAACAGTTCCATGTTAGAAAAACTTCCGAAACAACAAAACCGATACCATTGGTGGATGATTCAGTGAGGAAGAGGTTAGTAGTTTTTAATAAAATAATCATAATAATGGTATTTGCTAAGTGCTTACTATGTGCCAAGCACTGTTCTAAGCACTGGGGTAGAGACAAGTTAATCAGGTTGTCCCACGTGGGGCTCCCAGTCTCAATCCACATTTTAAAGATGAGGTAAATGAGGCACAGAGAAGTGAAGTGACTTGCCCGAAGTCACACAGCTGCTAAGTGGCGGAGCCAGGATTAGAACCCATGACCTCTGACTCCCAAGCCCAGGCTCTTTCCACTAAGCCACGCTGCTTCTCCGTTGAAGATGTGAGTTTTTTTACCTGAAGTGGGGGACTTGCAGCGATCCAGTTCCAAGGAAACTGGGCTGTCACTGAGTTCAGTGAGACCTGAAAAAAAAAAATAAAGACAAGACAGATGAGAGGAAATCCAGGAGGGAAAAGAAGCCTAGGAAAGAATTCAATGTTCAGCTGGTGATTGGGTTAATAAACAGCGAAAGCAAAATCATTCATTTGGGATCCACACCCTCCCCTCTGCCTCACATCGGTATGAAAAACCAGCCTGGATAGCCGTAACTTCTGAAAAAAGAAAACGCTTGACGGAGGAAAGAAGCAAGCAAAATAAGCGATAGACACAAAAAAGGGAATTCGAATGTGGCTGATGGAAAAGCCTTAAATTATCAGTGTTTCTGTTTCCCCATCTACAACAGGAATATACGTTGATCACAATTCCCTAGGGTCCACGGGGTAATATTATTTGACGGGTAAGTGAACATCGTTATTATCAGGATGGGCTGGAGTGAGAAGAACCTCCTTCTAAAGAGAGGAAACGAAGGCTCCGTCAAACTGGACAGGGAGGGGATTATCTTCGGAAATTAGGACCGCTCGCTAGAGTGAGCATATCGAGGGGCTTTTATAACCCCTCATCAGAACTAGGTCTCTGGTGTGAGAGTTGGGAAGCCCGAACAGACCCTGCAGGAAGACTGACGCTTTCAACTTCTGTCTAACCATCCTCGTGCGCTTCACAAAGAGACCCAGGGGGGTGACTTTCTGGAGCAGGGGATTCTGGAACTGTTCCGCCCCACCATCCCAGAAGATGTGCCTCGGAGATGGCTATGGAGAAATCAGATTTCTCGGGCCCTGCTGGCTAAGCGTGCCTCAGTGGGCGACCCCCAGAAGGGCTCGCTGGCTGTGAGGATCTCAAAAGCGCGGCCGTGGGTCTTGCTTCTGCCACAGACCTGCACGGTGGATGCGCGCTGCCTATTAGAGCATCAGCGACTGGAGCTGCGCCCTCGGTTGCTCCCAAATTACTCTTCTCTCAGGATTCCTTGCCCCTTGCCCTCCGCCAAGGCCACCTTTCCTACATCCAGAAACACACCAGTTAGAACCACTTGTGGCTGCATCCTTTCACCCCACAACGGGACACATGCTGACCACCCAGTCCCTACCACTGGGATGTGGGCGGAAAGACACACATCGTTTGGCTTTCCTATCTGGTACGGGCCAGGGCAAAATCCATCCTTTAGTCACCAGAACATTTCCTATATTTTCCTCAAGAGAGTCAGTCACTGAGCATTGAGGGATACAGTCTACAAACCCCACTGATTCACTCCTCTTAACAGCAAATACCGGTCACGCTACAAAGAGGGGACTCTCCCTCAGACCTCGATAAGGATTGGCTCATTAGGGCCCAGGTCTTTCTCCTACATCTCCGGCAAGCTGCCTCTGTACATGGAGATCGGAAATGCGCCGAGACGAGTGCTCTCATGGGTGCGAGGTTTAAGAAATTACCATATAAAGCAAGCCCCAGGTTTGTGGCCCAATGCATTCAGATGCACAGGTAATAATAATAATAATAATAATAATAATAATAATAATAATAAAATCAATCAATCAATCGTATTTATTGAGCGCTTACTGTGTGCAGAGCACTGCACTAAGCACTTGGGAAGTACAAGTTGGCAACATACATAATAATGATGTTGGTATTTCTTAAGCACTTACTATGTGCCAAGCACTGTTCTAAGCGCTAGGGAGGACACAAGGTGATCAGGTTGTCCCACGTGGGGCTCACAGTCTTCATCCCCATTTTCCAGATGAGGTAACTGAGGCACAGAGAAGTTAAGTGACTTGCCCAAAGTCACACAGCTGACAATTGGCGGAGCAGGGATGGTAGCAGAGAGTTAGCACAGGGAAGAGTGCCATCTATGTGGGTAGAAACCTAGAGACATTCTGATGGTTAAGCTGACCTTTCAGATTTTTTTATAAATGGTATTTATGAAGCTCTTACTGTATGGCAGGCACTGTAGTAAGTGCTGGGATAGATGAAAGTTAATCAGGGTGGACAAAGTCCCTGTCCTACGTGATGATGATGATGATGATGATGATGATGGTATTTGCTAAGCGCTTACTATGTGTCAAGCCCTGTTTTAAGCACTGGAGTAGGACATCATCAATGTCCCACATGGGGTTCACAACATTAATCCCCCTTTTATGGATGAGGCAACTGAGGCACACAATCAATCAATCAATCAATCGTATTTATTGAGCGCTTACTGTGTGCAGAGCACTGTACTGAGCGCTTGGGAAGTATAAGTTGGACACACAGAAGAGAAATGGTTTACCCAGGGCCACACCACGGACAAGTGGCAGAGTCGGTATTAGAACCCAGGTCCTTCCAACTTCCATGCTTGTGCTCCATCCACTAGGCCACACTACTTCTTATTCAGGAGGAAATACTCAAACTCATTTTTAGCTCTTTCCACTACAGGCTCTTTCCAAACTCTTGGACTGTGAGGCCCATGCGGGACAGGGACTGTGCTCGACCTAATTAACCTGCACCTACGCCAGTGCTTAGAACAGTGTTTGAATGTTGAGCTGAATAAGGTCGTTTTGGGGGCTCAAACTGGGATGGAACGGGAATTAAGGTGAGTGATGTTGGAAGGAGAGGAGGAATGGCCATTCCAATTCTGCTGAATTTAGGCAAAATGACCATCTCGGGGAGATAGTGGGAGGCGCCGGGGGAGGGCTGGGTAGGCCGGGAAGCAGAAGAGGCTGCTTGGAGAGAAGATGCTTGACATTTGTTTGGGGGGGCAGGGTCTGAGGAATTCTGCGGGAGGATCGAGCCCAGAGTGTGGGGAAGTTGGAAGCAGTGGGGAGCCAAAAAAAGAGAGGAAGAGGATGAAGCGGCAGGGGAATAAGGGAGGACTGAGCTGCACGAAGATAAACCAGGAGGCAAAAGTCACTGAAGCGGTGAAGCGGAGGCAATTTCATTTGGGAATTTGTGTGGCCTGACATCTTCTGACACCCTTTAAATTGTAAGCTTGTTGCGGGCTGTGAACGTGCTTGCCAACTCTGTTGTATTCTCCCAAGTTCTTAGGACAGCGCTCCCCACATAGTAAGCGCCCAATAGATACATTACAATGAGGATGATGATCTTCTACAGTTGATCAGGGAGGGCAGTTGCTTAGCAACGATGTACTATGAGAGTGGTACCTTTGGACCCCATATTTTTTTTCCATCCTATAAATGACAAGTGATTTATCATCAAAATTAGAATTTGCCAGAAAACTTGCCAAGGGATTAAGTGTCACCCTAGTCCGCCTATTGATAATTTTCCCCATCAATATCCTTACTTTTACATTAACACGAGACAAGAAATTAAGCTTTTGTAGGTTTTTGCCTTTTGGCATTTTGCAGTAGTTAAAGGCCACGGAAGGGAGTCAAGATATTCACTTTTGAAATATAATTTGTGCAGGCCGCCTGAAGGCGCTACCAGGTTTTTTCACAGAAATCCTTCTGTAATTGTGATGGATTCCCAGTAATCTTCTAATAACAGATTCTACTGTCATTTCAAAATTAAAGAAATAACATAAACACACGTTCAAATGACATTAATGTCCTGAAAAACGATTCAAAAATCAACACATTCTAGTTTCTTCTTACTGCAGCTCCATTTTCTTTGGTTTGGTTGTGCCAGCCTATGATTATCTAGATGAATGGGGAATCCGAGAACAACAGAATTCTATAATTAAATACTATTTGTGCTTTGGTGCTTACATGCAATGAACATTTATTTGCGCACGTATAAGGACAATATTAAACTCGAGCAGGAGAGATTTGTTCGCCCTTCATAAGCACACATTCCAGGCTCGAAGGGTTTAATTAGGTCAATTACCGGAGACAGATGCAGTGGAGCTTAACTTGTTAAATGCCCAAGTACCAGGCACCTCATGGCTCTTGGAACAGGCCGGGGGCTTAACTCTGAGCAGAGGTTGGTGCCTGCACTTTACTGCCTCCCATGAAGATGTGTATGTGTGTGTTTTGGGGGGTTCTTCGCCCCCACAAAGTGGCTGCCCTGGGCAGGTTCTTAGAAGGCCCTCTGCCTTCAAATCTGTCAGGCATCAGCTCTCCCCATCTTCAAAGACCTTCTGAAATCCCATCTCCTGTCGGAGGCCTTCATCTCTGCTCTCCCCAACTACTGTCTTGACATTTCTGTGCCATCTAGCCACTTACGTACCACCTAGATAGCAACGTGTCCTGCTTCCTCCTTTCTGAAAATGTAGTGACTGTCTTCCCCGCTAAGTTGTAAACTCCTTGAAGACAGGAATCTTGTCTACTTATTCATTCGATCCTAATTATTGAGCACTTACTGAGTGCAGAGCACTATACTAAGGGGAGTACGATATAACAATAAACCGACACATTCTCTGCCCACAACGAGTTCATTGATTCCATCTCCCAAGTGCTTAGCACAATGCTCTGCACTAATAGGGGCTCTATGCATATTATGGATGGACCATTGGCAGTGGGCATGCAATACTGATGATGCCGGACGGTATGTTCTGTGGCGTTTTGATAGCAGAGCCCTGGGCGAGGGAGGACTGGGAGTCAGGGGACCTGGGTTCTAAACCTGGCTCCCCGACTAGTCTTCTTTGTGACCTTGGGCAAGTTGCTTCACTTTTCTGCACCTCAGTTCCCTCATCTGTAAACTGGGGATTAAGACTGCGAACCCCATACGGGCCAGGGACTGTGTCCAAACTGATTTGCCTGTATCTACTCTAGTGTTTAGTACGGTGCCTGGCACGTAGTAAGCACTTAACAAATGTCATTAAAAAAGGACCATTTAAAAAAACAAAAGAAACAACACACACACACACACACAAAAACAGATCCAAGTGCAACACAGCCAGGGGAGAGCCATAGCTGGGGATAAAGACAAAGGGCAACAGAGGAGGCCCCCAGAGAACAGCTCCCCAAAAAACAGCTCTCAGAGAGCTGGAAACAACTTCCAGAGAGTAGCCATGGACCGCACTCCTTTTCCACCAAGTTGTGGGCCGAGCCACGGGCCAAGATGGGAGAGCTGCAACCTCAAATGGGCTCCAAAGAACACCCAGCTGCTTATTCTCCAAGGCACTTCCCCGGGGCTCTGTCCACGTTCCCAGAGCCCCTCACACCGCTTTGGGCAACAGGGACCATGCTCTCGTTCCCTGAGAACCAGGCTCGAGACCCCAAGGTAAGGTTTCTTAAAAAGGAAGAGCTGTCCTGGAAAGAATGGGATGTCTGAGTGTATTTTCAGTGTGTGTCAAACATGAACACGTACAGATTCGGTCCTTATACTGTTTCACAATTTGGAGCTGCAAGAGTCCCAGTTTCTGACTTATTTTCTTCAGTAGATTTCCGGTACAGTTCTGGTCCACCCCCATACTACTGCCCCTGCACCACACTTTTCTAAACCATCTCCTAAAACCTCATTTCCTAAAAACTTCTAAAAACAAGTTTCTATGTTCCGCCTCACGGCCAAACATTAGTTCTGGTCAGAATTCGTTCAGCCCACCTTGTTACTGGACAGCCACTTGCTCGCTGGGAAAATCAAGCACTTAGTACACTGCTCTGCACACAGTAAGCACTCAATAAATACGATTGAATGAATTAATGAAAATCCCTGCTGTCTGGGAGCTCCTTGAGGGCAGGGATTGAATCTACCAACTCTCTTAGACCTTTCCCAGTGCTGAATTCAGTGTGCCATACTGGTGGATTGGAAGGTCCTGGAGGGCAGGGATCATGTCTACTCACTCTCCCAAGCAGTTAGTACAGTGCTCTGCACAGAGTAAACCTTAGTAAACCTTCCTGGTGATCTTCTGTGCATACCAATCAGGAGGAAATTCCCATGAGTGACGAGGGCCGCCATACACACACATACGCAGAGCCGTTGGCTGACTTAACCCAACCCAATTCTGTCCCAAGGTAAATTAATTTTTTATCCTGACCGCTCTTGGTGCTACTTCAGTCTACCATGTAAGCAATTTTATATAAAAACTGATGTTCCCTGGAAAAATTGTTTTGCCAACTGACCATTTTCAAAGTTTAAAATAGTGTCGTCTTTTTCGAATCCCCAAAGCAATATGACGGTGGCCTAGGATAGCTCCTCTGAAATTAACCACGGTTTAATGTGTGTTGGGACTTGCTGAGTCATTCGTTCATTCAGTCATATTTATTGAGCGCTTACTGCTTACTGTACTAAGCACTTGGAAAGTACAATTCAGCGAGAAACAGAGACAATCTCTACCCAACCCAGCACACCATTCCTCCAAGCAACCTGGACCCATAAATAAAAACACTTAAATCGAATGCTTAAAAGCTTAGTTGAAAAAATCAGTCTATCTCCTAGTGGTTTTCCAATGCAGATCCAAATTGTTCCTAATGGGAAGTCAGTGCCCGTCTCAGGTGGTCTCGGACACCGCCTCTCGTCTGAAGTGAACGGGTGCCAGGGGAAGCTGGGATGATGAGGAGGAGAACACTCTAGGCAGGGAGCCTAGCAGGATCAATGGTTCAGAGACAGAAAAGCTCAGTGGACTGGGAAGGGAACAGGATAGCTTGCCCGAAGCACAAGGCAGGAGCCTCGAGAAGGGCCTTGAAGCTTAAGGGACAAAAGGCCCCCCTCATCGGGTGGGCTTCACCCATAGAAATGTGAACAAATACGAAGACAGTAGCTTGGTGATGCAGAACCCCAGAAGGCCCCAGGATGAAACAAACTGGCGCTTTCGTTCAATGAGTCGGTCCGAGAGAGTCACTATCCCAGCCCCGGGGGGAACCCAGGCTGGGTGTCCATCCCCCTGCCCCCCATCCCTTCGGGAGAGGGAGTCTCTTCAAGTGGTTTGGTTCATGCCTTGGACTTGAAACAACAGTCCTCAGTAGCAGGCCACCCAAGCCCACCCGGAGGCTTAAGCGCCCAACTGCTTGCTCGAGACCACCCTCTCAAACAAAGGCTCTGGGCTGCAGCTCTGGCCTCAGCAAGGACCAGGCACACAGGTCCGGTCATCTGCGGGCCCGTGGATTGAAGGCTGAGGAAACGTGGGCCGCTTCTCACAAGCCCTGGATCCCCCTCTACCCGTTGTGGGAGCCACGGGCTAAACCCGACGTGTTTAGTGAGAGCCCAGATGGAATCGAGTCTTACTTAAATGACCCTTTGGGTTATCGATAATCCAAACTGGGCCCGGCCCCTGGCTGTTGGGGCAAATGAGTCTCCTTCAGGGGCTCCGTCCCGCTAGCGGGTCCAAAAAGTCTAGGCTGACTTTTCCCAGTCCTGGGGCCTGGTTGAGGTTCTGCCCACAACGAGCTTTCAGTCTATAGGGGTGAACAGTTACTGAATCTCCATCTTGCAGGTGAGGGAACTGAGAAGTGAAGTGACTTGATCAAGGTCATACAGCAGACAAGTAGCTGAGGCAGGATTGGAACCCAGGTTCTCTGATTCCCAGCCTGTGCTCTTTCCACCAGGCCAGGTGGTTCCTTAACAGGGCGGGGGCTCCACCCCTGTCTCCGGTGGGGGTGAGGGGTGATGAGAGGCTCACGAACGAAAAATAGAAGGATGTGTTTGGAAGTAAACACAGAAACAACAGAAATTCGTCACCAGGTGCAGAACATTAAAAAAAAACCCGAGGGATTATTTTATCGCTAGAAAGGTACGCAGCTTACAGCTGGACTAAGTAACGGAATGAAATATGCGCACATGCTGAGTGTGCTGAAAGCAACACATCACTGAGCACGGATGTATGGAGTGGATTCAAGCACATCAAGAAAGCCGTTGGCCTAACCTTTCTGGAACTTACTCTGATAGGAAGTACGGATCCGTTTCGTTAAATCTGGATAAAAGTTAGACAGGCCACGCATGCAAAAGTTGTCTGTGGGACATGCCAGAGCATCAGCATCAGCAGCAGGCAGAGGAGAGAGAGAAAAACAGTCTACAGTGAAAGGAAGTGACATCATAACCAGCACCTACAACAGCCAAGGAGAAGAAGTCGCAGCACGTGTCGGGTTTTCGGATCGAAGGTGGGAGGCGCTGAGAAAAATAACTTAATACAAAGAAGGAAGGGATGGTAGATGAGTGGTGGAAAAAGCAGTCGAAAACTTGGGGTGGCTGAATTCCTTAGAAGCGGGATCTAAATGGGAAATGGCGCTGTCGGGGAACTGTGACTCAACGGCGGCTCGCTTGGGTTCGATTATCTGGCCAGACGACCCCTCTGTTGGTATCCAACGAAGCTGCTATTGGGGGGTCTTTCCCCACTCCCCCCCACAAAAAATGGAGTTTTAGGGTGTGGTGATAATGCCAATGAATGTACTGTTGTGCGTTTCAGATTATTTGGGCTCCTTAAATATATCTCTATATACATTTTTGCAAATGGGGCATATTGCTCTTGCCATGGGTGTTTCCCTCTAATTTCTCCTCATGCTAATCCCAGAATCTCACCAATGTGTTGCCCACAGGAATGTTCAGCACGGGGCTCTGGGAGACCTCGGCTCTATCGAAGCAACCTGCACCCCCCAGAAATCGGGTGTCCCTTTCTGGCCTGGGCAAGCCCTTGGGGTCCCTGGGGTCCCTACTCCCCAGATGGAAGAGCGGGATCCGGATGCCCCAAGGTTTGCCTCCAGTCGGTCCGAATCTAGCATTCCCCGAACGGGAGGTGTGGGCCCGATCCTAGCATTCCCTGGGTCCCATCGAGGGCTCCGTCCGACCTCCCTACCCGCAGCTCTACAGTCTACATTCGAAGAGTCTGCGTGGATGGATTCCTGGCGGAGTTTGGAACTAACTGAGGCACAGACTTCGAGGCAGCCTAAAAACTCTCAGAGTTGCCTCTAATTGCTCTACGCCCTCATCATGCCGATACCTAGAATGGGTTCCTGAGCGCTTCTCTTTCTTCAGAGACTATTTCGTGTGAGCCCACGGAGGACACAAGCGGCTTTGGTGCTGATCTCCTAATTAGATATCTAGGTATTTGGCAGCTGAAAAGGCCAGGATACTAATTCTAAAATGCACCCAAGAAGATGTCCTATTTTTGGCTCATTTATAATCAGTAGCTCCCTATTCTCCATAATTTCTCAGGGGCTTTAAAGAGGGTGACAGGATGATGGCATATTGAAGCCCAAACAGTTCATCCCAAGGCAGACAGAGAACCCTGAGGGCTGGCTGGCCTTAAGTCTATCTCCCCCCACCACAAACCCCTCCTCAGAGTTATGTAAATCTTGCTGGCTGGTGTGTTTTACATTTCAAAGGCGTTATAAAAAGCTCTAGGCAAGAACCCCAAGGAGTGAGTCAGAGGCAGAACCATCTTTCCTACCTGCGATGAACTGCCTGCTTCTGCGCGGAGAACGAGGTTGTCGTGGGTAGGGATCGCTCGAACCGTATAAGTCAACCGTCCCCATGCTCAGCAACACGGTCTTCTGCAGGAAGTCCACAATGGCCAGCCCGTTGCAGTTGCCAAACGCGACGCTGAGGAGAAGGTAACCCCAGTTTACCGACCGGGGAGGGCTGGATGAGGGACTCTGGCACAGATAGTCAAACCAACTTCCTGGAAGCCTGAATCACCGTGATGTTCAGCGCAACTACCGGCAATGGCTTCTTGGATTGACTGCATCTATATAACCGCCCCCGCTCCAGGTTCCTACGCCTTTGCCCCCCACAATGTCACATCCTCAAACTCAGATCCCCTGTAAAACAGGGAAGAGCATGTGACAGATATTACGAGGGGAAAAAAAAGATCTGTCATCTGAGAGGGTACTGTAGTCTCATAAGCTCCTTGTGGGCAGGGAACCTGTCTACCAACTCTGTTAAATCATCCTCTCCCAAGCGCTTAATACAGTGCTCTGCACGTGGTAAGCGGTCGATAAACATGATTGACTGATTGACTTGTCTGAAGGGGGCGAAAACCACTTTGGAAAGTAGAGGTGACTCGTGATTATCCATGTTGACGAAAGACAAAGGACGGGGATAAACTTAATTCCCGGAAATAATAATAAAAATAATAATAATGGTATGGTATTTGGAAAATACCAGATCCTCATTTCCTCCCCTCACCAAGCGTTTTCTGGGATCGGCCTACCAATAGCTAGTTGAATATCTGCTATTCTCTCCGCTAGAAAAAAATCCTTTGATTGTTGTCCCTTCACCCCAATTTAGAAGATTCGGTCCGTCTTCCGGCTGCTCAGAAATCAATGAGGAGACACGCTGTGATGCCAGATCATAAGAGTTACCTAAGCTCCTTTACCCAAAAATCACGCTGGAGGGAAGCCAAGGGAAAGAAAAACCGAGCCCTTATTTTGGAAAGTACTCATTTACTTTTGGGAATTGTACACTCTCTCTCCTCGCGGCCCACCCCTCCACCTTCCAGCCTGCCCAACTTGTCGTGGTCCCAGCCACCCTCAGTATTTCGGATTTAATAGGCAAATCTTGCTGTGTGACCGCGGGCAAGTCCCTTAACATCTCTGGGCCTCAATTCCTCTCTGTAAAATGGGCGTTCTGATACCTGTTCTCCCTCCTACTTGGACTGTGTGCAAGCTGATTCTCTTGTATCTTCCCCAGTGCTTAGTAGAGTGCTTGGCATATAGTAAGTACTTTACAAGTACAATAATAATAATAATGATAATAATCAATGGTACTTACTGAGGGCTTACTGTGTGCAGAGCACTGTACTAAACACTTGGGAGAGAAGCAGCATGACCTACTGGAAAGACCACGGGCCCGGGAGTCAGGAAGACCTGGGTTCTAATCCTGGTTCTGCCACCTGCTTGCTGTGCTATTTTGGGCAAGTCATTTAACTTCTCTGTGCCTCAGTTTCCTCAACTGTAAATTAGGGATACCTATTAGAGAAGCAGCGTGGAAAGAGCCCGGGCTTTGGAGTCAGAGGTCATGGGTTCAAATTCCGGCTCCGCCAATTGTCAGCTGTGTGACTTTGGGCAAGTCACTTCACTTCTCTGGGCCTCAGTTACCTCATCTGTAAAATGGGGATTAAGACTGTGAGCCCTCCATGGGACAACCTGATCACCTTGTAACCTCCCCAGCGCTTAGAACAGTGCTTTGCACATAGTAAGCGTTTAATAAATGCCATTATTATTATTATTATTATTCTCCCTCCTACTTTGTGAGCCCCATGTGGGACAGGGGCAGTGTTCAGAACAGCGTTTGACACACAGTGAGAGCTTAACGAATACCACGAAAAACACACACACAATAGGACAGAGTTGGTAGACACATTCCCTATCCCCAATGAGCTTATAGTCTAGAGGGGGAAATGTTCCAAATATCTTAGTGAGTACAGTAAAAATGTGGGAAAGTTGGGCAGGGGAGAGAAAATCACTTAATGGCTAACTTACAGTCCGTAGGCAGAGCTGACGGCAAGGCTTGTGATTTGCTGCGGAGGTTCTCCGTCCACCCACACCAGCTGAACCACGAGGTCTGCTTGGTACCCAGGAGGCATCCTCACAGGGCGACCCTTCACGCTATGGGAAAGGGGAGACACCGAAACGCATCCTGTGATGACCCCCTCAACCCCCGCAGCCATCGACAATGTGGAAAATACAGTGGAAAGACTCCAGCTCACAAATATCTGTTTATCGCCTACAGTCCCGTTCTCCGGAAAATCCCAATGGGTCCCTGGGGGGGAATGAAACGAGCGTGGATCTCTAAAGGGGCTGTGCAGTGACCTGAAGGGGCCAAAGAATTTCCACTGGAGTTCTCAAATACAACCAGAGAGAGATATCAGCTGAGAGATGAAAGTCTCTCTCCAAATCAAGAAGGCTTTTGCCAGTGAGTATCCTCTGTCCCTCACCTCATGTTCCACTCTAGTGGGCCCGTGGCCACTCTCCCCTGATGCCCTCTGCTGCCAGGCCCTTGGCTGAAGGCAACGAAGAGCGGAAATGTGCCGTGTCACTTCCAACTTTGGGCATCCCATGGCAGCTCTGGGAGGGGAGAGACTTGGGGGTAGCCCTCACCATCTTGGCTCTGTTTCAGACAGGGCCAGTGATGAATGCCAGAGGGCCATCTGCAGAGCAGCATCGTGTCGCCATGCAGAATGGGAAGGGGTAGAGTGAGAAGCAGCGTGGCCCAGTGGAAAGAGCTTGGGCCTGGGAGTCGGAGGACCTGCCCAGAGGTCACCCAGAGGACCACTTGTCTGCTGGGTGACCTCAGGCGAGTCACTTCACTTCTCTGGGCCTGAGTTCCCTTATCTGGAAGATGGGGATTAAGAACATGAGCCCCATGTGGGACAGGGACTTGATGATCTTCTATCTACCCCAGAGCTTAGTACATACCTAACAAACACCATAGTTATTATTATTATGGTTATTATTATTATTCCTTCTTGCATGAACTCATCTGGAGGGAGGAGAAAAGAAGTGAGGCCATCCAAGAAGAAACCCAAGGACCCAGAGCACTGAGATGAACAGTTGAGATGAACAGGTTCTGGGTGTGCTGGGGACAAAACGCTGGGCTAAGTCCTAGGGTAACTACGAGATCATTACCTCAAATTAGCCCTTGCGCATCATCTACACACCCGTGGCCTTTGAACATCTGATAATCGCCCCACTCCCAACCCGATGGTACTTAATGTCCATCTCTTTAAAATCTCTATTATACACGACCTATTTATTCATATCACTGTTTGTCTTCCCCGGTAGACTGTCAGCTCATTATGGGCAGTGAACATATTGGACACTTCCAAGTGCTTAGTACAGTACTCTCTGCACATAGTAAGTGGCAGCATGGCATAGTGGAGAGAGCCCAGGCCTGGGAATCAGAAGTCATGGGTTCTAATCCCAACTCCACCACTTCTCTGCTATATGACCCAGGGCAAGTCACTTCACTTCCCGGAGCCTCAGTTCCCTCCTCTGTAAAAGACGGATTGAGACTGAGAGCCCCACGTGGGACAGAGACTGTGCCCAACCCAATTTGCTTGTACCCATCCTAGCGCTTAGAACGGAACCTGATACATAGTAAGCGCTTAACAAATACCATAATTATTCATTATTATCATTGACAGATTGAACGCGGTGTTGCTCGGATCCAGGGTATAACGGGAGACATTGAGAACTTACTTGAGGCATGGGAGGCTGTCCTTCGTCACCCCTTCGCTTGTCGCTGTGACGGTGCTGCTCCCCGAAAGACTCTTTAAAGAAGGTAGCTGGGAAGGGGGATCTGGAAACGGAGGAATTGTTTCTGGTTCAGGAGTAATGATCTCTTCAACTTCATACTGAAGTCGTACTTCTAATGACTTAAGTAAATAAACATCTGTGTTATCTTTGAGCAGGAAATGAAATGTCATTGCTTCCAAACGTTCAAGAAGAGACGTGAATTACATTTCCAATGGCAAATATCTCGACTATCACTTCTGCCCCATCAGATCTAGATGTGAATATTTCCCAGTGGTGAAACTAATCCACAGAAACCGCGAGAACGAACACAAAAGAAACCCACCCCTCAAAAAATCATCTCTCGCATTCTTTCTAGGCGATTTTGGCTACTCTGAAACGGGGCTTTCTTTCCCAAAAAACAGCGTGAGAAGCAGCGTGGCCTATTGGTAGGAGCACAGGCTTGGGAGTCAAAGGACGTGGGTTCTAATCACTCCACCACTTGTCTGCTGTGTGGCCTTGGGCAAGTCACTTCACTTTTCTGGCCCTCAATTACCTCATCTGTAAAATGGGGATTAAGACTGTGAGCCCCATGTGGAACAGGGACCGTATCCAACCTGATCCTTCCAGCGCATAGAACAGTGCTTGACACACAGTAAGCACTTAATACCATTAATACCATTACTATTATTATTCTCCTCAAAGCTTGGGATCTGTTCTGCCAAATTGATAGCCAGGGAGAAATTACTTTCTAGAAAAACTGGGAATCCTTATTTTTAATTTCAGGATAGATATGAAATTAGAAAGTCTTCAAAGAACTGTTCTCACGAGAGTACATAAATAAGGTAATCCTGTCAGATGCTCAACATGTTCCAAGAAACCGGCCCTACCCTTATCTCTCCAGAATCTTGATTCTAAACAAATATGGTTTTTGGTGGGAGATTAATAGAGAAATCACTTGAGCTATTCAGGGGTTTTACTATTTAAAAAAAACCCTAAACTTTTGAAAATCTTAGACACCATTGTAATTGGAAGCAGTTTCCAAACGTGAATTCAGGGGGTGCTGATAAAACTCTCAAACTAGGAACTGCTGCAGCTAGACTGTAAGCTCCCCCTCTAGACTGTAAGCTCATCGTGGGCAGGGAATGTGTCTGTTTATTGTTATAGTGTACTCTCCCAAGCACTTAATACAGCATTTTGCACACTGTAAGTTATCAATAAATACGATTGAATGAATTATTGAATGAGCTACAGCCTACTGGGTAACCCCAAGGTGATCGAGCAGCCAACTGTTGTTTTTAAAATGCTTTTAAACCTTCAGCAGGAAAGAATGGTTCAGGGGAGGGAGATCTGTTATAACAGGAGCTTGTCCCTTTTCCTCTCCCATTCTGCCACTAAGATTTGCATTCTTGAGGCTTCTGGGAAAAACCTCAGGCAAGTGTCATTTCCCGAGTGATTAACCCCAGGGAACCACTGTCCGGGGAAACTCAGCCCCTGCATCTCATGTGACAGGAGAGCGGAAAATGCCCGGTCCCAGTGAGCATGTGCAGATAGAGGAGGAGAACCACCGCCTCCTCACAGGAGCGGGGCTGAACCGTGGGCAGGATTGAAGTCCAGACTCCGCTGGGAACTTCTCCTTGTGCAATTTAGCCCACTGGTAATGAGTCCTCTAATGATGACCTAAAACTAAATTGAGAGCCCTGGAGGAATTCAAAGCCAAATGATACTTTGTGCAATACAATAAAACAACAGACGGCAGGGTCAAAGCTGCGTGGCTAATTTACCCCCATGCTCTAGAGTAAGGCAGGAAGCCCTTTGCTTTCTTTCAGGCCATTTAATGATGCGGATGCCTAATCTGGGTTCTAATGCCACACCTGCTCTGTGACCTTGGGTAAGTCACTTCACTGTTCTGCATCTCAGTTCCCTCGCCTGTAAAATGGAGATTAAGAGTGTGAGCCCCATGTGGGACAGGGGCTGTGTACAACCTGATGAATTTGTATCTACCCCAGCGCTTAAAACAGTGCTTGGCACATAGAAAGGGCTTAATAAGTTCCGTTTAAACACCAACAGCGAAAATTCTTGGAAATGAAAACCGTTCCCCTGACGGTTCAAGAACAAAGCAAACGCTAGCTGGCTGACATGCTCTATCTCCTTGCTTCCATTTCTGTCAGACAAGCAAACTCGTTCTGGAAAGACTCACAGCGATTTCGGTTGTTGTTTCAAGTCTGCTGAACCGGTAAAGAATTACATAGGCAGAGACCCCAGCCACACAGAATATTCTGCTCTCTGGACACCAAGAGATCATCTGAATGGCGAAAGGATCCTCTTCTACAATGTCGCACGCTGGCTTTCCTTCTCCCGACTTGGGCTTTTCAAAGACTTTTGAGGTCTTCAACTTGTACAGCATCTGTAGAGTTACTGTAAAACATTGAAACAGGTCGAAAAACTCTCTTGCCGGCATGGTGTCTTCCACTCTAGACTGGAAGCTTGGTGCGGGCAGGGAACGTGCCTACCCACTCTGCCCCGCTGGACTCTCCCAAGTGCTTGGGATGGTCCTCAATAAAGGGGAATGATCGGTGGTTTTAAGCCCATGACCAAGCTTTCCTTAACCTGGGGTGGAGGTCTGAGCCAACACAACAGTATGGACCATGAGAGTAAGGACACAGGTTTCGTGAGAGAACGCTGGGGATCAATATCTGTCTCCTGCTCTAGACTGTAAGCTCATTGTGGGCAGGGAACGTGTCCATTTATTGTTCTATTGTACTCTCTCAAATGCTTAGTACAGTGCTGTGCACAAAGTAAGCAGTTAATACGACTGAATGAATGCATATAATTCACACCTCCCTTGAGCGACTTCAGCTGAGCCACAGTTGAACTTTGCGGTCCATTCATGTTCACTGTATCTTTTCCTCTTTCCTCCTGTCTAATTTATTTTAGCAGTTGTGAATTGTTTGCTAGACTGTAAACTCCTCAAAGCCAGGGGCCATGTCTTCTAATTCTATCATATATGTCTAAGTATTTGATTCAGTACTCTGCAGGCAGTAGATGCTCAAAAAATACCATCGGCAGATAGGGATGGGTTTGTTGAGAATGCTCCGAGACTGAAATCCATTTACTGTCCACAGACTGTATAGCCAACCTAGGGTCGAATTGCGTTTAAAAAACACAAACTGCCTGAAAAATTCCTTAAGGAAAAACAGGCCCTGCTGGTGGATATACAAAACCTATGTCAGGCCCAAACAGAAACAAAGAACAAAGGCTGTAAAATAATAATAATAATAATTGTGGTATTTATCAAGTGCTTACTATGTGCCAATACTACGTATCAAGCACTGGGGTAGTTACAAGACAATCAGGTCTTGAATGAGGCTCACAGTCTAAGTAAGAAGGAGAACAGGTATCGAATCCCCGTTTGGGAGATGTGGGAACTGAGGCACAAAGAAGTGAAGTGACTTGCTCAAGGTCACCCAGCAGACAAGTGGTGAAGCCAGGATTAAAATCCAGATCCTCTGACTTCAAGGCCCAAGCTCTTTCCACTAGGCTACCCTAATAATTCTTCCCAGTAATTCTGAAGGAAGAGTTGTAAGAGAAATAATCTCTGTTTTACATCTCAAGTAATTTGGGTAGAGTGCTGATATTTTCCCTGGTCAATTAATTCAGGGAGGAAATGCAAGTGAGAAGTAGGTGGGTCTTATATGTGTTTAGAATGTCATACTGTATTCTAATGATTAGCTGTGGAAACATTTATAACACATGTTGAAGCTGAAAGTGAATGATAATTCTGGTTTTCAGTTTTCAAGAATGAAAAAGGAAACTTAAAACTTACTTGCAGAAGCATCCCAAAACTTTATCGATCCATCCGCGTGCCTGAAAGAGAGAGAAATTAAACACTGATTAAAACATGTTAAAACTGAAAATCTCAATCGTTGCTGAGTTACCATCTTACTAGAAAAGTCGACAACATATTTATGGAAGCATTAGTTTGTCCCAGGTTGAAGGTATTTACTTGAACTATGCTCTAAAACTATAGTAACGGATACTAAAGTTGATTTTATAGGTAAATGAACAAACAACTATTCTTTGGCACATTACCCAGTGCTTTTTTGCTATTCATGACATTTTTCAACAAACCAACTGGTAGAACCTTTCTTTCTCCCTATTCTGTGATGGCTCTAAGATTTGGAACACAACATTTGTTTAATGGTATCTATTAAGTATTTTACTACATGTCAGTCACTGCAGGAAGCACTGGGGGAGATACAAGTTAATCAGGTTGGACACAGTCCTCATCTCACACGGGGCTCACAGTCTTAATCCTCATTTTACAAATAAGGTAACTGAGGCACAGAGAACTGAAGTGTCTAACCCAAGGTCACGCAGCAGACATGTGGCAGAGCCAGAATTAGAACCCAGATCCTCCGACTCCTGGGCCCGTGCTCTTTCCAATAGGACCTGCTGATTCCCAGTTATCAATCAACACCGATTGATCAGTTATCGATTTACTCCTTTGCCTGTCTCCCTCCCGTCCCTCTCTTCCTCCACCCCTGTATTTATAACGCTTTAAGCCAGAGTTCCCTCTGAAAATCAGTTTCTACCTAAACCTTAATGACACTTTTCCTTTTCATGCCCGTTGGCTACTGATCCACAAGATTCTCAAGGAGAATTCCCCACCTATCAGTCCTGTTCTATTTATTGGTACATTGTCCTCTCCCAAGTACTTAGTACAGTGCTCTGCACACAGTAAGGGCTCAATAAATACGATTCGATGAATAAACCAAGCCCTGATTCCAGAAGGTTTCCTCCCTCTACCATAACCAGAGGAGGACCAGTTGAAAGTACCACAGCTTAGTGGAAAGAGCCCTTGCCTGAGAGTCGGAGGCCCTGGGTTCTAATCCCACCCCTGCCGCTTGCCTGCTGGGTCATCGTGGGCAAGTCACTTCACTCTCCTGCATCTCAGTTTCTCATCTCCAAAAGGAGGATTCGATGACTGTTCTCCCTCCTACTTAGACTATGAGTCTCCTGTGGAGCAGGGACTGGGTCCAACCTGCCTAATTTACTTCTGCCCTAGGGCTTATTACAGTGCCTGGTGCAGAGTAAAAGTTTAGCAAATACCACAATTAAAACTAAATCATAAGTGGATGGGAACTGGATGGAAGGGTGAAGAACAAGGGTGTGTGTGTTCCCGCGCTTGCATATGATTGTGGATTATCTGAAATTCTGATTACCAGTACAAAAGTCCTACCAGCTATGTGACTTCGGGCAAGTCATTTCACTTCTCTGTGCCTCAGTTAACCTCATCTATAAAATGGAGATTAAGACTTTGAGCCCTATGTGGGACAGGACTGCTTCCAACCTGATCATCTCATATCTACCCCAGAGCTTAGTACGGTGCCCGGCTCATAGTAAGTGCTTGACAAATATCATTTAAAAACAAAATCTATTAGCGTGGATAATTGACATTTACTGTAAATCAAATAAGGGAAAAGAACAGTAACTTGAAAAAAAAACCAAAACATTCCCTGTTGGAATGATGAAACATGCGAATTGTTGAGGAAAAGGAATCTAAGAGCAAATCTTTGGTGCCTCTTTCTATAACGCCTCAAAGGAATTTCTTTTTACTGTCACCGTGTCACATACAAACAGGTAGGGTAACCTATTTAACCTTCCCCTTGCTGCCGTCGTGCAAATGAGGCACGAGGAGAGAAGAAGAGTGCATTTTGAGCCAATATTTGAATACAGTAAGGTTGAAAGCACAAGGCTGGGGGCAACCGGGCCTTCTTGCCCCCAAAAACTAATGTCTCTCCCTTAAGTGGCCAGCGCCACGAGCACCCAGACTTACTGTTTCTAAATTCACAAGTCACCACCATTTCCTTACCCCGTGATAATAATTTCTGGGTATGTTTGGGTCCCAAGGTTCCAGGTCCCTCCGCTCACTGGCCACTCCTAAATCCAATGATCAGAAATCAGAGGTTAGCATTGGTCTTCTCAGAGCTGAAAGAAGTATGCTTTGTTTTGAATTGGAGAAAATGAAACAACGGAACAACGTTCACCCCGAGTCTGTCTATGGGGTAAACATCAAACCAGGAAATTCACCTGCCTTTAATGTCTTAGCACTTGCTGGTCTCTCTTTCCCTACTTAAGTAGACAAACTCAGCAGAATTCTAGGGTTCAGAAACAGTCAGTCCCAGAAAACGTGGCTGCAGCCAAGGTCGACTTCGAATTTAAAAAGGACACCCATTAAAATTGGAAAAAATAATAGTGTGGGGTACTCATTTTAGAGTAGATGCCCATTACAAGAAAGGAGGTTCATTGTGGTAAGTCTAATATCAGCAAATAGAATTCACCAAAGAATACTCGCTAGTTGATCTACTTGATTTGTATCAGGATGCAAAGGACACTTCTCTCCGGTTACTGGACCTGGGACATTTATGAGGCAAGGAAGAATTACCATTAAAACAAAAAACGGGACTTCCCAGTTTATGAGGCCAGAGATACTCATAATTTCTTAGAACATTAATGCCAGACGTCCAAACCTTAGAATGCCTTATGATGTCAGAATCCAAACATTGAATTAAAAACCAGTTGGCTCGACTGCATCTCAAAAGTCATTCTGTACAGTTAGAAGAAGTCTCCAGGCAGGGAGGTTACTTTAGCAGGTATAAATGTAATGGCTGTTGAAACCGGACTTCCGGAAGACCCCCCCTCTTCCCAAGTCTTTGACAAGGTCTGAAAGTTCGCAGTCTAGGGTGGAAAGAACTAATAGCAATTAGAGCTGATATCTATTGGAATACTAGATTCCCCCTTCTAGACTGTGAGCCCGTTGTTGGGTAGGGACTGTCTCTATATGTTGCCAACTTGTACCTACCAAGCGCTTAGTACAGTGCTCTGCACACAGTAAGCGCTCAATAAATACGAGTGAATGAATGAATGAAAGATCCAAAATGGTGGCTTTGGGGTCTTTTAGCCCTCTGAAGCCTGTCTCTCCCAGTCACCATCCCCCGAAAAAACCCTGCCTCCATTTTGCCTCACGATGAATGGTTGGGTGTGTATATGTGCCACTGAGAGTTCATTCAGTCATATTTATTGAGCGCTTACTACGTGCAGAGCAACTTACTAAGCACTTGGAAGAGTACATTATGATGTGTGTGTGTGTCTTTCTGCTTGACTGAGTAACTGGGGGGCTACTCTGCTAGGAGAATATACCACTCCTGAAAATGCTTTGAATGACAACACTGATGGGAGGGGAAAACTCCCCAGGTTCTGATGTAACATTAAAACCAATTTTCCAGGAATCTACCTCTCTTGGTGATTGTGGTTTAATTTTCGATAACAGTGCAATTCAATTTAATTGCATTTCTTGGATCCTATTACAGGCACCCACGGTTTCTGCAAGGGTTTCTGCTCCTCCCTACTCTTGGGAATAACATGGGAAATGGGCAGGGCTTGCCGATCCCAGCTTTCCAGTTCCCGAGTCTTGTCTTTTGCTGTAACCTCTCTGAATCTCCCCTGAGTCTCGGGGAAAACCAAGACTGACAGGAAGTCCACCCTCTTACAAATTCAGGGAGAAGGTTCCCGAGTTCTTAGGATCCGGGCCTTTGCCCTGGGGCTTTCCCATGTCACCTCCAGGCTCCAAGGTGCCTCCATTGGGGAGGGCATTCTGGATGCCGGCATCGGGTGAGGAAGGGATGTAGACACTGGGCGACAACAAGATGAGACAGACCCAGCAGAGGCAGAAGCTGGACCCTGGATTTAAAAAAAGGTGGCCCCGCCGGCCAGTCTGGTTCCTTCTGGTAGTCCGGGCCAGGTTTTCCCCTTCTGACAAAATGCCAGGTCGACCTGGGCCGGGAACTGACTCACAAGGGATGGTCCTTGCTCATTTTCGAAGAAACCAGTCCATATAATAAGCAGCATTCAAACAACACGTACCAAGTGCTTAGTAAAGTGCTCTGCACACAGTAAGCACTCAATAAATACAATTGAATGAACACACAGAAGCCCCCTGCCTGCATATCCCCTGGAGCCCCCGTTGGTTCCGAAGCCCCCGGGAGCAGAGTGAAATCACACGGAAACGATCCCCCAGTTTCAACTTGAAATTAACTTGCCTTTTATCCGCTTTACCTTATTGCTGTAGCCTTGCTTTTTGTGTTTGGCTCCTATGGAATAGAGCACCGGAATCAGGTCTGGAGGACAGTCAGCAAAATACTCTGTGCAGGTGACGGGGGACTCGTGAATGTCCATGGGATAAGGATTTTCAAAGATCGGAAAGCTGGCGGATGGAGACAGGGAATTAATACCATTGCGCCATCACCAACGAGGAGAATATGAACGACCATTTTATCGCACGAACGTTGCTCAGAATCGGGATTGGGAATCACATGGAGATTCAGAACTTCCTCTTTAAGACTGACTTTATAGGTCCGAAATGTGAGATTCTCATACCGCCCGGCTTTCCCATTAAAATAACTATCTCTCTGATTTTGCACACTGTTATTACTAACCCTTTCTCAACCCCGACAATTGTAGTGATCTCGCCAAAAAATATTGATGTCCCGCCACGCATAACTGTTGTAGCAACATCACACAAAGGAACCCACAACTGCGGTGTTATTCTCCTGATTCGGAACTTGACTGGCAGTTTGATTAATATAATCCCACACAATCTCAGCAGTTGAGATGTTTCGGGTTCCTTCAAAGCTCCCCATTGGTAACTTGAAAAGCGGCTCATGATTCTCTTCTCTCCCACAGGTGAAATCTGACTTCGGAAATGCACCTGGATTTCCAACACGCTTTGTTTACTTCATTTCTGAAGGACCCCAGCGCTCGTCCTGTGGATTTGCGGGGGTGGGAGAGAGGGGGCTGACAAGGAACTACGATAAAGCCCCCAGTGATTTTGTGAGTCTACATATGAACGACAACACTTCAACGGTGAGCAAGAATTTAGCTGTGGCTCAATCAGCTCTCCCTGTCCTATTTCACTTCACTGGCCTCCTGCTCCGGCCCAACCCACATACATCACTCCTCTAGCGCCAGCTTAATCACGGTGCCCTGATCTCATCCGTTTCACTGCCAACCCCTTTCCCACATCCTCCCCCTACCCTGGAACTCCCTCCCCAACCATAAACGCCAGACTGCCACTCTTCACCTTCAAAGCATTATTAAGGTCACATCGTCTCCAAGAGGCCTTCCCTCATTAAGCTCTCTTTTCCCCAGTCATATGTGCTTGAATCTGTGACCTTTGGGCATTTGCTATTCTCCCCACAGCATTTACATATGTATCTTTAAATTGTATACTATAAATTGCCTCTTTATATTAATGTCTGTCTCTCCCTCTAATAATAATAATAATAATAATAATGGTATTTGTTAAGTGCTTACTATGTGCAAAGCACTGTTCTAAGGACTGGGGGGATACAAGGTGATCAGGCTGTCCCACGTGGAGCTCACAGTCTTAATCCCCATTTTACAGATGAGGTAACTGAGGCACACAGAAGTTAAGTGACTTGCCCGAAGTCACACAGCTGACAATTGGCAGAGCTGGAATTTGAACTCGTGACCTCTGACTCCAAAGCCCGGGCTCTTTCCACTGAGCCACGCTGCTTCTCTAGACTGTAAGCTCATTATGGGCAGGGAATGTGCCTGCTTACTGTGCCGTACTGTACTCTCCCAAGCACTTAGTACAGTGCTCTGCCCCTAGGAAGTGCTCAGTAAATGCCACTGATTGATTGATTGGGTCAGAGAGCTGAATGTGGGGGAAGGAGGAGCCTTTACAAATGTTTGCAGGTAGGGTCAAAACACCCACATTTTTAGCAATTAAAAGAACTACCATTAGGCCTCCCCATGTTTATCGGGTTGCGGGGAAGAGGGGAGCTTCAGTTAGATGCTTCTGAAGGTATTAAGCAACATGGAAAATGTGGCAAGAAGCCAGTCTGGATAACTGTGAGCCAAATGACTGCAACACAGTATTCTCACTTTAGCCCCACAGATTAGGTGAAGCTGTGGGGTGGGTCAGAGAAATGGGGTTTCTGTGCTCACCCCTTCATGTTGGGAGTAGGGAAAGGCATGCAAAGTATTCACCCCTGCCCCCCCAAACTTTGCAGGTGTGATACTGGGGCCCAGATCTCCAGGGTCACACCAAGACAGGGAGGAAGCCAGGGCTTGCTTTGAGATTCCCATCACCTAACTAGTCAGCAGTCCAAGTGTCTGAGGACAGAAGCTGACTCTCGGAGACGTAAAATTGATTTAAGGTGTGTTAGAGCGAGCCGCGGAAACCCAGTCCAAATCGTTTCGGGTGGAAGTTCCCCCTTCCCGTTTCAGACAACGTTCAGAATGGAGAGCAGAATGCCACCAAAATTGTCAGATTTCCAGTTTTTGCCTTCGAGTCGTTAACCAAGGGCCCAATTTGAGGACTAGTTGATTCCAAACAGAAGGCGAGGTCAGGAATGGGCCTGGCATTTGACTTCCTCTCCGATGGCACCTTTCGGGATTGATTTGAAACCAAAGCGTTTCACTAAAACCAGCCCACCGCATCTTTGTATCACATGGTGAGCAACAGGGAGCTCTGTGCGGGGAACTGAAGCTTTTCATTTTCTCTCTCTTTTCTCTGGGAAGCAGTGTGGCCTGGAGGAAAGAGCACAGGTCTGGGAGCCAGAAGAGCTGGATTCTAATCCCGCCTCTGCCACTCGCTTGCTACATGCCTTGGGCAAGTCATTTCATTTTTCTGGGCCTCTACATTTCCTCCACTGTAAAATGGGGATTTAATACCTGTTCTCCCTTTTAGATTGTGAGCCCCATGTGGGACAAGGACTCTGTCCAACCTGATTCTCACTTTTCTACCCTAATGTTTAGAACAGTGCTTATCATGCAGTAAGTGCTTCATAAATAACCATCATTATTATTTCTCTCCAAGTGTGTGTCTCATCCCTCTGCTTCTGAATCTGTCTTTTAATAACTCCATGACTCTCCTTTCTCTCTTTCAGCCCACCCAGCAGGTGACAATCAAGAGTGGGGGTGACTCATGTGGAGCAATAATTTGGGGGAAATAGGATACCAAGAGGCAGGCCGAGTTGAGCGGCACACAAATAGCAATGTCACAGCCTGGCAGAAATGATCTTCAGGGGCGAATAGGGTGGAAGCAAATGCTAGCCACTAGTCCCACAAGTCACCTCCACTCATGGACGGATGATATATCATTAATTAGCCTCCTCCTCAATCACAACATGTGCTTACACACCACGCTCCCCGCTGGCTGAGGTAAAATCCTTGAATATTTTGTGACTCATTTTTTTCCCCTTTGCCTTTGAAGCAGCATGGCCTAGTGGAAAGTGAGCCCAGGCCTTGGAGTCAGAAGACCTGGGTTCTAATCCCTGCTCTGCCAATTGCATGCTGTGTGACCTCGGGGAAGTCACTTCACTTCTCTGAGCCTCAGTTTTCTCCATTAGAAAATGGTGATTCAATCCTCATAACCCCTACTGAGACTGTGAGCCCCATGTGGGACAGGGACTGTCCAACCTCACAAACTCATTGCCACCCCAGCGCTTGGACACATAGTAAAAGCTTAACAAATACCAAAGAAAAAAACCCGAAATGCACTCTAATCAGTGGTATTTATTGAGCACTTCCCTGTGTGCAGAACATTGTACTAAGCATTAGGAGAGTATAATAGAACAGAGTTGGTAGCCATGCTCCAAATCAGCTGCATTAAGCCTCCTCTGCAGAATCTGAGATGTTTTAGATCTGCAGGCTAGTGCGAACTGAGGGTTAGGTTGGGGCTGGGAGTTAAAGTACCAGTGGCTTTTAGAGAACACAGCCCTTAACCGTCATCAATAAATCTATTCCATTTGGGTTCTCTGCCAGTCAGCTCGAAATGCACCGAACCAAGCATTTCCCTTGGGCCAAATACTGGCAAGCGAGCCGGGAGGTCTGAAGGCTAGCCTAATCCTGGCTCTGCCACGTGTCTGCTGTGTGACCTTGGGCAAGTCACTTAACTTCTCTGTTCCTCAGTTATCTCGTTTGTAAAACGGGAATTGAGACCGTGAGCCCCATGCAGGACACGGGTTGTCCAACCTGAATAAGTTTTACCTACCCCATTGCTTAGGACAGTGCTTGGCACATAGTAAGCGCTTAATAAGCACCACAATTTTTTTTTCCTGGTTTGGCCATGGACGCTGGGTCAATTGACTCACCTCACCTCTTAAGCAAAACTAAAACCTCCCCCCACCCACTTTTCGGAAGATTCAATTGATACAAATAACGAACCTTGAACCCTCCCAGCTCTTTAGGGGAACCGCACTGTTTTGACTATAAAACTGCCATTGCGTTTACCACTATAATTCTCAGACACAGATGGGGAAAAAATCAATCCCCAAAATGTAAATAATTTCCACATTTATATCTCCATTCTACCAGCAATCAGTATTTTTTGGGTGGTGGGGGGGGGGATGGAGGATTCCATGGGGCTCTGACTTCTCCTCTGATTTAAAAATTTCTCTCAAGCCATCACAACTGAGCCACCATTCATTCTTTCAATCGTATTTACTGAGTGCTTACTGTGTGAAGAGCACGGTACTAAGCGCTTGGGAAGTACCACAAAATATTTCAGAGTACAGACGGCAGATAGTGCAATGGGATGCTACCACTCCTAAGCTCCGACCTCAATATAGAGCACACTAATCTTCTCGGATTACCATGCTACCGGGGCCCAAAGCCAACAAATCATTCCCGGAGAAACAGAGAATACCTCTGGTTAGGGAACGCCAGTCATCTTGAAACGGATATGGGGGGATGGTTTGAAGAATAGTTCTACTGCACAAGCCGGTGGTCATCACTCATCAATCAATCAATCAATGGTATTTATCAAGTGCTTACTAGGTGGAGACCTCTATACTAAGCACTTGGGAGAGGACAATACAACAGAAGGAGCAGACACGTTTGCTGCCCATAACAAGTTGACAGTCTAGTAGGGAGCCAGACAGTAACGTGCATAAATAAGTAATTTATAATATAGAATTTAAAGATATGGACAAAAGTGCTATGGGGTTGGTTCGAATCTTTAGTCTTGTCTTCTGTCCCTCTTCCCCTCCCTGGACCATCAAGAGTGGGTAATACAAATAAGAATACGAATAATTAACTATGATATTGGTTAAGCCCTTACAATGTGCCAGGCACTGTATTAAGCATGGGGGTGGATACGAGCAATTCGGGTTGGACACGGTCCCTGTCCCACATAGGGCTCGCAGTTTTAATCCTCATTTTACAGATGAGGTAACTGAGGTCCAGAGAAGTGAAGTCACTTGCCCAAGGCCACACAGCAGACAATTGGAGGAGCCAGGATTAGAACCCATGCAATCTGAGGCAACGCGGCCTGGTCGGAAAGAGCAAGGGGCTGGGATTCAGGAAACCCAGGTTCTAATCTCGGCTCTGCCAGTGGGCTCTGTATGACCTTGGACCAGTTCCTTCATTGCTCTGGGACTCGGTTTCTTTAGTTAGAAGATAAGGATGAGATATGAGCTCTTAGAATGTGATTTTTTAAAAAAACGGTATTTGTTAAAACATTTACCATATGACAGGGACTGTTTTAAGTGCTGGGGTAGTTAGAAGCTAATCAGGTTGGACATAGTTCATGATCCACATTGGGCTCACAGTCTTCATCTCCACTGCTGCTTTTATTTTATTTGTTAAGTGCTTACTATGTGCCAGGCACTGTACTAAGCACTGGGGTAGATACAAGCTCATCAGGTTGGACACAGTCCCTGTCCCACATAGGGCTCACGCTCTTAATCCCCATTTTACAGAATGGGGATTAATGATTTGCCCAAAGTCACACAGTAGACAAGTGGTAGAGTCAGGATTAGAACTCAGATCCTTCTACTCCCGGGCCCAGGTTCTATCCTTTAGGCCCGGCTGCTTCTCATCGGGAACAAAGTCTTGCTGCTTCCCGTAAGGAACTTGCCAGGAAAGCTCCTTTAATTATGAACAGAAAGGCTGATAGCGGTTTTCGAGAAGTTCACAGTGTTACTAGACAGTTATGAGACATGCATTTTAATCCGCACATTTAAAACTCACTTGCTTTGCGTCAGGTCCACTACAATTAGATCTTTCTCCAGAAGCACAACTACAGCGTAGGGTTCTTGAAATTCTAAAAATGAACACACAAGCAGAAAAAAAAAAGCCAAGCCTTCCCATGAGAAATCTTTCATCGTGATCACCGAAACCTTACAGCTGAGGAAAAAATACCATTAATCAGAAGAATGTAAAACTCTCTAAATCCTGGTCTCTGGTCTCGGGGACAGTTTGGAAGACATGACATGCGTGATGCAGTGAACGGATTCTCTTTCATTAAGAGATAAACCCTCCTTTCCTCTTCTCCTATTCCCTTTTGCTTCGTGCCGACTTGCTCCCTTTATGCAACCTCCCTCCCAACCCCACAGCACTTTTGTCTGTGTCTATAATTTTATTTATATTTGTATTAATATCTTTCTCCCCCTCTAGACTGTAAGCTCGTTGTGGGCAGGAAATGTGTCTGATATATTGTACTCCCCCAAGCTCTCAGTACAGTGCTCTGCACACAGTAAGCGTTCAATAAATACGATCGACTGAATGACTAAAGTCATTGAGAAGCAGCGTGGCTTAGCGGAAAGAGGCTGGGCTTGGGAGTCAGAGGTCATGGGTTCTAATCCCGGCTCTGCCGCTTGTCAGCTGTGTGACCTTGGGCAAGTCACTTCACTTCTCTGGGCCTCAGTTACCTCATCTGTAAAATGGGGATTAAGACTGTGAGCCCCACGTGGGACAACCTGATGACCTTGTATCTACTCCAACGCTTATAACAGTGCTTGGCACATAGTTCGCATTTAACAAGTACCAACATTATTATTATTATTATTATTATTATTATTATTATTATTATTATTATTATTATTATTATTAAAGTAGGCCAGGACCCATGTCTCAAACTAAATGCCCACATGTCCAGGGTTATAATAGCCATCCCATCGCTTGGGGTTCCCAAGTGGTAAACGGCATCATCTTGGGCATCGCAGAAGTCATTGTGGTGGGAGGGGGGATTTAATTAATCATTCAATCTATGGTAAATCTTGAGTGCTTACTGGGTGACAGCACTCTACTAGAACAGTGCTTGGACCATAATAAGTGCTTAACAAGTACTATTATTATTATTACTACTAAGCACCAGGGAAAATACAACAGAGTTGGTAGCCAGGTTCCCTGCCCACAGAAGCATACAGTCTAAAGGAGGAGAATAATATTACAAGAAATTCTGGATCTGTAATAATAATGCTAATTATTATTATGGTGTTTGTTAAGCACTTACTACATGCCAAGCACTGTGGGGCTCAGGGTGATGGGGATATCAAGTAATAATAATAATAATAATTGCGGTATTAATATGTGCTTACTATGGGTCAAGCGCTGTTCTATGTGCTGGGGAAGATACAAAATAATCAGACCAGATGCAATGCCTCTCCCACACAGGGCTCACCACCTAGGCAGGAAGGAGAATGGGTACTGAATCCCCATTTTACAGACGAGGTAACTGAGGCCCGAGAAGTGAAGTGACTCGTCCAAGGTCCCACACAGGAATATGGCAGAGCTTGGATTAGAACCCAGGTCCTCTGATTCCCAGGCCTGCGCTCTTTACAGATCCAAGTGAACAGGCTACGCGGAAGGGAGAGCAAGCAGGGGAAATGAGGGTTTAATTGGGGAAGGCCGCTTGGAAGAGGTGCGATTTTTATAAAGGTTTGAAGGTGAGAAGAGCGGTGGTGTGTCACATATGAAGAGGGAGGGGGGTTCGGGCCAGAAGAAGGACAAGGCAAGGAGTCGGCGTAGGGCCAGTGGTACAGTGAGTAGGTTAGCACTGGAAGAGTGAAGCGTGTGGGCTAGGTTGTAGAGCGCTTAATAAATGCCATTATTATTAGTAGTAGTAGGAAATCAGTGAGGTAAAATAGAAGGGGGGAGCTGATTGAATCTTTGAAGATGATGGTAAGCAGTTTCTGTTTGATGAGGAGGTGGATGGGCCACCCCTGGATGTTCCTGAGGAGTGGGGAGACGTGGACTAAACATTTTTGTTTAGAAAAACCATCTGAGCAGCATAACGAAGTGAAGACTGGAGTGGGGAGAAACAGGAGGCAAAGTCAGCTAGGAGGCTGCTGCAGAAATCAAGGCAGGGTATGATAAGTGCTTAGATCTGCATAGTAGCAGTTTGGATGAAGAGGGAACGGGTGGATTTTAGTAATGTTGTGGAGGTAGAACCGATAGGATTTGGTGACAGATTGAATGACAGATGAATTAAGTAATACCAAGGTTACAGGCTTGGGAGACAGGGAGGATAGAGTTGTTCGTCTACAGGCATAGGAAAGACGCGGGGAGGACTGGGTTTGGGTGGGAAGATGAGAAGTTCTGTTTTGGATATGTTAAGTTTGAGGTGTCAGCGGGACATCCAAGTAGGGATGTCCTGAGGGCAGGAGGAAATGTGAGACTGCAGAAGAGAGAGGTCATGGCTGGAGATGTGGATTTGAGATGACAGAGTGTAGAGAGTGAATGAGTCCTTCAAAGGAGTGAGTGTAGCTGGAGAAGAGAAAGGGACCCAGAATTGGGCCTTGAGGCACCCCCACGGAAGGAGAATGGGAAGCAGATGAGGAGCCTGGGAAATAGACTGAAAAGGAGCAGCCAGCGAGATGAGGAGAAAACCAGGAGAGGACAGTGTCAGTGAAGCCGAGGTTAGATAATGTTTCCAGGAGAAGGGGGTGGCCCACAATGTCGAATGAAGTCAAGAGGTAGAGGAAAATTAGGATGGAACAGAGGCCGGTGGATTGGGTGAGAAGTCATTAGTCACCTCAGGGAGGGTAATTTCCGTGGAGTGAAGGGGACAGAAACCAGATTGGAGGGGATCAACATGAGAGCTGGACAAGAGGATGTGGAGGCAGTGGATGTAGACAACTCGCTCAAAGAATTTGGAGAGGAATGGTGGAAGGGGCAATAACTTGAGGAAACTGTGGGGTCAAGGGAAGGTTTTTCTTTGCAGGGGGGAAATCATGGTCTAGAACCCCCTTTCTGTTACCCAGCCATCCAGTTCCCCAAGTGTCTACCAAAGGACATGTGGATGGGAGCCCCTTTAAAATACTGGAGTGGGGAGAAACAGGAGGCAGGGAGGTCAGAGAGGAGGCTGATGCCCTCCTGAGCTCCTTGACATTATCCAAAGCCCCCAGCTCTGAGAGGAACAGCCCCCGGAGGTCACCGCTTCTTCATATGGACACTGCGAGGCGAATCCCCGCATCAGGCAGCGGAGACGGCTGGGCCTCTGGTCTGAGGCACCCCTTAAATCCCCGGGTGGCCCCTCTGGGAAAAGAGATAGCTGAGAGGAAAGAAAGCGGGAAACACGGGCTGGTATGAAGTGTTTTTTTCCTGGCTAGTTTGAGGGATCACCAACGGGCCAAGTTCTGAGGTGAGCTCAACTCTTCCCTGGGGGGAAAGGCAGACTCTCTGGGAAGTCAATTAACATGTTAAGGGTCCCATTCAGGTCCATTTAGAGGACTATTAGTACCACTGACATTACCATTTAGTAAATAACTCTATAATGTACTTACTGCAACTGTTATTTAGCCAATGACACCCTTGTGACCTAGCTGAGTTAATGCATCTCCTAAAGTGTCCAGGAGGAGAGGAAGCGCTTATTTATTTCATTGCCAAAAGGCCCACCGGGAGGGATTTTAATATAGGAAAGCTATTTAAAGATTTCCCGCTCCCTTTGGCTTTCGACCCTCGGAATAGGAAAGAGGGCCAGAAACCAGAGCCCGATTTATGGTGAAGTTACTGAGCTGGAGAAATGACCGAGAATGACGGACGGCATTCAAACGGAAACTAGGGAAGTGGGCGGCTTCAGCTGGCGTGGCCCAGGCCCAGGTCTGTGGGCTATCCGGTAGTCCCCAGACAATTCCTGGCAGCCCCCAGACCCGCCCTCAGCCAGTCCCCTGCTTCACCTGCAGGCCCAGGGCCGGATTTATAAGTTATTTGTGGGCCAGAATCGGGTCTCCCGTCTCTGCTCTACTGAATTTTAGCACCTGCCCTGCACTCAAAATATGCTCAATGAATACCATCATTACTGTGGCTAGTACTACCACCAGAAGTATGGCCTAGTGGATAGAGCATGGGCCTGGGAGCCGGAAGGACCTGGGTTCTAATTTCCAGCTCCGCCATCTGTCTGCTGTGTGACCTTGGGCAGGTCACTTCACGTCTCTGGGCCTCAGTTACCTCATCTGTAAAATGGGGATTAAGACTATGAGCCCCACGTGGGACAGGGTCCAATCTGATTAACTTGTATCTATCCCAGCCCTTAGAACAGTGCCTGGGACATAGTAAGCACTTTACAAATTCCATTAAAAAACCTTTGATTGCATGTTCTTCTGTGTAAGAGTTAGCAACCTACTCTCCCAAGTGCTTAGTTCAGTGTTTTGCACACAGTAAGCATTCGATAAGGACGACTGAATGATGACTGAATCCTGAAACCAGAGATGTGAACTGACAGTGGGCTGACAGATGGATTTTATGCATATGGGCCACAGAACTTCAGATAAACCTTCATGGTTTCTTGAAAATTCAAATCTGGTCTGCTTAATCCCAAAAGGGACAAGGGAGACAAGGCCATCTTTTTCCCATTGGTTCTTTCAGTAGCATCTCATTCTCGTAGGAACCTGGTATTACTCTATCCTCTTTTGATGCGTTCTATTTAAGCTATGACCTTTATCTTTGGTAAAACCACTTCACCGGAACTTTGCAGGAATCAGAGCTTCGGAAGAAGGTACGTCGTTTCTACTTCTTACCGTTAGGGTAGGGCGTTTCACACAGTGTCAGAAACTCAACGATAGGGTGATCCATTTCCAGCACCGTAATCGCTTTCCCATGCATGATGGTCAAACTCGGTCTCCTGCAGGCTTTGTCATAGGAGAGTCCGCCAGAAAAAATGATGAATGGCTCGCTGTCAAGAAAAAGAAATGGAAATGTTTGCAGTTCCTTTTTTTTTTTTTTGCCTCACCGACTTTAGAATCCAGGATTAAAATGAAGATCATAACGGGCAACTTATATACTTCTTCTCCCAAGCACCTAGAACAGTGCTCTGCACACAGTAAGCCCTCAACAAGTATGACTTATTGACTGATTATATCTATGCATACTTGGGGATACTTTAAAAAGAAAGCTCAGCCTGCTGGAATTTGATACCTGAAAAATGTTTGCTGAAATATATATATATATATATATATTTTACAAGCCCACCACCTCTAAGCATCACAACTAAAAATGAACCCATCTAAGACCAAACACCTCTAAGGCGTGTTTGCTATCTCCAGCTATACATGGTGAATTTGGCTGAGATTCAAGAACCTACCACTCCTGAACCTATTGATTTATGTACCTTACTGTTCAAATATTTATTCATCGATAGAACTTCATCTGTATTTCCTTTCTCTTCTTCTAATGCGTCGTTATTTTGTATCCATCTTCTCCATAGACTGTAAGCCCCTGGAGGGGAGGGATCATGTCTTTTAACCCAACTGTACTCTGGAGAAGCAGCGGGGTCTAACGGAAAGTGCATGGGCCTGGGAATCTGAGGACCTGGATTCTAATACCGGCTCTGCTACTTGTCTGAGGTGTGACCTTGGGCCAATCAATTAAATTCTCTGTGGCCTCAGTTTTCTCATCTACCAAATGGGGATTCAATCCCTGTTCTCCCTCCTACTGGGACTGTAAAGTCCCTGATGATCCTGTAATCAATTAATCAGTCAATTGTTATTTATTGAGCACTTACTGTGTGCAGAGCACTGTACTAAGCGCTTGGGAGAGTACAATACAACAGAGTTGGTAGACATGTTTCCCACCCATGATAAGCTTATGGTCTAGAGGGGGAGACAGACATTAATATCAATAAACTACAGAAATATTGCACTTACCCCAGCACTTAGCACAGTGCTTGGCACACAGTATTATCATTATTATTATCACTTACTCTTCCAAGTGCTTAGCATAGTGCTCTGCACTCAGAATGTACTCAATACATATTGATGATTATTCCTCTTACTATTATTAGCAGGGAGAGAAGAAAAAGGATGTTACTGCCTCTGTGGCAAGAACTAGAACTCAGGGAGCCCGAGAAGAGCATCGGTTGGGCTAAAATGGCTATTTTCCAACTCACCTGTTGCTGTTTCGAGCCTCTGTTCCAATGAAAAATTCTCCCTCAAGCTCTCTAATTAAGCTAAGTGAATAAACCTAGCCCTAAGCCCACGGCAAACAGTTTTTCGGAGAGCTCTATTTATCTGGCCATTGATTCATGGTGAACCGTTCATTTGCTTTCTCTTAAATCATTTAGTAACCTAATTGAATGCAATGTTCAGCCTTCTTAGCCCTTACATTCCCTAAGCCTCTCAATTTCCTGATGCTTTATCCTCTTATCAGTCAATCATATTTATTAAGCAATTACTGTGTGTGGAGCACTCTACTAAGTGGTTGGGTGAGTATAACAATAAACCGACACATTCCCTGCCCACAATGAGCTTACAGTCGGGAGGACATTCTTACACCAGTATTTAACACTCGTCTGAGGAAACGTGGGTTCCCTTCTGCTGCAGTGTGGTCTAGTGGATAGAGCCCGGACCCGGGGGTCAGAATGACCTGGATTCTAATCCTCGCTCCACTATGTGTCTGCTGTGTGACCTTGGGCAAGTCACTTCACTGCTCCGTGCCTCAATTACCTCATCTGTAAAATGGGGTTCGAGACTGTGAGCCCCATATGGGGGCCGTGGGAGGCCAGGGCCGGCGGAAGCCCGAGGACTCTGGCTCCCAGGAGGCTGGGGGCCTCGCCTGTGACCCTGTATATATGTTTGTACATATTTATTACTCTATTTACTTGTTTTACTTGTACATATTTACTATTCTATTTATTTTATTTTGTTAATATGATTTGTTTTGTGGTCCGTCTCCCCCTTCTAGACCGTGAGCCCGCTGCTGGGTAGGGACCGTCTCTATATGTTGCCAACTTGTACTTCCCAAGCGCTTAGTACAGTGCTCTGCACACAGTAAGCGCTCAATAAATACAACTGAATGAATGAACGTGGAATAGGGACTGTGTCCAATTTGATTAACTTGTTTCTACTCCAGCGCTTAGAATACTCCCTGGCACAGAACGCTTAACAAATGCGATAAAACCAAACCGAAGTAATCACTACAAGACACACCCATGTAAGAATGTAATACTACATTTTTTAAAGTATGGAGCAAATTCATTAGTTTAAACAATTCCTGGGAGAGCAGCCAGATAACATCAATATGTACTATGTAGCTGTGATCCATGGAGAGTTCAAATAGAGAAACTCCAGAAACCTTGGGAGAAAGAAAATGGCCTCTCAGCTTTTCACCTCTCCTTGTCTACCTCTTTAATTCACCACAATCCTTGGAAGTACAGAGGAGGCATACCTGTTTTTACAGGTCTTGTACTCGACTTTCAGAATCGGTTTACAGGATTCAGGTTTTCTTCCATCTCTTTGATTTTTCCCTACGAAACAAAACCACCACATTAAACCTCAATTAAAAATTCTGTCTGTTGCCTTGCGGGGGGGAAAAACATCATTCGGTCGTGTGATCAATCAATCAACCATTCAATCAATCGCATTTATTGAGCGCTGACTGTGTGTAGAGCACTGTACTAAGTGCTTGGGAGCGTAAAACATAACAGAGTTGGTAGACACGTTTCTGTCCACTATGAGATGCAAATAGGAAATTATGCCTTTGTCAAAATAGCTGGTAATTAAAGGTAATCCCAAAGGCAAAAATGGGATTAGATGAGATCTTAAGGAAAACAGAGCAGAACGTTCTACTTTGGATAGGGGAACGAGCTGAGGCCTGGGAGGACCTGGGTTCTAATCCTGTTCTGCCAATTGTCTGCTGTATGTGTGGCCAAGCCACTTCACTTCTCTGGGCCTCGGTAACCTCATCTGTAAAATGGGGATTAAGACTGTGAGCCCCTTGGGGGGCATGGGCTGTGTCCAACCTGGTTAAACTGTATCTATTCCAGGGCTTAGTACAGTGCCAGGCACATAGTAAGCACTTAAATACCAGATTCTTATTAACATTATCTACCCCAGGTCTTGGCAGAATGCTTGGCATATAGGAAGCGCTTAACAAACACCATCATCATGGACTGTGTCCAAGATGGTTAGCTTGTATCTACCCCAGGGCTCAGTACAGTGCCTGACGCTTAACAAACTTAACAAGCAAATGCTTAACAAACACTTAGAGAAGCAGCGTGGCTTAGTGGAAACAGCATGGGCTTGGGAGTTACAGGACGTGCGTTCTAATTCCAGCTCCACCACTTGTCTGCTGTGTGACTTTGGGCAAGATACTTAAGTTCCCTGCGCCTCATCTGTAAAATGGGGATGAAGACTGTGAGCCCCGCGTGGGACAACCTGATTACCCCGTATCTACCCCAGAGCTTAGAACAGTGCTTGGCACATAGTAAGTGCCTAACAAATACCACCATTATTAAACACCATTATTATTATCTACCCACCCCAGGGCATAGCACAGTGCCTGGCACATAGTAAGCACTTAACAAATGCCATCATCATCATCATCCGAACATACCGAACTTGGGGCTACGTCACAATTGAGAATCCATCGGTCGTTCCAAGAGACAAGGCCTGCCTTACCATGTGGAATTGTGGTCTGAAACGGTCTGCTTGGGCTCTTCAGGTTCCACAGAGTCAAGCTGCCATCTGAATGGCTGCACATGAACTGTTTGCCCTCATGGTGCCAGGCTACGGAATGGATCGCCTGAAAGGAGAACGGGAAGAAGAACGGAGCTAAAAGATCGCAGTAGCGTTGCCGGACCAGTCATGGAAACTGTTCGGGGCCAATAAGGGTCCATGGCCCTTGTGAGCCCCACGTGGGACCACCTGATTACCTTGTATCTACCCCAGCACTTAGAACAGTGCTTGGCATATAGTCAGCACTTAACAAATACCATCGTTATTATTAGGGGACCTGTTTAGTAGAAGGAGCCAATGAGTGAGAATCAGTCATCATCCTGGTATTTAATGAGCACTTCATTCATTCATTCAATCATATTTATTGAGCGCTTACTGGGGGCAGAGCACTGTACTAAGTGCTCAGGAGGGTACGATACAACAGATTTGGTGGACATGTTCCCTGCCCCACATGGCGCTTTGGGTCTAGAGTGGGAGACAGATATTTAATATGAACAAATAATTTCTAGTATGTAATTTATAATACAGTCCATTTTTAAAATGGGTCCTGTTAAGCGCTGACTGTATGCCGGGCTCTGTACCAAGCGCTGGGGTAGATACGAGTAATTGGGTTGGAAACAGTCCCCATCCCACTGGGCCTCAGTTAGAGGGAGGATGATTCAATCCTCATTTTGCAGATGAGGTAACCGAGTCACGGAGAAGTGACTTGCCCGAAGTCAACCAACAGACAAATGGCGGAGCCGGAATTAGAACCCAGGTCTTGTGACTCCCAGGAGGCCGTACAGCTTCCCGATCGACAGGTGGTATGACATTAGTTTGAGAGGCAGGGTTGCAATTGTGTCTAACAACTCTATTATACTGTCCTCTGCTAAGTGTTAGTCCAGTGCTCTGCGCTCAGTAGGCGTTCAATAAATACGACTGATTGACTACGCTGATCATTACTGGCTTGCTTCGGGTCACTTACCCTGTCTGAATAGGCAAGGCTCCATTTTGAAATTGGCCCAAAAACCCGCGCCTTCCTTTACCTAACGACTTTCCGGGGGTGAGGTGAGAAATAACGATACTGATGTGCCCGTCTGTAAGCACCACAACCTCCTAGCATAAAGCTGCTTCCTCAGATGTCTTAGTTCATTCTTCATTCTGCTGCCCGAATCATTTTTCTACAAAAACTTTCAGTCCACATTTCCCCGCTCCTCCCCTCTAGACTGTAAGCTTGTTGAGGGCAGGGAATGTATCTGTTTTGCTGTATTGTACTCTCCCAAGCGCTTAGTACAGTGATCTGCACACAGTAAGCACTCAGTAAATTCGATTGAATGAATGAATTCTCCCGGGGAAAATAGAGGGCAGGATTCCAGGAACAGGAATCCTGGAAGGGGACGAGGCGGTGGTGCTTCTCTTCGGCAAAAAGGGAATTCAATCCTTAGACTGTGTGCCCCATGTGGGACCTGATTACCTTGTATCTACCCCAGCGCTTAGTACAATGCTTGGCACATAGTAAGTGCTTTACAAGTACCACAGTTATTACTATTATTTGTTACAGAATCAGTCTATCAAAAGCGTTTACTGAGCACTAACTGGTGTGCAGAACACTGTACTCTGTGCTTAGGGGAGTACAACCTAACAGAGTCGACTGACAGGTTTCCTGCCTACAAGGAGCTTACAGTCTCGGGGGGAAGACAGACAGGAAAAAAAATCACAGCTACATCCACGGCTGAGGGTGGGGTGAATAAAGGATGCAAAATTAAGTGCAAGGGTGACACAGAAGGGAGAGGGAGAAGAGTCGAACCCTAGTCTGCGTCCTACCTATGGCCTGGAATGCCCTCCCTCCTCACATCCGCCAAACTAGCACGCTTCCCCCTTTCATTCACTCAATCATTCAATCATATTTATTGAACGCTTACTGTGTGCAGAGCACTGTACTAAGCGCTTGGGAAGTATAAAATTGGAAAAAAAGACTTCTCACAAATCCTCTCGATATAGACAAAGCCCTACTGAGAGCTCACCTCCTCCAGGAGGACATCCCAGACTAATCCCCCTTTCTCCTCTGCTCCTCCTCCCCTCCCCATCGCCACAGCTCACTCCCTCTGCTCTGCCCCTGCCCCACAGCACTTGTGCATATATGGACATATTTATTATTCTATTTATTTTATTAATGATGTGTACACATCTATAATTCTAATTATTTATATTGATGCTATTGATGCCTGTTAACTTATTTTGAAGTCTGTCTCCCCCCTTCTGGACTGTGAGCCCATGGATTGACAGGGATTGTCTCTGTTGCTGAGTGGTACGTTCCAAGCACTTAGTACAGTGCCGTGCGTACAGTAAGCACTCAATAAATACGATTGAATGAACAAATGAAAGGAAATAAAGACAGTGGGGGAAGGCTTCTAGGAGGAGATGGGCTTTTCATAAGCCTCTGAAGGGGGGAAGACTGATCGGCTGTTGGCTATGAAGGGGGATGGGCTGCCACAGAAATTTGAGATGGCAACTGGCTCCTGCTTGGTTCACTCATTGAATTGTATTTATTGAGCGCTCACTAGGTGCAGAGAACTGTACTAAGCGCTTGGTTGTGGGTGTGGAGGCTGTGACTCGGTCCCTACATTTACATTGCCCTTTTCCAATTTGCTCCTCCTTCTATTGTCCCCTGGAGTGCTCCTACAGTAACACAACGTTGCCTTTGGGAAAGCCATTCAATCAATCCATCGGTGGTAGGTTTTTTTGTTGTTGTTGTTCTGTTTTGTTTTTAATGGCACTTATTCAGCGCTTACTATATGCAAAGTACTGTTCTAAGTGCTGAGGAGGTTACAAGGTGATCAGGTTGTCCCATGTGGGGCTCACAGTCTACATCCCCATTTTACAGATGAGGGAACTGAGGCCCAGAGAAGTGAAGTGACTTGCCCAAAGTCACACGGCTGACAATGGCCGGAGCTGCGATTTGAACCCATGACCTCTGACTCCAAAGCCTGGGTTCTTTCCACTGAGCCACACTGCTTCCCTATTGAGTGCTACAGCGTAGTGGACAGAGCTCAGGCCTGGGAGTTGGAATGTCATGTGTTCTAATCCCGGCTCTACCACTTGTCTGCTGTGCAGCTTTGGGCAAGTCACTTCACTTCTCTGTGCCTCAGTTCCCTCATCTGGAAAATGGGGATTAAGACTGTGAGCCCTATGTGGGACAGGGATTGTGTCCAATCTGATTTGTTTGTATCCACCCCAGCACTTAGTAGAGTGTCTGGCACACAGTAAGCACTTAACAAATACCTTTATCATTATTATTACGTGCAGAACACTCTTTGAAGTGTTTGGGAGAGTTCAATACAAGAAAATAAGCAGACATGATCCCTGCGCATAATGAGCTTACGACAAGATTGCACGATGTGGACAGAATTTCCACTCAACCTTCCTCGTCCAGGTTTGCTGGTTCCAAACTTTCCTTATGCTGATATCACTTTTCATTCAGAGCTCTGCACAGAATAAGTGCTCAACAGAGACCCCTGACTCACTGATTGATTATTTTTCAATCTGTGCTGCTCACCCCTCTCCACCAGGCAGACTTTTAAATCTCCTACAGATTTTAACCGGATTTAGCTCGGTGAGGGAAGGAAACTCAAGGTAAGCCCAGAGGAAATGTATGAAACACTCAGTTACAATTCCTATTAACATGCTCTTTGGTAAACGGAAATGGCATTTCACAAGAAAAAATAAATGCTTAGTTGCGTTCCCGGAGCTCTGTTCTTGTTTTCAGGATTTCCTTTTCTTGTTCTTTTACCCCTCTCCCAGTAGGTTAGGCCAAGGAAAATATCCCCATTTGCCTTCTTAGGGATGAAATATTCATTCTTCAGTGATTATGGCTGATCTAGACTGTGAGCCCACTTTCTAGACTGTGAGCCCACTGTTGGGTACGGACCATCTCTATATGTTGCCAAATTGTACTTCCCAAGCGCTTAGTACAGTGCTCTGCACACAGTAAGCGCTCAATAAATACGATTGAATGAATGAATGAATGATCTGGGTTCGGATATTCTTTAAAGCTGAAAAATTCCTTCCACAAATGATTTTAATCCGGATAGTGACAAAATCAGTTTCCAATCCAGGTAAACATCACCATAAGCACGATCTATGAAACGTGAAATACCTGGAAACTATTACGACAACTATTGCGGCTTTCACTTCTCCTTCCTGGCTCCTCAACAGGATATGGCGTTGGAGAGGTAAAAATGGTCATTTCGAGATAATTATCAGATTTGAACTTGTTTCCTCATTTGAACAAGATTTGGCTTAAATTTAAAACAGTTCAAAAATCTCATGCTTTCCGGGAACCTTTGTTTGATTCATGACCACATCTGCATAGCAACAACCGCTTCAATAATTTCTTCCCGTCCCACAACAGAGATACCACCCCACATAATGAAACTTCCATAAAGACACCCAGAAAGTATATCACTCTGACTTGCTCCCTTTATTCATCTCCTCTCCTGGCCCCACAGCACCTAAATCCATACCTGTCATTAATTTATTTTCTATTAATGCCTGTCTCCCGCTCTAGACTGTAAATTCACTGTGGCCAGGGAATGTGTCTGCTTATTGCTGTACTGTCCTCTCCCAAGCGCTAAGTACAGTGCTCTGCGCACGATAAGTGCTCAATAAATACGACTGACTGCCAGTAACCTCCCATATTGTTTACACGACCTGTGTAAACCCAGCGAGCAAACATCTCCCAGACATGTCATTAGAGTAACAAAATAATTCTTCTCCAAAGCCCCACCCATGTCCATCTTGCAACCGGACACAAAATGTTTTCAGCTGACGGAGGCTATGGACTCAGCCGAGGCCCTAATCAATGTAAGACTTCATTTTAATAAAAATGGCAGCATAATTGGTTTAATCATGTTTAACGATGGAAGCCAGATCCCAATTCTAATCTGGAGGAAGCATGGGGAAGCGTCTCTCCTGTGATGAATGACTCGCTCCTGTCTTCCTTTTTCCTGGATTTTAAAATCTGCCGTATATTTTCCCAAGTGATGGAAAATTGGCAGAGCTGAAGAGCCACAGAGGTCTCTGGGCGCTTGGAGGAGATTATGGATGAGAAGCAGCATGATGTAGTGAATAGAGCCCGGGTCTGGGAGTTAAAAGGTCATTGATTCTAATCCTGGCTCTGCCACGTCTGCCAAGTGACCTTGGATAAGTCACTTCACTTCTCTGGGCCTCAGTTTCCTCATCTGGAAAATGAGACTGTGAGCCCCACGTGGGACAGGGACTGTGTCCAACTCGATTTGCTTGTATCCACCCCAGCGCTTAGAACAATTCATTCCTTCATTCATATTTATTGAGCGCTTACTCTGTGCAAAGCACTGTACTAAGTGCTTGGGAAGTACAAGTCGGCAACAATTCTTGGCAAACGGTAAGTGCTTAATACATACTATCGTTATTATAAAAAGGGATAGGCCTACTCGCTCTGATCGAGGAGCTCACTGAAGAATAATTTCTCACCAATTGAGTGGATGTTTGTTTTGATTCGTGTTCTGAAGATGAAAGTTAGGCACACCCCCTAATCGAGTCCAGTGCCTGAGGATGCTTGATTTGGAAACAAATTACAGTCCTCAAGACCTGCTTTAATTCCGATTTCCCCCAGAGAGATACCATCAGAGTAAACATGAACGTGTATAAAAAGCAGATTATTTCCCAGCTACCTACTCAATTCCTTCCCTGGAACTTAATCTACTGCACCCGGTCCTGACTTTCAACTTCTTCCATGCGTCCCTCTACCCGCTTCAATCAATCGATCGATGGTATTTATTGAGCTCTTGCTACATGCAGAGCACTGTACTGAGCGCTCGGGATTGATTGATTGGGAGAGTCCAATACAACAGAATTCACAGACTCTTTTCCTGCCCATAACGGCTTACAATCTCCCCATCTCAGAGAAGGTCTCTTATCCAGGGGACCTCGATATTTCTCATAACCTCTTTTTTTTCATGCTACTGGTTAAGCACTTTCTTATGTGCCAGGCACTGTACTAAGCGCTGGGGTAGATTTAGGCTTATATCCCTTCTCTCCCATATCCCAGGCTATCCTTTCTCGGACTGCCTGCTTTCCTTATAATCAGAATAATAATCACTGTGGCATTTTTAAGCACTTCCTATGTGCCCAGCACTGTACCAAACAGCGTGGCTCAGTGGAAAGAGCTCAGGCTTTGGAATCAGAGGTCAAGGGTTCAAATCCAGGCTCCGGCACTTGTCAGCTGTGTGACTTTGTCAAGTCACTTAACTTCTCTGTGCCTCAGTTACCTCATCTGTAAAATGGGGTTTAAGACTGTAAGCCCCCGTGGGACAACCTGATCACCTTGTAATCTCCCCAGAGCTTAGAACAGTGCTTAAGTAAATGCTTAATAAATGCCATTATTATTATTATTGTTATTATTATTATTATTTAGGCTTATATCCCTTCTCTCCCATATCCCAGGCTATCCTTTCTCGGACTGCCTGCTTTCCTTACAATCAGAATAATATTCATTGTGGCATTTTTTAAGCACTTCCTATGTGCCCAGCACTGTACCAAGCAGCGTGGCTCAATGGAAAGAGCTCGGGCTTTGGAGTCAGAGGTCATGGGTTCAAATCCCGGCTCCGGCACTTGTCAGCTGTGTGACTTTGGGCAAGTGACTTAACTTCTCTGTGCCTCAGTTACCTCATCTGTAAAATGGGGATTAAGACCGTGAGCCCCCCGTGGGACAACCTGATCACCTTGTAACCTCCCCGGCGCTTAGAACAGTGCTTTGTACATAGTAAGCACTTAATAAATGCCATCATTATTACCTAGCTCAGGGGGAGATATAAGAAAATCAGGTTGGACACAGTCCCTTTCCCTGTTTCACATGGGTTGCCCAGTTTAAGGAGCTCTTTGTGGGCAGGGAACACGTCTACCAACTCTGTCACATTTTAATAATAATAAAAATAATACTTCTGGTGTTCGTTAAATGCTTACTATGTGCCAGGCACTGTTCTAAGCGGTGGGTACAAGCAAATCTGGCTGGACACAGTCCCTGTCCCACATGGGGCTAAGAGTCTTAATCCCCAAGCTGTGACTTGCCCAAGGTCACACAGCAGACAAGTAGCAGAGTGGAGATTAGAACCCACGACCTTCTTACTCCCAGGCCCGTGCTCTATCGAGTATACTATGCTCTCCCAAGCGCTTAGTAGAGTGCCCTGCATTAGCGTGGAAGCTCTCTGGGGGCAGGGCACGTCTCGTGCTTCTCTTGTTCTTTTCTAAGCGCTTAGTTCAGTGCCCTGGACCCTGTGAATGCACTCAATAAATACGACTGACTGATTGATTGCTTAATACTTACCATTACTGACTCTCCCTCCTACCAACGGGGACAGGAATTGTGTCCAACCTGATGATCTTGTACTTACCCCAGCGCTTAGCACAGCGCTTGATAGGCAGTCAGTGCTTACCATAAGTATTGCTACTCTTCCTTGCCCGACTGTGAGGACAAAGGGAGATCTTAGACTGTAAGCTCCTTGTGGGCAGGAAACATGTCTACCAAGCCTATTATATTATCCTCTCCATCATGCTTAGTGCAGTGCTCCACACACAGTAAGTGCTAAATCGTATGTATTGAGCGCTTACCATGTGTAGGACCTGTTTTGCCTGTTTTACTTGTTCTGATGTGTATATGTATCTCATTCTATTTATTTATATTGACGCTATTGATGCCTGTTTACTTGTTTTGATGCCTGTCTCTCCCCTTCTAGACTGTGAACCCGCTGTGGGCAAGGATCGTCTCTCTTTGTTGCTGAATTGTACTTTTCAAGCGCTCAGTAGAGTGCTCTGCACACAGTAAGCACTCAATAAGTTTGATTGATTGAATGAATGAATACTAAGCACTTAGGAGAATACCCCACAGCAATATAAAATGCTCATTCCCTGCCCACAAACAGCTAAATACGACCGACTGATTGAGTTCTAATGTTCCGTCCCTCTCGGCTTAGATACTCGAGCGGCCAGTGTGAGAAGCAAAACAGCGATCGAAATGTGCTTTCTCCAATTCTTGCTGATTTGAGGAAGCGACTTAGTGAGCGCCCCGAATCTGGAACAACTCGAGCCAATTTAAAGAGCCCATGGAGAGAGAAGCGCTTACGCGATTCTCGTGTCAAAAGCAGCAGTGAGCTGCACCATTGCCACAAGCGACGGACGGAGAAGGAAAACGTCTGCTAATAACGGTGTTAAGAACGCCCCTAGCTTTTGGATGCAAATCGGCTCTATTCACATCACGGGAGTGATGAACGTTGATTCGGGACCATCAGGAGAAAAATCTCAGACTCTGCAAACACCCGTCTGACTCCTGCAGGCAAGGGAAAGATGTGTTCCAAGTGGCTGACGATATTCTCAGCTCAGACATCTGGCTCGACTGCTCTCTGATGGGCACCCTGGGTGTGGGGTGGGAGGACTTGGGGGTGGGGGCACGATAAGAACGCGTCCGTGCCATGCCCACCTTAAAAGTCGGCTCCAGTGTGAGCCCAGGAGGCAATAATAATGATGATATCACCAATGATATTTATTGAGCGCTTACTGTGAGGAGAGCTCTGTACTTAGTGATATCACCAGTGATATTTACTGAACGTTTATGGTGAGCAGAGCAGTATACTTAGCGCTTGGGAGAGGACAACACGACAGAGTAGCTAGGAATGTCCCCTACCCACAATAATAATAATAATAATAATGGCATTTGTTAAGCACTTACTATGTGCAAAGCACTGTTCTAAGCGCTGGAGAGGTTACAAGGTTATCAGGTTGTCCCACGGGGGGCTCACAGTCTCAATCCCCATTTTACAGATGAGGTAACTGAGGCACAGAGAAGTTAAGTGACTTGCCCAAAGTCACACAGCTGACAGTTGGCGGAGTGGGATTTGAACTCATGACCTCTGACTCCAAAGCCCGGGCTCTTTCCAATGAGCCACGCTGCTTCTCATAATGACCTCACAATGACCTTACAGTCTGGAGAAATAATCATCGTCATCATAATAATAGCGATGATGACAATGATAGCAATTATGATATTTGTTAGGTGCTCACTATGTGCCAGGCACTGTATTACATCCTGGGACAGATACAAGGTAAGCAGATTGGACACATACATGGGGCTTCCAGTCTAGGTAGGAGGGAGAACAGGTTTCAATACCCGTTTTACAGATGAGGAAAATAAGACTAGAGAAGTTAAGTGACTCACCCAAGGTCACACAGCAGGAAAGCAGCCAAGCTGGGATAAGAACCCAGGCCCTCTTGCTACTCGGGAACAAGAGGAGGGGGACAGCATGCTCAATTTTTTTTTTATTTGGTATTTATTAAGCACTTAATGTGTGCCAGGCACTGTTCGAAGCGCTGGGGGGTAGATTCAGGCTAGTCAGGAGGGACACAATCCCTGTCCCACAAGGGGCTCACAGTCCTAATCCTCATTTTACATATGAGGTAACTGAGGCCCAGAGAAGTGAAGTGACTTGCCCAAGGTCACACAGCAGAGAAATGGAAGAGCCGGGATTAGAATCCAGGTCCTTCTGACTCCCAGCTCATTCTGGGCAGGGAACGTGTCTGCTAATTCTGTCCAGGTCTCCTCTCCCAAGTGCTTAGTACAGTGCTCTGCACATAGTAAGAGTTCAACAGTGCTGTGTGACCTCTGGGCAAGTCACTTCACTTCACTGGGCCTCAGTCCCCTCATCTGTAAAATGGGGATTAAGACTGTGGGCCCCAAATGGGACAGGGACTGTGTCCAACCAATTTGCTTGAATCTAGAAAGCACTTAACAAATGCCATTAGTAATACAGAAAATAATAATAATCAATTACTGTGGCGGGGTACAATATTGTTTGGCATTCCTGTAAATTCATTACGGGCAGGGAACGTGTCCACTGATTCTGCTGAATTGTCCTCTCCCAAGTGCTTAGTACAGTGCTCTGCGTATAGTAAACGCTCAATAAATACCATTGATTGACTGAGTCCTAAGTGTGCAAAACCACATACTATAAATGAAAATGGCTTCTAAAGTAGCTTATCTTCAAGATGGGTTCCCACCCCTTCACTCCGCCACACCAGGACCCCAATCAGTTTTCCGCAGTTCCGAACGGACGGACGCGGCTTACCTCGTCATAGTAAACCCTCAGGTCTGCTCTCTTGGACTTCAAGTCCCACAGTACCACTGTCCCATTTTCATAACCTATTAGCAGCTGGAAAAATAACAGAACAAAAACAAGAATAAGATTACTTTTTGAACGCTAATAGTTGTCACAAAGGCTTCTGTCATCCAAGGTTGGCCATTCTAAGGAGGTGGCAATCATTCAGAGTGACAGCATCCAACGCTGTCTGGTGAAATGCCTTTGATCACTTGAAAGACAAGAGATGGTTCCAAGCAACTCCGGGCCCGACTCTCCAGTGTGGAAGCTTCCTTATTTTTTAATGGTATTTGTTAAGTGCTTACTGTGTGCCAGGCACTGGGGTAGATGCAAGGAAATCGGATCGGACCCAATCCCTGTCCCACAGGGGGCTCACGGTCTTGATCGCCATTTTACAGATGAGGGAACTGAAGCCCAGAGAAGTGAAGGGACTTGTCCAAAGTCACATAGTGGACAAGGGGTGGAGCCGGGATTAGAACCCAGGTCCTTCTGACTCCAAGGCACAGTATCTATTAATTTAGCTGAGGCGCGGTTTGTGGATCCTCTGTAACATATGGGTCTGTTTCAGACGTCCACTTGTCCATTCCAGGATAACGCGACTGCCCTGCCACAACCCAGCCGGAACCTGAGTTTCCGACTCCCCATTCTCCTTCCCTACTTAAAAGGGAAGCAGTGTGGTCCAGTGGTTAGAGCATTGGCCTGGAAGTCAAATAGACCTGTGTCCTAATCCTGGCTCCACCGTGTGTCTGCTGTGTGTGACCTTAGGCAAGTCACTTCACTTCTCTGGGCCTCAGTTCCCTCCTCATCTGTCAAATGGGGATTAAGACTGTGAGCCCTCTGTGAATAATAATAATAATAATAATAATAATAATAATGATATTTGTTAAGTGCTTACTGCGTGCCAAGCACTGGTCTAAGCGCTGGGGGTGGATACAAGGTCATCAGGTTGTCCCACGTGGGGCTCACAGTCTTAATCCCCATTTTACAGATGAGGTAACGGAAGCACAGAGAAGTTAAGTGACTTGTCCAAGGTCACAGAGCAGACGAGCGGTGGAGTCAGGATCAGAACCCACGTCCTCTGATTCCCAAGCCTGGGCTCTTGCCCCTAAGCCACACTGCTTCCCTGTATCCAACCTGATTATCATGCAACTACCCCAGTTCTTAGAAGAGTGCCTGGCACATAGCAAGTGCTTAACAAATACCACTGTTGTTATTATTTTATTATTATTCGAAACAGAACTGAGCTCCAAAAACTCTTATCTGACTGACTGGAAAACCAGCCCAGAAACCGCTAACAACAGGTTAACACTAGGTTAATTTAATATACCTCCACATCCCAACTCATTTGGGTCAAAGCTAAACCACAACAAATTACTCCTGCCATAACTACCAGTCTTCTGTGTGGGAGCCGAAAAGCACTGCATTTTATTGGAAAGGAAAGCTCTATTAAGCTCAAATCCCCCTAGAACAGACTCCTGGCATCGGTACAAATTTTTCCATTAATAGCGTTAAGAATTTCCTGTGTAAAGAATTATTTTCTTGAAATATTGCCCCTGCGACAGATTTAATTGAATCAATTTTAACTCTGCTCAGATAGTTCCTTTAAAATGTGCTCTTTTGCCTCTCCGAGTTTTATCGGACTCCTAACGCTAGACTATTTTGAAATGAAAGCCTCTTTTAATTTATCTTCTCTCCCCTCCTTGAGTGGTTGGATCTCATTTCCAGGATCCAATCTGAGCAGCTCAGGAGAAATCAACTTGCATTACCGAGGGAAGGTTCTTTATAAATTGAAGCCTCAGTGCACACCGGGGTGAAAGATAAATGAGTCAAGTCTGGCTTAGTTCATTCAGGGAAAAATTCTCCTGTCATTTCTGGCGGCCCGCGGCTTGTGAGAATAATAATAAATAATAATGATGATGGTGGAATTTATTGAGCGCTTACTATGTGCCAGACACTATGGTAAACGCTGGGGTAGATACAAGTTATTCTTATATGCATTTATTACTCTATGTATTTTACTTGTACATATCTATTCTATTTATTTTATTTTGTTAATTTGTTCTGTTCTCTGTCTCCCCCTTTTTAGACTGTGAGCCCACTGTTGGGTAGGGACTGTCTCTATATGTTGCCAATTTGTACTTCCCAAGTGCTTAGTACAGTGCTCTGCACATAGTAAGCGCTCAATAAATACGATTGATGATGATGACCGCAAGTTCCTTGGGTCCAGGAATCATTTCTTCTACTTTATATATTCACCCAAGCGCTTAGTACAGTGCTCCATGCCCAGGAGATGCTCCACAAAATGCCATTAATTGGTAGTCCACCTTAGATCCAGGAAGGCCAACCGTTTCAGACTCCAGGATCCTCAAAAATGAGTGCAATATCAGGCAGTGTGAATACGGCCGGTCTCTTCACTTTCAAGTGAGCGGTGACTGAGAAGACTTTCAATTTTGAAAGAGAAGCCTCATACAAAATTGTTGAGAGCTGCTGATTTACACGCCCTCTTGCCAGAAACTAATTCTTTCAAACTCAGGCGTACCGTGGACAACCTGCAAGGGAGATGTCACAGATGGAATATGAAAATGGCTACAAATATGGGCTAAACCCATTTATCGGTGGTATTTATTGAGTGCTTATTGTGTGCAGAACACTGTATTGTTATTATTATAATATACGATGGTATTTGTTAAGCACTTACTATGTGCCAGGCACTGTACTAAGCACTGGGGTGGATGCAAGCAAATCAGGTTAGACACAGTCCCTGTCCCACATGGGGCTCACAGTCTCAATCTCCATTTTCCCGATGCGGTAACTGAGGCCCAGAGAAGTGAAGTGATTTGCCCAAGGTCACACGGCAGACAAGTGGACAAGCCAGAATTAGAACCCATGACTCCCATGCTTGGGCTCTATCCACTCCGCCATGCTAAGAAGCGCTTGGGAAAGTACATTCCCACTTAATTAGTAGATGAGCTTCCCTGCCCACAAGAAGCTCAGTCTACAAAGACTTGCAGGTGTGCCAGGAACACGGGTTAGTGGGTCCACACACGTTTTGAACCCAGAAAAGAACGATTCTCATTGAAAAGGGGGGACGATGTGCCTTTAAACCTCCAGGAGATTAAGGGAAACCCAAACTAGGCCACGGGGAATAATTCCATTGCCGCTAGCGGGCTACTCACTTTTCCTTCATCTCTTGGACTGTCGCTGAGATGGACAACTGGGCCCGGGTGAGTCTTTGTGGATCTGCAAAAGAAATCGATTCAGAACTGTAAAATATCTAAACCGACGGAAGGCTATCTTGCAGAGCTAGATTGCACCTAGAAAAATCAGAATACATCAGTCCCCAGTATTTTATTATCATTATTATCATCATCAATATTATTATATTAATGAATAAATACGCATTATTATTGTTGTCATTATAATTTAATTATATTTTTTATTATTTAATAATAATTTGATTATTATAATCATTTAAATAATAATAATAACTGTGGTATTTGTTAAGCACCTACTATGTTCCAAGCACTGTACTATGCATTGGGGTAGATACAAGATAACTAGATCGAATGTAGGGCTCATAGTCCAAATATGAGGGAGACAAGGTATTGAATCCCCATTTTACAGATGAGGGAACTGAGGCACAGGGAAGTTAAGTGACTTCCCTAAGGTCACAGAGCAGGTACATAGTGGAGTCAGGATTAGAACCCAGGACCTTCGACTCCCAGGCCCAGGCTTTAGAAGCAGAGTGGCTTGGTGGAAAGAGCCAGGGCTTTGGAGTCAGAGGTCATGGGTTCAAATTCCGGCTCCGCCAACTGTCAGCTGTGTTACTTTGGGCAAATCACTTAACTTCTCTGGGCCTCAGTTACCTCATCTGAAAAATGGGGATTAAGACTGTGAGCCCCACGTGGGACAACCTGATCACCTTGTATCCTCTCCAGCGCTTAGAACAGTGCTTTGCATATAGTAAGCGCTTAATAAATGCCATTATTATTATTATTATTTTCCATTAGGCCACACTGTTTCCTTAGCTTATTGTGCCTCAACTCACTCTATTTCCCAAAAACCCAGAATCAGCTCTTGGACTGGTTTAACGAACCGCCCCGATCATTTCTTTCCTTTGTCTTCATTCGTTCTCTCTCGCTCCCCTGTCATCTTTTTTTTTTCTACATTTCACAATACCCGTGTGTTAAGAGGTTCCTTTTCCTTGATGGACATTTCCACTCCCGGGAAATCTCGTCCGCTCTCAGAGTGCTTAACAAATCAGGCTCAGTTGCCGGCTTCAAATCACGTGTGTCCTGTATCTTCTCAGTAACACAGTCTCCCCTCCCCAATCTCTGTCCTTCTGCCAGCAAAGGAACGGCCACAGAAACGCATAAATGTGGTGGAAGCCGACAATCGTTATAATCTTGGGAGGCAGAGGACTTGGGTTCTAATCCTGGCTCCACCACTTGTCTGCTGAGTGACCTTGGGCAAGTCACTTCACTTCCTCTGAGCTTCAGTTCAGTTACCTCATCTGTAAAATGGGGATTACGACTGAGAACCTCATGTGGAACGAGGGCTGTGTCCAACCCGATTAGCTTGTATCTACCCTAGTACTCAGAAGCATCCAGTTGGCCCTGAACTCAGTTGATGCAGAGGACAAGGCGGAGTTTAATGAATCTGCATGGTTTCTGACCTTATCTGCATGCATTGCCAGGGATCTACCCATTTTAACTTTTTGAGGCCGTCTTTTTCCCCGAGTCTAATTAAATCAAACGTTGCCCGTGAATGTCTCCAAAAAGCCATGCGGTATTTCTTGGAGAAAATATGAACTTTCCAAGCACTGGAAAAAAATGCCTAAATTAAAAGTATGAACTTACAGTTCGATTGCCTTGTTCCACATGATTACATATCCAGAAAGAACAAAAGACTCAATATTTACAATGTGTGTATTTCCCCTTTCTGTTCCGACATAGAGCCATTTACTTTGGAAAGGCAGATGGCAGTAGGTAATTCTGAAAGAAAGAGAATGAACATCAAAATTGGGGGATTCTCCATCATTATATTACATTTTCCATAAGATAGCTAAGAAAACATGGGGAACTGTCCTCTGAAATTTTAATGAAAATGACCTAGCAGGAGGTATTTTTTTCTTGTTTTACAAATGATTAATAATACAGTTCAGCAGGCTAGAGTTAATGTAACATGAAAATGTTTAGTACTTTCTAAAAAAGGGAATGGAAGCTTTCCATGCCCAGAGTGCAATCTTTGTCACAGCAGCATTAGCTCATCTTGCAGGATATGAAGCTGGAGTCAACATTTTAGGGTTCAATTCAAAGCTGCATTTGTGTTTTCCCTTCCCTAGAGGTGTTACTTTTTCAGAACTTTAAACCACCAGTACGCTTCTTAAAAGGTTTTTCAAGAGGGTTTTCTTAGAAATTATGATTGGATAAACATATTTCTGACAACATGAATTTCAAATCAAAATAAAATCTATGAGATGCATAAACTTTGGACCACTCATGTATTAAATCTACTTACAAAAAATCAATCAATATAGAATTTACTGAGCGCTTGTGGGCTGAATAGAGTATGACAGAGCTAGGAGTAGTAGCAATAATAATGATAATAGTAATAATAAACATGATTCCTGCTCTGAAGAAAGTGGAACTCTAGTAGGAATGGCAAAATTGACCTGGCATAAGAACTACAGACTGTAAACTCACTTTGAGCAGGGATCGTGTCTGCTTATTGTTATAATGTCCTCTCCCAAGCGCTTAGTACAGTGCTCTGTACACAGTAAGTGCTCAATAAATACAACTGAATGAATACAGATGGTACGATCAGTGGGTTGAGAAAAAAGTCAATTAATCAATGGTATTAATTGAGTGCTCATTGGGTGCAGAGCACTGGACTAAGCGCTTGGGAGAGGACGAGATGACAGAGTTGGTAGACACGTTCCCTGCCCGCAGGGAGCAGACAGTCTAGAGGGGGAGACAGATATTAATATAAAGACATAAATGATGGATTTGGACACAAGAGCTGTAGGGCCGAGGGAGGGGTGACTAAAGGGAAGAAATCGGAGCCCGAGGGTGACACAGAACGGAGTGGGAGGAGAGGAAATGAGAGCTTATCCAGGGAAGGTCTCTTAAAGCCTCTTTAGGCTGGGTAAGTTTAGAAAGGAACTTTCAGGCTGGAGAAAATGTAAATACCGTGTCTAGGTGCTTTAAAAAAAAAAGGGACCAGTTTTAAAAGGAACTCACTGCAAAAAGAGAACCAGGAGGAACATATTGTAACTCAGTAAACAGTGGGCTGTAAATGAGGATTTGGCTTTTAGAGACAATAATGTTTTTGAAAATCCGGTGGGTTATACAAGAAGAGATAATGTGCCAGATTTCCTTGATATCTAAGCTTCGTTTTAGTCAGAGACAAAACATGGATTTTAGTATTTGATCCAATCTAACCCAATTCCTCCCTGTCAAACATATAGAGAGATACATTATATACCTATGATATATAGACATATATAGATATCTATATATTTATATGTGTCTATATATCATAGATATATATGGAAAGTAGCATGGCTCAGTGGGAAGAGCCCAGGGTTTGGAGTCAGAGGTCATGGGTTCAGATCCTGGCTCTGCCAATAGTCAGCTGTGTGACTTTGGGCAAGTCACTTAACTTCTCTGTGCCTCAGTTCCCTCATCTGTAAAATGGGGATTAAGACTGTGAGCCCCGCATGGGACAACCTAATCACCTTGTAGCCTCCCCAGCGCTTAGAACAGTGCTTTGCACATAGTAAGCGCTTAAAAATGCCATCATTATTATTATTATTCCCTTAACCAGGCAAGGTTGCCACCATACTACTTTGTGAGCCAACAGGCAGCGGTGATGAGAAGCATTCGACTAGCCCCAGAATTGAGTAATGTTACCGAAGAAACCCCTCCAGCTGATGCAGATGTTGAAAGGGAACTATACAAGCAAAGGTAAAACCACCTGAAATTTTAAAATAAATTCAATGTACACTCATTTTCATCAGATATAACAATGTATGAAACCCAAAATACATACATGTAGATCAAATATGTGAACTATATTAATAATGTAGCACTAAAATATATATTTAAATTTCATTCATTCATTCAATCGTTTTATTGAGCACTTCTCGTGTGCAGAGCACTGTATTAAGGGCTTGGGAGAGTACCATACAGCAATAAATGCATACATTCCCTGCCTTCGTGCCTTCGGGAAGCAGTGTGGCCTAGTGGATGAAGCGTGGGCTTGGGAATCAGAGGATTTGGGTTCTATTCCTGGCTCCACCCTCATCTGCTTGTGTGATCTCGGGCAAGTCACTTCACTGGGCCTCAGTTCCCTCATCTGTAAAATGAGGATTAAGACCATGAGCCCCATGTGGGACGAGGGACTGCGTCTAACCTGATTAGCTTCTAGTAATAATAATAATAATAATAATAATAATGGCATTTGTTAAGCACTTACTATGTGCCAAGCACTGTTCTAAGCACTGGGGAGGATATAAGGTGATCAGGTTGTCCCACGTGGGGCTCACAGTCTTCATCCCCATTTTCCAGATGAGGTAACTGAGGCCCAGAGAAGTGAAGTGACGTGCCCAAAGTCACACAGCTGACACTTAGTGGAACCGGGATTTGAACCCATGACCTCTGACTCCCAAGCCCGGGCTCTTTCTTGTACCTACCCCAGTGCTTAGTATAGTGCCTGGGATATAATAAACCCTTAATTTATAATAAACACTTGAGAAGCAGCGTGGCTCAGTAGGAAAGAGCACGGGCTTTGGAGTCAGAGGTCATGGGTTCAAATCCCGGCTCTGCCAATTGTCAGCTGTGTGACCTTGGGCAAGTCACTTCACTTCTCTGTGCCTCAGTTCCCTCATCTGTACAATGGGGATTAAGACTGTGAGCCCCACGAGGGACAACCTGATCACCTTGTAACCTCCCCAGCACTTAGAACAGTGCTTTGCATGTAGTAAGCGCTTAATAAATGCCATTATTATTATTACTTAACGAATACCATAAAAAAATTAAAAATGCACATTCTAGCAATCGGCTGGGGTCTTTCAGGAGCTGAGGTGGCTGTCTCAAACCACTGGGGTGTCTGGCAGGTGAAAGTGGAAAATGGAGAGGTAGAATGGGAGAGGAGAGACGAGAGGAGGCCTTCTCTTCCTGCCCGGCTCCAAGGCTGTCATCCCTTCAAATACCACAATTATTATCTCTTCTCCAGATGTTTTTTTTGCTGAATAGTAGGTTCAGCTCAAAGCCCCTGCACTGAGAGGAAATATCAGGCGCAGGAAAGCACTGTGCCCTATTGGAGCTTAGCAGGGGGCATTGCCTACCAGTCTAACCATCGCTTTCCGGGGATCAGTTGGCCCGACTTGTTCATTCATTCATTCATTCATTCATTCAATAGTCTTGAGCACTTACTGTGTGCAGAGCACTGTACTAAGAACCCGGGAGAACACAATAGAACAATGAACAGACACATCCCCTGCCCACAGTTCATTCATCCATTCATTCAATCGTATTTATTGAGCGCTTACTGTGTGCAGAGCACTGTACTAAGCTCTTGGGAAGTACAAGTCGGCAACATATAGAGACAGTCCCTACCCGACAACGGGCTCACAGTCTAGAAGGGGGAGACGGACAACAAAACAAAACACGTGGACAGGTGTCAAATCATCAGAATAAAAGGAGACAGACATTAATATAAATAAAATAAATGACTGTTAGGGACATTAGTGGTGTGGGGCTGGGAGAGGGGATGAAATTAGGGAGTAAGTCAGGGTGACGCAGAAGGGGGTGGGTGAAGTGGAAAAGAGGGTTTATTCTGGGAAGGCCTCTTGGAGGAGATGTCCCCAATGTGATACATTCCTCTTAGGCAATGTGCAACTCTCTTTCGCTTGGGAATCTGGGGAGAAATACTATTTTCTCCCAAGTGCTCAGTATAGGGCGCTGCACCCAGTAAGTGCTCAATGAATACCATCGATTGATTGGTTGACTGATTGACTCAGCCCCCCTTTCAGTATAGGGCGCGGCACCCAGTAAGTGCTCAATGAATACCATCGATTGATTGGTTGAAGCAGCGTGGCTCAGTGGAAAGAGCCTGGGCTTTGGAGTCAGAGGTCATGGGTTCGAATTCCAGCTCCACCACATGTCTGCTGTGTGACCTTGGGCAAGTCAGTTAACTTCTCTGAGCCTCAGTTACCTCATCTGTAAATGGGGATTGACTGTGAGCCCCACGTGGGACAACCTGATCATGTTATATCCCCCCAGCGCTTAGAACAGTGCTTTGCACATAGTAAGCACTTAACAAATGCCATCGTTATTACTATTATTATTATTATTGAGTCAGCCCCCCTTTTCCTCTGTTCCCCCTCCCCTCCCCATCACCCTACCTTGCTCCCTTTGCTCTGCCCCTTCCCCACCCCACAGCACTTGTGTACAATGTACATATTTAATAATCCTATTTATAACTCTATTTATATTAATGTTTTTATATCTACAATTCTATTTATGTATATTGATGATAATAATAATAGTATGTGTTAAGCACTTACTATGTGCCAAGCAAGGTAATCAGGTTGTCCCTCGTGGGGCTCACAGCCTTAATCCCCATTTTACAGATAAGGTAACTGAGGCACACTAAGGGAAGGCCTTTCTATTTGATTTTGATAGTATTTGTTAAGCGCTTACTGTGTATCCAGAACTGTTTTAACAATGGCATTTGTCAAATGCTTACTCTGTGAGCCCACTGTTGGGTAGGGACCGTCTCTATATGTTGCCAACTTGTACTTCCCAAGCGCTTAGTACAGTGCTCTGCACACAGTAAGCACTCAATAAATATGAATGATTGATTGATTGATGTGCGAAGCACTGTTCTAAGCGCTGGGGAGGTTACAAGGTGATCAGGTTGCCCCACGTGGGGCTCATAGTCTTAATCCCCATTTTACAGATAAGGTAACTGAGGCACAGTAAGATAAGTGACTTGCCCAGAGTCACACAGCTGACAAGTGGCGGAGTCGGGATTAGAACCCATGACCTCTGGCTCCCAAGACCGTGCTCTTTCCATTGAGCCATGCTGCTTCTCTATTGATGCCTGTTTACTTGATTTAATGTCTGTCTCCCCCCTTATAGACTGTGAGCCCGTTGTGGGCATGGATTTTTGTTGCTGAATAGTACTTTCCAAGCACTTAGTACAGTGCTCTGTGCACAGTAAGTGCTCAAAAAGAGGACTGAATGAATGAAACTTGCTGTGGGTACCGATGGCTCAGGTAAATTCCAAGTAATGCAAATCTCCACGGGCCTGTGAGGAGAAGGAAGACATTTCCTCTCAGTGCAGAAGCTTTGGGCTGGACCTACTCTTCAGCGAACAAACATCTGGAGAAGAGATTGATGGGATTTTTGGCTTCTGGCTCGTTGTGGGCAGGGAACTTGTCTGCTAACTCTGTTGCTCTGCCCTCTCCAAAGCGCCCAGTACAGTGATCTGTACCTAGTAAGCGCTCAATAAAGACCACTGATTAACTGATTCACTTGGAAACTGGATCTGCTCATTAGACTTGTCCAGAGGCACACCTCGAATGAGCAATGGAGCCAGATGGAACTTGAAACTCTTATGTCCTTTACTGTCCAGGGTCTGTCGGGCCATAATACTAATTTACTTTGAACTGAACTGTAATGAAATTTTAATTTTGAAGCAACATACGTGTTGATTTTTAAAACTTCACTACCAATACCAAGAAATGTGTTGATGCAGTTCATTAACGAGCAACTGCAATTGATTTCTCCATCGGCATTCTGATCATTTTCATTTTAAACTCACATTTTCCAAAAATCGACCAGTACGTAACAGCTGAATAAGTATTCATCTGTGTACGTGCTTTATAAGAAATCACCACACAGAATCTATTCATTAAAAAATTTTGATTCGCCTGACATTAAATTAAACATCTTCCACTGTTACTAAAAATCCCATAAAAAAAGAATCATTAGACCATATTTCGATATTTGTCCATTTTTCACATAGTCCCTGTTCAAGCATATTACAGTTCTTAATGGAATTAAATGCAAAGATGTATCATCTTAGCTGCAGACAATCCATGCTCTGGACCTTTGCCAATGGAAAAAAAAAGTGGAATGGCAAGGTTGTAAATACCTCATTTTGCAGTACAGCGCAGTTCACGTGAGCAAGCAAGACAAGGCAGAGCATTCTAATAATACAGATTGCAAGAAGATGAGAACATTCATCAGAAAGTCCCGGCCCACTGAAGTATGGCAAATTGTCCTCGTTTCTCATCAATCTACATGATTTTGGTTGACGCGACTCTTTGAAAATTGTTTGAGATTTCATCACATCTGTCAAGTTGACCACTGTCCCCCAGGAAAATCGCTACCCTGGGAGTAAATCTCTCTAACATTTGACAGCAAAAGAGCGGTGAATGGATTTCATAAAACGTTTCCAAGGGGCCACCATATTTTAATTTCGAGGCAACATACCCGTTGATTTTTAAAATTTCACTATCAATACCAAGAAATGTGCTGATATGGTTCATTAACGTCCACCAAACTGGAGCCTCATCTGTTCAAGCAATAGGTATTTACTGAGCACTTAATTGTGCGCAGGGCACTGTACTAAGCATCTGGAAGACTACAAGACAACAGGCTTGGTAGACACGTTCCCTGCCCACCCTCTAGAATTCTCAGGCTGACTCTGAACCACTAAGAACTACTATTACTGTTAATTAATTAATTATGCTATTTGTTAAGCGCTTACTATGTGCCAAGCACTGCTCTAACCACTGGGATACATATAAGGTTATCTGTTTGGACACAGTCCCTGTCCCTCATGGGGCTCAGTCTAGGTAACAGGGACTGGGATTTAATCCTCATTTTACAGATGAGGGAACAGAGGCAGAGAGAAGTGAAGTCACATAAAAGACAAGTGGCGGAGCCGGGATTAGAACCCAGGTCCTTCTGATTCCCAGGCTCATGCTCTAACCACTAGGCCATGCTGCTATCAACTGCAGATACGGATGTAAGTGCTGTGGAGCTGAGGCCAGGGGGAATAAAGGCTACAAATCCAAGTGCAAAGGTGACCCAGGAAGGAGTGGAAGAAGAGGAAATGAGGGCTTTATTGGGGAAGGCCTCTTGGAGGAGATGTGATTTTAATGAGGCTTTGAAAGCGGGCAGAGTGACATCTGCAGGGTATGAAGAGACCCAGGCTCTTCTGGGCCCAGAGGGGAGCCCCGGCTCCTAAGATTGGACCGTCCTTCATCCTTTGGTGAGCTCCGAGAGCAGCCCTAGGGTTGAAGACTTTTGCAGGCAGTGCAGGGGATGGCAGACCAGTCATTCTTTTTCCCGGGCCAGCCGGGCTTCCGAGCTTTGATAAGTGGGAATCACGTCTCAGAAAGTGAGAGAGTCAAGGTGAGAACAATTCACATCAGTGTGGAGCATGGATTTTCATTTTGCCTTATTCATCCAAAGGAAGACAGAACATGAACTGTCCATTCCTGAGGAAAAGGAGGAGAAAAGCCCAAGCTAGCAGGAAATCTCTTTATCTCTGTCTGTCTCTGTCTCTCTCAGAACACACACACACTCTCCCCCTCCCTCCCTTGCTCTCTCTTCCCCCCCTCCCCTTTCTCCTGCTCCTATTTTCCCCTCTCAGTTTGTTATGGAAGGATATCTACACCCCAGAAAAGAGGAGTAGGCCAAAGATGGATCTTTCTAGAGGGATTAAAGGACCCAGACTGACAAAAATTGGCCCATAAGTCAGGGCATGGAGAGGACCACTGTTTTCATGATACTTTATTTTTAGATTTAAAATGGGCAGCTTTGGTCCCTGTTCTCTTCTCCAATTTCCAACCGTCATGAAGCTTCTTAAAGTGAGGTATGTGGTTTTAGAATGATTGCTTATTTAATCCTTAGAGGTAGCTCATCTTCCTCCTTGCCTACCTGTTTCCAACGCAAGTTCTTTTTGAGGGAAGATAAAAAACATTCACCCTGAGGAAAGATGTGGCTCGTTTGTGGGTCTGAGCAGCAGGAAAAGAAAAGGGGAATGTTCTTTGACATGCCATGTTAACTCCAGAGCAAGATACCCTTGGATTGACAATCCACTCACATACCGGATGGACGCTTCAAAACTCAGTAATAAAGCTGTGAGCTCCTTGTGGGCACAGAATGAGTTTCTTGCCTCTGCCGTACTTTCCCAGGCCCTTAGTACAGAACTCTGCACTCGGGAAGTGCTCGATGAATGCCAGGGCTTAGCTGTAACCACATATAACGAGATGCCTCGAATCCAACGTGAAGGAAGGCTTACCGCTCTCGGTTAAATTTCAGAGAATGGAGAATAGCCGGCCGTTTCTGTCTTAGGTTCCACAAATGAAGCGTATCATCGGCACTCGCGCTGACCAAAGCGCCCTGTAGCAAAAACAAGTCACAGTCACTGGGGAATGGTTAATGATAGTGATAATCATCATGACAGTAAAAATAATAATAATAATAATAATCGTGGTAGTTGTTGAGCACTTACTACGTGCCAGGCACTGTACTAAGCGCTGGGGTAGATACAAGCTAATTGGGTTGGATGCAGTCCCTGTCCCACATGGGGCCCACAGTCTTGATCCCCATTTTACAGATGAAGCATCTGAGGCCCAGGGAAGTGAAGTGGCTTGCCCAAGATCACACAGCAGACAAGTGGCGGAGCCGGGATTAGAACCCAGAACCTTCTGACTCCGGGGTCCATACTCAAGCCATGCTGCTGTAGCTCCTGTGAGCTATTTCAGAATTCGTACATGATATTAGCAAACAGTTTGTAAAAGCTGTCACATCTTGAAGTATATCAATCAATGACTGAGGGAGGGGTGAAAAAAGGAAGCTATTAATAATAATAATGACATTTATTAAGCGCTCACTATGTGCAAAGCACTGTTCTAAGCGCTGGGGAGGTTACCAGGTGATCAGGTTGTCCCATGGGGGGCTCACAGTCTTAATCCCCATTTTACAGATGAGGGAACTGAGGCCCAGAGAAGTTAAGTGATTTGCCCAAAGTCACACAGCTGACAATTGGCGGAGCAGAATTTGAACCCATGACTTCTGACTCCAAAGCCCTGGCTCCTTCCATTGAGCCACGCTGCTTCTCCACAACCCAAGCACAAGGGAGACGCAGAAGGGAGTGGGAGTAGAGGAAATGGGGGATTAGTTGGACTTTTGACTCCAAAGCCCTTAATACAGTGTTCTGCACATTGTAGGAGCTCAATAAATGCTATTATTGATGATGGCATTTGTTCCTTGACTTTCTGCAGTCTTTTCTTAGTATTTGAGAGACAGTGAAAGAGTGCTGAGCCTGGAAAAGAAAAACTACAGGCATTTTCTTCTTCCTCAGAGCTACTCTGCTCTTTGCCAGCTTTCCTCAGATGTATCTTCTCCGTTTGCCAGTCCCATTCAATACCAGGGAAGAGGGCCATCGCTGATCCATACCGCTGCATCATATCAGGTCAAGTCAAAGGCAAAATCAGCAGGCGTTAAAATGAAAGGAACACAGAGGAGAGCTCAGGTTTACCGACAGAATAATAATTGTAATAACTGTGGTGTTTAAGTGCCAAGTCCGTAAACTCTTTCCTCTAGACTCTAAGCTTATTGTGGGCAGGGAGTGTGTCTGCCAACTCTCTTTTATTTTCCTCTCCTAAGTGCTTAGTACAGTTCTCTGTGCACAATAAGCAGTCAATACAGGCAATTGATTGATATTTTTTACGGTATATGTTAAGCGTTTACTATGTGCCAGGCACAGTTCTAGCACTGAGGTAGATAAAAGATCATAAGGTTGGACACATTCACTGTCCTACATGGGGCTCACAGTCCCCACCCCCATTTTACAGATGAGGTAATTGAGTGACCTTGGACGAGTCACTTCACTTTTCTGGGCCTCGGTTACCTCATCTGTAAAATGGGGATTAAAACCGTGAGCCCCACATGGGACAAAGGAAAGGACAGTGTCCAACCTGATTTGCTTATATCCATCCCAGCAATTAGTACAGTGCCTGGCACATAATAATAATAATAATAATGGCATTTGTTAAGCGCTTACTACGTGCAAAGCACTGTACTAAGCTCCGGGGAGGATATAAGGTGATCAGGTTGTCCAACGTGGGGCTCACAATCTTAACCCCCATTTTACAGATGAGGGAACGGAGGCTCAGAGAAGTGAAGTGACTTGCCCAAGGTTACACAGCAGACATGTGGCGGAGCCGGGATTCGAACCCATGACCTCTGACTCCAAAGCCCGGGCTCTTTCCACTGAGCCACGCTGCTTCTCTGTAGTAAGTACCATAATACCATAACAAATACCCTATAAGACTGAAGTTTTCAGGGGAGGCAGGAAGAGGCCTGGCACACTGCTGAGGGCCAGGGTTACTCTGCCCCTCAGTAGCCCATGATGGGCACAGTGGGGATTGGATCGTAAACTCGTCCCTCTAGACCGTAAACACGTCATGGGCAGGGAACGTGTCTGTTTATCATTCTGTTGCCTTCTCCTAAGCGCTTAGTACAGTGCTCTGCACACGGCTGAATGAATGAACCGACCCACGTCTTCCGCTTCCCGATGCCACGCTCTATCCACCTGACTGACAGCCGGGATCGGTTCAGACGAACGACTGCTTCCCCAGGCAGGGGTTAGGATGCATTTCTAAACCCACAGTTGCTCACATAGCGGCCGTGAGTTTCTGCCTCACCCATTTAATCTCCAGCCCTGCCTATCGACGTGGACTAACCACAACGTTTAAAGATTCATCCGCTCCGTCCGTCATAGTCCGTTCCGTAAATGAATCAATATTAATTTGCAACTGACAGCTGTTGGGTGAGTTTAAAAGAAAATCCATACCATGCGCGATTACACGCCCCCCGCTCAATATCTTCTTCAGCTTAGGCCTTCGACAAATTTAATTTATTTTTTGATTCGACCCATTAGAAGTCACGTTTAAAAAAAACCCCATAGATTGCATCATTAAAGTCTACTTAGACAAAAGAAAAGCAGCTACTTACAGGAAATCAATCCTTACCTCATTGATTAAGAACTGGAGCTGGAGGACGGCAGCCTCATTCTCGTGTTGGCAGTGGCAGTCAACCCCAGGTCTGCCCAAGCTGGCACAGTCAAAGTCAAAGATTCTGACATTTCTGTTGTCGCCAAGGTTCAAAAGCAAAATGGACAAATGGAAAAAATAATCCAACTACCTAGCAATTGTCCTGTTTTCACCACGCTTGCAGCGTGGCTCAGTGGAAAGAGCACGGCCTTTGGAGTCAGAGGTCATGGCTTCAAATCCCGGCTCCACCAATTGTCAGCTGTTTGAGCTTGGGCAAGTCACTTAACTTCTCTGTGCCTCAGTTCCCTAATCTGTAAAATGGGGATTGACTGTGAGCCCCCCGTGGGACAACCTGATCACCTTGTAGCCTCCCCAGAGCTTAGAACAGTACTTTGCACATAGTAAGCGCTTAATAAATGCCATCATTATTATTATTAACTGAACAGAGAAGCCACCACCCACTGCCAGCATCACCACACATACTTTTTTTAATGATAACAATAACTGTGGTGTTTGTTAAGCTCTTACTCTGTACTGAGCATTTCTCTATACTGTAAGGTCGTTGTGGGCAGGGTGTGGGGGTGTTGCTCATTCTGTTGTACTGTGCTTTCCCAAGCGCTTCGTACAGTGCTCTGCACATAGTAAACATCAATAATTTTGGTTTATTGATTGGGGCAGATACAAGTAAATCGGGTTGGGCACAGTCCCTGTCCCACATGGGGCTCACAGTCTTGATCCTCATTTTACAGATGAGGGAACTGAGGCCCAGAGAAAGGAAGTGACTTACCCAAGGTCACACGGAAGACAAGTGGCGGAGCTGGGATTAGAACCCAGGTCCTCTGACTCCCAAGCTCATGCTCCATCCACTAAGCCATGCTGCTTCCCTGGTATTTGTTATGCGCTTTTCATGTGCCAGGCACTGGTTTAATCGCCAGGCTGACACAAGCTAATCAGTCCATCAATTAATTGCATTGAGCAATTACTACGTGCAGAGCACTGTACTAAATGCTTGGGTGAGTATAACGCAACAGGGTTGGTAGACACATTCATTCAATCGTACTTATTGAGGGCTTACTGTGTGCAAAGCACTGTAGTAAGTGCTTAGGTGACGACAGTATAACAACAAACAGACACATTCCCTGCCCATAAAGAGCTCACAGTCTAGAGGGGGAGACAGACATTAATATATGTAAATAAATGAATAAATAAATACATGACAGATATATACAAATGCGCCATGGGGCTGGGAGGGAGGATGAAAGAAGACAGCAAATCAGGGAGACGGAGAAGGGAGCGGAGGAGAGGAGGGCTTTGTCAGGGAAGGCCTCTTGGAGGAGATGGGCCTTCAATAAGGCTTTGAAGTGGGGGAGAGCAATTATCTGTACATATTTACTATTCTATTTCTTTCGTTAATGATGTGCATCTAGCTTTAATTCAATTTGTTCTGACGACTTGACACCTGTCCACATGCTTTGTTTTGTTGTCTGTCTCCCCCTTCTAGACTGTGAGCCTGTTGTTGGATAGGGGCCGTCTCTAAACGTTGCCAACTTGGACTTCCCAAGCGCTTAGTACAGTGCTCTGCACACAGTAAGCGCTCAATAAATACGATTGAAGGAATGAATGAAGTTTCTAATATGAGGGAGGGCTTGTTCCAGGCCAGAGGTAGGATGGGGGTGCGAGGTCAGTGGTGAAATAGACTAAATTGAGGTAATAATAATAATAATAATAATGGTATTTGTTAAGTGCTTACTATGTACAAAGCACTGTTCTAAGCGCTGGGGAGGTTACAAGATGATCAGGTTGTCCCACGGGGGGCTCACAGTTTTCATCCCCATTTTACAGATGAAGGAACTGAGGCACAGAGAAGTTAAGTGACCTGCCCAAAGTCACACAGCTAACAGTTGGCAGAGCTGGGATTTGAACCCATGACCTCTGACTCCAAAGCCTGTGCTCTTTCCACTGAGCCGAGGTACAGTGAGAAGGTTGCCATTAGAGGAATGAAGTGTGCGTGCTGGGTTGTAGCGAGGTGAGGCAGGAGGGGGCAAGGGGATTAAGTGCTTTAAAGCCAACGGTGAGGAGTTTTTGTTGGATGTGGGGGTGGGTGGGCAACCACTGGAGTTTCTTGAGGAGTGGGAAAACATGGTCTGAATGTTTTGGAAGGAAAATGATCCAGGCAGCAGGATGGAACAGGGAAGAGAGAGGGTGTTCCATGCCAGCAGCAGGATGTGGGCGAGAGGTCATCCCGGAGATAGATGAGAACGAGGTACGGTGAATACGTTGGCATTAGAGAAGCAGCGTGGCTCAGTGGAAAGAGCCTGGGCTTTGGAGTCAGTGGTCATGGGTCCAAATCCCGGGTCCGCCAATTGTCAGCTGTGTGACTTTGGACAAGTCACTTCACTTCTTTGGGCCTCAGTTACCTCATCTGTAAAATGGGGACTGACTGAGTGCCCCGTGGGACAACCTGATCACCTTGTAATAATAATAATAATGGCATTTATTAAGTGCTTACTATGTGCAAAGCACTGTTCTAAGCACTGGGGAGGTTACAAGGTGATCAGGTTGTCCCATGGGGGGCTCAAAGTCTTAATCCCCATTTTACAGATGAGGTAACTGAGGCACAGAGAAGTTAAGTGACTTGGACAAAGTCACAGAGCTGACAATTGGCGGAGCCGGGAATTGAACCTGTGACCTCTGACTCCAAAGCCCGGGCTCTTTCCACTGAGCCATGCTGCTTCTCCCGGTGGCCTCCCCAGTGCTTACAACAGTACTTTGCACATAGTAAGCGCTTAATAAATGCCATTATTTTCATCAGAGGAGGAGAGAAGCGTGTAGGCTGGTCTGGGTCAGATAACAGCAAGGTGAGGTAGGAGGGCGATAAGGTGACGGAGTGCTTTACAGTCCATGGTGAGGAGTTTCTGTCTGATGCAGAGGTGGATGGGCAACCACTGGATGTTCTTGAGGAGCAGGGAAACACAGCCTGAGCATCATTGTTGAAAGATGCTCGGGGTAGCAGAGTGAAGTATGGACTGGAGTCGGGACAGACCTTCACCCTTGGGCCTCCAGGAATGTAACCCAAGCAGCTCGTGAGTGAAATCTTGGTTCCTAAGTGAGTAGATTGTTCCCAACTGGATGGCCCTTAAAGAAAAAACTAGTTTCCTTAGGCCTCGGAACCCACCAAGAAACAGCCGCTACTTGGAGAATGCAACTAGATCCATCTGCTTGAAGGTCACTGTGTGGATCCCCCTGCCCCCCACCCCAAAAAAAGGAAAGAAATTGTGAAGAGCAGATGGGGAAAGAGAAATCACTCAAAAAAACTCCAGTGTAATGGAAAGGGGACTATTATCTAGCAGGATTATCTAGCATTCTTTCAGCATGGTTGGTTTTGTCTCTCAAGCGTAGCTAGTCTTGGAAATTTCAAAACCTTGCAAAAATACAAGCCCTCATATTTTTTTCTGCAATCATTCAAACCGCTTAAGACATTTTTTCAACATACTAAACTGGGCTTCACTTTAAATAATTGCCTGATCATCAGGAATGAGATTAAGAAGAACTCAGAGTAATCAGACGGGGCTGAATAAGAAGTGCAATTATATCTCCGATAACAATGGAATAGTTTGGAGAAGTGATTAGCATTGCATTTGGGAGATTTGCAGGCTAGCTGAATTCAAACGTTAGGAAGCTCACCCACGAGGCTTGCTTTATCCCTGAAGAGAAGACCACCATTTCCCCAAAACCCTCTACCGTCTATGGATTCTATGTTATAGCCTTTCCGCAGCATATGCAGGTGGGTGGGAAGAGAAGGCCTTTGAACGTTTGGAGTGAGAGGAATTCTAAGGAAATGGGGGGATGGAAGAAACATTGGGGAGTGTGGAAGATTTAAAGCAGAAGAGAAAAGGCAAAAAGAAAACAGGCAAAGGAGAGAGGCGAAGATGCAGCATGACCTAGAGGAAAGAGCCAGGGTCTGGGACTCAGAAGGACTTGGGTTCTGATTCTGGCTCTCTGCCCCTTGTTGCCTTTGTGACCTTGGTCAAGTCATTTCACTTCTCTGGGCCTCAGTCACCTCATCTGTAACACGGGGACTAAGACTGTGAGCCCCACGTGGGACGGGAACTGGGTTCAACCCCAGGATTTAGCACAGTGCCTGGTACAGATTACGCACTTAACAAGTACAAAAATTACTGAGACAAAGGGGTGAGAGGAATATATTAGGAGAGCCCTGGAGAGGGATGAGGAGGCAGAGGAAAGATGGGGAGGAGAATGGGGGAGTGCGGCAAAGAACGGGAGACACGTGACATCGTGAAAAATCCGGAAATGCCTCTCCCAGGTCTCAGCCTCCATATCAGAATGGTATTTGTATTTGAGAAGCAGCGTGGCTCAGTGGAAAAGAGCCCGGGCTTTGGAGTCAGAGGTCATGGGTTCAAATCCCGGCTCTGCCAAATGTCAGCTGCGTGACTTTGGGCAAATCACTTCACTTCTCTGGGCCTCAGTTCCCTCATCTGGAAAATGAGGATTAAGGCTGTGAGCCCCATGTGGGATAACCTGGTTACCTTGTATTCCCCCCTGCCAGTGCTTAGAACAGTGCTTGGCACATAGTAAGTGCTTAACAAATACCATCATTAGTATTATTATTATACAAGACTGGTCAGTTCGGACACAGTCCCTGTCCCACATGGGGCTCAAAATCTAAGCAGAAGGGAGAATCATTTTACAGGTAAGGAAACTGAGGCCTAGAGAAGGGAAGTGATTTGCCCAAGGCCAACCAGCAGACAAGTGGGAGAGCCGGGATTAGGACACCGGTCCTTGGACTCGCAGGCCTACGCTCTTTCCACTCCTTCAATCGGTACTGTACGATTACCTCATTAAGCCGCTGGACTTATTGAGGACAGCATGAATTTCCCAATTAATTAGTCAACTGAGCCAAGAAATAAATTTCACAGATTAAAATCCATATCCAATGCAGCCGCCTGATAAATTGACCGATCTCACCAACATCATTATTACCTGTGTAAATCACGGAAATTATCTTCAGCCCATAACACAGCCCATGGTGGGAACTGGGCTACTTTGGGTAAATGGGGTGGTCTCTCTGGGACCACTGATTCCACGGTCACTGACCTCTATTAGGTGTTTACGCCAAGCTCTCTGCTAAGAGCTGGTGGACAATCCAGGAAAATTCATTCACTCATGCATTCATTCAATCATATTTATCGAGCGCTTACTGTGCACAAAGCACAGTACTCTGTGCTTGGGAAAATACAATATAATAATGAACAGCTACATCCCGTGGCCCACAAAGGTTTTATAATCTAAACAGAGGAAAGGAACACAGAACAAAAGAATATTATACCATCAAAATTTGAAAAGGCTAAAGTCCTACAATAATGGTCATCATCATCAATCGTATTTATTGAGCACTTACTGTGTGCAGAGCACTGTACTAAGCGCTTGGGAAGTCCAAGTTGGCAACATATAGAGACAGTCCCTACCCAATAGTGGGCTCACAGTCTAAAAGGGGGAGACAGAGAACAAAACCAAACATACTAACAAAATAAAATAGAGTAATAAATATATACAAACATATATACATATATAGAGAGAAGCAGCGTGGCTCAGTGGAAAGAGCCCGGGCTTTGGAGTCAGAGGTCATGGGTTCATGTCTGCTGTGTGATCTTGGGCAAGTCACTTAACTTCTCTGTTAATTATATTATTAATTATAATTAATAATTAAGCCAATTATTATTATTATTATATACAGGTAATCAGGTTGTACAGCAATAAAGAAATTGCTGTAATCAGCACAGCAATAAAGAGACAATTCCTGCCCACAACAAGCTCACAGTCCAGTCGTATGTGCGTTCCCCAGTTTCATCCGCCAGAACCGCCGGAGATCCCCTCAGTCCAGCGTTCTGCACAGTGTGCGCTCCAAGGAAAAAGGGATCGCTCCACTTCCGCGGGGTTCTCTTTGCTTCGATGGGGATGGGAACGGGCCGGGGCGGGGGGAAGCGGAGTGAGGCGGCACAGTAAATGGCCGCCGCAAGCAAGGATGCTAAACGAAAATGGGAGTGGGGAGGGCAACGGAGTTCTGGGGCCGGGAACATTTCACCACACCCGGTTTGAGGAGGAGCGAGAAAAGCAGGCCTCTGGGGACGGGGACGGCCTCCATTACTTCCTCCTCCATCGGGCCTAGCGTCTGAGGCGGCCGGCCTCCATTGCTTCCTCCTCCGTCGGGCCTAGCGTCTGAGGCGACCGGCCTCCATTGCTTCCTCCTCCGTCGGGCCTAGCGTCTGAGGCGCCCGGCCTCCATTACTTCCTCCTCCGTCATGTGTTCTAATCCCAGCTCTACCAATTGTCTGCTGTGTGACCTTGGGCAAGTCACTTCACTCCTCTGTGCCTTGGTCCCTCATCAGTAAAATGAGGATTAAGACCGTGAGCCCTACGTAGGATAGGAACTGTGTCCAACCAGATTATCTTGTATCTACCCCAGTGCTTACTACAGTGCCCGGTAGACACTAAGCGCTTAAAAATACTATTATCATTATTACAATGATGATGATGATGATGATGATAATAATATTGATGATATTTGTTAAGTACTTACTATCTGGGAAGCACTGTACTTAGAGCTGGAGTAGATGATGATGATATTTTTGTTTTGTTTTTGGTTTTTATGGCATTTGTTAAGCACTTACTACGTGCCCAGAACCCTATAAAGCACTGGGGTAGATACAAGATCATCAGATTCAACTCAGTCCCCTGTCCCCCATGGGGCTCACAGTATGAATCCCCATTGTACAGATGAGGTAACAGAGGTACAGAGAAGTGAAGTGACTTGCCCAGGGTCACACAGCAGACAGGTGGCAGAGCCAGGATTGCAACCTAGGTCCTCCTGAATGCCAGGCCCGGGCTGTAGCCTCTGGGTCATGCCTACTTCTCATAAGCAGATACAGTATAATAATAATAATGATGATAGCATTTATTAAGCGCTTACTGTGTGCAAAGCACTGTTCTAAGCACTGGGGAGGTTACAAGGTGATCAGATTGTCCTATGGGGGGCTCACAGTCTTCATCCCCATTTTACAGATGAGGGAACTGAGGCCCAGAGAAGTGAAGTGACTTGCCCAAAGTCACACAGCTGGCAATTGGCAGAGCCGGGATTTGAACCTCTGACCTCGGACTCCAAAGCCCGGGCTCTTTCCACTGAGCCCCGCTGCTCAAGCAGATCAGAAACAGTCCCCGGCCCACATGGGGCTCAGAGTCTAAGAGGGAGGGAGGGAGGGAGGACAGGTATTTTATCCCCATTTGACAGATGAGGAAAGAAAGGCCCAGAAGAGATGAAGTGTCTTGTCCAAGGTCATCTGATAGGCAAGTGCGGAAACCAGATTTAGAACTCTGCTCACCTGACTCCTGGGTTTGGGCTCTTACCACTAAGCCACACTGCTTTAGACTAGAAATGCCACAGTCTTGGGGGTGTCAAAGGACCCTCTTTAGTCAAACTGCCAGCTGCCCTTGGCGGGATTCTGTTTTGCTCCCCACACCCACTAAGGTGATGAGTCAGAATCCTCCGGCCATGCCAGCAATGATCAATCAATCGATCGATCACGGCTTTTTTTCCTTCAGACCACAACCTTCAAGTCTTCTTCTAGAACAAGCCGAAATTGTGAAAGATCTAGAAAAGGCAGAAAGCTGTATCGGTTTTCCAACTGCATAAAACAGTATAAACAAGAAAAGGAAAGTTCACCTTTAAGAACCCTAAACTAATATACAAGAATTACATTCTCAGAGAAGACGGTCCTTGCAGTTTTTTCACTAGCTTCTAGGAACCAAACTGGTATTTATAATGGTTTTTTTTTTGCTATTTTAAAAGTCAAAATAAAAAGGACAGTTTTCCTCCCTTCATATCACTATGTTCACCATATTATATTTCACACCATTTTTATTATATAAATTAAGGTTTACGTTTGATGCTTTTTATGTGTATAATCTTTCCTGCTCATATACTGGCCAAACGTTTTCAGGTTTCACACCAGCCATTCAAAAGTGAAAGTTACCCTAAAGTTAAACAATGACAACTAAAATATCTGGGAACTAACACAAATGATAGCATATATGAAGCAGCGTGGTTTAGTGGCAAGACCCCGGCCTTGGGAGACAGAGGTCGTGAGTTCTAATGCCGCCTCCACCACTCATCAGCTGTGTGATTTTGGGCAAGTCACTTAACTTCTCTGTGCCTCGGTTACCTCATCTGTAAAATGGGGATTAAGACTGTGAGCCCCACGTGGGACAACCTGCTAACTTTGTATCTACCCCAGTGCTTAGAACAGTGCTTGGCACATAGTAATGGCTTAGCAAATAGCATCATCATCATCATTAAGTACATACATCCGTTTATATCTGTAGTTTATTTATTTATCATCTATTTATTTAATTTATATTAATGTCTGTCTTCCCCTCTGGACTGTGAGCCCATTGTGGACAGGGAATGTGTCTGTTTATTGCTGTACTTGTCCTCTCTCAAGAGCTTAGTACAGTGCTTTGCACATAGTAAGCACTCAATAAATACTATTGAAGTGAAGTGAAACATACCAGGTGCCAAGCTCTGTGCTAAGCAAAAGGTAACATGAAAGATAAAATCTGAACGCAATGTTACTTTTACTTCTCCGTATTTCTGAAAAGCCAAAGTGGACTGAAATACCAGTTCTTTCATCTTAACTGGTTGTAGTTCACGTTTTAATTCTTTGTTTCCAATAAAACTTCTAAGGGTTGCAAGTCTAATACTTTCCCCACAGCACCTGTATATATGTATATATGTCTGTACGTATTTATTACTCTATTTATTTATTTTATTTGTACATATTCTATTCATTTTATTTTGTTAATATGTTTTCTTCTGTCTCCCTCTTCTAGACTGTGAGCCCACTGTTGGGTAGGGACTGTCTCTATATGTTGCCAACTTGTACTTCCCAAGTGCTTAGTATAGTGCTCTAAACACAGTAAGTGCTCAATAAATACGATTGAATGAATGAATGAATGATTAAGCAGAGAGAGTCCAAACTAGAGTAAGAATCATCAAAGGTTCAACCCTGATGACTCGCAGGAGATAGATACCCAAGGAAAACAGGAAGGCGAAACAATTGATCGATCGATAGTATTTACGGAACGCTTACTACGGCAGAGCCCTGAACTAAGTGCTTTGAAGAGTATAATACGAAAGAGTTGGTAGACACGGTCACTGCCCACAAGGAGCTTAAAGTCTAGAAGGGCAGAAGGTAATAGTATAGTGCAGAAAGTGTGTGTAGCGAGTGAGATGGAAGGAAAACCTCGAGAGGAGGGAGAGCCTTGGGGTACAAGGCTGGAGAGGACAGTAAGAAAGAATAATAATAATAATTGTGGTATTTGTTAAGTGCTTACTATGTACCATGCACTGTACTAAGCACTGGGGTAGATACATGGTAATCAGGTTGGACGCAGTCCCTGTTCCACATAGGGCTCACCGTCTTAATCCCCATTTTACAGATGAGGGAACTGAGGCACACAGAAGTCACGCCTCTTGCCCATGGTCACACAGCAGACAAGTGGAGGAACCAGGATTAGAACCCAGGTCCTTCTGATTCCTATGTCTGTGTTCTATCCACTGAGCCATGCTGCTCAGTGAGTTAGGAATCCATAAAGTTGAAGAAATCGAACAGATCTAGAAGGATGAGGGCCAAGGGAAGGCCTTTCTATTTGATTTTGATAGTATTTGTTAAGTGCTTACTGTGTGTTCAGCACTGTTCTAACGATGGCATTTGTTAGGCGCTTACTATGTGCGAAGCACTATTCTAAGCGCTGGGGAGGTTACAAGGTGATCAGGTTGCCCCACGTGGGGCTCACAGTCTTAATCCCCATTTTACAGATGAGGGAACTGAGGCACACAGAAGTTAAGCGACTTGCCCAAAGTCACCCAGCTGACAAGTGGCGGAGCCAGGACTAGAACCCATGACCTCTGATTCCCAAGCCCTGGCTCTTTCCACTGACCTGCTTCTCAGTTTCCAGGGTAGATACAAATTTAACAGGTTGGACAAAGTCCCTGTCCCACGTGGCTCCTTATAGGAGGGAGGAAGATTTAATCTCCATTTAACAGATGCAGTGCTTTGTACACAGTAAATGCTCAGTAAATACAATCGAATGAATGAAGACCTGTCTGAGGTGAACCAGCAGGGCTGGGGGAGGTATCAGATGGAGGGTCGGAAGTCTGGAGAGAGGCAGAGAAGAATGACTAGGACAATCATGGCTTTAAAGGTTTCTCATCATCTTGGATTGTAAACTTCGAAGAGTTCTCATGTTTCGGTGCAGAGAGTGCTCAGACACCAGGAACGTATCAGAGAAAAATCAAGGAGGTTGTCAGAATTTGAAATTCAAATAAGCGCAAGTTGAAAATAGAAAGCATCCAGTTTTTTTAAAAGAACAAAGCGGTGAAAGGATGCAAAGAACGGAACACCCAGAGGATGAAGCGCCCTGCTCTGAAGGGAGGCCTATTTAAGGGAAATGCGGAAGAACGGAATGGAAAATCAATCCGTGCATTTACAGATACGCCCGCTTTAATTGAGTTTGACGTACCTCTCGTTCTACATTTGATTGACATAAGTGCGTCCTGTCTGACTTGTCGTTCCGAATGGATATCGCTGTCAGTTCAAATTTGCCCGTCATTTCTAAAAACAGCCGAATTACGCTTTCAGGCTAGTCCTCGAAACTCGACGATCTTTAGTCAAAACCATACGTTGCTATTCAGAACTGTCCGAAAGGAAGCATTACAGGAGAGGAGGTGAGAGAACGGAGTCACCGCAATTGACTGACGAGTCACGTCAGCCTCCTCGGGCTACAAATTATTCATCAACTGGAAACCAAATTGCCCAGGATGCACGAAGGCGTCGTGCTTTTGTTGCGTCAAAGGCACGCTGACAAGCTGTGGAGCCGGAAAATTCAGACACAGAAAGCTCTCCTCCTCCCCCTACCCTCTCTCCCACTCTCCTCTTCTCCCAAATCCTGTAGCTGTTCTAATATTTTGATGTTGCCCAGCTGACTAATTTGAACTTCTGGCAAAATGGGGTGTTTGTCTCCCTTCTCCTCCTGCCATCTTCCTGGTAAATTCGAAGGCTTAGTGGAAAGAGAACGGGCGTGGGACTCAGAGGATGTGGGTTCTAATTCTGGCTCCGCCGGCTGCTTGCTGGGTGACCTTGGGCAAGCCATTTCACTTCTCTGGGCCTCAGTTACCTCATCTGTAAAACAGGTATAAAATACCCATTCACCCTCCCTCATACACTGGGAGACTCGTGGGCTGGGAATGTATCTACCGACTCTGCTATTAACACACTCTCCCAGGTGCTTAGACCAGTGCTCTGCACCCAGGAAGCGCTCAATAAATACCACTGACTGATGATTGAGATCCCAAACCCCAAGTTACCAGAGTGGCCTGGAGTCAGAAGTGAGAACTTATCCCTTTCCCAATCTCTTGGAGAAAGGAAATGGAGACTTCCAAAGAAGCGGGAGGCTTGTCCGTCTGCCAAGTCGCTTCCCAATTACTCCGGGGGGGAGAAGCAAGAGTGGAAAAGGTTGAAAGTCAATTATTTATTACAGACGAAGGGTGAGCCGGGCTCCCGCTGCTATCCCTCCAGATACTCAGCGAGTGGCAGTCCAACTGTGGCTCAAATTTCCTGGGAGGAATCTGGCTCATTAAACAACTGTTCCAACCTCGGCCCCTGATGAGGCAGAGAAAGCAGTATGGCCTAGTGGCAAGAGCCCAGGCGTCAAAGGACGTGGGTTCTAATCCCGGCTCTGCCACATGTCTGCTGGGTGGCGTTAGGCAAGTCGCTTCACTTCTCTGTGCATCAGTTCCCTCATCTATAAAATGGGGATCAAGACTGTGAGCCTCATGTGGGAAACGGACTGTATCCAACCTGATTGCCTTGTGTCTATGCCAGTGCTTAGAACAGTGCTTGGCATATTTTAAGCACTTAACTAATACTACAGCTATTATTATTATGATTCTGAAAGCAGAGAAACAGTCCCCCCTATAGTATGTTTCCCTTAAGAAAAACAAAAAAGATAGCAGTGCCCATACGGTACAAGAAATAAATTGTCACGCCACTGCTGTTTAAGGCGTAATGAATTCATGGCCCTCCATAAGGTATTTGGAATGGATTTCCAGGAAAACATTACCAAACATGGCAAGCCTGTCTTTATCTTTGGCAAAATTAATTTCACAGGCATATCATTGTCCAAGAATTTATCTCAAATACATGCCCAAAATAGACCTGAGCCCTCAGAGGGTGGGTGACCTCCTGGACCACTGGACTTTCTTTGTAGCAGATGCTGGAACATCTTGGGAGCGCAGTGCTAAAAGACAATTATAATTATAGTAGTTATAATTATGATATTTGTTAAGCACTTACTTTGTGCCAGGCACTGTTCAAAGTGCTGGGGTAGATATAACCAAATCAGATCGGACATGGTCCCTGTCCCCTGTGGGGCTCACAGTCTTAACCCCCATTTTACAGATAAGGGAACTGTGGTCCAGAGAACTGAAGTGAATTGCCCAAGGTCAACCAGCAGGTAAGTGACAGAGCCGAGATTAGAACCCAGGTCCTCTGACTTCAAGGCCTGAGCTCCCTCTGCTAGGCCACGCTACATCCTCTGTTGTCAGTGGACCCCCACATTTATTTTGTAAATGATGTGCATGTAGCTTTAATTCTATTTGTTCTGACGATTTTGACACCTGTCTACGTTTACATGCTTTGTTTTGTTGTCTGTCTCCCCCTTCTAGACTGTGAGCTCGTTGTTGGGTAGGGACCGGCACTTTATGTTGCTGACTTGTGCTTCCCAAGCGCTTAGTACAGTGCTCTGCACACAGTAAGTGCTCAATAAATATGACTGAATGAATGAATGAATCAGTGAACACCAGGGATCTGGTAACCACAGCTTCTAACAGCCATGGATGGCACACTATTGAATTTCCCTACTAGAAGGCCCCGGAGAGAGTACAGTGCTAAGCGCTTAGTACAGTGCTCTGCACACAGTAAGCGCTCAATAAATACGAATGAATGAATGAATGAATGGGAGAGCTCTGGGAATCTGTACTGCCGCCATCCCGTGAATTATTCAGGATCCCCGAAAGGCGCAGGAATCAACAATTGTACAAACCATAAATTCTTCGGATTATTCTGCTCATAAATATTTTTGTTTCCCAACCAGTTCCATCCATATGCCAGAATCCTCTAAATTGTAAGCTCATTACTAGTTAGGCGACCCCCCGGCCCAAGCAAAAAAAAATTCAGGCCATGTTTGCCCTCTCCCCAAGAACCTCCTGTGGTTGCCCAACCACCTCCGCATGAAAAAGAAACTCTTCACCATCCGCTATAACTCAATCTCCTTGCCCCCTCCTACCTCACCATGCTACTCTTCTACTACAACCCAGCCCACATACTTCGCTCTTCTAATGCCAACCTTCTCAATTTACCTCAATTTCATCTATCTCCCCGCTGACCTCTGGCCTGGAACGCCCTTCCTCCTCATATCCCACAGACAATTATTCTCCTCGCATTCAGAGCCTTCAATATGAAGGCCCATCTCCTCCAGGAGGCCTTCCCCGACTAAGCCCCTTCTTTCCTCTTTTCCCACTCCATTCCGCATTGCTCTGATTTGCTCCCTTTATTCACCACCTCCCCATCCAGTCCCACAGTATTTATGTCCACATCTGTAATTTACTTATTCATAATGTTTATCTCGCCTTCTAGGCTCACTGTGGGCACAGAACGTATCTATTTATCGTTATTTCATCCTCTCCCGAGAGTTTAGTGCAGTGCCCTGCATCCAGATAGAGCTCAATAAATATGGTTAACTGATTTATTATGGGCAGGGAATGTATCTTCTAATTCTGTTCTATCAGAGTCTCCCATGCACGTAGTACAATGCTCTGCAAATAGTAAGCGCTCAATAAATGCAGTGATGGTTGCTTGACTGATCAACACATTTTCCCTTCCAAAGAGTGCGCTGAGACAGGCTAATGCCTGGCAAGTTCTCCACTGCTTTGACCACCTCTTGGCAACCGTTCTGGGGTCACGGGTTCTGGTGCCTCGATTCCTCCCGGGACTCCATCCCCTCTCTCCGACACATCACAGTGTTGCAGAAAACACCTTCCCAGCTCACGGGAAGTGAATGCAAATTGTCGGAAACCCATTCCCTTTACCCTGAGATGCTGCCTCTGATACATCGTGTATCACGTTACCATCACAGTAAGTTGAAATGGAGTCTAAAAACATGTTTAAATTGTTGGGGGGAAATAGCCATTTTACCACAAACATAGGAATTCCCTTCTAGACTCCAAGCTCATTATGGTCGGGGAACGTGTCTCCTAATTCCATTCTACTGTACTCTCCCAAGCATCAGTACAGTGGTCTGCACCTAGTAAGCACCCAATAAATATCACTGATCGATTGATTGTGGCTTGGAGGCCTCGATTCTGCTCGACTTTCACAATACACTCCCTGACTCAGCGGGATTGGAGGTGACTACTTCCTTTCCCACTTAATTCTCACAGTCCCTCCGACCCAAAAGCCTGAAAGCTTTTGCTTACAAAAAAATGTAGCGATGAGTATGAATTTAGCCTGTGCTCCTATTTCACTGCCAATTCTCAGTCTGTGCTACAGGCCTGTCTCTGGGCCTTTTTTAATGTGTCTGTTCACGGTGTTGCTGGAATTTTTCTGGATCGTGACTTTCCAAAGGGCAGAGCCCGTGTCTGTTTAATTTACTTTAACTCGCCCAGTACGCCTCACAGCACCATGGGTAGGTGGTATCGGGAAATGACTAAAGCTCGCTTGATGATAAGGAGGATGGAGTTTTTTTAGTGGTATTTGTTAAACGCTTATTATAGTAAGCGCTGGGGTAGATATAAGCTAATCGGGTTGGACACAGTCCCTGTCCCACTTGGGGCTCATTGACTTAATCTCTGTTTTGCAGATGAGGGAACTGAGGTCCAGGCAAGTGAAGTGACTAGCCCAAGGTCACTCAGCAGCAAAATGGCAGATCCACGATTAGAACCCAGGTCCTCTGGCTCCAAAGCCTACACTTTATCTACTTGCCCACTCTACTTCTGACTTTGGGTTGGCCAGGGATTCACCGGTATCCTAAGTCCCTACCTAGAGACAGGGATTCCTAAAATTAAATCAGCGTACGGGTGGCGAAAGGGAGGGGAGGTCACCTCCAATGCCTCCAATGTCTCAATCCCTTGGCTGTTTTGGAGGCGTTTTCAGCTATTCACCCTTTGGAAAGCTTTGCTCGCTCAGGGAGAAGATCCTCAAGCTGAAGATTAGATGTTCCACTGACTGATTCGGGTCAAAAGAAAATTTTCTGCTCGAAAATATGCCTTCCCCAGAAACTACCCCATGTGAGACTAGTTAGAGAAGCAGCGTGGCTCAGTGGAAAGAGCACAGGCTTTGGAGTCAGAGGTCATGGGTTCAAACCCCGGCTCTGCCAACTGTCAGCTGTGTGACTTTGGGCAAATCACTTAACTTCTCTGTGCCTCAGTTACCTCATCTGTAAAACGGGAATTAAGACTGTGAGCCCCCCGAGGGACAACCTGATCACCTTGTAACTTCCCCAGCGCTTAGAACAGTGCTTTGCACATAGTAAGGGCTTAATAAATGTGATTATTATTATTATAGGAGTGGGATTCCCCAGAGGCTGGTGACGGGTTCTCTGAGCAACGATATTAGGGGACCCTGTGTGAAAATGGCAAACTTGGCAACTTTGAAGTGTGGGTGCACTTCACACTTCCAGGGGGAGGAACCTCTCTCTCCTGCCAATCAAATCCCTGCTCCCCCTCTTTTTATGGTATTTGTCAAGTGTTTACTATGTGTGTCAAACAGCGTTCTAGGTGCCAGGGTACGTACAGGTTAATTAGGTTGGACACAGTCTCCGTCTCTTATGGGGTTCACAGTCTGAGTAGGAGGGAGAACAGGTACTGAATCCCCATTTTACAGTTGAGGGAAATGAGGCACAGAGAAGTGAAGTGAATTGCCCACAGTCACACAGCAGGCAATTGGCAGACCCGAGATTAGCACCCAGGTCCTCTGATTCCCAGGCCCGGGCTCTTTCCACTAGGCCACTTCCTGTCCTCAATAATCCCTAATCATATCCCATACCTTCTCACATCAAAAAGGAGGTCCTGTTAACTGGTTTCAAGGCTCTTATCAGGGGCTTTCTCTACTCCTGTCCTTCCCACCTCCCAACCCAATAATATTATTATTACCGTTATCATTATTAAGTGTTGTATTTAAGTAGTTACTAAACAAGCATTAGATACAAGAAAATTGGGTCCACACAGACCCTGTCCCACCTGGGGCTCACAGCCTAAGTAGAATAATAATAATAATGATGATGATGGTATCTGTTAAGCACTTACTATGTGCAAATCACTGTTCTAAGCGCTGGGTTATACAAGGTGATCAGGTTGTCCCACGTGGGGCTCACAGTCTTCATCCCCATTTTCCAGATGAGGGAACTGAGGCACAGAGAAGTTAAGTGACTTGCCCAAAGTCACGTAGCTGACAACTGGCGGAGCTGGGATTTGAACCCATGACCTCTGACTCCAAAGTCCGGGCTCTTTCCACTGAGCCATGCTGGAGAAGAGGTATTGAATCCTCATTTTACAGATGAGGTAACAGGCCCAGAGAAGTGAAGTGACTTGCCCAAGGCTACACAGCGGACAAATGGAAGTGGCATGAGAAGCAGCATGGCATAGTTGACAGAGCACGGGCCTGGGACTCAGAAGGTCATGGGTTCTAATCCTGACTCTGCCACATGTCTGCTATGTGATCTTGGGCAAATCACTTCACTTCTCTGGGCCTCATCTGTAAAATGGGGATTGAAACTGTGAGGGACAGGGACAGGGATTGTGTCTAACCCAATTTGTTTGTACCTAACCAGCGCTTAGTACAGTGCCTGGCCCATAGTAAGTGCTTAACAAATATTATCATTATTATTATTACTACTACTACTACTACAAATTAGTGTTTACATTACCTGCCCATAACGAGCTTATAGTCCCAAGCGCTCAGTAAATATGACTGGCTGATCATGTCCTTACATCTTCTATATACACCCCTGCAGCAACCAACACTGCGTTCTGCATACAGTTGGTACTCAATGACTATTAACTACCAGTCAAGCAATCAGTCAATATTTATTGAGTGCTTACTATGTGCTGAGCACTGAACTAAGCACTTGGGAGAGGACAATACTACAGAATTAGCAGACACATTCCCCACCCAAAACAAACTTACAGTCTAGAGGGAGAGTCGTTGTCCGAACCTGAAACGGGGGACACATGTATCCAGTTTAATGTTGGGGATGGGGGCTAAGAAAGGAAATACTAAAATAATCTAGCTACTTCCTTCATTTCTGCCACCATGCCCCATGGTTACCCCTGGACAATCTGGAAACGGCAGCGTGAGGGAGAGAGCCAACCTCAATATAAATCCAACTTGAAAATATTGACAATTTGAGCTTTGTTTTCCCTCTTAATGGTGGCATTCAGTTATATAATTACACGCGGGAGATGTTCTTGTGGCTCTGAGAAAGTAGAAATACCGTTCTGTTCTTTAAAAGAAGACTATAATTATCTTTCAGATATCAGCGCTCCACTCCTCGTTAGAGCAGAGTTTAAGTACAACAATTTAACTCTGAAGTTAAAAAGTACTAATTACAGAGGGATTGGTAATATTTGTTGCGAATGCCAGGGTGGGTACAGTTTCCTCTTTTCCAAGAACCAAATACGAAGGGTGCAAGAGCGCGCTCTCCTATGAGCTGGAAACAGCAGCAAGCAAGTCCGAGGTGGGCAGGATTTTGAGAGGAATCTAAATAATAATAATTAATTATGGCACTTGTTAAGCACTTGCTATGTGACAAGCACTGTTCTAAGCACTGGGATAGATACAAGTTAATCGGGTTGGAAACAGTCCCTGTCCCACATGGGGCTCACACTCTTAATCCCCATTTTATAGGTGAGGTAACTGAGGCCCAGAGAGGTGAAGTGACTTAGCCAAGGTCACCCAGCAGATGTGTGGCAGAGCCGGGATTAGAACCCATGCCCTTCTGATTCTGGACCTGGGCTCTATCCACTAAGCCATGCTACTTCATGGCTTTTCTATTCATTCATTCATTCATTCAGTCATATTTACTGAGAGCCTACTGCGTGCAAAGCACTGCAGTAAGCGCTTGGGAGAGTACCAAGCTGTCATCACTAGAAAAGAGGACTGCTGCCTTCTGCAGCACTAAAAACCATGAGAGACAGCATGGCCTGGTGGAAAGAGCCCAGGCCTGGGAATCAGAGGACCTGGGTTCTAATCCCGGCTCTGCCACCTGTCAGCTGGGTACCGATGGCTCTGGTATATTTTAAGTACACAAATCTCCACGGGCCTGTGAGGAGAAGGAAGGCATTTCCACTCAGTGCAGAAGCTTTGGGTTGGACCTACTCTTCAGCCAACAAAGATCTGGAGAAGAGACTGATGGGAGTGTTGGCTTCTGGCTTGCTGTGGGCAGGGAACTTGAGTGCTAACTCTGTTGCTCTGCCCTCTCCAAAGCGCCCAGTACAGTGATCTGTATCTAGTAAGCGCTCAAAGACCACTGATTAACTGATTCACTTGGAAACTGGTTCTGCTCATTAGGCTTGTCCAGAGGCACACCTCGAATGAGCAACGGAGCCAGATGGAACTTGAAACTTCTATGTCCTTTACTGCCCAGGGTCTGTTTGGCCAAAATACTAATTTACTTTGAACCTGAATTTTAATGAAATTTTAATTTTGAGGCAACATACCTGTTGATTTTTAAAATTTCACTACCAATACCAAGAAATGTGCTGATGCCATTCATCAACGAGCAATAGCAATTGATTTCTCCATTGGCATTCTGATCATTTTTGCTTTATACTCACACTTATCAAAAACGGACAGGCACATAACAGCCGAATAAGTATTCATCTGTGTACATGTTTTATAAGAAATTACCACACAGAATCCATTCGTTTTTAAAATTTTTGATTCACCTGACACATAGTAAGCGCTAAACAAATGCCATCATTATTGTTATTAATATTTGTAGTAGTACTATCTGGATTGAGAGCGAGGTTCTTGGAAGGAGGAGAAAGGAGAAGGAGCCTGGACTGCAATTGGTTTTTCATTGCCTCCCACTTAGAAATCAGCCGCGAACAACCGAGCCGTCATAAGCGACTGGTGGAAGAGTAGGAGACAGGAGGCAGAACAGCGCTTAGTACAGTGCTCTGCACCACCGATTGATTGAATGATTTAGGCTAAGCCTCAGTTCCTTTCCAAGATGCCTTGCTCCAGTGACATTCATTTCCTGGTCCCTTTGTTTGGGGTGAGCAGACGAAGGGAAAAACCTGTTCACCCAACAGATGGCCAACATATGGTCAGAGGAAATTGTGGAGGCATAAAAAATATCATTAGGTTCACGGATTCACGGATGAGAGGTCCAGGGTGAACTGCTGAGAGGATTATGGATCTTTAGATGATCTGTACTCAATCCTACGGTGGGATGGCAAGAAGGGAGCCCTTTGGACTCTCCTTTGGTTCCGCTGTTAGAGACAGAAACCTGGGCTGGATGGGTCGTTAGACTTGATGAATCAATCAATCCATTGTATTTATTGAGCACTTACTGGGTACAAAGTACTGTACAAAGTGCTTGGGAGAGTATAACAGAGTTGGTAGACACGCTCTCTTCCCACACGAGCTTGCGGTCTAGAGGGGGAGACAGACATTAATATAGATAAATAAATGATGGATATGGACATGAATGCTCTGGGGCTGAGGGAGTAGTGAATAAACGACGCAAATCCAAGTGCAAGGATAACGTAGAAGTGGGAAAAGAGGAAATGAGGACTTAGAATGTCCCAGTTTGGTGTTCCTTACATTTTAGAAGTATAAAACTGTTGAATGACCTTGGTAGAGAAGAATGTAGAATGGGTTTTTGCATCGAGGTGTAAACAAACAGCGGGAATACAAGAGGGGGAATCATTTTCTGAAAATATCTAAGGCTGGGAAAGACCTTAGGATGATCGTGTGGTTCAAACTGGATTCAGAAATGCAGGGTGGCTCAAAACAATGACTCTGGAGCCCATCAATTGGAGTAAAACAGGAAGGAACCAGGTAAGTGTTTTCTGATTACACCCTCCACAGTCTCACCCAATGGAATAACTGTGGTACTTGTTAAGTGTTTACTAAGTGCCAAGCACTGCACTAAGCGCTGGGGTAGATACAAGACGATCAGGTCCCCCATGAGGCTCACCATCTAAGTAGGAGAGGGAACATGTAATAGAACCCCCAGTTTGCAGATGAGGGAACTGAGGCACAGAAAAGTTAAGTGACAAGCCCAGGTAACAGCAAATGACAGAACAAATGACAAATGACATTAGAACCCAAGTCCTCTGACTCCCAGGACCAAGATTTTTTCCACTAGGCCTCACCACTTCTCAATGTAGCAGGATGATTCTAGACACCATCTCCTCTAGATTTTAAGCTCACTGTGGGCAAGGAATGTGTCTGTTATACTGTTATATTGTACTCTCCCAAGCACTTAGTACAGTACTCTGCACATAATAATAATAATAATAATGGCATTTGTTAAGCACTTACTATGTCCGAAGCACTGTTCTGAGCGCTAGGTGGATACAAGGTGATCTTGTCCCTCATGGGGCTCACAGTCTTAATCCCCATTTTACAGATGAGGTAGCTGAGGCACAAAGTGACTTGCCCAAAGTCACACAGCTGACAAGCGGCGGAGCCGGGATTAGAACCCATGACCTCTGACTCCAAAGCCCGGGCTCTTTCCACTGAGCCACGCTGCTCAATAAATATGACTGATGGATAAAGATGACTAGGATTAAAAAATAGAAAAGCTCTGGAGAGGGTCAGAGAAATTGGGACAATTTAGTTCTGTGAAGACAAGGCTGAGACAATTAATTAAGGATCTGGCCTCCTTCCTACAAAAAATTGTGAGCCCTAAGTGGGATCTGCTCACGCTGTATCTACCTCAGGATTTACTACAGTGCTTGGCACATAGTAAGTGCTTAACAAGTACCACAGTTATTATTATTATATTATTATTATTATTATTTTCCAATGTAATTATGCTCCTGAATCTGAGAAGCAGCTGAGGTCAGAACCAGGGGACTGAAATTCTGCAGCAGGAGAAATTTAGTCTAGAGAGAAGACCAAATTACCCAACAGTGAGTGTTGTTAAACCCTGAAATAAATGAGCCCAAACCTGGGAGTTGGAGGACCTGGGTTCTAATCCCGGCTCTACCATGTGTCTGCCGTGTGACCTTGGGCAAAGTCATTTAACTTCTCTGTGCCTCAGTTCCCTCATCTGCAAAATGGGGATTAAAACTATGAGCCCCACGTGGGACCGGGACTCTGTCCAACCCGATTAGCTTGGATCTACCCCAGAGCCCAGTATGGTGCCTGACACAGAGTAAGTGTTTAACAAACACCACTAACAAAAAAATGAGTAAACTGCAGAGGGAAATGGTGACATGGCCTTTCACCCAGACCATCAAAAATAAAGTAAAATAAAATAAAAACCAGGAGAGATTTGTCTCTCAGGACACCCTAATAATTTTGATCAGTTGATCAAAGTAGATCAAACACACTGGAGATATAGGAGCTGCTTATTTTTCTCTTAGCAAGAGCATCAATTATGGAAAAAGGCAAACTCTGCATAAGCTTTTGAGGCAGGCTGCCAAAGTTCTCCTAATTTTCATTTCTCAGCTATTTAATAATTCATGCGGTGCTCAGCAGTCAAAACATCCATTTAATGTTTCTGCAGTTGAATGAAGCATTAGTGATTTTTAAAAATCACATTATTTATATTTTAAACGTTCACTGTACTTCCCAGTGGAGCGGGAGAACCAAACCTTCCTCATCCATTTCGGACCTCTGGCCCCTGCCTCTAATAAGGTGAAAAGAAATTCCCCGTCGATGACCCCCATTTGGGGAAGATGAGAGAGATGTATTTTAACAGTCGTCCGATATATATATAATGTCTTCTTAAAAATGTTGCTCTAGTGTTTGGCTGGCTCAAAAAGATGAACCGCATAGGAGGTTATCAGAAAGTATTTATCGGTTGTCCAAAGGGATGTGAATTGAGGTAGCTGGGTCTCAAGCCCCGATTATTTATTTTTTTTAAACATGGCATTTGTTAAACGCATATTTCGTGTCTGGGACTATACTAAGCGCTGGGGTAGCTCACGTGGGGCTCACAGTCTTACACCCATTGGAAAAGATGAGGTAACTGAGGCCCAGAGAGGTGAAGTGACCTGCCTACGGTCACACAGCACAAGTGCAGTGGAGCCATTAACTCTTCAGCTGCTCCATCTTCCCCAAGCTAGATCAGACCTTTTAAATATTCAATATTTTCAATACATCCAAAAGAAAACCCCCCATGTAACTGAATTATTTTAATGGTATTTGTTAAGTGCTTACTATCAATCAATCAATCGTATTTATTGAGCGCTTACTGTGTGCACAGCACTGTACTAAGCGCTTGGGAAGTACAAGTTGGCAACATATAGAGACAGTCCCTACCCAACAGTGGGCTCACAGTCTACTATGTGCCAGGCACTGTCCTAAGCACTGGGGTGGGTACAAGTTAATCAGTTTGGACACAGTCCGTGTCCCATAAGGGGCTCACAGTCTTAATCCCCATTACACAGATGAGGGAACTGAGGCACAGAGAAGTTAAATGACTTGCCCAAGGTCACTCAGCAGACAAGTGGAGGAGCAGAGATTAGAACCCAGGTCTTTTTGACTTCCAGTCCCGTGCTCTATCCAATCTGATTCTCTAATTGTTTCTAGATAATAATAATAACAATGGTATTTGGTTAAGCGCTTACTATGTGCAAAGCACTGTTCTAAGTGCTGGGGTGATACAAGGTGATCAGGTTGTCCCACATAGGGCTCACAAACTTAATCCCCATTTTACAGATGAGGTAACTGAGGCCCAGAGAAGTTAAGTGACTTGCCCGAAGTCACACAGCTGACAATTGGCGGAGGCGGGATTAGAACCCATGACCTCTGACTCCAAAGCCCAGGCTCTTTCCACTCGGCCACGCTGGTCACGATCCTCTTTCAAGAGTCTTTGCTTCTGTCTTCTAGATCTCTCAGCTAGGTGTCCAATCAATCGATCGTATTTATTGAGCGCTTACTGTGTGCAGAGCACTGTACTAAGCGCTTGAAATAATGATGGCATTTTTTAAGCGCTTACGATGTGCAAAGCACTGTTCTAAGCGCTGGGGAGGCTACAAGGCGATCAGGTTGTCCCACAGGGGGCTCACAGTCTTAATCCCCGTTTTACAGATGAGGTAACTGAGGCCCAGAGAAGTGAAGTGACTTGCCCAAAGTCACACAGCTGACAAGTGGCGGAGCCGGGATTTGAACCCATGACCTCTGACTCCAAAGCCCGGGCTCCTTCCACTGAGACACGCTACATCTCGGGGCAGAGAGATTGGCAGATTTGCCCCTGGGCTATTATGAATATCGTCCTTGGGCTGAGATCCCCTGCGTCGCTGAGGGAACCTCTGGCCGCCAGATCAGCAATCCTGGCCTTGTTCAACTGGCCTGTTCTTCCACCTTCTGGACCAGAAATGGGTCCCCAGATTATTGATTACCTTGGACAAGTCACGTAACTTCTCAGTGCCTCAAGTTACCTCATCTGTAAAATGGGGGCTAAGACTGTGAGTCTTCTGTGGGACAGGGACTGTGTCTAAACTAATTACCTTGCATCTTCCCCCTGTTTAGAACAGACTGTGAGCTCACTGTGGGCAGGGATTGTCTCTCTTTATTACCGCATTGTATTCATTCATTCATTCAATCATTTATTGAGCGCTTACTGTGTGCAGGGCACTGTACTAAGCGCTTGGGAAGTACAAGTTGGCAACATATAGAGACGGCCCCTACCCAACAGTGGGCTCACAGTCTAGAAGGGGAGACAGACAATAAAACAAAACATATTAACAAAATAAAATAGAATAAATATGTACAAATAAAATAGAGTAGTAAATACGTAGAAGCATATATACATATATACAGGTGCTGTGGGGAAGGGAAGGAGGTAAGGCGGGGGGATGGGGAGGGGGAGGAGGGGTACTTTCCCAAGCACATAGTACAGTGCTCTGCACACAGTAAGCACTCAATAATTACGATTGAATACATGAATGAATGTTTGGGACATAGATCTTAACGAGTACCATAATTATTATTATTATTATAAATCAACTGTATTCATTAAACATTCACTTTGTGAAGAGCACGGTACTAAACACTTGGGAGAGTACAATATTACAAAATCAAAAGAAACGTTCTCTGCCCTTCAGGAGCTTACAGTCTTGAGGGTTGTTATGCACAATTACTAAATTAGGCCACAAACCGATCTGAGAGTAGATCCTTTCCTGGATTTTCAGCGGGTGCCTAGGTAATTATGAAGCCCCACCACAATGCTCACTTCAGCAACTTTGGAAACTTGCTCGAAGAAGGCTGTGCCAATCTCCTTTTTGTTGGAAGCCGTTTAGTGATTCCCTAGAGGACCGCAGAAATGAATGCGGCTTCCAAAAATATCCGTAACTCCCGGGGAGGATCTTACTGACTAAGAAAATCTGACTAAACATGTCCAATTGAACAAGTGAATTAATTCCCTGTTGGCTTACCGGGGAGTGGGGGAACTGGAAATCCACTAGACTAGGGTACATGTAGGCGACCAATTCTGCCACATTTATAAAGTGGTTTTATGCCAGCATATGGGCACCGCCATGAACTCCAGGGACAGGTTGGGGGGTGGGAGAGAAGAGATGGAGAAGGGGGAGGAGGAAGGGGAGAAAAATTGGGGAAGAGGAGGAGGAGGAAGGAAAGAGGAGAAAGGGGGTGAGGGGAGGGAGGAGGAGGAGGAGAGGGAGGAAGGGGAAAGGAGGAGAAGAAAGGGGGTGGCCTAGTGAAAACAGCCTATGCTTCGGTGTCTGAGGACCTGGGTTCTAATCGCAGCTTCACCACCTGCTTGCTGGGTGACCTTGGGCAAGTCACTTCACTTCTGTGGGCCTCCATTCCCTCTTCTGGAAAATGGGGACTCAATACCTGTTCTCCCTCCTACTCAGATTGTGAGCCCCACTGGGGATGGAGACTATGTCTGACATGATTAACTTATACCCACCCCAGTGCTTGATCCATAGTAAGTGCTTAACAAATATAACAATAATAATAATAATGATAAAGGAGCCTTCCCTTGGAAGCAGCGTGGCTCAGTGGAAACAGCCCGGGCTTTGGAGTCAGAGGTCATGGGTTCAAATCGTGGCTCCGCCAATTGTCAGCTGTGTGACTTTGGGCAAGTCATTTAACTTCTCTGTGCCTCAGTTACCTCATCTGTAAAATGGGGATGAAGACTGTGAGCCCCCTGTGGGACAACTTGATCACCTTGTAACCTCCCCAGCGCTTAGAACAGTGCTTTGCACATAGTAAGCGCATAATAAATGCCATCATTATTATTATCAGGTAGGGATGCTGATATAGCATGGGCACATTTTGAATTTTCCCCCCTCCGATTCTGAAGTCATCAATTTCTTGCATCTGAGAACAGTGTGCTGCACATAGTAAGCACTTAACAAATACCATAATTATTATTATTATCTGAGAGAGGCACTTATGTCCATATCTGTCATTTTCCTTATTCATATTAATGTCTGTCTCTCCCTCTAGACTGTAAGCTCGTTGTGAGCAGGGATTGTCTCTACTGCTATACTGTACTTTTCCAAGTGCTTAATACAGTGCCCTGCACACAGTAAGCGCTCAATAAATGATTGAATGAATGAAGAATAGTCCAGTGGGACATCAGGGCTAATCCTGCAGTGACTCCCCTCCCTTCCTCCACCCTGCACCACAGAGTTGAGTGAAGCAGCAGCTTTGAAACACTGAATTCTTTAGAAATCCATTACGGTTATTACTCACTGTGCCGTGAACTTCAAGGACTTTGCAAATGGAGTTTTGGATCATTTGTGGCTGTAATTTTCCAGGTACAGAGGTTGAGCTGACAGGCCAATAATTAACAGACGCATCTTTTTCCTTGTTTTTAGAAATGAGGGATTCGGTTGGCCTTTGGCCAGCATTCAACACTTGGCCAACTCCCTGAAGTACCAAAATGACAGCTAGTGGCTCTGGGCTGACTTAAGCCATTTTCTTAAGCAGAAAGAATTGTATTTTTCCCGGTGTTTGGTGGATTTTTTTTCCAGTGGCATTTACTGAGTGCTTACTGTGTGCAGAGCACCATGCTAAGCGCTTGGGAGAGTACAACGGAGTTGGTAGCCAGTGCTTAGAACAGCGCTTGGCACATAGTAAGTGCTTAACAACTGCCATCATCACAACCAACTTACAGTCCAGAGGACTATTTCCCTGAGGAACATTTCTCCTGGTCTCATTTGCCATGTAATTTCCTTCCTAAAGATTCTAGAAAGGTGAAGGGTGGGAAAAGTCCACATTAATCACAATAATTCTCCTTTTCAAATTCTCTCATGTTTTCTAAGTGGTTTCTTTCATCATAAATGAGTGGCTATTTTTGAGATTGAAATCGCTCCGAAGAAAAGTGACCGTCTGACAAGATGCGTGCACATTTCAGGGGCTGGTTCACCCCGACAGTGTTGAAAATCATTTAGCTTTCCTTATAAACTACAGATGGGAAAACTGCACACTATTGTAAAGCGCATTTTCTGATTGTCATGAAGAAATTTTAATTCATTAAAAATGGAGCTATTTTGACTGGAGGGAGAGAGAGGTCTATTCTGTTACCTGCTAAAAAGGGGAGAAAGAATATATCTTAGAGAAGCAGCGTGGCTTAGTGATAAGAGCACAGGCTCAGGAGTCAGAGGATGTGGGTTCTAATCCCGGCTCCGCCACTTGTCTGCTGTGTGACCTTGGGCAAGCCACTTAATTTCTCTGAGCTTCAGTTACCTCATCTGCAAAACAGGGATTATTAATAATAATAATAATAATAGTAATAATGCCATTTATTAAGCTCTTACTTTGTGCAAAGCACTGTTCTAAGCACTGGGGGGATACAAGGTGATGAGGTTGTCCCATGTGGGGCTCACAGTCTTCATCCCCATTTTACAGGTGAGGGAACTGAGGCACAGAGAAGTGAAGTGACTTGTCCAAAGTCACACAGCTGAAAAGTGGTAGAGCCGGGATTCGAACTGGGATTCGAACCCTTGACCTCTGACTCCAAAGCCCGTGCTCTTTCCACTGAGCCACACTGCTTCTCTAGATTAAGACTGTGAGCCCCACGTGGGACAACCTGATTACCTTGCATCTACCCCAGTGCTTAGAACAGTGCTTGGCACATAGTAAGCACCTCACAAGTATCATAATTATTATACTATTGCTATTAACACGCTATTAGGATGGATTTACCTAAAGTGAGCATATTTCTGAGGGGAATCTGTCCAGAGAAAATACTGTTTCAGCTTCAAACCGTCATGGGGAGTTGTAGCCGGGAACACCTGGCCAAGGTGTTTGGCTCCTGGGCCCACAGGCAGAGACAACCTTAGCCAGCCAGGCACCAACAGTCCTGACCTTCTGGCCAGCCCTGGGAACGCTGCCACACTGGCAGGAAGTGTCTCCGATTCTGCCAAGCCCCATCCTTGCCCGCTCACTCTGCTGCCCACCTAGGTAGCTCTTGGCGACCCCCAAGATCAGGGTTTGGGGAGGGGCGAGCCCTGAGCCACCTGTACCCCCACACAAAGAAGCAATGTCTTGGCCTAGCTGCCACCTTAGTGCGTCCAAACCTAGAAACAGAATAATCTAGCGGATAACCCAGTTCTGGGAGTCAGAAGGACCTGGGTTCTAATCCCAGCTCCGCCGCTTCTCTGCTGCGTGTGACCTTGGACGAGTCGCTTCACTTCTCTGGACCTCAGTTCTTTCATCTGGAAAATGGGGATTAAGACAGTGAACTCCGTGTGGGACTGTGCCCCACCTGATTGGTTTGTATCTACCCGAGTGCTTAGTACAGTGCCTGGCACATAGAAAGCGCTTTACAAATACCATATAAAAAAACTGGGGCTTTTCAGACTCGGGTGCTGAACTGGGGCAGACAGAAATCCTGGGACTCAGCAGCTGCCCTCTACTCCTCCTCAAATTGTCCCCTGACTCATCCGAAGAGCTGACCTCTGCAATGGGTGGTCACCAACTCCAGCCACAGACTGGCTAGCAACTCTGTCTGGGGCTGGGGCTGGGTGGGGGCGGGGGAGCTGAGGACAGGGGTATGAGGATGAATAATAATAATAATAATAATAATAAAGTGGCATATGTGAGGGGATAATATCAGTGAGGAAGGGCTGAAGGGAGGCTCATTTCCACTTTACAGTCATAGAGATGAACGGTCACAGAGAAGACCTGCAACTAATGGGAACCCCCCTGCGAGAGGCACTACACAACTTTAGCTCACCTCCTCCAGGAGGCCTTCCCAGACTGAGCCCCCTTTATCCTCTCCTCCTCCTCATCCCCCCGCCCTACCTCCTTCCCCTCCCCACAGCACCTGTATATATGTTTGTACAGATTTATTACTCTATTTATTTTACTTGTACATCTTTACTACATTCTATTTATTTTGTTAATGATGTGCATCTAGCTTTACTTCTATTTATTCTGATGACTTGACACCTGTCCACATGTTTTGTTTTGTTGTCTGTCTCCCCCTTCTAGACTGTGAGCCTGTTGTTGGGTAGGGACCGTCTCTAAATGTTGCCAACTTGTATTTCCCAAGCACTTAGTACAGTGCTCTGCACTCAGTAAGTGCTCAATAAATACGATTGAATGTATGAATGAATGAACTTTAGAACACTCCACCTGGATCATTTTGCCAAAAGACTTCACCCCACAGGTGTAGAAAAAGACTCCAGTGCTTATATTGTCTTCTCCCAAGCGCTTAGTATAGTGCTCTGAATGCAGTAAGCGCTCAATAAATACTATTGACTGACTGACTTGTAAAATGCATCTGATTCAGGATTACAGTTTGGAAAGAAGCACTTCCATTCCTCTAACCGAAAATCAGATGCACAGCTGGAAGGCAGACCCTTTCAACAATCAGCAAAGACAAGTTATCTAGAGAAAGTCTATGTTTCCTTCTGACAGAGCCTGAAAACTGCCCATATTCATTCAGTTCAATTGTATTTATTGAGCGCTTATAGTATGCAGAGCACTGTACTGCCCATATATAATTGTTCTCTGAAGGTAACGCCGGCAGAGATCGAATCCCAGCTCCGTCCCTTGTCGGCTGTGTGACCTTTGGCAAGGCACTTCACTTCTCTGTGCCTCAGTTACCTCATCTGTAAAATGGAAATTAAGACCGTGAGCCCCGTGTGGGACAGTAACTGTGTCCAACCAATTTACCTTTTATCTACCCCTGGGTTTAAAACAGTGCCCGGCACATAGTAAGTGATTAACAAATACCACAATTATTATTATTATTCAACCCAGTGCTTAGTACATTCATTCAATCGTATTTATTGAGCACTTACTGTGTGCAGAGCACTGTACTAAGCTCTTGGGAAGTACAAGTTGGCAAAATATAGAGACGGTCCCTACCCAACAGTGGGCTCACAGTCTAGTACAGTGCCTGGCACATAGTCGGCACTTACCATTAGTATTATTAGAAAATCCCAGGGGTGGGAGCAAAATCTTCTTTTTCAAACCAGCTATGACCGTAATTTTAAAATCAGAAATATTCCTGTCTTAGTGCAAACATCCCTCATAGAAGTGGAGACTGAAGTCTACAACAACCTCTATCTACGAGTTTAGACGAACGCTAGTAAATGGGGTCTTCGTTAAGCACTTACCCTCTGCCAAGCACTGGGCAGATGATCAGGTCAGACCCAGCGCCCACCCGAAATGGGACTCCCAGTCTAGGTAGTTGGGGGGGCTGGAAGACACGATCTCCTGAGGTCTCTTTCGTTTCTAGAGTTCTGCTGCTTGAGAATGGCAGTCATTTGAACGGCCGCTTGGGTTCTCTAAATCCCCGGCAGCAGATGGAGAATCATTCCGAATGCTTCCTCTCATTCTTTTGTCACTTTCTACACTGGCAAACAGTATTATCTGCCTTGTTGCCCACAGAACAAGCGGGCTCTGGGGAGAAGGTGATACTGCTCTAAGGAAGCAGCATGGCTAGTGGAAAACGCCCAGGCCTGGGGACCGTCTCTATATGTTGCCAACTTGTACTTCCCAAGCGCTCAGTACAGTGTTCTGCACACAGTAAGCGCTCAATAAATACGATTGAATGAATGAATGAATGGGAGCCAGAGGACTTGGGTTCTAGTCACAACGCCGCCACTTACAAGCTGTGTGACCTTGGGCAAGTCACTTCCCTTCTCTGGGCCTCAGTTCCCTCATCTGTAAAATTGGGATTCAATCCCTGTTCTCCCTCCTACTTACTCTGTGAATCCCATGTGGGACCTGATTATCCTGTATCTGTCCCAGTGCTTCGTACAGTACTTGGCACACAGCACTTAAAAATACTACTATTATTCACTTCAACTCCTTTGTACCATATGAAATTCCCCAGAGGTTTTGTCCATGATGACAACTGGGGGACAGTCCAGTCTACCCTGCTGAAATTGGCAATGGTTTTATTGCTTCTGACAAATGCATCTGTCAGTATCAGAGTTTTGGGAAAAAGCTGCTAGGATTACCACAGCAGGACAAAAATGGCCCAATTCAGCAGTCTGTTTGCAAAAAACAGCCAACTCTTCGAGTAATTATTTAAGAGGAGAGAGAAAACTTTGGGCACATATTACTTAAAAACCTCAGATAATCAATAGAGTAGGAAATTTGGCACCGATGGATTAAAATTTCCATTTCAACCGATACTGGAGCAACATTCATTGGAAAATGTAAAATCTCGATCGAAGCCAGGAAGCCCTTACGGAGAATTTTGCAACTGAAATGGTGTAAAAATACCACCTTTTTTCTAAAGAGGGCAGTTTATAGTGGTGAAGTATGGATTTCTCATGAGATCGTATCTCCTCCAAGAGGCCTTCCCTAAGTAATCCTTCATTTTCCCTAGCCGCTTTTCTCTCTGGCTTGACTAAACTTGGCTGAGAGGCCCGTAAGCACTTTGACACTCACCTCAGCTCCACAGCACTTTATGTCCACATCTTTAAACCTTATTTCCCCTCTCTGTAATCTGTTTTAATGTCTGTCTCCCCCTCTAGACCGTAAACTCCTGGAAGGCAGGAATCGCATCTTGTACTCTCCCAGGTGCAGCATACAGTGCTCTGCCCACAGTTTATGTGCTCAATACTGTTCGATTGAGTCTCCCTTTCATTTTTTAAAAATGATACTTGCTAAGCGTTTACTATCTGCCAGGCACGGTTCTAAGCACTGGAGTGGATACAAGCTTGGACACAATCCATGTCCCACATGGGGGCTCACAGTTTTAATCCCCATTTTGCAGCTGAGGAGCCTGAGGCCCTGAGAAGTGACTTACCCAAGGTCATACTGCAGACAAGTGGCGGAGCCACGATTAGAAGCCAGGTCCGGGCTCTTTCCACTAGACCACACTGCTCCTCTCCTCTGTTTCCTCTGCTCTAGGTGCAAGCGAGTGGAGAGATGGGCCAAAAGGTGGACAAGCTTTTGCAAGCTGGAGGCTTCACCTCAGAACCACCTTACAACAAATACTTATTGATCAATGAATTGAAAACCACTGAATGTTGCCCTGTTTCCAGCTCCCTGGCCAGAGTCGGACACTCTGATGCCTGCTCTCGGCTATCCACCTCTTAGTGGACAGAACTGGACCGTCCGAGCCAGAATCAGCATGATCTAGTGGATAGAACATGGGCTTGGGGGTCTGAATGACCTGGGCTTTATCCTGTGTTTATCTTCCTTGACTGTCTCATGATTTCCCTTTGGGTGATGATAAACGCCCGTAGGGGAAGGACGTATCTTATGTTTCCTCTGGAATGCCCAAGCGTAGAGGGCACTCAAAGTCTGTTATTGCAGGGTGACTGGCTAATCTTTGGTAAATTCATTTCATTAGTCTTTTAGCTAGCCTGGTTTCTTTGTTCCTCTACCAGACATATTTGGAAACTACAGGAAGTGAGGATTTCCCTGCGGATTGAGAAGCAACATGGCCTAGTGGCTAGATCCCGGGCCTGAGAGTCAGAAGGTCCTAATCCCAGCTCCGCCAATTGTCTGCTGTGTGACCTTGTTCAAATCGCTTCACTCAGAACAGTGCTTTGCACATAGTAAGCGCTTAATAAATACCATCATTATTATTCACTGGTCCTCAGTTACCTTGACTGTCAAATGGGGATGAAGACTGAGCCCTATGTGGGACCATGTCCAATCTGATAAGCTTACATATACCTCAGCTCTTAGAACAGTGCTTGACACATAGTAAGCGCTTAAGAAACAGCATCATTATTATCATTATTGTTATTAGTTTGTATCTACCCCAGTACTTAGTACAGTGCCTGGCACATAGGACGCGGTTAACAAATACCATGAAAAAAAAGCCAGCATGCCTGCCTTTGCCTTCGGTGTTGAAACTAAATCAATCGATTGATCAATACTCAAGTATTTGAACATCATTTTTCCACAGTGTCATCTTCCAATTACATTTCTTCCTACGAAGTTTTCAGTGAGTCTTGCTGGCCTCTTTCCCACAAGTCAACGCTAGAAGACGGCGAGGAGGTGGGTTAGTCTGCTCTAAAAATGTTCATTTGGGATTATGGTTCTTTAAGTACAGACGCAGTACCGTTTGAAATATTAATGAAGTGTAATTTCAATTTACATCCCCACTCCGATTTATGAGTCCCAATCTAGAGCACCAAAAACTACATGTAAAAGTGCCGATTTCCTTTGGAGGCACAAAGTGAATTGAAACATGAGGTGGCAAATGAATGCCCCGATCAAAAACAACACATTTTTACCCCACAGCAGAGAAGAGTTCATAGGAAATTATGGTACTTTCGCATTCCCTTGGTTACTACAGAAAGAGCTCTTCCTCTAGACTCCCGAAGGCTTTGTACTCAAGCCCATTAATTCGGATGGGAGATCAAGCCATTCGGAAGGCAAAGTTTACAGAGACCTGATCTCTTGTCAGAGTTCATTCATTCATTCAATCGTATTTATCTAGTGCTTACTTTGTGCAGATCACTGTACTGGGCGCTTGGGAGAGGACAGTAAAACAATATAACAGACATGGTCCCTGCCCACAATGAGGTCTTCAAGTTCTTCCACGGCTTCCCCCGCATGACGTGGAGCCTACAGAGTCTCCTGGGAGTGCAGAGATTCCCCCAACTTTTTGGGGGTGCTTTGGAGCACTCCATTGCTTTTCCGAAGGCTCTCCCTCCACCCCAATCATGCCTGGTTCCTGAATTCCCTCTCAGCTCTATGTGTTCAGAGGAGAAAGAGAGAGCTGGGAGCCTTCTTTCCCTCCACGCTCCTCCTTTCCCATTCTTCCCCCTAAGATGGGATTTGGAAGTTCTCCTGTTCTCCTTTCTATTTAGACTGCAAACCCCTTGCTGAACAGGGACTCTGTCCAAACTAATTCATTTGTATCTATCCTGTGCTCAGAACAGTATTTGACACACAGTAACAAATACCATTGAAAAAAAAAATGCCAGGAGCAAGGATGTGGGGGGATCCCAGCCAGAGGTAACTTCCAACTTCCCATAAAAAACTTCAATCCATCAATCAATGGTATTTATTGGGAGCTTACTGTGTACAGAGTTCTGCACTAAGTACTTAGACAAGGTCATTGTCTCTGCATCAAGTCTTCCCAAGCACTTTTCAAAAATGTTCAAAACCACTTGATAAAACCCGGCTTGAAGTCACATTACTTTCAGTCAATCGTATTTATTGACTGCTTACTGTGTACAGAGCACCGTACTAAGCACTTGGGAGAGCACAAATTTACAATAAACAGAGACATTTCCTGCCCACAACAAGTTTGCAGTCTAAAGGATTACTTCCCAGTGGCCTTAGGCAGAGTGGTGACTAGTCAGGTGAAAGTGGGTTTTTTTTGAGCAATTCCTGCTCTATTTAGCTTCTAAAATATTTAGCATCCTAGAAGGATGCGCTGTTCTACTATAGGTATTGATTTTCTCCTGATTCAATTTTCTCTTACAACAAAATAGATACTCTTTCTGTTACAGTGAAAATTGAGCTGCGCTAATTAAATGATTCCTTTACTTTCTAATTTCAGCCCAGAAAGGGAAAAAAAAGCCAAGGCAACAACGGCAAGGTAAGATGGAAAGGCAGATTTCCACAGAAACTTATGTTTAAAGCTCTTTGGGGTTGTATCTTCACTAGAGACATTCTCTAGAGGATTTGGTAATTCTGTGCAGCACAAAATAAAAAACCAGGCAGTTTGAGCATGGACCCTGTCCATTTATACTTCCACAGCCTCTTTGGCAAAGATCAGTCATATTTATTGAGTGTTTATATGTGCAGAGCACTCTACTAAGCGTTTGGGAGCAGACACTAGAACAATATGACAGACACATTCCCTACCCACAAGCTTAATAGTCCAGAGGGGGAGACAGACATGAATAGAAAGAAATAAATGACAGATGTGGACCCAAGTGGTGTGGGGCTGGGATGTGTGGGGATGAATAAAGGGAGCAAGTCAGGGCAACGTACAAGGGAGTGGGAGAAGAGGAAAGGGGAGGGCTAATCAAGGGAGGCCTCTTGGAGGAGATGGGCCTTCAATAAGGCTTTGAAATAGCGAGGAGAGTAACTGTCTGTCAGATATGAAGAGGGAGAGAGCTCCAGGCCAGGGGAGGGATGTGGACAAGAGGTCAGCGGAGAGTTAGATGAGATCGAGGTACAGTGAGTAAGTTGGAGGTAGAGGAGTGAAGTGTGTGGGGTGGGTTGGCCAGAGAAATCCAGAATGGAGAACAACGCTTACAGGAAAGGCAACCAAATGCACAGTCTGCAACCTCTCTACATTACTGTACAGATGCCACAGTTCTCTGAGGCGAAAAGAGGCAAAACAGTTACCTAAGGGGTTTGGCCAACCAAACCCCTGGTGGAAAAGCAATATTCTGGATGACCCAGTTAGAGCTTAACTCTTCAATCAATATTACCTATTGAGCCTTATTATGGCTTCCGTACTAAGCATTGAAGCAACATGGCATAGTGGATTCAGCCCGGGCCTGGGAATCAGAAGGCCCTGGGTTCAAATCCCGGCTCTACCACTTGTCTGCTGCGTGGGTGAGTCACTTTACTTCTCTGGGCCTCAGTGACCTCATCTGTAAAATGGGAATTAAGACTGTGGGAAATGGACCGTGTCCAAACTGATTACATTATGTCTAGCCCAGAGTTTAGTACAGTGCCTAGAACATAGTAAGTGCTTAGAACATAGTAAGTGCTTAACAAATACCATTTTTCAAAAAAAAAAAGCATTTGGGAGAGAATAGTTAGTAGACATAATCCCCTTTTTAAAAAAGTGGTATTTGTTAAGTGCTTACTACGTGCCAGGCACTGTACTAAGAGCTGGGGTGGTTACAAGATGATCAGGGGGACACAGTCCTTGGGCTTCCAGTCTTAATCCCCACTTTACAGATGACATAACTACGGCACAGAGAAGTGAAGTGACTAGTCCAAGGTCACTGAGCAGACAAGTGGTGGAGCATGGATTAGAATCTGGGTCCTCTGACTCCGGGGCCCCAGCTGTTTCCACTTGGCCGCACTGCTTCCTGGGCCCACAGACAGTTTACAATCCAGCAGGAGAAGTAGACCCAGAAATAATTTATCAATAGGAGGAAGACCTAGGGGAAGGGTAGGCCAGCAGAGGCAGTCTTTGGAGAAAATCCTCCTCAATGACGTGGAAAGGGAAGCAGATTAGAAGGAAGCCTGTGTAGCTGGACATAAGGATGAATTTCCACAGACACACGATCACCAACCCTGGATATGATCTCTGGCTTGGCTAAACTTGCCCAGTCCTGAGGTGGCTGCCCAGTCTGACTTACCTTGCCCAATGTCCCACAGCCGGCAAGAGGCAAAACTGGGATTAGAACCCACATCTTTCTGATTCCCAGGCCTGGGCTCTATCCACTAAGCCACGCTGCTTCTCAGTTCTCCTGTTCTCCCTCCTACTTAGCCTGTGAGCTCCCATGCTGGATAGGGACTGCGTCCAACCTCATTAACTTGTATTTACCTCAGTGCTCAGAATGGCGTTTGATACACGGTAAGCGCGTAACAAATACTGTGCACTTAGAACGGTGTTTGATACATGGTAAGTGCTTAACAAGTACCGTGTGCTTAGAACGGTGTTTGATACATGGTAAGTGCTTAACAAATACCATACACTTAGAACAGTGATTGATACATGGTAAGTGCTTAACAAATACCATACACTTAGAACAGTGATTGATACATGGTAAGTGCTTAACAAATACCATGCAAAAAAAAAACAACAAACAAAAATTACTGGCAGGGATGAGAGAGCATGAGTGATACCAAGTGCATACCACTAGAGTTCCCAACGATTCCTTGATTCAAATGTTTTTTAAGGTATTTTTTAAGTGCTTACTATGTGTTATGCACTGTGCTAAGCGCTGGGATAGATTCGAGATAATCAGGTTGGACACGGTCCGTGTCCAACGTGGGGCTTCCAGTCCTTAACCCATTTTCCAGGTGAGATAACTGAGGCCCAGAGAAGTGACGTGACTTGCCCAAGGTCACAAAGCAGACAAGGGGCAGAGCCAGGATTAGAACCCAGGTCCTCCTGATGCCCAGGCCCAGGCTCTATCCACTGGGCATACCACTTCTCTGTCCTGAATGGTTAGAACAGTGCTTTGCACATAGTAAGCGCTTAACAAATGCCATCATTATTATTATTATTATTATTATTATTATTAGGATCACGGCCTCTCCATTATTCTCCATGGAAGCCCATCTGCTGTTAAGGGTAAGATTTTATTCCCAATATTGAAATTTCACTTGCATTCCACCTCAAACTTCCAGAGCATCTAGGGACTCCAAGTGCTTCATCTTTATTATTTCAAGAATCCTCCAAACATCCCGGGAGAGGGAGGGTAGGTGTCGGTTTGAAAAAGGGAAACTACTTGCACATTTTATGATTACTCCTGACTTCTCTTTCATCTTCTTGATATGGGGGTGGGGGGGGAAGCGGGGAGGGGAAGAGAGAGAGAAAAGAGACCAAACCGGCAAGTAATAAAATATGATAGAATCCAAATTTCTCCTTTCCTGTGATGTTTTTACGGTCCTAGTTCGGGAACAGAAGCATGGAAAGAAAATCATTATTAGAAGATTATCTAGAAGGCAAACTGAGCTATGCGGAACTTTGTGCGTGAGAAGATTGCTAATGGCCCCAGAAAGGGAAGCGGGAAGTGGGGCTCTAACAGCCTGTCTTGCAGGCTGCAGCACCCGAGCAGGAGCACATCTCTGCATCGACCCTCCTAATTCACATCCACTTCCCGGCCTCAGGAGTTTTGGATTCACTCCTGCATTCCGCAAATGCTCAATGGGATCCGGAGGGGGAAGGGGACGGAGGGGGGAGAAGCGAAAGAATGAAGCTTTCCAAAGGCCTTTAAAAAAAAAAGTCCACATCGTTTTGGCGGGGTCTTTGTTGTCCTCTATTCTCCTGAGCAATTATTTGGTTTCGGAAGTTTTCATTCATTCAGTCGTATTTTTTGAGCGCTTACTGTGTGTAAAGCACTTCGGAGAGGCCTATATAACAAAAATATTACAACAGACACATTTCTGCCCACAGTGAGCTCACAGTCTAGAGGAGTCTCATTAGGAAGGAGAATGGGTACATGTACATATTTACTATTCTATTTATTTTATTTTGTTAATATGTTTTGTTTTGTTGTCTGTCTCCTCCTTCTAGACTGTGAGCCCGTTGTTGGGCAGGGACCGTCTCTATACGTTGCCAACTTGTACTTCCCAAGCGCTTTACTAAGCGCTAAGCGCTAAGTACAGTGCTCTGCACACAGTAAGTGCTCAATAAATACGATTGAATGAATTGAATGAATACAAGGTGATCAGATTGTCCCGCGTGGGGCTCGCAGTCTTAATCCCCATTTTACAGATGAGGTAACTGAGGCACAGAGAAGAAAGTCACACAGCTGACAGTTGGCGGAGCTGGGATTTGAACCCATGACCTCTGGCTCCAAAGCCCGGGCTCTTTCCATTGAGCCACGCTGCTTCTCATGTGAATTCTCATGTGACCGCCATAAGTTCCCCACCCATATTTTAAGGCTATAAAAACTGTGTTTTAAAATTACGGCAATTTTGCAAGTAAACAGGATAGACTGTGAGTGCCTCAGGCATTGCATCTTAAAAATTTCTTCAGTATGTACCTCCTAGCACTTGGCACAGTGCTCTGCACACAGTAGGTATTCAATAAACGCTGTTAAAAGTCTATTGATGTAAACGCAAATGATTTGTTCAGTCATTTTATACGAAGATTTTGTTGAGCTGCAGATTTGAAAATAATTGCACATATCTCTTCCAGCTATTTTTCAGAATTGCATTTTAGTGGGAAATAGAATTTCCTGGCAAGTCAATAATACATGTATAACAATGGAAATGATTAATAAACAGAAGAAGTGATTTTCTTTCAGTCATCCATAAAAGTAATTATTGGCCCTCGTGCCTAAAGCCAAAAAGAAATCAGGGTTGGCTTAATAGAAACCAGCAGCAAGTCTGATGGATAGGAAAGCAATTGTCTTAGAGAAATGTCATTTATTTGCCATCTTCTTCGTATTCTCTTTCTGACTGGTTGCCTGGGGGAATCTGTCTTTACATTAGGACACCACTCGAGATAATCAAATAAAATCTTATTGGGGGCAAGGTTCATGTCTACTAACACTACTGTACTCTCCCAAGTGCTTAGTACAGGGCTTCGCACCCAATAAACTGTATGCTCCACAAAGGACGGGATCGCGTCTATTCATGGTATTATTCTCTCCCTAGGGTTACTAGAGTACTCTGCTCCCAGTAAACTGTAAACTCCTCAAGGGCAGGGATCATGTCTACTGACTCTTCCTAAAGCTCAGTATAGCGCTCTTCACACGGTAGGTGTTTAACACTCTTGATCGATCAATCACTCGTTTACCAAACTTGAAACATAATGCATTCATTCATTCAATCGTATTTATTGAGCACTTGCTGTGTGCAAAGCACTGTACTAAGCGCTTGGGAGACTACAGTAGTACAATAAACAGACACATTCCCTGCCCACAACGTTCAAGTTCCGTCAGGAAATAACGTAGCATAAATGTCCTTTAGACATTCGACAATCACCCTACCCCCAACCCACCAGCACTTAGGTAGCTATTTTTACATTCTACATTATAAATTATTTGTTTATATTAATGTCTCCCTCCCCCTCTAGACTGTAAGCTCAATGTGGGCCGGGACTGTTGTATTGTACTGTCCCAAGCGCTTAGTATAGTGCTCTGCACATAGTAACCACTCAATAAAAAAGACCTCCATACTGTGGGCTCGCCTAGGCGCAGCCTCCCTTTCCTGATGGCCCAATGCCAAACCCGGCCAAATTTGGGGTCCGGAGCTACGTACCGTCACCCCAAAGCCTTCGCCACAGAGCCTGTCTGCCCACAAAATGGGATGAGAATAACCATGGCCCACCCCGACAGTATGGAATGGAGAAGCAATTCAATAACAATTTTGTTTTCTCCTAAGTGCTTACTATGTGCCAGGCACTGTACTAAGTACCAGGACATACGATAAAATCGGGTTGGACAAAGTCCCTATCCCAAACGGGGCTCACAGTCATAATCCCAAATTTTCAGACGAGGGAACTGAGACCCAGAGAAGTGAAGTGACCTACACAAGGTCACCCAGCAGACAAGGGGCAGAGTCGAGATTAGAACCCAAGTCCTTCTGACTGCCAAGCCTGTCCTCTACCCACTAGGCCAAGCTGAGTAGCGGATTCGAGAACCAGCGTGCTTAGTGGAAAGAGCCTGGGCTTGGAGTCAGAGGTTGTGGGTTCTAATCCCGGCTCCATCGCTTGTCAGCTGTGTGACCTTGGGCAAGTCACTTTACTTCTCTGTGCCTCAGTGACCTCATCTGTAAAATGGGGATGAAGACTGTGAGCCCTCCATGGGACATCCTGATTACCTTGTTTCTACCCCAGCGCTTAGAACAGTGTTTAGAACATAGTAGGCGCTTAAAAAATATTAATTCATTCATTCAGTCATATTTATTGAGCACTTACTATGGGCAGAGCACTATACTAAGCACTTGGGAAGTACAAGTCGGCAACATATAGAGATGGTCCCTACCCAACAACGGGCTCACAGTCTATAAGGAGGAGACGGACAACAAAACAAAACATGTAGACAAGTGTCAAAATCGTCAGAACAAATAGAATTATAGCTACATGCACATCATTAACAAAATAAATAGAATAGCAAATACCAACATTATTATTATTATTATACCATTGGAGTATTTCACCCTGCCCAATAGCCAAATGAGAACAAAGCCCCTGGGCCCAGATAACTTCAAATAATTCAGGAAACTCATCACACTGAAAATACATAAAAGCCTCGCACAACTCTCAAAGGAACAAAAAGGCCCTCGTGGGAAATGACTTTGGAAATGAGAAACTTGGCTTTTTCACACCTCTGACAGCACACATTTTCAACTCCACTGTGGGAAGGCTAGGTCAACTTGAGCTTGCCTGAACATTAAGGTAGGACACACACAAGGACAAGACCATCTCTCCCTTTATGAGAGAAAAATCCTTCTCCTCCTCCAACGCACCCACTAAATCTTAGCAGCCGGCTGGTCTGGCCAGCGGGTTGGGGAAGCCCTTGGTTAAAATTCAGACCGAAAGGCAATTTAGGTCAAAGAAATCCCCTCCGGTGGGAGAGACGGTTGGCGTAGTGGATAGGCCACAAGGCTGGACGTCAGAGGCCATGGGTTTTAATCCCGGCTCTGCCACTTTTCTGCTGTGTGACCTTGGGCAAATTATTTCACTTCTCTGGGCCTTGGTTACCTTGCCTGTAAAATGGGGATTGAGACTGTGAGTCCCACGTGGGACAGACTGTGAAGCAGCGTGGCTCAGTGGAAAGAGCACGGGCTTGGGAGTCAGAGGTTGTGGGTTCTAATCCCGGCTCTGCCGCTCGTCAGCTGTGTGACTTTGGGCAATTCACTTTACTTCTCTGTGCCTCAGTTACCTCATCTGTAAAGTGGGGATTAAGACTGTGAGTCCCATTTGGGACAACGTTATTACCTTGTATCTACCCACAGAGCTCAGAACAGTGCTTGGCACATAATAATAATGATGGTATTTCTTAAGCGCTATGTGCAAAGCACTGTTCTAAGCACTGGGGGGATACAAGGCGATCAGGTTGTCCCACGTGGGGCTCACAGTCTTAATCCCCATTTTACAGATGAGGGAACTGAGGTACAGAGAAGTGAAGTGACTCGTCCAAAGTCACACAGCTGACAATTGGCGGAGCTGGGATTTGAAACCATGACCTCTGACTCCAAAGCCTGGGCTCTTTCCACTGAGCCACGCTGCTTCTCTAAGTAAGCGCTTAATAAATACCATTATTATTATGTGGGACATGGATTGTGTCCAACCTGATTAGCTTGTGTTTGCCCCAGTGCTTAGTACAGGGCCTGGGACATAGTCAGCGCTTAATAAATACCCTTAAATACAAAAAGTCTTATCTTGTGCCATGGGGGAGAGGTCACATTGAAGGCTACTGGCCATCAGGAGGTACCGTTTGGCCATCAGGCTGTCTTTGGATCTAGAACTCTCTTTGGACAGTTAGAAGGGACGGGCAGGGTCCCCTTACACACAGCCCACGCTGACTCTTCTTCTCCACAGGTCATGGAGATGGAAATAAAACTGGAGAGAGCCACTCTTCCCTGGAAGATCTGGGGTGGGAGCATAGCAAGAGGGTCAATCAAACAATGGTATTTATTGAGTGCTTACTTTAGAAGCTGTGTGGCTTAATGGACAGAGCACGGGCCTAGGCGTCACAAGGGCCTGTGTTTTCATTCCGGCTCCAAACTTCCATTCATTCATTCATTCATTTAATCGTATTTATTGAGCGCTGTGTGCAGAGCACTGTACTAAGCGCTTGGGAAGTACAAGTCAGCAACATATAGAGAGGGTCCCTACCCAACAACAGGCTCACAGTCTAGAAAGGGGAGAACCAATGGTACTGATTATTTATTTTAGAAGCTGTGTGGCTTAGTGGACAGAGCACGGGCCTAGGTGTCAGAAGGACCTGTGTTTTAATTCTGGCTCCCCCACTTTCATTCATTCAATCATATTTATTGAGCGCTTACTGGGTGCAGAGCACTGTACTAAGCGCTTGGGAAGTACAAGTCGGCAACATATAGAGACAGTCCCTACCCAACAACAGGCTCACAGTCTAGGAAGGGGAGACAGACAACAAAACATGTGGACAGGTGTCAAGTCGTCAAATAAATAGAAATAAAGGTAGGGGCACATCATTAACAAAATTAATAGAATAGTAAATATGTACAAGTAAAATAGACTAATAAATCTGTACAAACATATATACAGGTGCTTTGGGGAGGAGAAGGAGGTAGGGCGGGGGCGATGGGGAGGGGGAGAGGAAAAAGGGGGCTTGTCTGCTCTGTGACCTTGGCAAGTCACTTCACTTCTCTGGGTCTCAGTTACCTCACCTGTAAAATGGGGGTTAAGACCGTGAGCCTGTCCAACCTGATTTGCTTGTATTTACCCCAGCACTTAAGATAGTGCCCGGCACATAGACAATGCTTAACAAATACCAAAATTATTAATTTTCATTATTACTTTGCTTCTCTGGGACTTAGGTACCTCATTTAGAAATGGGGATTAAGACTGCGAGCTCCATGTGGGACAGGGACTTGGTCTGACCTTCATTCATCCCTCCCAGCCCCACAGCACTTATGTACCTATCTGTAATTTATTAATTTATATTATCTGTCTCCCCCTCTAGACTATAAGCTCTAATTTATTAATTTATATTGTCTGTCTCCCCCTCTAGACTATAAGCTCACTGTGGGCAGGGAATATGTCTCTTGATTGTTATTGTGTACTTTCCCAAGGGCTTAGTACAGTGCTCTGCACAGTTAGCACTCAATAAATACAACTGAATGAATACCATTAACAAAAACAAAAACAAAAAAACCCAGTGGGAAAGGGCGGGGTGGATAAAATGGGAACGTGAGGAAGAGAGGAAGCAGAGAAGTGAGGTCCAGGAGAAATCTTCCCATTGTGACCTCTCTGCTCTCAGCCTCATTCATTCATTCAATCATATTTATTGAGCGTTTACTGTGTGCAGAGCACTGTACTAAGAGCTGGGAAAGCCTCCTTCTAGACCCCTGGGGTCTCTTTCCTCTCTTCACACATCCTCCTAGTCACAGCTCTCCCCTCACCCATCCTAGGATTCTGAAGAACGACAGCAGGAGAACACCTAAAACCCCTTGAAACCCTGGGTCTTGAGCCCCTTGTACGTTCATTCAATTGTTTTTATTGAGCACTTACTGTGTGCAAAGCACTGTACTAAGAGCTTGGGAGAGTACCATACAACAACAAACAGACAAATTCCCTGCCCACAACGAACTCACAGTCCAAAGGGACAGAGTCCACGTCTCCTTCCGCATTGTATACATTTTCCCAGCGCTTAGTACAGTGCTCTGGGCACAGTAATCACTTACAAAATACTATTACTACTAGTAAGCTCCTCCTCCTAGAGAAGCAGCGTGGCTCAGTGGAAAGAGCCCGGGCTTTGGAGTCAGAGGTCATGGGTTTAAATCCCGGCTCTGGCAACTGTCAGCTGTGTGACTGTGGGCAAGTCACTTCACTTCTCTTTCCCTCAGTTACCTCATCTGTAAAATGGGGGTGAAGACTGCGAGCCCCCCGTGGGACAACCTTATCACCTTGTAACCTTCCCAGCGCTTAGAACAGTGCTTTGCACATAGTAAGCGCTTAATAAATGCCATCATCATTACCATCATCATCATTGTGAGCAGGGAACATATCCACCAGCTCTGATATAGCGTATTTTCTGAAGCAGTTAGTACAGTGCTCTGCCCACAGAAAGCACTCAAAAAATACCACTGATTTACTGATTGGTACTCGACTCACTGTTTCTGAGCTGGCTCTCACACGCCCTGCCACAGCACCACAGTTAGCCACCCGGGACACGTATTCTCTTCAAGACCCTCCAGTGGTTACCCATCCACCTTCGCATCAAACAGAAACTCCTCCTCACCATCCCTTTTAAGGCCCTCTGTCTCCATGCCCACTTCTACCTCATCTCACTACTCTCCTACAACTCAGCCCACAAACTTCACTCCTCTAATTCCAACCTTCTCAATGTACCTCAATCTCGCCTATCTCGCCGTCGACCTCTAGCCCCCTTTCTACCCCCAGCCTGGAACGCCCTCCCTCCTCAAATCCGACAGGCAATTCCTCTCCCCCAGTTCAAAGCCCTTCCTTCCCCTGAGAGGCCTTCCCTGATTAAGCCCTCTTTTCCCACTCCGTTCTGCATCGCCCTGACTTGCTCCCTTTATTCATCCCCTCTTCCAGCCCCGCAGCACATATGTCCATATCTGTAATTTATTTATTTCTATTAATGTCTGTCTCCCACTCTAGACTATAAACTTGTTGAAGGCAGGGAATGTATCTGTTTAATATTCTATTGTACTCTCCCAAGCGTTTAGTACAGTGACTGACTGCCTAATATTCCTGGTAAGCGCTTACTATGTGCAAAGCACTGTTCTAAATCCTGGGGGGGGGGGGGGTACAAGGTCATTAGGTTGTCCCACATGGGGCTCACAGTCTTCATCCCCATTTTACAGATGAGGTAACGGAGGCACAGAGAAGTTAAGTGACTTGCCCAAAGTCACACAGCTGACAAGTGGCGGAGGCGGGATTTGAACCCATGATCTCTGACTCCAAAGCCCGGGCTCTTTCCACTGAGCCACGCTGCTTCTCTAATATTCTGAATATTCCATGCAGGGCAGGGGCGGGAGTGCATTTTTCTGATCCACTTAGCTGACTAGTGAGAACGGGGGTGGAAAGCACGTCTTTTTTTAACTACCATTTTCTTAGCCTCGAACCAGAAATCGAAGTGGCCTGGAGCGGGTTCAATGCCCGCCCTTGACTTTTCACAAAAACACAACTGAGCTGAAGCCTTTCAAGCGAGCGGTCGGGACAACGAGAGAAAAGCATAAATAAGTATCCAAGCGATCCCCCAAGACAAATCCAAAAATCGGCCCCTCCCCCAAGACGTTGGCAAGGAAGCTGTGCTCTCAGGCGCCTGAGAAATCGGGAGATGAAGAATCCTGGATTCTATCACATCCTCCGCAGGGTAACTGTTCAGCAGTGCTTACTTAGATGGCTTCATTTCGTAGAAGAAGTGGAAAAGATCCCAGATGTCTTAACATCTTTTCCGATTCTTTTTCATTTATGAAAAATGAAACCCCAAACCATGCAATACAACTCATTTGACAATATTTACTGAGTCCCTATTAGGTGCAGAGCACTGTACTAAGCGTTTGGGAGAGTACAAAATAGCAATACAGACACATTCCCTGCCCCAGTGAGCTTACAGTCTAAGTACAGTGCTCTGCACACAGTAAGCACTCAATTAATGCCACTGAATAATTGACTGATTGTCAGGAATCAAGCTTACTAACACCTTTCCTTCCCTCTTCACTGGGATGTTGTGAGGATGAATTCTCTCCATCGGCAAACGATTTGGGACTTACAGGAGAAAGGAGCTAAATTAAGGTATTATATGCTGATTCAAGCCTACATCTTTCTGCAAATTACTAGGCTTTCATTAATATCTGCGCAGGCCCTTTGTGATTCTGTTTTATAGTTAATAGTCATTGTATTATAAATTCCATTTTCAGAGGGAGAGAAGTAATTCTAAATCAGCAATAAAAATGCTAAACTTAGAAGTGAATTCAACTTGAGAGGAATTTGGGGGAACTAATTTAGCCTACATAAATCTGGCAGTAAGGAGATCAAAAATGTTTTTCTTGGTTTCAGATGTTTTGCTGGTCCAAAAATAATAATAATAATAATAATAATATTGATGGCATTTGTTAAGCACTTACTATGTGCCAAGCACGGTTCTAAGTGCTGGAGAGGTTACAGGGTGATCAGATTGTCCCAAGGGGGGCTCACAGTCTTCATCCCCATTTTACAGATGAGGTAACTGAGGCACAGAGAAGTTAAGTGACTTGCCCAAAGTCACACAGCTGACAAGCAGCGGAGCCGGGATTAGAACCCATGACCGCTGACACTCAAGCCCAGGCTCTTGCCACTGAGCCATTTGAAAACTTCAATGGTTTCTCTTTTTCAGTATAAAGTTCCTCATGGACATACTGCAACTGCTGTTTACCCATGCCCTCAATTCTTAATGATTCAGGTGCCCAAATCATTTTTAAAAAACCAAAAACAAATAAAGAAAACCCACATAGATTATGAGTTCTATGTGGGAGAGGGATTGTGCCTGATCTGTGGTATCTGTATCTATCCAGAACAGTGCTTTGCACATAGTAAGCGCTTAATAAATGCCATCATCATTATTATTATTATTACCCAACACATAGCACAGACTTCAGCAATAGTAGACATTTCACTCACTATGTTGCTGAGAAAAGACTGGAATTGTAGAGCCCCAAATCTGATGTGGGAAATGGAGGTGCTTCCAAGAAATGGTCTGGGTTCTTGGGATGAGGGACAACGAGGAAATGGGAATACTATGAAGAATCTTTAGGGGGGGATGCTATGGGGGAAATTTGAGAACCCTGATTTAAACTTAAAAATTCACTTCCACTTGAAGATGGAGTGAGTGCTCAATCTTCTCTTGATTTCAAATTATTTACGCCAGAATGCTGAACTTAGAAATGAAAATTATAGAAGACTATTTTACTAAAAATCGCAAATCATTCCTAGCCACCAAGAAGCCCCCAAATGGTAGCATTACCTTATCTTTGATTTCTATAGACAATCCGAACTGAACTGTCTTCAAAAAACTCAAGTAGATTATGTAAGCCACTGCAAGGCAATTTAAAGGTAAAGCCCACTTGAGACAAAAATTAGAATCATTAACTTTCCTAAATGTCTTGTTTTTTACGACCACTTAAATGTACAAAAGTACAGCGTATCCGAGAATACATTCCATCTTCTTTTATTCTGAAGTGGAGTCTTCACAGTGATCAAGTCATACACTTCCCTCTCAATCATGGCTTGAAAAACAAGAATGAAAAGTAATGCCTTAGCAACCAACTTTCCTTCCTCAGAACTACTTTCTTGCCCACTCCTCAATCACCCAGTTCTCGCTGCCAGAAATAAATATAATTCTCCTGCCTTCTTCTGTTGCTTCTTGAGAAGCAACATGGCCTTGTGGAAAGAGGGGCCTTGGAGTCCGAGAGACCTGGGTTCTAATTCCGGCTCTGCCACTTGTCAGCTGTGTGACTTGGGTAAGTCACTTCACTTCTCTGTGCCTCAGTTACTTCATCTATAAAATGGGAATTAAGACTATGAGTCCTATGTGGGGCAAGGAATGTGTCCATCCTGATTAACTTGTAACTATTCCAAGGCTTAGTACATTGCCTGGCACATAGTAAATGCTTAACAAATACAAAAAAAAACCCACCCAAAACCACTCCATCTTCTATTGCTCTGACATGGAGTCTTCACTGAGATCAAGTCATAGATTTCCCTCTCAACCACGGCTTGAAAATCCAAATGAAAAATTAGTGTTTTACATCTAATTTTCCTTCTTTACGACTACTCTGTTACCCCCCGTCCCCACATACAATCACCACCAGAAATAAAGAGAAATCTCCCTCCTTCTGAGTTCTCTTGTGGGTGGGAGATGGAAGGAGACAGAGAAGCTGGAGTAAGCTTCTATCAGAAGGAAAGAGCTCAACGCAGGTCATGCTTTCTTTTGCAACTGTCTCCTCTAACTATGCCCTCCTTTCCTCTTCTCCCACTCCCTTCTGAGTCACCCTTGCACTCAGGTGTATACCCTTTATTCACTCCATTCTCAGTCCCACAACAATTAGGTACCTAGCCATAATTCATTTATATTTATGTATGTCTCTCCCCACTTGAATGTATACCCTTTATTCACCCCATCAGTCCCACAGCAATTATGTACATAGCCATAATTTATTTATTTATATGTATGTCTTTCCCTCTAGAACATAAGCACCTCCTGGGCAGGGAACATGTCTACCAACTCTGTTATACTGTACTTTCCCAAGTGCTTAGTACAGCACTCTACAGACAATAAGCGCTCAATAAATACCATTGACTGATTGACCGAATGTCCCCTGACCCTGGGGGAAAAAAGAATGCTCTCCTTAGACAAGGTTCAGAAGTCACATTTTCCCATTCACAAACTCATTTTTGAAGCGTCATCTTCAGTCACTCGTTAAACAAAATATCAGAAACACAAATGGAAATTGAACAGGCCATGCTTTTTTTTTTAACCACTGATGCTTTTTCTTTAAGAAGAAATCATTCACATTGAGGTACTTAGGAAAATCTGCTTACCTCAAGATTTGGATATGCAGAGGTTGGTGACAGTACAGATACATGGTCAGTTAGTGTAAGGAATATTCACCATTAAAGGATACATTCTGATAGCGCCTGTTCTCGTCCCGATAGCCAAGATTTTCTGAACTGGGTCAAAAGCCAAAGCTGTAGGCTGATATGGGAAACCGTGACGGACCGTCTGAAACAGAACAAATGGACATAATGTCATTATAAAATGTACGGCAGTAGAAGAAAAAAGAGAGGCAGTTCTTTTTTTATTGTGATAACCAGACTTATTATACAAGTAAGTCTAAAGCATTCACAGCACAGCAGTAGCCACATTTCGGCACTGAACTTTTAAGACAGTAGGCAAAACTCTCCTTTTTGAAAAACTAGCCAACCCAGATAATAATAATAATAACAATAATAATAATAATAATAATAATAATAATAATAATAACAATAATAATAATGATAGTACTTGAGTTCTTGCTATGTGCCAGACTCTGTACTAAGCGGTGGGGTGGAGACAAGTAAATGGGGTTGGACACAGTCCCTGTCTCACTTGGGGTTCACAGTCTCCATCCCCATTTTCCAGATTAGGTAACTGGAGCACTGAGAAGTGAAGTGATTTGCCCAAAGTCACACAACAGACAAGTGGCAGAGTCGGAATTAGAACCCATGACTTTCTGATTCCCAGGCCCGGGCTCTATCCACTAGGCCAGGCTGCTTCTCAGGTGATAGCCTGAGCTCCAATGATTTTATTATTATATTTGTCACTGCTGCAGTTATCTGTGCTACATATTTTAATAAATGATTTTCTTGGGTTTGCACGCTAAAGTTTTAAACAAAGGGCACCATTTTTTAAAAAATCCAATGAATAAATAAACAAACAAATAGGGAGTGCTGCCCAATCCTTCCAGGGAATATGTTGGGTCCTTTCATCAAAGGGAAATGGAAAATTAAGGCAGTGAACCAGATTCAACTGTAACAGTTTTTCCTCAGATACGGTACCCAGACCCTGCCTGAGATTCCTGAAAAATTCATAGGATTTTTCTGACCCCATCCCCCATTTCTTTTGGCCTCTTTTTCTCCCTGTTTGTCCCTTGCATTCCCCTTTGTGACCCAATAATGACTCCCTCTTTTGCAATTATCCCTTTCTCTCTTTTTCTTTCTCTCTCTCGCCTCTCTTTTCTCTTTCTTTCTGTCTCCTTTCCTTCCATTCCCTGCCCCAAATGGGCTCACAGGCTTAATCCCCATTTGATAGATGAGGGAACTGAGGCTCAGAGAAGAAGTGATTTGCCCAAAGTCACCCAATAGACAAGTAACGGAGCTGAGATTAGAACCCAGGTCCTTCAAAATCCCAGACCCATGTTTGCTCTCTTTCTCTCCATGTATGTACGTGCATAAATATATACGCCTCCTTGTTTTGGGTTTATTTGGGTTTTTTTGCAGTGCGAGAATTTCATCATGTGATTTCATTGGGATGAAATTTTACCAAGGAGGCTTTGCAGAGAATGCAATCTAGAGATTACTCTAAATCAAAACCCAGGCCTTGGAAACCGGCCACTTTGCACCTACACCGGTCTGACGTGAAGGTTGCCCCTCAGATGAACTGGAAATGGAGGTCTCCGTCCAGTGTCCAACCAGTAAGGAAATTTCCTCCCATGCTCACTGATCCCCAGCTTTCCATTCCCTGCTCTGGGTTTAAATTTCCCGGGCAACAGGAAGCTGGAACAGCTGGGCTGGGCTGAGGTTAAAAAAAAAACAAAAAACGTCAAAAGCAGGAAAGAATCGGAATGGTCCTCCCTGCTGGCCTTTTCCATTTGATTTCCTGTATCCCTGGGCAGGTTCTCCCACTCTAGACCATAAGCTCATTGTGGACAGCAATGTATCTGTTATATTGTTCTATTGTATTCTCCCAAGCGCTTAGTACAGTGCTTGCACACAGTAAATGCTCAATAAATGTGATTTGCTAAAAAGTGGTATTACTATCTCTTATGGAAAGAGTTTTCAGTCCTTCTGTATTGCATTTCCTACAGCATGGCTTAGTAGATAGAGCCCGGGCCTGAGAGTCAGAAGGACCTGGGTTCTAATCCCGGCTCTGTTATTAGTCTGCTGAATGACCTTGGGAAAGTCACTTCACTGGGCCTCAGTTACCACAGCTGGAAAATGGAGATTCAGACCGTGCGCCTCATGTTGGACATGGACTGTGTCCAACCTGATTATCTTGTAACTACCCAGAGCTTAGTACAGTGCCTGGCACAGAGCGCTTAACAAAAGCCATTGAAAATAAATAAATAACTGAAGTCCAGAACCAGCTCATGTTGTCTGAGCGATTTTCCAGGCTGAAATTCCTGGCTTCAGGACATCAGTATCTAATCAGGACTCCCTCGGAATTAGAAAATAAACCTTGAGTCATAAGAAGTGCAGTGTATTTCTGCTTATTACTAACAAAAGTCAGGCATCAAATATTGGCATAATTGGAATATTGTTCCTTAATATTTCAAGTCCCCACAACCCGCTAGCTACTAATGAACACGTCAGCGGATCCTTGGGAAGCTAGGTTCCATTCATTTTGGGGATCTGCGTTCCACAAGGATTTGCTGCTCTCCCTTTCCTGTGCTGCAATGCACCACAGAGGAGGGGAGGGAAACCAGCCCCGGCCCAAGTCCCTGATGCTCATAGGGTCACTGGAAGAGCCACCCTGGCAAACGGACCAAAAGGACTAGCCACCGGCAGGATGGCCTAGTGGCTACAGCCCAGGCCCGGGAGTCAGAAGGACATAGTTTCCAGTTCCACCTCTTGCCACTTCTCTGCTGTGTGACCTTGGGCAAGTCGCTTCACTTCTCTGGGACTCAGTTCCTTCGGCTGTCAAATGGCGATTAATAATAATAATAATGATGATGGTATTTGTTAAGTGCTTACTCTGTCCCAAGCACTGTTCTAAGTGCTGGGGTAGATACGGGGTAATCAGGTTGTCCCACGTGGGGCTCACATTTTTTAATCCCCATTTTCCAGATGAGGTTACTGAGGCACAGAGAAGTGAAGTGACTTGCCCAAGGTCACACAGCAGACAAGTGGGGGAGCCGGGATAAGAACCCACGTCCTCTGACTCCCAAACCCGTGCTCTTTCCACTAAACCACGCTGGTTAATCCTGTGAGACCCTAGGTGGGACAAGGATTGTGTCCAACCCAATTTGCTTGTCTGGAGCCCAGTGCTTAGTATAGTGCCTGGCACATAGTACGCACTTAATAATACTATTATTATTATTCATTCATTCAATCATATTTATTGAGCACTTATTGTGTGCAAAGCACTGTACTAGCCCCTTCTCCTCCCTTTAAAAAGCCTTTATGCTTCCACAAAGTAGTGAGGTCAGACACAGTCCCTGTCCCACATGGGTCTGCCAGGCTTAATCCCCATTTTACAGAGGAGGTAACTGAAGCCCAGAGAAGTGAAGTGACTTACCCAAGGTCACACAGCAAAACATGTGGCAGAGCCAGGATTAGAACCCACATCCATTCGATTCCCAAGCCCGGGCTCTAGCCACTAGGCCAAACTGCTTGCCTCTGAGGGTGGTAAATAATAATGATAGCATTTATTAAGCGCTTACTATGTGCAAAGCACTGTTCTAAGTGCTGGGGAGGTTACAAGGTGATCAGATTGTCCCACGGGGGGCTCACAGTCTTAATCCCCATTTTATAGATGAGGTTAACTGAGGCACAGGGAAGTAAAGTGACTTGCCCCAAGTTATATAGCTGGCAATTGGCGGAGTCGGAATTTGAACCCACGACCTCTGACTCCAAAGCCTGTGCTCTTTCCACTGAGCCATCACCTCTCAGGATTGTAATTTGAGCTCCAACTCGGTTCGCCACAGGTCTGAGCACTCTCATCTGGAATGTCAAATAGTCCAGCCTGCAAACCACTAGCCACTTCTTCACCTAACACTGACCACTGAGAGACGTGTGGAACTGTCCAGAGCTACGGGACTGCGTTTGATCGATCTCTTCAGACTTCTGGAGAAATTCTTGTCACGACGACCTAAAGCAATGATTAATCTACATAACGCACCCACCATTATATTTTCTGATCGTTTTATCCAAATATAGCAAATAGAAAATCACTTCAATTAGAGAGCTAGTTCTACCCTGCGTGCACAGTATATCTTCATTTCCAGTTTAGCAAGAGCAATGCAGCAGCCACGAGCAGCCTGACCTTAAAAACCCTGTTCTCAGGGATAATTAAGCTGATGCGTTTTGCAACTCCGAGTTGCCCACAGACTTTTTTCTTTTAAATGGCATCTGTTAAGCGCCTACTCTGTGCCAGGCACTACACTAAGCGCCGAGATACATACAAGACGATCATGTTGGACCCAATCCTTGTCCCACACGGGGCTCACAGTCTTAATCCCCATTTTACAGATGAGGGAACTGAGGCCCAGAGAAGTGAAGTGACTCGTCCAAGGTCACGCGGCAGACAAGCGGTGGAGCCGGGACTAGAACCCAGGTCCTATGACTCCCAAGCCAAGGATCTATTCCCTACGCCACACCCACCTCTCTCCCACCGGCACTGTCAAATGCTCACTCCAGGTGAAGATGTTGGAGTCAACAGTTTTCCTCCAGCTTCCAGTTCCCAAGAGAATTCCACACTTGCCAAATTTGTGCATCCTACCCGGAGGACAGACTGTACAATCAACCAATCAATGGTATTTATGAAGCGCTTACAGTGCGCACAGCACTGGACTAAGAGCTTCGGAGAGTATGACGCGACAGAGTTAGTAGACGCGTCCTTTGTTCACAATGATCTTACAGTGTAGAGGTGGAGACGGATCTTAATATAAATAACTTAAAGAATTTACATTTTTCGTCTAGGCTACGCTTTCCAATACAGCACGCGAGAGCAAACGTATTGGCATCCACTTTGCAGGAGTCCTCTACACTGCCAATGCGCTTGGCTTTCCACCTGGCTTTGGAAATTCATTAATTCAGTCGTATTAATGGACTGTTTACTGTGTGCAGAGCACTGTACTAAGAACATGGGAGAGTACAATACAACAATGAACAGACACAATCCCTGCCCACAATGAATTTACAGTCTAGAGGCAAATGAGTCTCATGTCTCGTTCATTCATTCATTCAATCGCATTTATTTAAGCGCTTACTGTGTGCAGAGTACTTTACTAAGCGCTTGGGAAAGTACAATTCTCTGTGCCTCAGTTACCTCATCTGTAAAATGAGGATCAAGACTGTGAGCCCCCCGTGGGACAACCTGATCACCTTGTAACCTCCCCAGCGCTTAGAACAGTGCTTTGCACATAGTAAGCGCTTAATATATGCCACCATTATTATTATTAGAGATCAAAAGGATCTATGGAATTCCAAAACCCAAAGTGGCGAACGTGATGCTGACAGAGCCTTCCCAAAATAGCCTCTTCAACACCTCCATCTGGGAGCCAACCTGTCTTTCTTCCTAACGACGACATTAACATTAATTGTCTCCACAGCACGAAAAATGGCAAAGGTGGGATAAATTAATTTTAGAATCTGTATCGACAGGTTCTTTAGGTTTGGAGAATCCGTTTTGTAATTTGGTTCCCCATCCATATCTGGAAGCAGAGTGACCTAGTGGATAGAGCCTGGGCGTCAGAAGGACCGGGGTTCTTTCATTCATTCAATCGTATTTATTGAGCGCTTACTGTGTGCAGAGCACTGTACTAAGCTCTTGGAAAGTACAATTCGGCAATAGATAGAGACAATCCCTACCCAACAATGGGCTCAGTCTACAAGTGGGGAGACAGACAACAAAACAAGTAGACAGGCATAAATAGCATCAATATAAATATAATTATAGCTATATAAACATCATTCATAAAATATATAGAATAATAAATATGTACATATATACACAAGTGCTATGGGGCGGGGAGGAGTGAAGAGGAGAGGGAGGGAGTCGGTGTGATTGAGAGGGGAGGAGAAGCAGAGGAAAAGGGGGCCTCAGTATGGGAAGGCCTGGGTTCTAGTCCTGGCTCTGCCACTTGTCTGCTTTATGACCTTGGGCAAATCTCTTCACTTCTCTGTGCCTCAGTTTCCTCATCTGTAAAATGGAGATTAAAACTGTGAGCCCCAAGGGGACAGGGACTGTGTCCAACCTCATAACCCTGTATCTACCCCGAGGTCTTAGTACAGTGCTCTGCACACAGTAAGGGCTCAATAAATATGAAAGATGGGACACCTCATTCCTCACCGGGCAGCTGCTACCTGAGCGTTTTAGTTCCTCCCGGGTCCCCAAGCTCGGGACCGCGGGATGACTCCCGAAGCTGGTGGATAGGCTGCCCTCTGGGAAAGCGGGGCAGGTGACCCTGACTTGCTCTCCGACATTCACTGTTTTCTAGCATTATTCCCAAGCGATCTTGATTGAAACCACTCAGGGAGCCAAAAGAGACATCTGTGGCTGGTCCAAATCTCCCAGAAAAATAAGGATATCAGGGTAGATACTGTCATTACTCTACAGTCCTTTAGTTTGATGTCATGCTGACCCGGGGGTACCTTAGGCTGGGGATGGAAGGACACACACATGCACGGCTTCTGGAACAACCCAGAGTTTGCTCCAGACTTCAGCAAATCTCCGGGGCCCGAGCCCCATAATAATCATAATTATGGTATTTAAGCACTTAGTATGTTGCAAGCACTGTTCTAAGCCCTAGCGTAGATACAAGGTAATCAGGTTGGACACAGTCCCTGTCCCACGCGGGGCTCACAGTCTTGAGGCCCGCTGCGCAGATGAGGTGACTGAGGCCCAGGGAAGTGAAGTGACTTACCCAAGGTCACACAGCAGACAAGTGGCAGAGCTGGGATTAGAACCCACGTCCTCCGATTCCCAAACCCAGGCTCTGAGCACTAGGCCACGCTGAGGGAACAGGGGTACCTGAAAACTGAATTGGGGGGAGACCTGCCCCATCATTAAGGGACTTCTGCTCCTGTTTTAAGCAAAGCCAAATCACCCAGGGGATTTTTTAAGGGCCCTACAGCTGTGGGGAGGGGGGAAAGAGGGAGAAGCGCATGGTAATTGGAGGCGGCCACCAAAATCTCACTCCACTCTTGTCCAGTACATGACAAGGTCAGAGAGGGAAATATTTTTCCTTCACTAAGTTGGATTTTTCTTTCTGTCTAAAGCATAGGACTGCAGCAATATAGGAACAGCATTACTAACTGGGCTCTGTTCCAGGGTTTCACTCTCAATAGCAGCTATCAGAGAACACTCTACAGTATAGTCATTCAGCTCTATTAAAAGCCACACAGGTGATGTCATCCGCTTCTTTCGTAACTGTAGCAACAAAATCCCCCTAGAAATGAGGATGGAGGAACCAAGGCTACATCTGATTTGTTTCCACACTGAGGACAGCTTTTCTATTAACGGTTCTTGTTCAGTGTGTGTCAAACACTGCTCTGAGCTCTGGGGTATGACCTAAGTTAATTAGGTCAGGTCCTGTCCCACAGGGGGCTTACAGTCTGAGTAGGGGGGAGAACAGGTACTGAAGCCCCATTTTACAGATGAGGAAACAGGAGCAGAGAGGAAGTGAAACGACTTGCCCAAGGTCACACGGTAAGCAATTGGCAGAGCCGGGATTAGGACACAGGTCCTCCGTCTCCCAGGCCCCGGCTCTTTCCACTAAGCCACACTGCTTCTAGGGCTTTTGGTTGTCTATGGTGTCCTACAGTCATGGTTATGAAGGCATCTCCATTCAGGTTCTCCAATCAATCAATCAATCAATCATATTTATTGAGTGCTTACTGTGTGCACAGCACTGTACTAAGCGCTTGGGAAGTACAAGTTGGCAACATATAGAGACTGTCCCTATCCAACAGTGGGGTTCTCCAGACTTTCCTGAAACCATGCAGGACCTTAATCTGACTGTGTCCAACCCGATTTGTTTCTACCCAGAAGCAGCGTGGCTCAGTGGAAAGAGCCCGGGCTTGGGAGTCAGAAGTCATGGGTTCTAATCCCGGTTCCACCACGTGTCTGCTGTATGACCTTGGGCAAGTCACTTAGCCTCAGTTACCTCATCTGTAAAATTCATTCATTCATTCATTCAATCGTATTTATTGAGCGCTGTGTGCAGAGCACTGTACTAAGCCCTTGGGAAGTACAAGTTGGCAACATATAGAGACAGTCCCTACCCAATAGTGGGCTCACAGTCTAGAAGATTAAGACTGTGAGTCCCAAGAGGGACAACCTGATCACCTTGTACACCCCCCAGCGCTTAGAACAGTGCCTGGCACATAGTAAGCACTTAACAAATACCTAGAGAAGCAGTGTGGCTCAGTGGAAAGAGCACAGGCTTTGGAGTCAGCGGTCATGGGTTCAAATCCCGGCTCCGCTACTTAGCTGTGTGACTTTGGACAAGTCACTTAACTTCTCTGTGCCTCAGTTACCTCATCTGTAAAATGGGGATTAAGACTGTGAGCCCCCCGTGGGACAACCTGATCACCTTGTAACCTCCCCAGTGCTTAGAATAGTGCTTTGCACACAGTAAGCACTTAATAAATGCCATCATTATTATTATTATAATCATAATTTTTACTCTTCAGTGGAACCCTAAAGAAGTATTTCTAAGAAAATGAAGTTGGTGTCATTGACTTAGTGATCACGGACTTGGATCGTTAAAAAAAACTACATATTTTATGAAAAAAAGATATTTATAAGGTGATTATAATAAGGTGTTGCTTCTAAATGCCTCAAGATGTCACCTTATCTCTTCTCCAGAAATAGCAGGATGTCTACATGTCATTATCTATGCACTTGCGCCTCATTTTATTTCCCCCAGAAATGAGACAGCTTTTTGAATGGGTAACCATCCTTTCAAGCTAGTAAAAAAAAAAAAAAAAAGATTGGACTTTTCATCTTTTAATTCTCTCCTAAGAGAAAATGGGCAAAATCGAGCCTCAGAAATGACAGTTGCCAGCCTGCTAGCCCTACTGCTTTGAGGCTCTGGGGATCAGGGCTTAAATAAGACACCGTCCTAAATGCCATTCCACTTGGACTGAGTGACTCCAAATCATTCCCTCCACCGGGACACAGTCTCCAAACAAACATCCTTTTTCCTCCACCAACCTGTTGAAGTTGTTGCACTACTGTCCTCTCCCAAGCACTTGGCACAGTCTTCTGCACACAGTCAGCGCTCAATAAATACCATTGATGGATTGATTGATTGCCTGACCTTCAGGCAAATAATAATAATAATGGCATTTATTAAGCGCTTACTATGTGCAAAGCACTGTTCTAAGCACTGGGGAGGTTACAAGGTGATCAGGTTGTCCCAAGGGGACTCACAGTCTTAATCCCCATTTTACAGAGGAGGTAACTGAGGCCCAGAGAATAATAACAATAATAATAATAATAATAATAATGATGGCATTTATTAAGCACTTACTACGTGCAAAGCACTGTTCTAAGCACTGGGGAGGTTACAAGGTAATCAGGTTGTCCCAAGGGGACTCACAGTCTTAATCCCCATTTACAGATGAGGTAACTGAGGCCCAGAGAATAATAATAATAATAATAATAATAATAATGGCATTTATTAAGCACTTACTATGTGCAAAGCACTGTTCTAAGCGCTGGGGAGGTTACAAGGTGATCAGGTTGTCCCACGTAGGGCTCACAGTCTTAATCCCCATTTTACAGATGAGGTAACTGAGGCCCAGAGAAGTGAAGTGACTTGCCCAAAGTCACACAGCTGACAAGTGGAGGAGCCGGGATTTGAACCCATGACCTCTGACACCAAAGCCCGGGCTCTTTCCATTGAGCCATGCTGCTTTTCTTATGCTTTCCCCTGTAGGGCACAGTGTCTGGTGATGCCTGGACGGAGGTTGCCACTGCACTATCAATCGATCAATCAATCAATCGTATTTATTGAGCGCCTCCAGCAAGCTGGAGTAAGCAATTGGGAGAGTACAAGGAAACAATATTATAGACTCATTCCCTCCCCACAGTGAGTTTAGTCTAGCTGGGGAGACGGACAGGAATAGAAATAAATAAAGGATGGATCTTGAGGTTAGCGCTGTGGGGCTGAGGGAGGGGTGAATAAAGAAGCAGCGTGGCTCAGTGAAAAGAGCACGGGCTTAGGAGGCAGAGGTCATGGGTTCAAATCCCAGCTCTACCACTTGTCAGCTGTGTGACTTTGGGCAAGTCACTTAACTTCTCTGTGCCTCAGTTACCTCATCTGTAAAATGGGGATTAAGACTGTGAGCCCCTCATGGGACAACCTGATCACCTTGTATCCTCCCCAGCGCTTAGAACAGTGCTTTGCGCACAGTAAGCGCTTAACAAATACCAAAATTATTATTATTATAAAGGGAGCAAATCAAGGCGATGCCGAAGGGAGGGGGAGAAGAGGAAATGAGGGTTTAATCAGGGAAGTCCTCTCGGAGGAGACGAGCCGTCATTAAGTAATGCTCTGTTTAGACTGAGCCCCATGTGGGACAGGGACTAGATCCAACCTTATTATCTTGTATCTATCCCAGCGCTTAGAACAGTGCTTGACATATGGGAAGCCCTTAACGAGTACCAAAATAATAATGATTCATTCATTCGATCGTATTTATTGAGTGCTTAGTGTGTGCAAAGCACTGTGGATTTCACTCTGGCAAGGATCAAGTGTGCCATATCCTCAGCAGCATGGGAGTGCCAAGTCTGTACCTTATCCTTGGCAACTCCCATTTTTAGATGCCCTTAATGCCCTGGTCCCAGGTTTCAGAGAGATCTCGTTATCCTAAACAAGTGCTGTGTTCAAATCCCCAAATTTCCCTCGAGGACAATCCAGCTAGAGAGGAGATTTTAATGACGTCTTTCCAACTTGGGTTCAGTTTTCTGAAGGCCTTCCTGTTGACAGGTACATTATTTCTTTTAATAAATCTTTTCACCTTCTTATCGCTTTGGGATGGTGACTAGAGTTTCTAGGTGGTGTGGAATTTGTGATTCTGCCTACCAGAAGGCGGAGTGGGGCGGGGGGGACTGCATTTTTCTCGTCGTCGAAAGTGTCACCACAAAATCCGCTTCAGGTGATTCCTCACGCTAACAAGTATGAACTACAGTGAGAAGCTCATTATAGCACGAGGAAACAAAGGCACTATTAATATAGAACTGGGTGGACATGCAAACACTCATAATAAGCATTTTCTTTTTAAGCATCAGATCCAAGCTTCACCAGTAATTCCTTCCCATAAGATAGCAGAAGTAGCAATAATAATAATAATACTTGTGGTTTTTGTTAAGCGCTATGTACCAAGCACTAAACTACAGTCTGGGGTAGGTAAAGCACATGCAGATAGGACACTGTCCTTTGTCCCACATGGGGCTCACAGTCTAAATGGGAAGGAGAGCATGTATTTAATCCCCATTTTACAGATGAGGCACCTGAAGCTCAGGGAGATGAAGTGGCCCAAGTTCACCTGGAAGAGCCAGGATTAGAACTCGGGTTCTCTGACTCCCCAAGTCTGAGCTCTTCTCACTAGGCCATGCTGCTTCTCACTAACGTCTCCTCAATCAATCAATCAATTCATCGGTGGTATTTATTACTCTATTTATTTATTTTACTTGTACATATTTATTCTACTTATTGTATTTTGTTAATATGTTTTGTTTTGTTCTATATCTCTCCCTTCTAGACTGTGAGCCCACTGTTGGGTAGGGACCGTCTCTATATGTTACCAACTTGTACTTCCCAAGCGTTTAGTACAGTGCTCTGCACACAGTAAGTGCTCAATAAATACGATTGGATGAATGAATGAATGAATTTATGGAGCGCTTTCTATGGGCAGAGCACTGTATTAAGTGCTTAGCGCTCAGAGGAGTGAGCATCCCTTTCATTCATTCATTCAATCATATTTATTGAGAGCTTACTGTGTGCAGAGCACTGTACTAAACGCTTGGGAAGTACAAGTTGGCAACATATAGAGACGGTCCCTACCCAACAGTGGGCTCACAGTCTAGAAGGGGGACACAGAACAAAACAAAACATATTAACAAAATAAAATAAATAGAATAAATATGTACAAATAAAATAGAGTAATATATAAATTCCTCCCACTAAATGCAGAGTTGTGGCACGAAGATATCCCCTGCAAAGTTGGCCTTGCAAAGGAATGATACCCTCTTATTTATATTTATATTAATGTCTGTCCCCCCCCTAGACTGTAAGCTCACTGTGGGAAGGAAATGTGTCTGTTGTAATTCTTCTCAGTGCTTAGTACAGTGCTTTGCACAAGGCAAGCGCTTAATAGCTTGTACTTCCCAAGTGCTTAGTGCAGTGCTCTGCACACAGTAAGCACTCAATAAATATGATTGAATGAATGAATGAATGAATGACCTCACATCACTGGGGAAAATTAAATGGGTTATTTTAGCACCTGAAAAAAAAAGTATTTTAAGTGGCCTATCATTACTAATTCATTCAAACTTTCCACTAAAACTCCAAAAGTAGTGTTTTCATTTGGTTTGAAAGTAAACGTTGTAGACCGCTCAGGGAGAGTGTAACTGTAATTCAGGATTAACTACAGTAGCATTAAAATAAAATCTCGCCAGAATTTGGGATAAGCAAACATTGTGATACTTAACATTAATTATTAATGTTCTGCATTTCATTAAAGCATGTTTTCTTTTCACCAAATTTTAAAATAGCCATAATGGAAATCATTGACCATAGCTCAAAGAAGACAGTATATGTAGGCAGAATAGGTACTAGATTAAAAAAAACAAAAAACAAAACAAACTCCTCTATGGATTTGAAATATCATATTTATATTAAATATGGGAAGCAGCGTGGCCTAGTGTCAAGAGCACAGGCTTGGGAGTCAGAGGTCGTGGGTTCTAATTCTGGCTCTACCACTTGTCTGCTGTGTGACCTTGGGCAAGTCACTTCACTTCTCTGTGCCTCAGTTACCTCATATGTAAAATGGGGATTAAGAGTGTGAGCCTCATGCGGAACAGGGACTGTGTCCAAACTGATTACCTTGTATCTACCCCAGTGCTTAGAACAGTGCTTGGCACAAAGTAAGAGCTTGACAAATACCATAATTATTATTATTATTATTATTATTATTATTATGTCATTTGGCAAAATAGTCAACCTAATACAACCATTTGCCCCACTGAGAGGGAGAAATCAATCAGTAAGATTTATTGAGCACCAAACAGTGCAGTGCACACTGTCTTAGGCTTTTTTGAGAGTACAAGAGAGTTTAACAAGACACAATCCCTGCCTTCAGTAAGCCTACGATCTCCTGTGTGCTGAAGACTAGAGGCCTGTATTAAGCGCTTTTTAACGGTACTTGTTAAGCACTTACTTTGCGCCAGGAACTGTACAAAGCGCTGGGGTGGATGGATACGAGCCAATCGAGTTGGACACAGGCCCTGTCTCATGTGGGGCTCACGGTCTCAAGCCCCATTATACAGATGAGATGACTGAGGCACAGAAAAGTGAAATGACTTGTCCAAGCCCACACAGCCGATAAGCAAGTGGAGTCGGAATTAGAACCCATGACCTTCTGACTCCAGGGCTCATGCTCTATCCACTACGCCATGCTGCTTCTCATGACAATAACAGGGAAGATGAGGATCTCTACATAGGCAAAGCAAAAATGCAGTTGAATTCCTTATGTGGTTCATTCATTCACGCGACTGTAATTATTACTAAGTGCCTGGGAGAGGGCCCTCAAACAATAAACAGATGTATTCCATTCGACAAGCAACCCTCCCTACTGATGAATGAAAGGGGTTTCGGCTGGGTAGCTAGGCTGCCCGTCTACACTGAGAGAATTTGCCAGCCACTGGCTCTGCTCTCCATTTCAATTTGCCTGGGATAAAAGAGCCACATAGGTTGGTCAAATAATTCAAAGCAATTTGTCCTCAGCTCCCGGGGTTGGTAATGATAACGATTAGAGTAATCCCGGAGACTGGAGTCTCCTATCCCCGCCCCCTCCAAGAGAACTATCAAATATCACATTTTAAAAGCCAGCACTTACGTACATATCTGTAATTTATTCATTTATATTAGTGTCAGTCTCCCCCTCTAGACTGTAAACCTGTTGTGGGCAGGGAATGTGTCTGTTTATTGGTCTATTGTCCTCTCCCAAGCAGTTAGTACAGTGCTCTGCACACTAAGTGCTCAATAACTATGATCGAATGAACGACTGAGTGAATAAAAGCCTCCACTGAAAGACAACAGCCACAGGGATGCTGGCATTCCAGTTCCAGGAATCAAAGGGTTTTACACTTTACATAACATTCACCCCACCCACCCCCACACCACTTGAGCCCACGCCCATAATTTATTAATTTATTAATTTCTATTCATGTCTGTCTCCCCCTCTAGACTGTAAGCTCGTTGTAAGCAGGGAACAGGTCTCACTCTTTTCTATTGTACTCTGCCAAGTGCTTAGAATGGTGCTCTGTGCACACTAAGCACTCAATAAATACGATCAATTGATTGGCTATAGGTCCCGATTACGATGGATGACCAGCACTTTGCAAGAGAGCTTAAAGAATCTAAGTAGACCCTAACTGCCGCTTGACACTGTAACATTGCCATTTCCGGCCATAATAATAATAATGGTATTTGTTAAGCTCTTATTATGTGCCAGACACTCTATTAAGCGCTGGGATAGATACGAGTTGATCAGCCTTTCTTCAGCCCAACAAAAGTGAGGAGATTTGTAAGCTCAAAGAGTCTCATTAACAAAAATAGAGTCTCATTCCCTGCCCACAGTGAGCTTAGAGTCTAGAGTGGGGGGAGACAGACATCAATAGAAATAAATAAAATTACAGATATGGACATAAGTGCTATGGGGCTGGGAGAGGGGGAATCGGGTTTCCTGGGGGCAGAGAACATTGTCTACCAAGTCTGTTGTACTATACAATAAATGCCATTATTATTATTATACTCTCCCAAGCACTTCATACAGTGGTCTGTACATAGTAAGCGCTCAAAAATACTGCTGCTGCGATGATGCCATGGGGAGGGGGCCTGCAGTCTCTGGGCTGGGGGGGGTCACTCTGCCGCTCCCAGACAAACTTGCCTCCCAAAGGGGCTTAAGGAGTTTGGGGGAGGGCAGAGGGGGGCGACTTGCTCTCCTGGAAGCACCCAATCCATCAATGGTATTGTTTGAGTGCTTACTGTGTGCAGAGCATTGTACTAAGCACTTGGGAGAGTACAATATAGCAATAAGCAGGCACATTACCTGCCCACAACGAGCTTCCAATCTACAGGGGGAGACAGACATTAACATGAAGAAATAAATAATGGCTGTGGTCATTCATTCATTCAATCAATCGTATTTACTGAGCGCTTACTGTGTGCAGAGCACTGTACTAAGCCCTTGGAGAGTACAAGTTGGCAACATATAGAGACGGTCCCTACCCAATAACGGGCGTGAGGAAGCAGGCACCCATCCTCCTGATTCAAGAGAAGCAGAATGGCCTAGCGGATAGACCACAGGCCTGGGAATCAGAAGGTCATGGGCTCCAATCCTGACTCAGCCACCTGTGTGATCTTGAGCAAGTCACTTATCCTCTCTGTGCCTCAGTTACCTCATCTGTAAAATGGAGATCGAGACTGCAAGCCCCATGGGGACGTCAGGGACTGTGTCCAACCCAATTTGCTTGTATCCACCCCAGCGCTTAGTACAGTGTCTGGCACCTTAACTAATACCATAATTATTGTTATTACTATTATTATTCAAGTGCAAAATAAGGGAGCAGGTGGAGAGAAGTTGTTTTCCCCTCGGCTGCCCCCGAGGGGGTTATTGCTCTGCCCATGGGAGAGGAGGATGAGCCAAAGTGAGCGGCTCAACATCTTCTGCTGGTGAGATCCTCCCTCGCAGGGAAAAGATCGGCATCTTGTGTCTCTCTTACCTACCAACCCACCAACAAACACCTAATTCCGGTCTCCCTCTTCTCCCAACCACCTGCTTTGGCACTCTCCTCAGAATAGGCGCTCAGGGAACCCGCCCGACAAGTCCGAAGAAGAATAATTTAGAACTGTGGCATTTGCTGTGCGCTTACTCTGTGCCAAGCACCAGGGCTTGTATAAGATGATATTCATTTGTTCAATCGTATTTATTGAGCGCTTACAGTGTGCAGAGCTCCGTACTAAGCACTTGGGAGAGGATGATACAACACTAAACAGACACATTCCCCACCCATCCTTCATGGAATTCACTGGCCAAGGGGATCGAATCCCCATTTTACGGATGCGGAAATGGAGGCCCAGGGAAGGCAATAATAATAATAGTTATGGTGTTGGGAAAGTGCTGACTCTGTGCCAAGCACTGGGGTAGATACATGGTTACCAGTTTGGACATAGTCCCTGTCCCATATGGGGCTCAGAGTCTAGGTAGGAGGGAGTGGGATTTAATCCTCATTTTACAGACAAGGAAACAGAGGCCCAGAGTAGGGACGGGACTTGCCCAAGGTCACACAACAGACGAGTGGCAGAGCCGGGACTAGGATCCAAGTCCTCCGATGGCCTCGCCAAGACTCCTTCCACCAGGCCACACAGAAGCATGACAACTTCAGTTTGTATCAAAAAAAAAAAAGAAATTCACTCATTCAATCATATTTATTGAGCACTTACTGTTTGCAAAGCACTGTACTAAGCATTTGGGAAGTACAAATCGGCAACATATAGAGACAGAAAGGTCAGAGGCTAATGCAGAATCAAATCAGGATACAAGTATCCAGACCATTTGGATGAAATTATTCAAGGCTGGGCTTTTCCATTTATGGATTTTCCATTTTTATATCATTTGCCTCAGTTACCTCGTCTATAAAATGGGGATTCAAAGTGTGAACCCCACATGGGACAACTTGATTACCCCGTACCTATTCCAGCGTTTAGAACAGTGCTTGGCACATAGTAAGCGCTTAACAAATACCACCATTATGATTACGGTTTTTCCCTTATTTCATCTTGTAAATGGAAATTGTCCACAGGGGCCATCTCTCCCCTTCCCTCCCCGCTTAGACTGTAAGATCCTTGAGGGAAGGAAGCATGTCTTTTAGAATTGGGCTTCCTACCTAACCCAGCCTGGGGTTCTGTAAACCACAGCCTCTTAAAGAAATGCCTCTGACCACTGAGGTAAAATAACTCTATCCGATGAATTAAATAGCTGGGTTTTAGGGGTTTTGTTGGTTTTTTTTTTTTTAGAACCAAATAAACACAGTTTTCCGATTAAGTACTCGTAAAAAACAAAGTAGCTCCCGAGGTGCTTTACCCTCTGCAGATTTTATCAGTGAAGTGACTTAATTCTAACGGGACAGGTTGTTAACAGGATAACATCTCAATTCACAAGGAAGGGGAAGAGAGGGGCTGGGAAGGGAAAAGAAGGGAGGGAGGAAAAAAACCCTCAATCAATACCACCCATTCCTACCACTGTCCAATCACTGGGTAAACTATATATTTCCTATGGCACATAGAGAATCTATTTTTGGCTTTTCAAACATGAGATAGGAAGACTAAATCTGTCACCGCCATTACTTAGCCCCATTGGTCTACACCTAGCCCACGTCCTCGGGACTCCCAATATTTTCTCGTTAAACCCTGAACTTTAATCTCATCCTGGGATTTGCTAAGACCCCTACCACACCCCATTCATTCATTCATTTGTATTTATTGAGCGCTCACTGTGTGCAGAGCACTGTACTCACGTCCTCGGGACTCCCAATATTTTCTCGTTAAACCCTGAACTTTAATCTCATCCTGGGATTTGCTAAGACCCCTACCACACCCCATTCATTCATTCATTTGTATTTATTGAGCGCTCACTGTGTGCAGAGCACTGTACTCAGCGCTTGGGAGAGTACAATATAACATCAGACACATTCCCTGCCCCCAATGAACTCACAGTCCAGAGGGGGAGACAGACACCAATATAAATAAATTAATAGGTAATTAATCTATTAACTAACCCCCTTAGTCAATCAATGAATTGTATTTATTGAGTGCTTACTTTGTGAAGAGCAGTGTACTAAGCGCTTGGGAGAGTCCACTACAACAGAATTAGCAAACATGTTCCCTGCCTAAAATGAGCTTAGAGTCTAGAGGGGGAAAATAAGCATTAATATGACTATTAAGACAATGATGATGATGATGATGGCATTTATTAAGCGCTTACTATGTGCAAAGCACTGTTCTAAGTGCTGGGGCAGAATAAACTCCCTCTTCCTTCCCTTCTCCGTCTCTTGATTCGGACTCAAATCCTCTTCAAGAAGTCAATCTCCAAACCACAGCAGCCCACACCTCTCCAAAACGTGGCTCTCCTTAATGGAGAGTTTTGTTTTGTGGGGGTTTTTGTTGTTTTTTTAATGGTATTTGTAAAAGTGCTTACTTGGTGTCAGACACTGTACTAAGTGCTGGGGTAGACACAGGCTAATCAGGTTGGACACAGTCCGTGCCCCGCAGGGCTCACCATTTTAACCCCCATTTTACAGGTCAATCAATGGCATTTATTAAATGCTTACTATGTGTGTTTTTAACGCTCTAAAAACCCAACTATGTATTAAGATCTACTTGCTTTCAGGACCTTTCATATTCTGAATAGAGTTCTGGGTTGGGAGGTTTGCTCAAATTTAGACAGTCATAGATTTATCAATCAATCAACGGTATTTACTGAGCGTTTACTGTGTGCAGGGCACTATATTAAGCGCTCGGGGGAGTACAATAAAACAGAGCTGGGAGAATTATCGGACACATTCCCCGTGCATAACAAGTTTACAGCCTAGGGCGGAAGACGGACATTAATGAGGTCACTGAAGCCCAGAGAAGTTACGTGACTTGCCCAATGTTAAGGAGAAGATGGGTGACAGAGCTTGGATTAGAACTCAGGTCCTCTGGCTCCCAGGACCGGCTTTGTCCAGCAGGCCACACAGCTTCTCGGTGGAGACGAGGGAGCAGAGGGCCCGTGGGGTGAGCCCACTGTTGGGTAGGGACTGTCTCTATACATTGCCAACTTGTACTTCCCAAGCACTTAGTACAGTGCTCTGCACACAGTAAGTGCTCAATAAATACGATTGATTGATTGACTGAACACAGCCACAGTGCTCAAGTCATTTCATTTCTCACTTCTGGAAAATGGGGATGGAGACCGTGAGCCCCATGCAGGACAGGGACTGTTTCCAATCTGATTAGCTTGTATTTACCCCAGTGCTTAGAACAGTGCTTGGCACATAGTAAGCGCTGAACAAGTACCATTATTATTAATATTCATTCATTCACTCAATCGTATTTATTGAGCGCTTACTGTGTGCAGGGCCCTGTACTAAGCGCTTGGGAAGTACAAATTGGCAACATATAGAGACGGTCCCTACCCAACAGTGGGCTCACAGTCTAGAATAATAATAATAACTACCATTGATTGATAAGTGGGAGAACAGGTACTGAATCCCCACTTTGCAGATGAGGTAACTGAGGCACAGATAAGCAGCATGGTTCAGTGGAAAGGGTGCGGGCTTTGGAGTCAGAGGTCATGGGTTCAAATCCCGGTTCTGGCAATTGTCAGCTGTGTGACCTTGGGCAAGTCACTTCACTTCTCTGGGCCTCGGTTCCCTCATCTGCAAAATGGGGATGAAGACTGTGAGTCCCCATGGGACAACCTGATCACCTTGTAACTTCCGTGGCTCAGTGGTAAGAGCCCGGGCTTTGGAGTCAGAGGTCATGGGTTCAAAGCCCAGTTCCAGCAATTGTCAGCTGTGTGATTCTGGGCAAGTCACTTAAGTTCTCTGTGCCTCAGTTACCTCATCTGTAAAATAGGGATTAAGACTGAGAGCCCCACGTGGGACAACCTGATTACCTTGTATCTACACCAGTGCTTAGAACAGTGCTTTGTACATAGTAAGCGCTTAATAAATGCCATCATTATTATTATTATTCCCCAGTGCTTAAAACAGTGCTTTGCACATAGTAAGTGCTTAATAAATGCCATTATTATTATTGTTATTAGATAATAATAATCATGGTACTGGTTAAGCACTAACTGCATGCCAGACACTGATCTAAGCACTTGGCGGGGGGGATGCAAGCAAAATCGGGTTGGATACAGTCCCTGTCCCGTGTGGGGCTCACAGTCTCAATCCCCATTTTAGAGATGAGGTAACGGAGGCCCAGAGAAGTGAAGTGACTGGCCCTAGATCATACAGCACACAAGAGGCGGAGGTGGGATTTGAACCCATGACCTTCTAACTCTTAGGCCCGTGTTGTACACGCTACTCCACGCTGCTTCTGTTGCTGCCACTCCAACCCAGCCCGCAAACTTTGCTCTTCTAACACCAATCTACTCAATGTGCCGTGATCTCAATTCTCTCTTGCCTCTTGCTCAGATCCTCCCTCCTACCTGGAGCTCCCTTCCCCTTTCCATCCACCAACCGCTCACTCCTCTCTCATTTTCAAATCTCTTCTCCTCCAGTAAGGCTTCCCTGAATCAATTTCTCACCTCCCCACTATCGTTAGCACCTCCATATCACCTGAGAATCAGATCCTAGTGCCCAGCAAATACTCCAATTTCATGAATCCCGATTTGGTGGTTTGGTGGGATAGATGCAGCGTAAATAGAGAAGCAGTGTGGCTCAGTGGAAAGAGCCCAGGCTTGGGAGTCAGAGGTCATGGGTTCTAATCCTGGCTCCGCCACTTGTCACCTATGTGACTCTGGGCAAGTCACTTAACTTCTCTGGGCCTCAGTTACCTCTTCTGTAAAATGGGGATTAAGACTGTGAGCCCCACATGGGACAACCTGATCACCTTGTATCCCCCCCACACACTTAGAACAGTGCTTGGCACATAGTAAGCGCATAACAAATACCATTATTATTATTATTATTATAGATGTTAGTGTGGCTTATTGGAAAGAGCATGGGCTTTGGAGTCAGAGGTCATGGGTTCAAATCCTGGCTCCGCCAATTGTCAGCTGTGTGACTTTGGGCAAGTCACTTCACTTCTCTGGGCCTCAGTTACCTCATCTGTAAAATGGGGATTAAGACTGTGAGCCCCAAGTGGGATGACCTGATCACCTTGTATACTCCCCAGCACTTAGAACAGAGCTTTGCACATAGTAAGTGCTTAACAAATGCCACCATTATTATTATTATTATAGATGTTAAGTACCTACCACACTAAAGGGTGAGATGAAGACTGAGCCCCAGTGCTTGCCCAAGGTCACAAAGCAGACATATAGCGGAGCAAGGATTAGAACCCACGACCTCTGACTCCCAACCCCGTGCTCTTTCCACTAAACCACTCTGTTTGGGGGAACCGCTCACAGGGAGGGGAAGATGGGGGAATCAGTCCCGCCCATAACGGCAAACCGACCGTGGAACTGTTTTCAATTCATTTGCCTCTAGTCCTCGCCATAGTCTTCACTACCTGCAAGATTCCCCCACTGACTAGGTGGACGGTCAGATAGATGGGAGATTCAAGTGCTCAAAAGGAATGAAAGTCATCCTACTAATCCACACATTTCAACGCAGACTCTATCCCCGTAGTTCGCTTCTAGAGAAATGTAGCAACCGGAAACCAACTGAAGAAATTGAATCCTCCCAAAGTTATCTTTCCAGCTCTTTGAAAGAAATCTCAATCACCAATAAGGAAGACCATTTGGTAGTGACCTGCTTAATCGGCTTGCCAAAACCTATGTTTTTTTATTAGCTTGGAATCCAAGTCATTCTGCCGGTATTACCAAAATCGGTACTCTGACTTATGTATGCAATCCACAGCTAAAATATAATTACTCCTGTTTTTACAAACATGAATAGGTACCTTTTTTCTTCACCTGTAAAACCATGTGGCTACGATTTATTCTTCCAATCCCTAGGAATTACTTATTCCAATAAATTAATGCTCTAAAAACCCAGCTATTTATTAAGATCTATTTGCTTTCCGGGCCTTTCTTTTATCTTTTGAATAGAGTTCTGGGTTGGGAGGTTTACTCATATTTAGACAGTCATAGATTTATCAATCAATCAATGGTATTTATTGAGCATTTACTGTGTGAAGACCACTATATTAAGCACTCTGGGGAGTACAATAAAACAGAGTTGGGAGACACATTCCCTACCCACAAGAAGCTTACCATCTACTGAACTTTCCCAAGTGCTTAGTACAGTGCTCTGCACACAGTAAGTGCTCAATAAATACAATTGAATGAATGAATGAATCTAGAGGGGGAGACAGACCTTAATACAAACCACTCCAGCCCCACCCACGGAGTTCATTATTAACCTATCATCTGAGGTTTATTTTAAAACCCTACAGAAGCAAATTCACTTTGCCATGTATCGCATATCCACTTGGCCCCTTCAGCGATGAATTCAGATTGGAAGAAACAGCCAATGTACCTGGAGATTTCCCCAAAAATGCACTTCTTTTTGACAACTAATCCGTAAACTGTAATAAAAAAAGGCCAATTTCTAAAGTTTGTTGATCGAAACTTTTGATGAGATATAGCCTTCGGCATGCAATCGTTTAACACATCATAAATCAGGAAACAAAGGCCACCAACCCAACAGGCCCTTCTTTGCCTGAACTCAACAGGACGTAACTGTGGATAAAAACCACGGAATCAAGGAAAACTAATTTCATTTAATCGCTAGTGAAAATGATTCCTAATTAGTCCAAACTTTGAACTACGTTGGCAAACCTACTCTATCTCGAGGAGGCAGGGCAAAAAGCAAGCAAGGAAGAGCGACAAACTCCATTTCTGGGAGAGAATTGGAATCTCTAAATCCCAAAGAATGAAGCTAGAATTAAGCACAGGCATCTATCTGTCCACCTTAATTTGGACTGCTCTCGGTCTCCTAGGTTTAAGTCAGTGTCGCTTCAAAATAATTACTGGTAATTTAATGTCCTCGTTATGGTACTGGTACGGGCAAATAAAGAGTTGGAAAGCTCAATATGACATTTATTTCCTCGGTGACACACAAAGAATTTCTAAATCTTGTTGTGCGCAGTAGTAACAGGGGGCGAGAAAAGGAGAATGAATTCTGAAGCAGCGTGGCTTAGCGGCTAGAGCACGGGCTTGGGAGTCAGAAGGTCCTGTGTTTTAATCCCGGCTCCGCCTCACGTCTACTCTGAGACCTTGGGCGAGTCACTTTACTTCTCTGGGCCTCAGTTACCTCATCTGTAAAATGGGGATTAAGAGTGTGAGCCCCTTGTGGGACAGGGGCCGTGTCCAATCTGATTAATTTGTATCTACCCCAGTGCTTAGAACGGTGATTGGCATAGATTAAGCACTTTACAAGTATTACTGCTATTATTACTATTATTAGTAGTAATAATTTTGGCCATTTTTTTTACCAAAACATAGAGAGCCAGGTAACCAGATTGCTCATGTCTGAGTCTTCCTATTTTTACACCGATAACGGGTCTCTCTGAATGATGCGCATGGACAGCTGGAGGAGATAGTACAGTGGACAAGTCAGAGAAGCAGTGTGGCTCAGTGGAAGGAGCCTGGGCTTTGGAATCAGAGGTCATGGGGTCAAATCCCGGCTCTGCCAATTGTCAGCTGTGTGACTTTGGGCAAGTCACTTCACTTCTCTGGGCCTCAGTGACCTCATCTGTAAAATGGGGATTAAGCCTGTGAGCCCCCTGTGAGACGACCTGATGTCCTTGTAACCTCCCCAGCGCTTAGAACAGTGCTTTGCACATAGTAAGCGCTTAATAAATGCTATCATTATTATTATTATTAGATAGGGCGGCAATAGATGGCAAGATGGTGTTTTTTCCCCAGGCCCAACAGGCCAGCCAAGTTTTCCCCACCTGCCGATTACCTCCGATCTCTTCTCAGGCCCAATGTCCTACCCCTCAATCAATCAATCAATCAATCATATTTATTGAGTGCTTACTGTGTGCAGAGCACTTTACTAAGCACTTGGGAAGTACAAGTTGGCAACACATAGAGACAGTCCCTACCCAACAGTGGGCTCACAGTCTAGAAGGGGGAGACAGAGAACAAAACCAAACATATTAACAAAATAAAATAAATAGAATAGATATGTACAAGTAAAATAGAGTAATAAATACGTACAAACATATATACATATATACAGGTGCTGTGGGGAAGGGAAGGAGGTAATCAATCAATCACTCGCATTTATTGAGCGCTTACTGTGTGCAGAGCACGGTACTAAGCGCTTACCTCTACATTCTGCTGCATGTTCCGCTCTCCGCCCATACCCATCGAGGACAGGCAGACTGGACAGAAACACACTGTGACATGCCCCCCTTCTTACTTATCCCAGGCCCTTAACGAGGGTGGTAAAGGGTCACATACATATATGTGTTTTCTACAGGTTTTATCATCCTGTTTAATGTTCATGCGCTATTATTTTGGCCCTTTTTGTTTTTCCCAATGCCCACAACTCCAATGAGCACTGGGCCCGAGGATGGTGCCAAAAGTGAATTACTCTCTTAAGAAAATGTTTTTCCTCCCGGAAACTGCCTGAAATTCAGGTTCAAAATCAAGTTGTCTCAAATGCTCTTCAACCAAACCGGCAGAACATTAGGCCTACGGGTCAGTTAAGCACCGGGCTGCAGATAGGCACTTGCTTCATTTATTTTAGGAAGCCAGTATGATATTAGTGTTGGAAAATTAGAAATCAAGAACAGCGCGGACCGGGTCCGTTCGATTTTTGGCGGTGTCTCCCTGGCAAAATGGGAGAGTTCTGTGATTAGCCAGTAAATCGGATCAATACAGGCAGGCAGTCTGATTCACTTCCACCAAAGGAGTTTTTTTTTTTTGGAGGGGGGCGAATATAACTCGGTAACCCGGCGTAACCCATTTAATTTTAAGGGGCTTACTAGTTTTAATTAGTAATTAATTCTCAAAACCCCAGAGCACAGGTTCTCACCGATTCTGGGAACATATCACGGAACTGAGAGGAAGGGTTTTTTTGTTTTGCTTTTACTCTGTTCACTACTTTAAATATGTAAGGCTATCTTTTCTCCTAATTTATTTTTTTTTAATGAAAAACTAGTTTCCCCATGAGGCAGCTCCTTGGGCTCATACGCCGACTGCATCAACGGTGATCATATTGGCTAAGCTCGTTCTCGGCAATGAGCTGTCCTCTGCTGTCCTCTCCCAAGTGCTTAATACAGCGCTCCGCAGGTAGTAAGGGCTCAATAAGTAACACCGATTGCTTAAACTGATGCTGAGACGAGCATCTCTGTGACCTCAGAGAAGCAGTGTGGCTTAGTGGAAAGAGACCGGGCTTGGGAGTCAGAGGTCGTGGGTTCTAATCCCTACTCCGCCACTTATCAGCTGTGTGACTTTGGGTAAGTCACTTCACTTCTCTGTGCCTCAGTTCCCTCATCTGTAAAATGGGGATGAAGACAGTGAGCCCCACGTGGGACAACCTGATGACCTTGTATCTCCCCCAGAGCTTAGAACGGTGCTTGGCACATAGTAAGCGCTTAACAAACACCATCATTATTTATTGATGATGATGATGATTATCTTTCCTTGACTCTTTGGGGCTCCCCAAACCAAGAGCAGCGTGGCTTAGCGGAAGGAGCCCGGGCTTGGGAGTCAGAGGTCGTGGGTTCTAATCCTGGCTCTGCCACCTATCAGCTGTGTGACTCTGGGCAAGTCACTTCACGTCTCTAGGCCTCAGTGACCTCCTCTGTAAAATGGGGGTGAAGACTGTGAGCCCCAGGTGGGACATCCTAATTACCTTGTATCTCCCCCGGTGCTTAGCACAGTGCTTGGCACATAGTAACAAAAAACCATCATTATCATTATTACTATTATTAGTATTATCCAAGGAGCCCAAGGAGGGGAAGGAAAGGGGTCTTCTGGCCCTCGAGCCCCCCTCCCCCGGCTCCGGCCCCCTTACCTTGCAGATTTGGAAAGAGTCCGAAGTGAGGGTCTCCTGGACCTCCTCCCGGGGGGTTCCCGCGGGGCCGGGGGAATGCACGGATGCCCCTCCAGGCCCGCCCCCTCCCCCGGGGGACGAGGCGGTCAGCCCGTCCAAAACTTTGCGGAAATTAAACTTCTTCATGGTCGACAAGGGGGGTCGGGTGGCGAAGAGGAGGAGGAGGAGGAAGGGGAGAGGAGGGGTCCCCTGCAGCCCCCAGCAGGGCCTCGAGCGTCCGAGGCGACGGCTCGTTCGGTGGCATCGACTAAAAAATTAAATTAAAAAAGGAGAGCAAACCCCCAAAGCCAAAAGCCACGAGGAAAGGGCCGTGTGTGTGTGTGTGTGTGTAAAATAAAATTTAAAAAAAGGGGGAGCAAAGCCAAAAGCCACGAGGAAAGGCCCGGTGTGCGTGTAAAATAATATTTAAAAAGGGGGAGCAAACCCCTAAAGCAAAAGGCCACAAATCCCGAAGTGTGTGGTGTGTGTGTGTAAAATAAAATTTAAAAGGGGGGAGCAAATCCCCAAAGCCAAAAGCCACAAGGGAAGGACCCAAGTGTGTGTGTGTAAAATAAAAGAAAAAGAGGGTAAAACCCCCAAAGCCAAAAGCCACAAGGAGAGGTCCGAAGTGTGTAAAATAAAATAAAAAGGAGGGGGGGGGGGTAAACCCCCAAAGCTAAAAGCCACAAGGAAAGGACCGAAGTGTGTGTGTGAAATAAATTGAAAGGGGGGCAAGCCCCCGAAGCCACCAAGGGAGGCCCCAAGTGTGTGTGTAAAATAAAATAAAAAAGGGGGGCAAACCCCTAAAGCCAAAAGCCACCAGGAAAGTCCCGAAGCGTGTGTGTGTAAAATAAAATAAAAAGGGGAGCAAACCCCCAGAGCAAAAAGCCACCAGGAGAGGCCCGAAGTGTGTGTGTGTAAAATAAAATTATAAAGGGGGAGCAAACCCCCAGAGAGAAAAGCCACAAGGAGAGGCCCGAAGTGTGTGTGTAAAATAAAATAAAAAAGGGGAACGAACCCCCAGAGAGAAAAGCCACCAGGGAAGGCCCTTAGTGTGTGTATGTAAAATAAAATAAAAAGGGGGGCAGACCCCCAAAGCCACCAGGGAAGGCCCGAAGTGTGTGTGTAAAGTTAAATTAAAATAAAGGGGAGCAAACCCCTAAAGCGAAAAGCCACAAGGAGGGGCCCGAAGTGTGTGTGTAAAATAAAATAAAAAAGGGGGAGCAAACCCCCAAACCCAAACGCCACAAGGAGAGGCCCGAAATGTGTGTGTAAAATAAAATAAAAATAAAAAGGGGAGCAGACCCCCAAAGCGAAAAGACACCAGGAAAGGCCCGAAGTGTGTGTGTGTAAAGTTAAATAAAAAAGGGGAGCAAACCCCCAAAGCCAAAAGCCACAAGGAGAGGCCCGAAGTGTGTGTGTAAAATAAAATAAAAAAGGGGAGCAAACCCCCAAAGAGAAAAGCCACAAGAAGAGGACCGAAGTGTGTGTGTGCAAAAGGAAATAAAAATGGGAGCAAGCCCCCAAAGCGAAAAGCCACAAGGAGAAGCCCGAAGTGTGTGTGTGTAAAATAAAATAAAACAGGGGAGCAGACCCCCAAAGGGAAAAGCCACAAGAAGGGGCCCGAAGTGTATGTGTAAAATAAAAAAGAGGTGCAAGCCCCCAAAGAGAATAGCCACAAGGAGAGGCCCGAAGTGTGTGTGTGTAAAATAAAATAAAAAAGAGGTGCAAACCCCCAAAGAGAATAGCCCCAAGAAGAGGCCCTAAGTGTGTGCGTGTAAAATAAAATAAAAAAAGAGAATAGCCCCAAGAAGAGGCCTGAAGTGTGTGTGTAAAATAAAAAAGAGGTGCAAGCCCCCAAAGAGAGGTCCGAAGTGAAAGAAAATAAAAAGGGGGAGCCAACCCCCGAAGCGACAAGTCACCAGGGAGGGCCCTTGGCGTGTGTGTGTGCCCGTGTGGCCCGGCTCGGCGCCCGGTCCTGGGGTCGGTTCGGTTCGGTCCCGGTCCCGGTCCCGGTCCGGTGCCGGGGGTCTAGGGCAGCGCCTGCGGGGAGGGACCGGCGGCGGGAGGGAAAGGCGTTGTCATGGTTCCCGGCATCTCCATCCCCGCGGCGCTTCCATAATCCCCCCGCCCCCCGGGGCGGCAGGCGGGGGTCCTGGGGGTCCCGTCCGGTCCCGTCCGGCCCGGTCCCGCCTCCCGGCCCCCGGGATGCGGGGACCGACGGGGCTGACGACACCCAAACCCGCAGCGGCCTTGCTCCTCCCCTCCTCCTCCTCCTCCGGGACGCCCGCCCTACAGGTGGGCCGGGGATGTGTGTGTGTCTCTGTGTGTGTGTGTGTGTCTGGGGGGGTGTCTGCGTGTGTCTGTATCTGAGGGGGCTGTGTCTGTGTGTGTCTGCCTCTGTGTGTCTGTGTGTGTGTGTCTGGGGGGTGTCTGTATCTGAGGGGGCTGTGTCTGTGTGTGTCTGCCTCTGTGTGTCTCTGTGTGTGTGTGTCAGTATATGTGGGGGGTGTCTGTGTGTCTCTGTGTGTGTGTGCGTCTGTATCCGAGGGGGCTGTGTCTGTGTGTGTCTGCCTCTGTGTGTGTGTGTGTGCGAGAATCTGGGGTGTCTGTGTGCGTCTGTATCTGAGGGGGCTGTGTCTCTGTGTGTCTGTATCTGGGGGGGCTGTGTCTGTGTGTGTCTGCCTCTGTGTGTCTCTGTGTGTGTGTGTCAGTATATGTGGGGGTGTCTGTGTGTCTCTGTGTGTGTGTGCGTCTGTATCTGAGGGGGCTGTGTCTGTGTGTGTCTGCCTCTGTGTGTCTGTGTGTGTGTGTGTGTGTGCGAGTATCTGGGGTGTCTGTGTGCGTCTGTATCTGAGGGGGCTGTGTCTGTGTGTGTCTGCCTCTGTGTGTCTCTGTGTGTGTGTATCTGGGGGGTGTCTGTGTGCGTGCGTCTGTATCTGAGGGGGCTGTGTCTGTGTGTGTCTGCCTCTGTGTGTCTCTGTGTGTGTGTGTCAGTATATGTGGGGGGTGTCTGTGTGTCTGTGTGTGTGTGCGTCTGTATCCGAGGGGGCTGTGTCTGTGTGTGTCTGCCTCTGTGTGTCTCTGTGTGTGTGTATCTGGGGGGTGTCTGGGTGCGTGCGTCTGTATCTGAGGGGGCTGTGTCTGTGTGTGTCTGCCTCTGTGTGTCTCTGTGTGTGTGTGTCAGTATATGTGGGGGGTGTCTGTGTGTCTGTGTGTGTGTGCGTCTGTATCCGAGGGGGCTGTGTCTGTGTGTGTCTGCCTCTGTGTGTCTCTGTGTGTGTGTATCTGGGGGGTGTTTGGGTGCGTGCGTCTGTATCTGAGGGGGCTGTGTCTGTGTGTGTCTGCCTCTGTGTGTCTCTGTGTGTGTGTGTCAGTATATGTGGGGGTGTCTGTGTGTCTCTGTGTGTGTGTGCGTCTGTATCCGAGGGGGCTGTGTCTGTGTGTGTCTGCCTCTGTGTGTCTCTGTGTGTGTGTATCTGGGGGGTGTCTGTGTGCGTGCGTCTGTATCTGAGGGGGCTGTGTCTGTGTGTGTCTGCCTCTGTGTGTCTGTGTGTGTGTGTGTCAGTATATGTGGGGGTGCCTGTGTGTCTCTGTGTGTGTGTGCGTCTGTATCTGAGGGGGCTGTGTCTGTGTGTGTCTGCCTCTGTGTGTCTCTGTGTGTGTGTGTATCTGGGGGGTGTCTGTGTGCGTGCGTCTGTATCTGAGGGGGCTGTGTCTGTGTGTGTCTGCCTCTGTGTGTCTCTGTGTGTGTGTGTCAGTATATGTGGGGGTGCCTGTGTGTCTCTGTGTGTGTGTGCGTCTGTATCCGAGGGGGCTGTGTCTGTGTGTGTCTGCCTCTGTGTGTCTCTGTGTGTGTGTATCTGGGGGGTGTCTGTGTGCGTGCGTCTGTATCCGAGGGGGCTGTGTCTGTGTGTGTCTGCCTCTGTGTGTCTCTGTGTGTGTGTGTGTCAGTATATGTGGGGGGTGTCTGTGTGTCTCTGTGTGTGTGTGCGTCTGTATCCGAGGGGGCTGTGTCTGTGTGTGTCTGCCTCTGTGTGTCTGTGTGTGTGTGTGTGCGAGTATCTGGGGTGTCTGTGTGCGTCTGTATCTGAGGGGGCTGTGTCTGTGTGTGTCTGTATCTGGGGGGGTGCCTGTGTGTCTGTATCTGAGGGGGCTGTGTCTGTGTGTGTCTGCCTCTGTGTGTCTCTGTGTGTGTGTGTGTCAGTATATGTGGGGGGTGTCTGTGTGTCTCTGTGTGTGTGTGCGTCTGTATCCGAGGGGGCTGTGTCTGTGTGTGTCTGCCTCTGTGTGTCTGTGTGTGTGTGTGTGCGAGTATCTGGGGTGTCTGTGTGTGTGCGTCTGTATCTGAGGGGGCTGTGTCTGTGTGTGTCTGTATCTGGGGGGGTCTGTGTGTGTCTGTATCTGAGGGGGCTGTGTCTGTGTGTGTGTGTGTAAGCGCTTAGTACAGTGCTCTGCACAGTAAGCGCTCAATAAATACAATTGATTGATTGTGTGTCTGCCTCTGTGTGTGTGTGTGTGTCGGTATATGGGGGTGTCTGTGCTGTGTGTGTCTGTGTGTGCGCGTCTGTATCTGAGGGGGCTGTGTCTGTGTGTGTCTGCCTCTGTGTGTCTCTATGTGTGTGTGTCAGTATCTGCGGGGTGCCTGTGTGTGCCTGTGTGTGTGCGTCTGTATCTGAGGGGGCTGTGTCTGTGTGTGTCTGCCTCTGTGTGTCTGTGTGTGTGTGTGTGTGCGAGTATCTGGGGTGTCTGTGTGCGTCTGTATCTGAGGGGGCTGTGTCTGTGTGTGTCTGTATCTGCGGGGGTGTCTATGTGCGTCTGTATCTGAGGGGGCTGTGTCTGTGTGTGTCTGCCTCTGTGTGTCTCTGTGTGTGTGTGTGTCAGTATATGTGAGGGGTGTCTGTGTGTCTCTGTGTGTGTGTGCGTCTGTATCCGAGGGGGCTGTGTCTGTGTGTGTCTGCCTCTGTGTGTCTCTGTGTGTGTGTGTGTGTGCGAGTATCTGGGGTGTCTGTGTGTGTGCGTCTGTATCTGAGGGGGCTGTGTCTGTGTGTGTCTGTATCTGGGGGGGGTCTGTGTGTGTCTGTATCTGAGGGGGCTGTGTCTGTGTGTGTGTGTAAGCGCTTAGTACAGTGCTCTGCACAGTAAGCGCTCAATAAATACGATTGATTGATTGTGTGTCTGCCTCTGTGTGTGTGTGTGTGTGTCGGTATATGGGGGTGTCTGTGCTGTGTGTGTCTGTGTGTGCGCGTCTGTATCTGAGGGGGCTGTGTCTGTGTGTCTGCCTCTGTGTGTCTCTGTGTGTGTGTGTCAGTATATGTGGGGGGTGTCTGTGTGTCTCTGTGTGTGTGCGTCTGTATCCGAGGGGGCTGTGTCTGTGTGTGTCTGCCTCTGTGTGTCTCTGTGTGTGTGTATCTGGGGGGTGTCTGTGTGCGTGCGTCTGTATCTGAGGGGGCTGTGTCTGTGTGTGTCTGCCTCTGTGTGTCTCTATGTGTGTGTGTATCTGGGGGGTGTCTGTGTGCGTGCGTCTGTATCTGAGGGGGCTGTGTCTGTGTGTGTCTGCCTCTGTGTGTCTGTGTGTGTGTATGTGTGTATCTGGGGTGTCTGTGTGTGTGCGCGTCTGTATCTGAGTGGGCTATGTCTGTGTGTGTTTGTATCGGGGGGGTGTCTATGTGTGTCTGTATCTGAGGGGGCTGTGTCTGTGTGTGTCTGCCTCTGTGTGTCTGTGTGTGTGTGTGTCAGTATCTGGGGGTGTCTGTGTGTGTCTGTGTGTGTGTGCGTCCGTATCTGAGGGGGCTGTGTCTGTGTGTGTCTGCCTCTGTGTGTCTCTGTGTGTGTGTGTGTGCGCGAGTATCTGGGGTGTCTGTGTGCGTCTGTATCTGAGGGGGCTGTGTCTGTGTGTGTCTGTATCGGGGGGGTGTCTATGTGTATCTATCTGAGGGGGCTGTGTCTGTGTGTGTCTGCCTCTGTGTGTCTCTGTGTGTGTGTGTCTGTGTGTGTGCGTCTGTATCAGAGGGGGCTGTGTCTGTGTGTCTCTGTGTGTGTGTGTCAGTATATGTGTGGGTGTCTGTGTGTCTGTGTGTGTATCTGAGGGGGCTGTGTCTGTGTGTGTCTGCCTCTGTGTGTCTGTGTGTGTGTGTCTGTGTGTGTGCGTCTGCATCTGAGGGGGCTGTGTCTGTGTGTGTCTGCCCCTGTGTGTCTGTGTGTGTGTGTCAGTATCTGGGGGGGTGTGTGTGTCTGTGTGTGTGCGTCTGTATCAGAGGGGGCTGTGTCTGTGCGTCTCTGTGTGTGTGTCAGTATATGTGTGGGTGTCTGTGTGTCTCTGTGTGTGTATCTGAGGGGGCTGTGTCTGTGTGTGTCTGCCTCTGTGTGTCTGTGTGTGTGTGTCAGTATATGTGGGTGGGGGTGTCTGTGTGTGTCTGTGTGTGTGCGTCTGCATCTGAGGGGGCTGTGTCTGTGTGTGTCTGTATCTGGGGGAGGGGGTCTGTGTGTGTCTCTGTGTCGGGGGGGCGGGGGTGTCCCTTCTAGACTGTGAGCCCACTGTTGGGCTCCAGATGTTGCCAACTTGGACTTCCCAAGCGCTTAGTACAGTGCTCTGCACCCAGTAAGCGCTCAATAAATACGATGGAATGGATGAATGAATGCGTGTGTATCTGTGTCTGTATGTGTCAGTATCGGGGGGTGTCTGTGTGTGTCTCTGTGTCGGGGGGGGGGGTGTCTAGACTGTGAGCCCACTGTTGGGTAGGGACCGTCTCTATATGTTGCCAACTTGGACTTCTCAAGCGCCTAGTACAGTGCTCTGCACACAGTAAGCGCTCAATAAATACGATTGAATGGATGCGTGTGTATCTGTGTGTGTGTCAGTATCGGGGGGTGTCTATGTCTGTATCGGGGGGTGTCTGTGTGTGTCTCTGAATCTGGGGGGTGTCTGTGTGCGTGTGTATCTGTGTGTGTACGTGTGTGTGAGTATGGGGGGTGTCTGTGTGTGTGCGTGCGTCTGTATCGGGGAGTGTGTGTGTGTCTGTATCTGGGGAGCGTGTGTCTGTGTGTGTGCCTGTATCTGGAGGTGTCTGTGTGCGTGTGTCTATCTGGGGAGTGTGTGTCTGTGTGTTTGTATCTGGGGGGTGTCTGTGTGAGTGTATGTATCGGGGGGGTGTCTGTGTGTGTGTCTGAATCTGGGGGGTGTCTGCGTGTGTCTATCTGGGGAGTGTGTGTCTGCGTGTGTGTCTGTATCGGGGGGTGTCTGCGTGTGTCTGTATCTGGGGAGTGTCTGTATCTGGGGGTGTCTGCGTGTGTCTGTATCTGGGGAGTGTGTGTCTGTGTGTGTCTGTATCTGGGGAGTGTGTGTCTGTGTGTGTCTATCTGGGGGTGTCTGTGTGTGCCTGTATGTGGGGGGTTGTCTGTGTGTCTATCTAATAATAATAATGATGGCGTTTATTCAGCGCTGACTAGATGCAAAGCACTGTATGGGGGGGTTGTTTGTGTGTGTCTGTATGTGTCTGTGTGTCTGTATCCGTGTGTGTGTGTGTCTGTATCTAATAATAATAATGATAATAATGGCATTTATTAAGCGCTTACTATATGCAAAGCACTGTATCTGGGGGTGTCTGTGTGTGTGTGTGTCTGTATCGGGGGGTGTCTGTGTGTGTATGTCTGTATCTAATAATAATAATGATGACATTTATTAAGCGCTGACTATATGTAAAGCACCGTGTCGGGGGGTTGTCTGTGTGTGTCTGTGTGTGTCTATGTGTCTGTATCTGGGGGAAGTGTCTGTGTCTCTGTGTGTGTGTGTCTATCCCCACAGCACCTATATATATATGTATATATGTTTGTACATATTTATTACTCTATCTTGTACATATTTATTTTATTTTTTATTTTGTTAATATGTTTTGTTTTGTTGTCTGTCTCCCCCTTCTAGACTGTGAACCCGCTGTTGGGTAGGGACCGTCTCTAGATGTTGCCAACTTGGACTTCCCAAGCGCTTAGTCCAGTGCTCTGCACACAGTAAGCGCTCAATAAATACGATTGAATGAATGAATGAATGAATCGGGGGGGGGGTCTGTGTGTGTGTGTCTGTATCTAATAATAATAATGATGATGGCATTTATTAAGCGCTGACTAGATGCAAAGCACCGTATGGGGGGGGTGTCTGTGTTTGTGTGTGTCTGTGTGTCTGTATCCGTGTGTGTGTGTGTGTGTGTGTCTGTATCTAATAATAATAATAATAATGATGGCATTTATTAAGCGCTTACTATATGCAAAGCACTGTATCTGGGGGGGGTGTCTGTGTGTGTCTGTGTGTCTGTGTGTGTCTGTATCAGGGGTGTCTGTGTGTGTGTCTGTGTGTGTGTCTCTAATAGTAATAATGATGGCATTTATTAAGCGCTTACTATATGCAAAGCACTGTATGGGGGGTGTCTATGTGTGTGTGTATCTAATAATAATAATAATGATGGCATTTATTAAGCGCTGAGTATATGCAAAGCACTGTATGGGGGGTGTCTGTGTGTATCTAATAATAATAATAATGATGGCATTTATTAAGCGCTGAGTATATGCAAAGCACTGTATGGGGGGTGTCTGTGTGTGTCTGTAATAATGATAATGATGATGGCATTTATTAAGTGCTTACTATATGCAAAGCACTGTACGGGGGAGGGCTGTTTGTGTGTGTCTGTGTTTGTGTGTGTGTCTATCAAATAATAATAATAATGGCTAATAATAATAATGTTGGCATTTATTAAGCGCTTACTATATGCAAGGCACTGTATCTGGGGGGTCTATGTGTGTCTGTGTCTGGGGGGGATGTTCATTCATTCCTTCATTCATTCAATCGTATTTATTGAGCGCTTACTGTGTGCAGAGCCCTGGACGTGGCTCAGTGGAAAAAATAATAAATAACGATGGTATTTGTTAAGCGCTTACTATGTGCAAAGCGCTGTTCTAATAATAATGATGATGATGGCATTTGTTAGGCGCTTACTATGTGCCAAGCACTGTTCTTAGCGATGGGAAGATACAAGGTGATCAGGGTTGTCCCACGGGGGGCTCCCAGTCTTCATCCCCATTTTCCAGATGAGGGAACTGAGGCCCAGAGAAGTGAAGTGACTTGCCTAGAGTCACCCAGGTGACAATTGGCGAAGCCGGGATTTGAACCCATGACCTCTGACTCCAAAGCCCGGGCTCTTTCCGCTGAGCCACGCTGCAGCCTGGGCTTTGGAGTCACAAGTCATGGGTTCAAATCCCGACTCCGCCGCTTGTCGGCTGTGTGACTTCGGGCAAGTCACTCCGCTTCTCTGAGCCTCAGTTCCCACATCTGGAAAATGGGGATGAAGACTGTGAGCCCCCCGTGGGACAACCTGATCACCTTGTATTTCCCCAGCTCTTAGAACAGTGTTTGGCACATAGTAAGCGCTTAACAAATGACATTATTATTATTATTTAAAAAATGGTGCTGTGAAGCGCGCAGTGGTGTGGGGGGTGTTCAGTACGGTGAGGCCCGGGATCGTCCTGGGGGGCGTCGTGTGGGGGGTGTGTGTTGCTGTGTAGTGTGTGTAGTGTATGTGTTGCTGTGTGTGTGTGTGTGTGTGGTGCTGGGAAGCGCGCGGGGGAGAGGGGGGTGTTTAGTGCGGTGAGGCCCGGGCTGGGCCTGGGGGGCGTCGTGTACGGTGTGTGTGGGGGGGGGGTGCTGTGTACTGTGTGTGTGTGGTTTACGTGTTGCTGTGTGATGTGTGTGGTGTGTGTAGTGCATGTGTTGCTGTGTGGTGTTTGTGTATGGTTTACGTGTTGCTGTGTGATGTGTGTGGTGTGTGTGTGGTGCATGTGTTGCCCTGTGGTGTGTGTGGTTCATGTGTTGCTGTGTGGTGTGTGTGTGGTTTACGTGTTGCTGTGTGATGTGTGTGGTGTGTGTGTGGTGCATGTGTTGCCCTGTGGTATGTGTGGTTCGTGTGTTGCTGTGTGATGTGTGTGGAGTGTGTGTTGCTCTGTGGTGTGTGTGTGTGTGTGTGTGTGTGCGGGGTGTATATGTGGTGCTGGGAAGCGGGCGGCCTGGGCTTGCTCATTCATTTATTCATCCATTCATTCATTCAATCATTGGTATTTATTGAGCGCTTACTGTGCGCAGAACACTGGGCTAAGCGCTTGGAAGAGGACCAAGCCGGGGCGACGATGGAGCTTGGTGCGGGGGGGGTTGCTGTGTAGTGTGTGTGTGTGGTGTGTGTTTCTATGTGGTGTGTATGTGTGTCTGTGGGAGGGGGGGTGTTTAGTGCGGTGAGGCCCAGGCTGGTCCTGGGGGACGTCGTGTACGGTGTGTGTGTGTTGCTGTACGGCGTGTATGTGTTGGTGTAGGGTGTGTATGCGTTTGGTGTGTGTGGCTGTGGTTTGTATGTTGTTGTGCGGAGTGTATGTGTATGGTTGTGTGGCCGTGTGGTGTGTATGTGTGTGGTGTGTGTGTGGCTGTGTGGTGTGTGTGGTGTGTGTGGCTGTGTGGTATGTATGTGTATGGTGTGTGTGTGTGGCTGTGTGGTGTGTGTTGCTGTGTGGTGTGTGTTGCTGTGTGGTGTGTGTGGCTGTGTGGTGTGTGTTGCTGTGTGGTGTGTGTGGCTGTGGGGTGTGGGGTGTGTGTGTTGCTGTGTGGTGTGTATGTTTGTGGTGTGTGTGGCTGTGGGGTGTGTGGCTGTGTGGTATGTATGTGTGTGGTGTGTGTTGCTGTGTGGTGTGTATGTTTGTGGTGTGTGTGGCTGTGGGGTGTGTGTGGCTATGTGGTATGTATGTGTGTGGTGTGTGTGGCTGTGTGTGTATGTGTGTGGTGTGTGTGGCTGTGGGATGTGTATGTGTGTGGTGTGTGTGGCTGTGTAGTGGGTATATAAATGGTGCTGTGAAGTGCGCAGTGGCGACGGGGGTGTTTAGTGTGGTGAGGCCCGGGATTGTCCTGGGCGACGCTGTGTGGGGTGGGGTGTGTTACTGTGCGTGTGTGTGTGAGGGGTGTGTATGTGGTGCTGGGATGCGCGCAGTGGCGAGGGGGTTGTTTGGTACTCGTCCTGGAGGGCGTCGTGTGGGGGGTGTTTGACTGGCTTTAGTGTGTGGGTTGCTGTGTGGTGTGTGAGGGGGGCTGGCTGGCTGTGGGCTAGGTGTTGCTGTGTAGTGTGTGTGTCAGGGGTGTGTGTTGCTGTGTGGGGTGTGTGTGTGTGAGGCTCAGGGGAATGTGGTATTTGTGCTACTGTTTGTGTTGCTGTGTGGCGCCCTGGGGTGAGTGCGTCTCTTTGTCCAGCACTTTGAACAGCGTTTTGCACATAGTAAGCGCTTAACAAATAGCCCATTGTTGCGTACGGACCGTCTTTGTTGCCGATTTGTCCTTCTCAAGCGCTTCCTCCAGTGCTCTGCACACAGTAAGCGCTCAATAAATACCACTGAATAAATGAACAAATAATAATGATGGCATTTATTGAGCGCTTACTATGTGCAAAGCACTGGTCTAAGCGCCGGGGAGGTTTACAAGATGATCAGGTTGCCCCACGGGGGGCTCGCAGTCTTCATCCCCATTTTACAGAGGAGGGAACTGAGGCCCAAGAGAAGTGACTTGCCCCAAATCACACAGCTGGCAATGGGCGGAGTCAGGATTAGAACCCGTGACCCCTGACTCCGAAACCCGGGCTCTTTCCACCGAGCCACGCTGCTTCTCTAACAAAATGCCGTTAGTATTGTTGTTATTATTATCGGTGAAGCGCGTTGTGTCGTGTGCGGTGCTGTGAGCGCTTAGTACAGTGCTCTGCACACAGTAAGCGCTCAATAAATACGATTGAATGAATGAATGTAGGGTGGGCCTGGGGGGACCCTGAGTGGTGTGGGGGCGTCTGTGGTGCGGTGTGTGTGTGTACGTGTGTTGCCGTGTGGCTCTCTGTGGTGTGTGTGTGTGTGGCATTTCTAGACTGTGAGCCCATTGTTGGGTAGGGACTGTCTCTATACGTTGCCAACTTGGACTGCCCAAGCGCTTAGTACAGTGCTCTTCACACAGTAAGCGCTCAATAAATACGATTGAATGAATGAACGAATGTGGCATAGAAGCAGCGTTGCTCAGTGGAAAGAGCCCGGGCTTTGGAGTCAGAGGTCATGGGTTCTAATCCCCTCCGCCACTTGTCAGTTGTGTGCCTTTGGGCAAGTCGCTTCACTTCTCTGGGCCTCAGTTCCCTCATCTGTGAAATGGGGATGAAGACTGTGAGCCCCCCCCGTGGGACAACCTGGTCACCTTGTAACCTCCCCAGCGCTTAGAACAGTGCTCGGCACATAGTAAGTACTTTATAAATTCCATTATTGTTATTATTATGGGGTGCTGTGAAGTGCCAGCATTGTGTGTGTGTGTGTGTGTGTGTGTGTGTGAGGGGGGTGGGGTTTGTGTAGTGCAGGATGGACCTGGGTGACGCTGTGTGGTGAATGAGAAGCAGTGTGGCTCAATGGAAAGAGCCCAGGCTTGGGAGTCAAAGGTCATGGGTTCTAATCCCGGCTCTGCCACTTATCAGCTGTGTGACATTGAGCAAGTCACTTGCCTTCCCTGGGCCTCAGTTCCCTCGTCTGTAAAATGGGGATGGAGACTGTGAGCCCCCCGTGGGACAATCTGATCACCTTTATCAGAACAGTGCTTTGCACATAGTAAGTGCTTAATAAGTGCCATTATTATTATTATTATTATTATTATTGTCTCTGCCTCAGTTCCCTCATCTGTAAAATGGGGAGGGAGACTGTGAGCCCCCCGTGGGACAACCTGTTCATCTTGTATCCTCCCCAGCACTTAGAACAGTGCTTTGCACATAGTAAGTGCTTTACAAATGCCATTATTATTATTATTATCTCTGCCTCAGTTCCCTCACCTATAAAATGGGGATGGAAACTGTAAGCCCCACGGGGGACAACCTGATCACCTTGTATCCTCCCCAGCGCTTAGAAAAGTGCTTTGCACGTCGTAAGCGCTTTACAAATGCCATTATTATTATTATTATTATTATTCTCTGTGCCTGTTACCTCATCTGTAAAATGGGGATGGAGACTGTGAGCCCCACGTGGGACAACCTGATCACCTTGTATCCTCCCCAACGCTTAGAACAGTGTTTTGCACGTAGTAAGCGCTTTACAAATGCCATCATTATTATTATTATTATCTCTGCCTCAGTTCCCTCATCTGTAAAATGGGGATGGAGACTGTGAGCCCCACGGGGGACAACCTCATCACCTTGTATCCTCCCAGCGCTTAGAACAGTGCTTTGCACATAGTAAGCGCTTTACAAATGCCATCATTATTATTATTATTATCTCTGCCTCAGTTCCCTCATCTGTAAAATGGGGATGGAGACTGTGAGCCCCACGTGGGACAACCTGATCACCTTGTAACCTCCCCAGCGCTTAGAACAGTGCTTGGCACATAGTAAGCGCTTAACAAATGCTATTATTATTATTATGGTGCGGGGTGGCCTGGGGTCGGTGTTGCTGTGCGGTGCGTTGGGGCGAGTGTGGCACTTTGCGGGTGTTTGGTGCGGCGAGGGGTGTGCGTTGCTGTGTGGGGCACTAGGATGAGTGTGTCGCTTTACGGTGGGTGGCATATGGAGTGGCATCTCCCCCTTCTAATAATATTCATTCATTCATTTATTCAGTGCTATTTATTGAGCGCTTACTCTGTGCAGAGCACTGGACTAAGCGCTTGGGAAGTACAAATCGGCAAATTTGTAAGTGTGAGTGAGTGTTGCTTTACGGTGGGTGGCATATGGCGTGGCATCCCCCCCCTTCTAATAATATTCATTTATTCAATGCTATTTATTGAGCGCTTACTGTGTGCAGAGCACTGGACTAAGCGCTTGGGAAGTACAAATCGGCAACAGATGAGACGGTCCCTACCCAACAACGGGCTAATAACAGTGCTTGGCACATAGTAAGCACTTAATAAGTGCCATCATTATTATTATTATTCATTCAGTCAATCGTATTGAGTGCTTACTGTGTGCGAAAATGCCATCATTATTATTATTATTCACTCAGTCGTATTTATTGAGCGCGTACTGTGTGCAGAGCACTGGACTAAGCGCTTTGGAAGTCCAAGTTGGCAACATATAGAGACGGTCCCTACCCAACAACGGGCTCACAGTCTAGGAGGGGGGGACAGGTGTCAAGTCATCAGAATAAATAGAAATAAAGCTAGATCAATCAATCAATCGTGTTTATTGAGCGCTTACTGTGCGCAGAGCACTGGACTAAGCGCTTGGGAAGTACAAATCTGCAACAGATAGAGACGGTCCCTATAATAATAATAATGATGGCATTTATTAAGCGCCTACTATGTGCAAAGCACTGTTCTAAGCGCTGAGGAGGTTACAGGGTGATCAGGTTGTCCCACGGGGGGCTCACAGTCTTCATCCCCGGTTTACAGATGAGGCAACTGAGGCCCAGAGAAATCAAGTGACTTGCCCAAAGTCATACAGCCAACAAGTGGCGGAGCAGGATTAGAACCCACGACTTCTGACTCCCAAGCCCGGGCTCTTTCCACTAAGCCACGCTGTTTCTCCCAAGCGCTTAATAAATAAGACAACGAATGAATGAATGAAGCCAGAAAGAAAGCAGCGTTTCGCCCAAAGGGCAGGGTTTGTTTATTCATGTATTTATTTCTATTGATGTCTGTCTTCCCCTCTAATAATAATAATTATAATAATATATGTGTATATGTATATATGAATGAATGAGGCCAGAAAGAAAGCGTTTCGCCTAAAGGGCAGAGTTTATTTATTCATGTATTTATTTCTATTGATGCCTGTCTCCCCCTCTAGTAATAATAATTATAATAATATATGTATATATGTTTGTATGTATTACTCTATTTTACATGTACATATTCTATTTATTTCATTTTGTTAATTTGTTTTGTTTGTCTCCCCCTTCTAGACTGTGAGCCCGCTGTTGGGTAGGTACCGTCTCTAGATGTTGCCAACTTGGACTTCCCAAGCGCTTAGTACAGTGCTCTGCACACAGTAAGCGCTCAATACGATTGAATGAATGAATAATAATAACGGTATTTGTTTAGTGCTCACTATGTGCCAAGCTCTGTTCTAAGCGCTGGGGTAGATAAGAGGTAATCAGGTTGTCCCACGTGAGCTCGTTGTGGGCAGGGAATGTCACTGTTTATTGTTGTAGTGTACTTCCCAAGCGCTCAGTACAGTGCTGTCTGAGCGCTCAATAAATTCAACTGAATGAATGAATGAAGCCAGAGAGAAAGTAGCGTTTCACGTGTGGGGCTGGATTTATTTATTCATTTATTTATTTGTATTAGTGTCTGTCTCCCCCCTAGACTGTGAGCTTGCTGTGGGCAGGGAATGTCACTGTTTATTGTTGTATTGTACTTTCCCAAGCACTCAGTACAGTGCTCTGTGAGTGCTCAATAAATACAACTGAATTTCCCCTGTGGGGCTGGATTTATTTATTCATTTATTTATTTGTATTAATGTCTGTCTCCCCCCTAGACTGTGAGCTCGTTATGGACAGGGAATGTCACTGTTTATTGTTGAATTGTACTTTCCCAAGCGCTTAGTACAGTGCTGTGTGCTCAGTAAATAAGACAGTGAAGCCAGAAAGAAAGCAGTGTTTCTCCTGTGGGGCGGGATTTACTTATTCATTTATTTATTTCTATCAATGCCTGTCTCTTCCTCTAGACTATGAGCTCGTTGTGGGCAGGGAATGTCACTGTTTATTATTGTATTGTACTTTCCCAAGTGCTCAATACAGTGCTCTGTGAGCGCTCAATAAATACAACAATGAATGAAGCCAGAGAGAAAGTAGCGTTTCACCTGTGGGGCTGGATTTATTTATTTGTATTAATGTCAGTCTCCCCCCTAGACTGTGAGCTTGTTGTGGGCAGGGAATGTCACTGTTTATTGTTGTATTGTACTTTCCCAAGCGCTTAGTACAGTGCTTTGCGCTCAATAAATAAGACAATGAATGAAGCCAGAAAGAAAGCAGTGTTTCTACTGTGGGGCGGGATTTACTTATTCATTTATTTATTTCTATCAATGTCTGTCTCTCCCTCTAGACTGTGAGCTCGTTGTAGGCAGGGAATGTCACTGTTTATTGTTGTATTGTACTTTCCCAAGCGCTCAGTACAGTGCTCTGTGAGTGCTCAATAAATACAACTGAGTGAATGAAGCCAGAGAGAAAGCAGCGTTTCACCTGTGGGGCTGGATTTATTTATTCATTTATTTATTTGTATTAATGTCTGTCTCCCCCCTAGACTGTGAGCTCGTTGTGGGCAAGGAATGTCACTGTTTATCGTTGTATTGTACTTTCCCAAGCGCTTAGTACAGTGCTCTGCGCTCAATAAATAAGACAATGAAGCCAGAAAGAAAGCAGTTTCTCCTGTGGGGTGGGATTTGCTTATTCATTTATTTATTTCTATCAATGTCTGTCTCTCCCTCTAGACTGTGAGCTCGTTGTGGGCAGGGAATGTCACTGTTTATTATTATATTGTAACTTCCCAAGTGCTTAGTACAGTGCTCTGTAAGCGCTCAATAAATACAACTGAATGAATGATTGAAGCCAGAAAGAAAGCAGCATTTCACCTGTGGAGCGGGATGTATTTATTCATTTATTTATTTCTATCAACGTCTGTCTGCCCCCTAGACTGTGAGTTCGTTGTGGGCAGGGAATGTCACTGTTTATTGTTGTGCTTTCCCAAGCGCTTAGTACAGTGCTCTGCGCTCAATAAATCAGACAATAATGAATGAATGAAGCCAGAAGGAAAGCAGCGTTTCGCCTGTTGGGCGGGATTTATTTATTCATTTATTTATTTCTATCAATGTCTAAACTGTGATCTCGTTGTCGTCAGGGAATGTCACTGTTTATTATTGTGTTGTACTTTCCCAAGTGCATAGTACAGTGCTTAGAACAGTGCTTTGCACATAGTAAGCGCTTAACAAATACCAAAATTATTACAGTGCTCTGCGCTCAATAAATAAGACAATAATGAATGAATGAAGCCAGAAAGAAAGCAGTGTTTCACCTGTGGGGTGGGATTTATTTATTTCTGTCAATGTCTGTCTCCCCCTCTAGACTGTGAGCTCGTTCTCGGCAGGGAATGTCACTGTTTATTATTGTATTGTACTTTCCCAAGTGCTTAGTACAGTGCTTAGAACAGTGCTTTGCACATAGTAAGTGCTTAACAAATACCAAAATTATTACAGTGCTCTGCACCCAATAAATAAGACAATAATGCATGAATGAAGCCAGAAAGAAAGCAGCATTTCGCCTTTGGGGCGGGATTTATTTATTCATTTATTTATTTCTATCAACATCTGTCTCCCCCTCTAGACTGTGAGCTTGTTGTCGGCAGGGAATGTGTCTGTTGTTGTTGCATTGTTCTCTCCCAAGCGCTTAGTACAGTACTTTACACGCAGCAATCGCTCAGTAAATATGAATGCCTGAATGAAGTGGGTTTGATGCTTTCATAGGCCAGTTATAATAATAATAATAATAATAATGGCATTTATTAAGCGCTTACTATGTGCAAAGCACTGTTCTAAGCGCTAGGGAGGTCACAAGGTGATCAGGTTGTCCCACGTGGGGCTCACAGTCTTAATCCCCATTTTACAGATGAGGTAACTGAGGCACAGAAAATAATAATAATAATAATAATAATGGCATTTGTTAAGTGCTTACTATGTGCAGAGCACTGTTCTAAGCGCTGGGGGGGATACAAGGTGATCAAGTTGTCCCACAGGGGGCTCATAGTCTTAATCCCTATTTTACAGATGAGGTAACTGAGGCACAGAGAATAATAATAATAATGGCATTTGTTAAGCGTTTACTATGTGCAGAACACTGTTCTAAGCGCTGGGGGGGGATACAAGGTGATCAAGTTGTTCCATGGGGGGCTCACAGTCTTAATCCCCATTTTACAGATGAGGTGACTGAGGCTCAGAGAAGTGAAGTGACTTGTCCAAAGTCACCCAGCTGACAATTGGCGGAGCCGAGATTTGAACCCATGACCTCTGACTCCAAAGCCCAGGCTCTTTCTACTGAGCCACGCTGCTTCTCAGTTCCGCAAGGAACCCCTGCCCCCCAAACTCCTTCCTTCTGAAGGACGGACGGGGCGACCGAGCTGGTCTTGTGTTGTTGAGTCATCAGAGAAGGCAGGAAACCATCAGTCTGGAGGGAGAGATCTTAGGGTGTTGAGGTGGCCGATTTCCTTGTCGACTTTGGGTCTGGGGGAGCAGGAAAAGCAGTAGGAAGCCATCTGCCCCCCGTCAAAGCCCTTCTGAAATCTCACTATTAATAACTATTATTATGGTATTTCATTCAATAGTATTTATTGAGCGCTTACTAATAATGATGGCATTTATTAAGTGCTTACTATGTGCAAAGCACTGTTCTAAGCACTGAGGAGGTTACAAGAAGATCAGGTCGTCCCACAGGGGGCTCACAGTCTTAATCCCCATTTTACAGATGAGGGAACTGAGGCACAGAAAAGTGAAGTGACTCGCCCAAAGTCACACAGCTGACAATTGTCAGAGCCGGGATTCGAACCCATGACCCCTGACTCCAAAGCCTGTGCTCTTTCCACTGAGCCATGCTGCTTCTCTGTGTGCAGAAGTACAAGTCGGCAACATACGCACTTGTATTTGTTACACGCTTACTCTGTGCCGGACACTCCACTAAGCGCTGGGGTAGATACAAGATAATCAGGCCAGACACATAGTTAATAACCCACCTAGGGCTCACAGCTTTTGTCCCCGTTTTACAGATAATAATAATAATAATAATGGCATTTATTAAGCGCTTACTATGTGCAAAGCACTGTTCTAAGCGCTGGGGAGGTTACAAGGTGATCAGGTTGGCCCACGTGGGGCTCACAGTCTTCATCCCCATTTTCCAGATGAGGTAACAGGCGCAGAGAAGTGAAGTGACTTACCCAAAGTCACACAGCTGACAAGCGGCGGAGCCAGGATTTGAACCCATGACCTCTGACTCCAAAGCCCGGGCTCTTTCCACTGAGCCACGCTGCTTCCCCAGATGAGGAACTGAGGCACAGGGAAGTTAAGTGACTTGACCAAGGTGACACAGAAAACAAGTGCGCTTTGCAAACGGTAAGCGCTCAGTAAATATGACCAAATTGAAGTAGCAGAGCCAGATTAGAACCTGGGTCCTTTTGACTCCCGGGCCCGTGCTTTCTCCACTAGGCTTCAAGGCTTTCTCCAGTTAACTTTTCTTCGACCCAGGACATGTCCCGCAACTAACACTTCAGCTCTTCTGCACCAATTACACAAGAAATCACTCACATCCACCCCACCATTGCTGAACATGTCGACTTACATAACCCTAATTTTCATTCAGTCATATTTATTGAGCGCTTACTGTGTATTTAAGCACTTACTCTCAACTACTTATCCATTTTTTCCTTTCTCTTCCCTCTGTAGAGCATTTCGGGGCTGGTTCCCCTCCTTAAAACTAGGGATCATGTCTTCTTACCTCTTTAGTGCTCTTCCAAGCACTTAGTCCAGTGTTCTTTTTTCTTTTTCTCCCTAAGCGCCAGACACTGTTCTAAGCGCTGGGGTAGATACAAGCTAACTGGGTTGGATGCAATCCCTGTCCCACGTGGGGCTCACACTCTTAAGCCTCACTTTACAGATGAGGGACCTGAAGCAGCGTGGGGAAGCAGCGTGGCTCAGTGGAAAGAGCCTGGGCTTTGGAGTCAGAAGTCACGGGTTCAAATCCCGGCTCCACCAATTGTCAGCTGGGTGACTTTGGTCAAGTCACTTCACCTAGAGAAGCAGCGGCTCAGTGGAAAGAGCCCGGGCCCTGGAGTCAGAGGTCATGGGTTCAAATCCCAGCTCCGCCAATTGTCAGCTGGGTGACTTTGGGCAAGTCACTTCTCTGGGACAGCCTCAGGTGGGACAACCTGATCACCTTGTAACCTCCCCAGTGCTTAGAACAGTGCTGTGCACATAGTAAGCGCTTAATAAATGCTATTATTATTATTATTATTATTATTATTATTATTATTATTATTCTCTGGGCCTCAGTGCCCTCATCCATAAAATGGGGATGCAGACTGTGTGCCCCACGTGGGACAACCTGATCACCTTGTATCCCCCCAGTGCTTAGAACAGTGCTTGGCACATGGTAAGAGCTTAAGCGCTTGGTACAGTGCTCTGCATACAGTAAGCGCTCAATAAATGCGATTGAATGAACAAATACTATCATTATTATTATTATGGGGGTGAAGACTGTGAGACAACCTGATCACCTTGTGTCTCCCCCAGTGCTTAGAACAGTGATTGGCACATAGTAAGCGCTTAACAGATGCCAATATTATCCCCATCCCCCTGCCTTACCTCCTTCCCCTCCCCACAGCACCTGTATATATGTATACATGTTTGCACATATTTATTACTCTATTTTACTTGTACGTATTCTATTTTATTTTGTTAATATGTTTTGTTTTGTCGTCTGTCTCCCCCTTCTAGACTGTGAGCCCGCTGTTGGGTAGGGACCATCTCTATATGTTGCCAACTTGGACTTCCCAAGCGCTTAGTCCAGTGCTCTGCACACAGTAAGCGCTCAATAAATACAATTGAATGAATGAATGAATGACGCGCAGAGAAGTGAAGTGACTTGTCCAAGGTCACACAGCCGGGTTTAGAAACCAGGTCCTTCTGGCTCCCAGGCCCCACTAGGCCACAGTACTTCTCGATTGGTTGGAAGCTGAGTTCCACGGGGTTTTCCACGGGAGTAGAAATGTGTGTGTGAGGGGGTGATTTCCCTTCTTCCTATTCCTTTGAAACCCATCCCCACCCCCTTTCTGATTAGATTTGTTTCTCCAAAGCCCCATCGGGCAAACCCTTCTCTCCCTTTCCCAAACCAACCCCACGTCTGACCGTAATCGTCTCAGACAGAGGGTACGAGGGTCTCCATGGAGACAATGGATACTGGAGTCTCCATGGTGACTCTGGTAGGTGTTACAGGCCCTCGAATAAATCACACGAACGATCGCGATCCTGTTCTCCGGCCTGGCTCTCGAGAATCGGGGTTTAACAATTTCATCCTCTCGTTCTTCTGGATTAGAAACGCTGGGAGAAGTCACCTCGCTCACCTCTTCCGTGCCCTCTCCTTACTGAAAATTTCGCCGCCGCCTTTAAACGCCGAAACCACCTGGCTGGAAAAATCCTCTACAGGCCCTTCCGTGGCAAGCATCCCCCCTCACTTCTCCCAGATCAACCAACCAACGGTACTTATTGAGTGCATGAGGGTGCAGAGCTCTGTACTAAGCTCTTGGGAGGACACAAACCGAACAAGAGATGTCCCCTCTAGACTGTCGGCTCATTGTGGGCAGGGACTGTGTTGCCGAATTGTACTTTCCAAGCGCTTAGTACAGTGCTCTGCACACAGTAAGTGTGCAATAAATACGATTTAAAGAACGAATGTGTCTGCTTATTCATTCATTTATTGTCAGTCATATTTGTCGAGCACTTACTGTGTGCAGAGCACTGTACTAAGCTCTTGGGAAGTCCAAGTTGGCACCATATTCAGTCCCTACCAACAGCGGAGTCACAGTCTAGAAGGGGGAGACAGAAAACAAAACATTCATTCATTCAATCACATTTATTGAACGCTTACTGTGTGCAGAGCACTGTACCAAGCGCTTGGGAAGTCCAAGTCGGCAACACACAGAGACAGTCCCTACTCCACAACGGGCTCGCAGTCTAGAAGTGGACGGCTGTCAGCTGTGTGACTTTGGGCAAGTCACTTCACTTCTCTGGGCCTCAGTTACCTCATCTGGAAAATGGGGATTGTTCTATTGTCCTCTCCCAAGCGCTTAGTATGGTACTTTGCACCCAGTAGGTGCTCAATAAATACTACCGAATGAATGAATGCATGGTTCCCACCCTCAAGGAACTTAGTACGGTGTTCTTCACACGGTAGATGCTCAGTAAACGCTACTGATTGATGGATATTTCGTTGTCGTGATTTCTGTGAAGTGATTGTTCCATCTTCTTTAATTCCAGGTCCCATCTCGTTATGGACCAGACGCTTGCCACCCTTTCCTCAGTACCTTTCTTGCCCAATCTGCTCTTCTCCAAATAATAATTGTACTAAGCGCTGGGACGGATACGAGCAAATCGGGTCGGACAGAGAGTCCCTGTCCCGCATGGGGCTCCCAGTCTTAATCCCCATTTTACAGATGAGGTGACTGAGGCACAGAGAAGTGAAGTGACTTGCCCAAGGCCACACGACAGACAAGAGGCGGAACCCGGATTAGAGCCCGTGATTTTCTGACTCTTATCCACTCCACCATGCTGCTTCCCAAATCCCTTCGTCTTTTCATTCTCAGCATGGGCCATCCTTCTTTCCGTAATGATGATGAGAGTGGATGATATCTACAACTTTTCCCCCAACTCCGCTCTCTCTTCTCTTTCCTCAAATTGATAAATAACTCGATTAGTCCCCCCCCCAAACGATTCCCTATTTCCTGCGGCCAGGGTTCCTTCCAGGGGTAGCAGGAGGGGGGGCTCGTTATCTCTTGGCTCTATTCGATTTGTTGCTTCACAGAGCTATAAAATCTAATCGAATGAAAGCTACCATCCACCCAGCTGGCCCCTGTATGCCAGATACAAAAACAGTGGAATTAAGAAGTGTTTAATTAGCCAATCCCTCCCTCTTCCCTAATGACATTGCCATGGGCCCATCACTCTTGTTTTCTCCTTTTCCAATTTTAACTCTCGGGTCAATTTTGCACCATCCTCGCCTCCGTACAATAACGTTGGGATCCGTTCAGTGTTTACTGCGTGCTAAGCGCTGGGGTAAACCCAAGACGATCAGGTTGGATACAGTCCCTGACCCTCACTGGACTCACGGTCCAAGTAGGAGGGAGACTGGGTTTTGAATCCCCATTTTTACAGTTGAGGAAACTGAGGCGCTGGGAATCAATCAGTCGTATTTATTGAGCGCTTACTGTGTGCAGAGCACTGTACTAAGCGCTTGGGAAGTACAAGTTGGCAACATATAGAGACAGCCCCTACCCCACAGTGGGCTCACAGTCTAGAAGTGAAGTGACGTGACTAGCCCAAGGCCATACAAGCAAGCAGGTGGCGGAGCCGGGATTAGAACCCAGATCCTCGGACTCCAGGGCTCCGTGTTTATGTCCACGTCTGTAATTGATTTATTTCTATAAATACCTGTCTCCCCCTCTAGACTGTAAGCTCACTGCGGGCAGGGAGTGTTTCTGTTATATCATTATATGGTACAGAAGCGGGGCGGCCTAGCGGAAAGAGCCCGGTAGTCAGAGGACCCGGGTTCTAATCCCTCTTTTGCCACTTGCCTGCTGTGGGACTTCGGGTGTGTCACTTCCCTTCTCCGTGCCTCAGTTTCTTCATCTGTAAAATGGGAATCGATACCTGGCGTCCCTCCCATTAGACTGTGAGCCCCACGTGGGACAGGAACTAAGTCCAACCGGATCACTCTGTATCTACCCCAGCGCTCAATACCCCGTTTGGCACATAATAAATGCTTAACAAATGCCACGATCACAATATTAGCAAATATTTCATCGTTTTAAATATAATATTACCGTCGGCCACCCAAAGCTTTCCTACCAGAGTCCTCCATTTTCCTGTCTCTCTCTCTCCCTCCCCCCGGCCCTCCTGTCACACCTTGCCTGATCTCCACGGCACCGACGTTGGCCGCGACGACGGACTTTGTCCGGCCCACGGGACCCAACCCGGCCGTTGGCCGGTGCCCCCCTTGTTCAGCCTCCATCTTGTCTTGATTTTGGCTTCTCTGAGCAAGTCTCGGTCGGTTGGGATAACAGATGTTTTGGTAATCGGCTGCTTCCTCCGTAGGTTGAATTATAACATTTTATTCCTTCGCCTGTTCGGCTGCAGATGGCATTTCGCAGTGGTCTAAAATAGTACCGCGTTGCGGGGGTGACGGTTTCTGAGACGTGGCTAACGCCGCCGGGAACCTGGCCAGTCGGGCATCAGCGGGGCACTGGGCGGCTGAAACGGGGTGCCCAGGCCTCTCTCGCTTGGAATCATCCATCGGTGCTATTTACTGAGTGCCTAGCCATGAGTGGAGTGCTGTACTGGCTTTCTATTCATTCATTCAATTGCATTTATTGAGCACTTACTGTGTGCAGAGCACTGGACTAAGCGCTTGGGAAGTCCAGGTTGGCAACATATAGAGACGGCCCCTACCCAACAACAGGCTCACAGTCTAGGGAGGGGAGACGGACAACAAAACAAAACATGTAGACAGGTGACAAGTCATCAGAATAAATAGAAGTAAAGCTAGATAATAATAATAATAATAATAATAATGGCATTTATTAAGCGCTTACTATGTGCAAAGCACTGTTCTAAGCGCTGGGGAGGTTACAAGGTGATCAGGTTGTCCCACTGGGGGCTCACAGTCTTAATCCCCATTTTACAGATGAGGGAACTGAGGCCCAGAGAAGTGAAGTGACTTGCCCAAAGTCACCCAGCTGACAATTGGTGGAGCCGGGGTTTGAACTCATAATAACAATAATAATAATGGCATTTATTATGCGCTTACTATGTGCAAAGCACTGGTCTAAGCGCTGGGGAGGTTACAAGGTGGTCAGGTTGTCCCTCAGGGGGCTCACAGTCCATCCCCATTTTACAGATGAGGGAACTGAGGCGCCGAGAAGTGAAGTGACTGGCCCAAAGTCACACAGCTGACAATTGGTAGACTGGGATTTGAACCCATGACCTCTGACTCCAAAGCCCGGGCTCTTTCCACTGAGCCACACTGCTTCTAGATGCACATCATTAACAAAATAAATAGAATAGTAAATAGATACAGTAAAATAGAGTAATAAATCTGTACAAACATATAGACAGGTGCTGTGGGGAGGGGAAGGAATTAGGGCAGGGGCGATGGGGAGGAGGAGAGGAAAAAGGGGGCTCGGTCTGGGAAGGCCTCCTGGAGCAGATGAGGGCTGAAGCGGGGATGAGGACGCCAGTCCTCTCTGTGTTGCCGACTTGGGCTTCCCAAGCGCTTAGTCCAGTGCTCTGCACACAGTAAGCGCTCAATAAATACGATTGAATGAATGAATGTTTTGTTTTGTTGTCTGTCTCCCTCTTCTAGACTGTGAGCCCGTTGTTGGGTAGGGATCGTCTCTAGATGTTGCCGACTTGGACTTCACAAGAGCTTAGTCCAGTGCTCTGCACACAATAAGCGCTCAATAAATAAGATTGAATGAATGATGTTTTGTTTGGTTGTCTGCCTCCCCCTTCTAGACTGTGAGCCCGCTGTTGGTTAGGGACCGTCTCTAGATGTTGTCGACTTGTACTTCACAAGCGCTTAGTCCAGTGCTCTGCACACAGTAAGCGCTCAATAAATACGATTGAATGAATGAATGTTTTGTTTTGTTTTGTTTTCTGTCTCCCTCGTCTAGACTGTGAGCCCGTTGTTGGGTAGGGACCGTCTCTAGATGTTGCCGACTTGGACTTCCCAAATGCGTAGTCCAGTGCTCTGCACACAGTTAGCACTTAATAAATACGATTGAATGAATGATGTTTTGTTTGATTGTCTGCCTCCCTCTTCTAGACTGTGAGCCCGCTGTTGGGTAGGAACCGTCTCTATATGTTGCCGACTTGGACTTCCCAAGCGCTTAGTCCAGTGCTCTGCACACAGTAAGCGCTCAATAGATACGATTGATTGAATGAGTGCCGGGCCCAGGCTCTCTCCACTGGGCCGCCCCGCTTCCTGAAAGGGAAGGCCTTTCCTCCCAGGGCACCAGGCCTTCCCGAGGCACGTGGCGCGGCCGGGCACGGTCCGGAGGTGCCCAGTGACGGGGATGAGGGACTCCAAGGGGTTAGTTACGGAGTGGCCCACGCTTTCTCCCCCAGTCCTCCCGCCCCAACGTGCGGCTGACTCATTTTCCGCTGGGCGCTTCCCAAAGGACAATGTCACAAAATAAGAACGGCTTTTTAAAAAGGCTTCCCCGGGCCCAGATCGCTGGCTTTATTTTTACGAGGGGTGTGCGTCAGTGGATTTTATCGCCGGCTTCATCCTGGCACATTTTCCATATTTAAATTTACTGAATGTTTAAATCCAATGGATCAGAGCAGAACTGTTTTCTTTCATGTGAGAGGGAATGAGACAGAGATGAGTGATATAGACGTATAGATGTATACAGTCTTTTTCAGCTTCAACAGAGCCTGGGTCTGGAACTCAGATCGATCAATCAATCAATCGTATTTATTGAGTGCTTACTTTGTGCAGAGCACTGTACTAAGCGCTTGGGAAGTACAAGTTGGCAACATCTAGAGACGGTCCCTACCCAACAGCAGGCTCACAGTCTAGAAGGGGGAGACAGAGAACAAAACCAAACATATTAACAAAATAAATAGAATAGATATGTACAAGTAAAATAAATAAATAGAGTAATAAATATGTACAAACATATATACATATATACAGGTGCTGTGGGGAAGGGAAGGAGGCAAGGCGGGGGAACTCAGATGGATCTGAGTTCTAATCCCGGCTCTGCCGCTTGTCTGCTGTGTGACTTTGGAAAGGTCACTTCACTTCCCTGTGCTTCAGTTACCTCACCTTGTATTGATGTCTGTCACCCCGACTCTAGACTGTGAGCTCGTTGTGGGCAGGGAATGTCATTGTTTTTCGTTGTAGTGTACTTCCCGAGTGCTTAGTACAGTGCTTTGCACATAGTAAGCGCTTAATAAATGCTGTCATTATTATTATTATTAAAATGGGGACTGTGAGCCCCATGTGGGACAGGGGTGGTGCACTTAATAAATGCTATCATTATTATTATTATTATCATTAAAATGGGGACTGTGAGCCCCATGTGGGACAGGGGCGGTGTCCAGCCTAATTAACTCATATCTACTCCATTCATTCATTCAATTGTATTTTTTGAGCACTTACTGTGTGCAGAATGAATAAAATAGGGATTAAGACCGTGTGCAGAATGAATAAAATAGGGATTAAGACCATGAGCCCCATGTGAGACACGGACGGTGTCCACCCTGATTAACTTGTATCTACCCCAGCACTTAGTACAGTGCCTGGCACAGAGTAAGTGCTTAACAAATACCTTTAAAATTAAAAATATGCATTTTTAAAATGACAAAGATCCCTCCTTGTTAAATGCCAATTTTGCCAAGGGTTTTCTAAGTGGTTGAGGTCTGCAAAGATTCCACTGAGCCATCAGCCCCTTCACCAATCCGGCCCACGCGCCTTCCCTATCCAAGGAGACGCCGCTATCCTTGTTTCCGGAATTGACGTTAGCGAAGGTGAGGGCCAGCAATCCATCAGCCATATTTATCGAGCGCTTACCACGTGCAGGGCACTGTACTAAGCTCTTGGAAGAGTATGCTGCAACAGAATTAGCAGGCACGTTCCCTGCCCGCGACGAGTTTACGGCCTAGAGAGGGAGACAGGCACGAATAGGAATCAGTAAGGAATTGACACTCCCTGCTCGCAGCGTGTACGTAAGGTTAGCGTTTTCCTGAGAACACCGTGTACAGTGCCGGGCACTGTAATGAACGCCGAGCACCGCTCCGGGCACTGACTACCTACAGAGCACCGTAGCATGGCTCAGTGGAAAGAGCCCGGGCTTTGGAGTCAGAGGCCACGGGTTCAAATTCCTGCTCCGCCACTTGTCAGCTGTGTGACTTTGGGGGAGTCACTTAACTTCTCTATGCCTCAGTTACCTCATCTGTAAAATGGGATTAAGACTGTGAGCCCTACATGGGACAACCTGATCACCTTGTATCCCCTAGTGCTTAGAACAGTGCTTTGCACATAGTAAGCGCTTAACAAATACCATCATTATTATTATTAGTAGTAGTAGTAGTAGTAGTAGTAGTGTGCAGAGCACTGTGATGAACTCCGGGACCCTGTGGTCTAGTGGACAGGGCCCAGGCCTGGGAGACGGATGACCTGGGTTTGAATCCCTCCTCCGCCACTAACAATAATAATAATAATGGCATTTATTAAGCACTTACTATGTGCCAAGCACTTTTCTAAGCACTGGGAAGGTTACAGGGTGATCAGGTTGTCCCACAGGGGGCTCACAGTCTTAATCGCCATTTTACACATGAGGTCACTGAGGCACAGAGAAGTGAAGTGACTTGCCCAAAGTCACACAGCTGACAAGTGGCGGAGTCAGGATTTGAACCCATGACCTCTGACTCCAAAGCCCGGGCTCTTTCCACTGAGCCATGCTGTTTCTCTGCCCTGCGACCTTGGGCAAGTCACTTAACTTCTCTGAGCCTCAGTTCCCTCATCTGTAAAATGGGGATGAAGACTGTGAGCCCCCCGTGGGACAACCTGATCACCTTGTATCCCCCCCACCAGTGCTAGAACAGTGCTTCGCCCATAGTAAGCGCTTAACAAATGCCATCATTTATTTCTCTGTGCCTGCATTTCCTCATCTGCAAAATTCATTCATTCAGTCGTATTTATTGAGCGCTTACTGTGTGCAGAGCACTGTACTAAGTGCTTGAGAAGTCCAAGTTGGCAACATATAGAGACAGTCCCTATCCAACAGCGGGCTCACAGTCTAGAAGGGGGAGATCTGCAAACAGTAAGCGCTCAGTAAATACGATTGAATGAACGGAAGAGGAAGATTCAGAGAGGAGTTCGAGTCTTTAACCAGGTGGCAAGACGGCCAATGTTGCAAGAGACCATTTGGTGAGATGTCAGCGGGTGAGCGTGACCATTCATTCATTCAATCGTATTTATTGAGCGCTTACTGTGTGCAGGGCACTGTACTAAACGCTTGGGAAGTACAAGTTGGCAACATCTAGAGATGGTCGCTACCCAACAGCGGGCTCACAATCTAGAAGGGGGAGACAGATGACAAAAGAAAACATATTAACAAAATAAAATAAATAGAATAAATATGTACAAGTAAAATAAATAGAGTAATAAATCTGTACAAACATATATACATATATACAGGTGCTGTGGGGAGGGGAAGGGGGTAAGGCGGGGGATGGGGATAATAATAGCATTTGTTAAGCGCTTACTATGTGCCAAGCACTGTTCTTAATGCTGGGGGAGATACAAGGTGATCAGGTTGTCTCACAGTCTTTACCCCCATAATAATAATAATGATAGTATTTGTTCATTCAATCATATTTATTGAGCGCTTACTGTGTGCAGAGCACTGTACTAAGCGCTTAAGCACTTACCATGTGCCAAGCACTGTTCTAAGCGCTGGGGAGGACACAAGGTGATCAAGTTGTCCCACATGGGGCATACAGTCTGCATCCCCATTTTACAGATGAGGGAACTGAGGCCCAGAGAATAATAATAATAATAATGGCATTTATTAAGTGCACAGCACTGTTCTAAACGCTGGGGAGGTTACAAGGTGATCAGGTTGTCCCAGAGAAGTGACTTGCCCAAAGTCACCCAGCTGACAATTGGCGGAGCCGGGATTTGAACCCATGACCTCTGACTCCAAAGCCCGGGCTCTTTCCACCGAGCCACGCTGCTTCTCTAGGCGAAGCGACTAGTTTCCTCTGCCCAAGTTTCAGAGCCTCTTGGTGCTCTGGCAGTAGCAGACAAAGTAGCTTTAAAAATAAATACCACGTTTGGCACAGAACGTTCCCAAGGGAATTTATGTCTTCCCTCTTTTTTCTATCTTCTTTTTGGTTTAAAGATCAAATTCCTTCAGGGAGTGAAGAGAACATGTGGCATATGTGCAGTACCCCGGTACGGCGAGGTGCCAAGATTTCAGCCGAGGAAGGGGCTGGCAGGGAATGTGCATTTGGCAGCGGGGGAAACGGGAGGGAGGGAGACTGAGGTTACCCTGAATTTGTCGAGTGCTTTTCTCTTCCAAAGCTCCCTCGCATCGTTTACCTCACGTTTCTTCTCGCCATTCATTCATTCGATCGTATTTATTGAGCGCTTACTGTGTGCAGAGCACTGGACTGAGCGCTTGGGAAGTCCAAGTTGGCAACATCTAGAGACGGTCCCTACCCAACAGCGGGCTCACAGCACACCCCTGAGAGGTAGGAAGGGGAAAGAATTATTCTGCTCATTTAACAGAGGAGGACACTGAGGCCCAGAGAGGTTCAGTAACTTACCCGAGGTCACACAGAAGGCCCGGGGCAAATGGGATGCAAGTACCCCAGTCATTGGAGGGCAGCGCTGCCATTTCATACCTCATACTCATTCAATCATATTTATTGAGCGCTTACTGCATGCAGAGCACTGTACTAAGCGCTTGGGAGAGTACAGCAATAAAAGACACATTCCCTGCCCACAACGAGCTTTCGGTCTAAGCATTTTGATTCACCCAAATGCTTAGCACAGTGCCCAGCATGTAGCGGGAGTCCAGGGCAGTGCTTCCCAAGCGCTTAGTGCAGTGCTCCACACACAGTAAGCACTCAATAAATACGACTGAATGAATGAGTCCCCACAGTACATATGTATCTATCTGTATATATCTGTAATTGATTGTTTTATCTGTTTGTATTAATGTCTGTCTCCCGCTCTAGACCGTGAGCTTGTTGTTGGGTAGGGACCGTCTCTATATGTTTCCAACTTGTACTTCCCAAGCACTTAGTACAGTGCTCCGCACACAGTAAGCGCTCAATAAATACGATTTAATGAATGAATGAGAGGCAGTGGAAAGAGCCCGGGCTTTGGAGTCAGAGGTCATGGGTTCAAATCCCTGCCCTGCCAATTGGCAGCTGTGTGACTTTGGGCAAGTCACTTCACTTCTCTGGGCCTCAGTGACCTCATCTGGAAAATGGGGACTGTGAGCCCCCCGTGGGACAACCTGATCGCCTTGGAAACTCCCCAGCGCTTAGAACAGTGCCTTGCACATAGTAAGCGCTTAATAAATGTCATTATTATTATTATTATTATTATTATCACTACTACTCAGTACATAGAAGGTACCAGAAGTCTTCCTGGTTTGGAAAAATTGCCAGGCGAATGCTCCGAGCGGCTCTGAAGGCCTCAAACCCCCTAAAACCAGAGTGCGTTTGGTGTCCCCGGGCTCACGGAGCGGTCCCCCCGGTTCCCAGCGTTGCCCCGCTTCCCGGGCCCCGGGGGCCAGATGGGCTGAGCGTGTGGGAGCTGTTCTGGAAGGCGGCGCTCTGGTGAGACGCAGCCAAATCCCTGTTCCCGGCCATCCCCCGCACATAACGTCTGCTGGCCAGGCCTTCGGAGCCCTGTCCTTGTTTCACTCCTCCGGCTCCCCTGGGACCCCCCACCCCCTGGGCAACCTGGCCGAGGGGCTACAGCCCGGGCCTGGGACTCAGGAGGACCTGGGTTCTAATCCTGCCTCCGCCGCTTGTCTGCTGGGTGACCTTGGGCAAGTTGCTTCACTTCTCTCCTCCACCGCTAATCTCCTCACTGTACCTCGTTCTCGCCTGTCCCGCCGTCGACCCCCGGCCCACGTCATCCCCCGGGCCTGGAATGCCCTCCCTCTGCCCATCCGCCAAGCTAGCTCTCTTCCTCCCTTCAAGGCCCTGCTGAGAGCTCACCTCCTCCAGGAGGCCTTCCCAGACTGAGCCCCTTCCCTCCTCTCCCCCTCGTCCCCCTCTCCATCCCCCCATCTTACCTCCTTCCCTTACCCACAGCACCTGTATATATGTATATATGGTTGTACATATTTATTACTCTGTTTATTTATTTATTTATTTATTTTACTTGTACATTTCTATCCTATTTATTTTATTTTGTTGGTATGTTTGGTTCTGTTCTCTGTCTCCCCCTTTTAGACTGTGAGCCCACTGTTGGGTAGGGACTGTCTCTATGTGTTGCCAATTTGTACTTCCCAAGTGCTTAGTACAGTGCTCTGCACATAGTAAGCGCTCAATAAATACGATTGATTGATTGATTGATTGATTCTCTGACAGTCTCCCTTCTAGACTGTGAGCCCACTGTTGGGTAGGGACCGTCTCTAGATGTTGCCAACTTGGACTTCCCAAGCGCTTAGTACAGTTCTCTGCATGCAGTAAGCGCTCCATAAATATGATTGATTGATTCTCTGGGCCTCAGTGACCTCATCTGTCAAATGGGGATGAAGACTGTGAGCCCCCCGTGGGACAGGGACGGTGCCCAACCTGATTAGCTTATATCCACCCCAGAGCTTAGTAAGGTGCCCGACACGTAATAATGGCTCAGTGGAAAGAGCCTGGGCTTTGGAGTCAGAGGTCATGGGTTCAAATCCCGGCTCTGCCAATTGGCAGCTGTGTGACTTTGGGCAAGTCACTTCACTTCTCTGGGCCTCAGTGACCTCATCTGGAAAGTGGGGACTGTGACCCCCCTGTGGGACAACCTGATTGCCTTGTAACCTCCCCAGCGCTTAGAACAGTGCCTTGCACATAGTAAGCGCTTAATAAATGCCATTATTATTATTATTACCCCCATGCTTAGAGCAGTGTTTGGCACATAGTAAGCGCTTAACCAATACCATTATTATTATTATTATCAGGACCCAGGACACACCGCGTGCACAGAGCGCGTGTCCCTCAGGACCTGTCCCCATTCGGAGTTTCCCGGCTTTCTGGGTCGGACACCTGGATGCCCTCCAGTCAGCGGACCAGGGGATGGAGGCGCCTTTCATCCTAGGCCTCATCTCCTTCCTCCCTCCCTCTCCTGCTAGGAGATCAGCAGGGCCGCAGGCAGGCGGACGGACTCCGGGGTTCTGTTTTACCTCCTTGTCAATTACCCGGGGCCTTTTCCGGTAACGGCCTAGGTCGCCTCGCCTCCCCGCGCTGCCCGTCATTGAGCCCCCAGCGCTGGATTTATTCAGAAACCCAAGCGGGTTTATTTTTAGAGGTCTCTCTCCACCTATACATTCATTCCGTCTCTCTGACACAGGCCCGGGCCAGCTTACGGCATCCTGTCGGACACCTCTGCCAGAAACATTGACCAGTGTGAGCTCGGATCCCGCCCGTGGGGACCTGCCCTTTGCTGCTTTGGGAAAATCTTTCCCTCCACCCTCCCGAACCCGGGAGGAGGGGGGTGTTAGGTAAAAACCGGAGAGGGACGATTCCTCGCTTTCCTTAACCAACATCACTCTCCTCCAGTCGTATTGATTGAGGGCTTACTGTGTGCGTAGCACTGTACTAAGTGCCTGGGAGAGTCCAACAGATCAACAGAACAGACAATTCGCTGCCCACGATGAGCTACAGGTGTGGGATGGCCCGTCCTGGGTTACTGGGGGAAGGGATGGAGAGGGGAGAGTCAGGGATGTTGGATAGTCAATCTGTAAGTCAGTGGTATTTAATAATAATAATAATGGCATTTGTTAAGCGCTTACTATGTGCAAAGCACTGTTCTAAGCGCTGGGGGGATACAAGGTGATCAGGTTGTCCCACGTGGAGCTCACAGTCATAATAATAATAATAATGGCATTTATTAAGCGCTTACTATGTGCAAAGCACTGTTCTAAGAGCTGGAGAGGTTACAAGGTGATCAGGTTGTCCCGCGTGGGGCTCACAGTCATCATCCCCATTTTACAGATGAGATAACTGAGGCTCCAAGAAGTTAAGTGACTTGCCCAAGGTCCCACAGCAGATGTGGTGGAGGTGGCATTCGAACTCATGACCTCTGACTCCAAAGCCCGGGCTCTTTCCGCTGAGCCATGCTGCGCAGAGCACTGTACTAAGCAGGTGGGCGAAGACAACAGACCCATTCCCTGCCCACAACGAGTTTACAGTCTAGAGATAATAACTGTGGTGTTTTACACTTACCATGAATTGACAAATTGATTCAACCGTTTTTATTGAGTGCTTACTTTACCAATAAACAGACACGTTCCTTGCCCTTAAAGTGCAGTCTTACCTTGGTGGGAACGGGGACCGAGGGAGAGGGGAGTCGGAGAACGGGGCGGGCTTATCCAAGAAACATTCTTATGTGATTCTATGTAAAAGCGTGTATGTGCCAGGCACTGTACTAAATCCAAGCAAGTGGAGCGGGAATTAGAACCCAGGACCTTCCAACTCCCAGGCCTAGGCCGCACTGCCCACCTGGGCAGCCGCTGAATCCACCGGGACGGGATTCGGTGGGAGCAGGGCCGCGGACGACGGTCGCTTAGCGCTCCGGTTCCGACCCAAACACACGTTCAAATATTTACTGTGCGGGCCTCGGCTCCGCGGCCGGCCAATTCCCCGTCCGCCCCCGGTCCATAAGGCAGGCGGGATCTGGGCTAGGCAGATGGCCGAACCACACTGTTGATGGCTCGCGGGCGGGCCGCAAGGCTGGCACGGCCCCGGCTTGGTGGGGAGGTGGGCTTTCTGGCGTCCACATCGGACCCCTCCTCCCCTGAGCTCCAGTTCTCTTCCAGAGATGATGGGGTTGGCTTCCACCCAGCCGCTGTCAGGATGATGACATTAATAATCGTGGTATCTGTTAAATCAATCAATCAATCGTATTTATTGAGCGCTTACTGTGTGCAGAGCACTGTACTAAGCGCTTGGGAAGTACAAGTTGGCAACATATAGAGACAGTCCCTACCCAAATTAAAGCGCCTTACTATGTGCCAGGCACTGTTCTAAGCGCTGGGGTAGACACAACCTAATCAGTTTGGAGCCCAAGGGGCTCATCGTCTTAATCCCCATTTTTACAAGTGAGGCAACCGAGGCACAGAGAAGTTCAGTGACTTGATTCCCTTCAAGGCCCTACTGAGAGCTCACCTCCTCCAGGAGGCCTTCTCAGACTGAGCCACCTCCTTCCTCTCCCCCTCCTTACCTCCTTCCCTTCCCCACAGCACCTGTTTATATGTATATATGTTAGTACGGATTTATTACTCTATTTATTTTACTTGTACATATCTATTCTATTTATTTTATTTTGTTAATATGTTTTGTTTTGTTCTCTGTCTCCGCCTTCTAGACTGTGAGCCCACTGTTGGGGAGGGACCGTCTCTATATGTTGCCAACTTGTACTTTCCAAGCGCTTAGTACAGTGCTCTGCACACAGAAAGTGCCCAAAAAATATGATTGATTGATTACTCTATTTATTTATTTATTTTACTTGTACATATCTATTCTATTTATTTTATTTTGTTAATATGTTTGGTTTTGTTCTCTGTCTCCCCCTTCTAGACTGTGAGCCCACTGTTGGGTAGGGACCGTCTCTAGATGTTGCCAACTTGGACTTCCCAAGCGCTTAGTACAGTGCTCTGCACCCAGTAAGCGCTCAATAAATACGATTGATTGATTGGCCAAAGTCAAACAGCAGACGAGTGGCAGAACGGGACTGGAACTCAGAACCTTCTGATGCCCAGGCCCGTGATCTACCCACTAGGCCACAAAACAGACTGTCTCCCCTGGCCAGGCCTCTAGATTTGACTTTCGACCCCCAGAAATGGTTTCCAGACAGAAGGCCGATTCTGCCTTCATGGCAAGGTGCCCTCATTTGATGATATTTATTGAGCGCTGTGTGCAGAGCACTGTACTAAGCACTCGGGTAGAGAAGCAGCATGGCTCAATGGAAAGAGCCTGGGCTTTGGAGTCAGAGGTCATGGGTTTAAATTCTGGCTCCGCCACTTAATAATAATAATAATGACGGCATTTGTTAAGCGCTTACTATGTGTGAAGCACTGTTCTAAGTGCTGGGGAGATACAAGGTGATCAGGTTGTCCCACGTGGGGCTCACAGTCTTAATCCCATTTTACAGATGAGGTAACTGAGGCACAGAGAAGTGAAGTGATTCGCCCAAAGTCACACAGCTGTCAAGTGGCAGAGCCGGGATTAGAACCCATGACCTCTGGCTCCCAAGCCCGGGCTCTTTCCACTGAGCCACACTGCACTTGTCAGCTGTGCAGGTAACTGAGGCCCAGAGAAGTGACTTGCCCAAGATCACACAGCAGAGGAGCCGGCATTAGAACCCACGTCCTCCGAGGCCCAGGCTTGTGCTCTGCTCACTAGGCCACGATGGCTCCTGTGGCCAGAGCACTGTTCTAAGCGCTTGGGCAGACGACAGTGCGAGGAAGTATCCCTGCCCTAGAGGAGGTTTAAATCTAATGGAATCTGCTCAGTTCCCAGTTTCTCCCCTTGCCACTTCAGTCAGTGGTATTTATTGAGTGCTTATTGGGTGCAGAGCAATCAATCAATTAATCAATCAATCAATCAATTGTATTTATTGACTGCTTACCATGTGCAGAGTACTGTACTAAGCGCTTGGGAAGTACAAGTTGGCAACACATAGAGACGGTCCCTACCCAACAGTGGGCTCACAGTCTAGAAGGGAGTGACAGAGAACAAAACAAAACATATTAACAAAATAAAATAAATAGAATAGATATGTACAAGTAAAATAAATAGAGTAATAAGTACGTACAAACATATATACATATATACAGGTGCTGTGGGGAAGGGAAGGAGGGTGGGGAGAGGGGGATGGAGAGGGGGAGGAGGGGGAGAGGAAGGAGGGGGCTCAGTGTGGGAAGGCCTCCTGGAGGAGGTGAGCTCTCAGTAGGGCCTTGAAGGGAGGAAGAGAGCGAGCTTGGCGGATGTGGGGAGGGGGGGCATTCCAGGCCAGGGGGTGTATGCCGGATGTGTAGCGGGCCAAAAGCGAGTAAGATTGAGGAGCTGGATGTTCCCCAATACTGCAGGAGCGAGATCCAATTTTTCTTCATCAAACGGAGTAACTAACCAGAAGCCATCATGAGGCCAAAATAAAAGGGTTCTGCTGAAGCGGTAGCAAGCCGAGCCTAGATGGCTCCATCTTCACACTGCCTAAAGATGATTTCTTCCTTTGTCCTTGGCAGGCACTGACTGAAAACGTTTGTCTGTGGGGTGTGATGAAACCAATCCAATAATCTGTTTTTAACGCCCAACTCCTCCTCTAAACTCCTTGTGGGCAGGGGTCCCATCTACCAGCTCTGTTGGAGTGTACCCTCCTGAGCATTTTGTACGGGGCTCTCCACAAAGCAAGCGAGCGCTCAGTACATAGCAGAGATCAATCGATAACCATGGATAGATAAACAGTATGGCATAGGGATAGGGCACGGGCCTGGGAGTCACAAGGTTTGCTGCCATTTGTCCGCTGCGTGGGGACAGGGCACGGGCCAGGGAGTCACAAGGTTTGCTGCCATTTGTCCGCTGCATAGGACTAGGGCACGGGCCTGGGAGTCACAAGGTTTGCTGCCATTTGTCCACTGCATAGGGTTAGGGCACGGATCTGGGAGTCACAGGGTTTGCTGCCATTTGTCTGCTGCTGCACAGGGATAGGGCACGGACCTGGGAGTCAGAAGGTTTGCTGCCATTTGTCTGCTGCATAGGGACAGGGCATGGGCTTGGGAGTCACAAGGTTTGCTGCCATTTGTCTGCTGCATAGGGACAGGGCACGGGCTTGGGAGTCACAAGGTTTGCTGCCATTAGTCCGCTGCATAGGGTTAGAGCACGGGCCTGGGAGTCAGAAGGTTTGCCGCCATTTGTCTGCTGCATAGGGACAGGGCACGTGCCAGGGAGTCACAAGGTTTGCTGCCATTTGTCCGCTGCATAGGGACAGGGCACGGGCCTGGGAGTCACAAGCTTTGCTGACTATATGTAAAGCACCGTGTCGGGTGGTTGTCTGTGTGTATCTGAGTGTGTCTGTATGTGTCTGTATCTGGGAGAAGTGTCTGTGTCTGTGTGTGTGTGTCAATCCCCACGGCACCTATATATATGTGTGTGTATATATATGTATATATGTTTGTACGTATTTATTACTCTATCTTGTACATATTCTATTTTTTATTTTGTTAATATGTTTTGTTCTGTTGTCCGTCTCCCCCTTCTAGACTGTGAACCCGCTGTTGGGTAGGGACCGTCTGTATATGTTGCCAACGTGTACTTCCCAAGCGCTTAGTACAGTGCTCTGCACACAGTAAGCGCTCAATAAATACGATTGAAAGAATGAATGAATGCCATTTTAAGCGCTCAATGAATACGATTGAAAGAATGAATGAATGCCATTTGTCTGCTGCATAAGGACAGGGCACGGGCCTGGGAGTCTCAAGGCTTGCTGCCATTTGGCTGCTGCTTGGGGTTAGGGCACGGGCCTGGGAGTCAGAAGGTTTGCTGCCATTTGTCCACTGCATAGGGACAGGGCACGGGCCTGGGAGTCACAAGGTTTGCTGCCATTTGTCCACTGCATAGGGACAGGGCATGGGCCGGGGAGTCACAAGGTTTGCTGCCATTTGTCCGCTGCATAGGGACAGGGCACGGGCCAGGGAGTCACAAGGTTTGCTGCCATTTGTCCACTGTATAGGGACAGGGCACGGGCCTGGGAGTCACAAGGTTTGCTGCCATTTGTCTGCTGCATAGGGACAGGGCACGGGCCTGGGAGTCAGAAGGTTTGCTGCCATTTGTCCGCTGCATAGGGACAGGGCATGGGCCTGGGAGTCAGAAGGTTTGCTGCCATTTGTCCGCTGCATAGGGACAGGGCACGGGCCTGGGAGTCATAAGGTTTGCTGCCATTTGTCCACTGCATAGGACAGGGCACGGGCCTGGGAGTCACAAGGTTTGCTGCCATTTGTCCGCTGCATAGCGACAGGGCACGGGCCGGGGAGTCACAAGGTTTGCTGACTATATGTAAAGCACCGTGTCAGGGGGTTGTCTGTGTGTCCCCGTGTGTGTCTGTATGTGTCTGTATCTGGGAGAAGTGTGTGTGTGTGTGTGTGTGTGTGTGTGTGTGTGTGTCCCCACGGCACCTATATGTGTGTGTGTGTGTGTGTGTGTGTGTGTGTGTGTGTATATATGTTTCTACGTATTTATTACTCTATTTATCTTGTACATATTCTATTCTTTATTTTGTTAATATGTTTTGTTTTGTTCTCCGTCTCCCCCTTCTAGACTGTGAACCCGCTGTTGGGTAGGGACCGTCTGTATATGTTGCCAACTTGTACTTCCCAAGCGCTTAGTACAGTGCTCTGCACACAGTAAGCGCTCAATAAATACGATTGAATGAATGAATGAATGCCATTTGTCCGCTGCATAGGGACAGGGCACGGGCCTGGGAGTCACCAGGTTTGCTGCCATTTGCCTGCTGCATACAGTTAGGGCACGGGCCTGGGAGTCAGAAGGTTTGCTGCTATTTGTCCACTGCATAGGGACAGGGCACGGGCCTGGGAGTCACAAGGTTTGCTGCCATTTGTCCACTGCATAGGGACAGGGCACGGGCCTGGGAGTCACAAGGTTTGCTGCCATTTGTCCGCTGCATAGGGACAGGGCACGGGCCGGGGAGTCACAAGGTTTGCTGCCATTTGTCTGCTGCGTAGGGTTAGGGCACGGGCCTGGGAGTCACAAGGTTTGCTGCCATTTGTCTGCTGCGTAGGGTTAGGGCACAGGCCTGGGAGTCACAAGGTTTGCTGACTATATGTAAAGCACCGTGTCGGGGGGTTGTCTGTGTGTGTCTGTGTGTATCTGTATGTGTCTGTATCTGGGAGAAGTGTCTGTGTGTGGTGTGTGTGTGTGTGTGTGTGTGTGTGTGTGTGTGTCTATCCCCACGGCACCTATATATATATATATATGTACATATATATATATGTATGTATGTTTGTACGTATTTATTACTCTATTTATCTTACTTGTACATATTCTATTTATTTTGTTAATATGTTTTGTTTTGTTGTCCGTCTCCCCCTTCTAGACAGTGAACCCGCTGTTGGGTAGGGACCGTCTGTATATGTTGCCAACTTGTATTTCCCAAGCGCTTAGTACAGTGCTCTGCACACAGTAAGCGCTCAATAAATACGATTGAATGAATGAATGAATACCATTTGTCCGCTGCATAGGGACAGGGCACGGGCCCGGGAGTCACAAGGTTTGCTGCCATTTGTCCGCTGCATAGGGACAGGGCACGGGCCTGGGAGTCACAAGGTTTGCTGCCATTTGTCCGCTGCATAGGGACAGGGCACGGGCCTGGGAGTCGCAAGGTTTGCTGACTATATGTAAAGCACTGTGTCGGGGGGTTGTCTGTGTGTGTCTGTGTCTGGGAGAAGTGTCTGTGTCTCTGTGTGTGTGTGTGTGTGTGTGTCTATCCCCACGGCACCTATATATATATGTATATGTGTGTGTGTGTGTGTGTATGCACATATATGTATATATGTTTGTACGTGTTTATTACTCTATTTATCTTGTACATATTTATTCTATTTTTTATTTTGTTAATATGTTTTGTTTTGTTGTCTGTCTCCCCCTTCTAGACTGTGAACCCGCTGTTGGGTAGGGACCATCTGTATATGTTGCCAACTTGTACTTCCCAAGCGCTTAGTACAGTGCTCTGCACACAGTAAGCGCTCAATAAATGCTATTGAAAGAATGAATGAATGCCATTTGTCCGCTGCATAGGGACAGGGCACGGGCCTGGGAATCACAAGGCTTGCTGCCGTTTGGCTGCTGATTGGGGTTAGGGCATGGGCCTGGGAGTCACAAGGTTTGCTGCCATTTGTCTGCTGCATAGGAATAGGGCACGGGCCTGGGAGTCACAAGCTTTGCTGACTATATGTAAAGCACCACGTCGGGGGGTTGTCTGTGTGTGTCTGTGTGTGTCTGTATGGGTCTGTATCTGGGAGAAGTGTCTCTGTGTGTGTGTGTGTGTGTGTGTGTGTGTCTATCCCCACGGCACCTATTTATATATATGTATATATATATGTATATATGTTTGTACGTATTTATTACTCTATCTTACTTGTACATATTTATTCTATTCTTTATTTTGTTAATATGTTTTGTTTTGGTGTCCTTCTCCCCCTTCTAGACTGTGAACCCGCTGTTGGGTTGGGACCGTCTGTATATGTTGCCAACTTGTACTTCCCAAGCGCTTAGTACAGTGCTCTGCACACAGTAAGCACTCAATAAATACGATTGAATGAATGAATGAATGCCATTTGTCTGCTGCATAGGGATAGGGCACAGGCCTGGGAGTCACAAGGTTTGCTGCCATTTGTCTGCTGCATAGGGATAGGGCACGGGCCTGGGAGTCACAAGGTTTGCTGCCATTTGTCTGCTGCATAGGGTTAGGGCACGGGCCAGGGAGTCACAAGGTTTGCCGCCATTTGTCCACTGCATAGGGACAGGGCACGGGCCTGGGAGTCACGAGGCTTGCCGCCATTTGTCCGCTGCATAGGGACAGGGCACGGGCCTGGGAGTCACAAGGTTTGCTGCCATTTGTCCGCTGCATAGGGACAGGGCACGGGCTTGGGAGTCACAAGGTTTGCTGCCATTTGTCCGCTGCATAGGGACAGGGCACGGGCCTGGGAGTCACAAGGTTTGCTGCCATTTGTCCTCTGCATAGGGACAGGGCATGGGCCTGGGAGTCACAACGTTTGCTGACTATATGTAAACCACCGTGTCGGGGGGTTGTCTGTGTCTGTGTGTGTCTCTATGTGTCTGTATCTGGTAGAAGTGTCTGTGTCTGTGTCTGTGTCTCTGTGTGTGTGTGTGTGTGTGTGTGTGTGTGTGTGTGTCTATCCCCACGGCACCTATATATGTGTGTGTATATATATAGTATATATATGTATATATGTTTGTACGTATTTATTACTCTATCTTACTTGTACATATTTATTCTATTCTTTATTTTGTTAATATGTTTTGTTCTGTTGTCCGTCTCCCCCTTCTAGACTGTGAACCCGCTGTTGGGTAGGGACCGTCTGTATATGTTGCCAACTTGTACTTCCCAAGCGCTTAGTACAGTGCTCTGCACACAGTAAGCGCTCAATAAATACGATTGAATGAATGAATGAATGCCATTTGTCCGCTGCATAGGGACAGGGCACGGGCCTGGGAGTCACAAAAGGCTTGCTGCCATTTGGCTGCTGCTTGGGGTTAGGGCACGGGCCTGGGAGTCACAAGGTTTGCTGCCATTTGTCCGCTGCATGGGGACAGGGCACGGGCCTGGGAGTCACAAGGTTTGCTGCCATTTGTCCGCTGCATAGGGACAGGGCACAGGCCAGGGAGTCACAAGGTTTGCTGCCATTTGTCCGCTGCATAGGGACAGGGCACGGGCCTGGGAGTCACAAGGTTTGCTGCCATTTGTCCGCTGCATAGGGACAGGGCACGGGCCTGGGAGTCACAAGATTTGCTGCCATTTGTCTGCTGCATGGGGACAGGGCATGGGCCTGGGAGTCACAACGTTTGCTGCCATTTGTCTGCTGCATGGGGTTAGGGCACGGGCCTGGGAGTCACAACGTTTGCTGCCATTTGTCCGCTGCATAGGGACAGGGCACGGGCCTGGGAGTCACAAGTTTTGCTGCTATTTGTCTGCTGCATGGGGTTAGGGCACGGGCCTGGGAGTCAGAAGGTTTGCTGCCATTTGCTGCATAGGGACAGGGCACGGACCTGGGAGTCAGAAGGTTTGCTGCCATTTGTCTGCTGCATAGGGTTAGGGCACGGGCCTGGAAGTCACAAGGTTTGCTGCCATTTGTCTGCTGCATAGGGATAGGGCACGGGCCTGGGAGTCACAGGTTTTGCTGCCATTTGTCTGCTGCACAGGGATAGGGCACGGGCCAGGGAGTCACAAGGTTTGCTGACTATATGTAAAGCACCGTGTCGGGGGGTTGTCTGTGTCTGTCTGTGTGTGTCTGTATGTGTCTGTACCTGGTAGAAGTCTCTGTGTCTCTGTGTGTGTGTGTGTGTGTGTGTGTGTCCACGGCACCTATATCTATATGTATATATATATATGTGTGTGTGTATATAAATATATGTGTGTGTGTGTGTGTGTTTGTACGTATTTATTACTCTATCTTACTTGTACATATTTATTCTATTCTTTATTTTGTTAATATGTTTTGTTTTGTTGTCCGTCTCCCCCTTCTAGACTGTGAACCCGCTGTTGGGTAGGGACCGTCTGTATATGTTGCCAACTTGTACTTCCCAAGCGCTTAGTACAGTGCTCTGCACACAGTAAGCGCTCAATAAATATGATTGAATGAATGAATGAGTGCCATTTGTCCGCTGCATAGGGACAGGGCACGGGCCTGGGAGTCACAAGATTTGCTGCCATTTGTCCGCTGCATAGGGACAGGGCACGGGCCTGGGAGTCACAAGGTTTGCTGCCATTTGTCCGCTGCATAGGGACAGGGCACGGGCCTGGGAGTCACAAGGTTTGCTGCCATTTGTCAGCTGCATAGGGACAGGGCACGGGCCGGGGAGTCACAAGGTTTGCTGCCATTTGTCCGCTGTATAGGGACAGGGCACGGGCCTGGGAGTCACAAGCTTTGCTGCCATTTGTCCGCTGCATAGGGACAGGGCACGGGCCTGGGAGTCACAAGATTTGCTGCCATTTATCCGCTGCATAGGGACAGGGCACGGGCCTGGGAGTCACAAGGTTTGCTGCATTTGTCCGCTGCATAGGGACAGGGCACGGCCCTGGGAGTCACAAGGTTTGCTGCCATTTGTCCGCTGCATAGGGACAGGGCACGGCCCTGGGAGTCACAAGGTTTGCCGCCATTTGACTGCTGCATAGGGTTAGGGCACGGGCCTGGGAGTCACAAGGTTTGCTGCCATTTGTCCGCTGCATAGGGACAGGGCACGGGCCTGGGAGTCACAAGGTTTGCTGCCATTTGTCCGCTGCACAGGGATACGGCACGGGCCTGGGAGCCTCAAGGTTTGCTGCCATTTGTCCGCTGCATAGGGACAGGGCACGGGCCAGGGAATCACAAGGTTTGCTGCCATTTGTCTGCTGCATAGGGACAGGGCACGGGCCTGAGAGTCACAAGGTTTGCTGCCATTTGTCTGCTGCATAGGGATAGGGCACAGTCCTGGGAGTCAGAAGGTTTGCCGCCATTTGACTGCTGCATAGTGATAGGGCACGGGCCTGGGAGTCACAAGGTTTGCCGCCATTTGTCCGCTGCATAGGGACAGGGCACGGGCCTGGGAGTCACAAGGTTTGCTGACTATATGTAAAGCACCGTGTCAGGGGTTGTCTGTGTGTGTCTGTGTGTGTCTGTATGTGTCTGTATCTGGGAGAAGTGTCTGTGTCTCTGTGTGTGTGTGTGTGTGTCTATCCCCAAGGTATATATATATATATATATATATATATATGTATGTATGTATGTATGTTATTTTTTATTTTGTTAATATGTTTTGTTGTCCGTCTCCCCCTTCTAGACTGTGAACCCGCTGTTGGGTAGGGACCGTCTGTATATGTTGCCACCTTGTACTTCCCAAGCGCTTAGTACAGCGCTCTGCACACAGTAAGCGCTCCATAAATACAATTGAATGAATGAATGAATGCCATTTGTCTGCTGCATAGGGACAGGGCTCGGGCCTGGTAGTCACAAGGTTTACTGCCATTTGCCCGCTGCATAGGGACAGGGCACGGGCCTGGGAGTCACAAGGTTTGCTGCCATTTGTCCGCTGCATAGGGACAGGGCACGGGCCTGGGAGTCACAAGGTTTGCTGCCATTTGTCCGCTGCATAGGGACAGGGCACGGGCCGGGGAGTCACAAGGTTTGCTACCATTTGTCCACTGCACAGGGATAGGGCACGGGCCTGGGAGTCAGAAGGTTTGCTGCCATTTGTCCGCTGCATAGGGACAGGGCACGGGCCTGGGAGTCACAAGATTTGCTGCCATTTATCCGCTGCATAGGGACAGGGCACGGGCCTGGGAGTCAGAAGGTTTGCTGCCATTTGTCCGCTGCATAGGGACAGGGCACGGGCCTGGGAGTCACAAGGTTTGCTGCCATTTGTCCGCTGCATAGGGACAGGGCACGGGCCTGGGAGTCACAAGGTTTGCTGCCATTTGTCCGCTGCATAGGGACAGGGCACGGGCCTGGGAGTCACAAGGTTTGCTGCCATTTGTCCGCTGCATAGGGACAGGGCACGGGCCTGGGAGTCACAAGGTTTGCTGCCATTTGTCCGCTGCATAGGGATAGGGCACGGGCCTGGGAGTCACAAGGTTTGCTGCCATTTGTCTGCTGCATAGGGACAGGGCACGGGCCTGGAAGTCACAAGGTTTGCTGCCATTTGTCCGCTGCACAGGGATACGGCACGGGCCTGGGAGTCAGAAGGTTTGCTGTCATTTGTCCGCTGCATAGGGACAGGGCACGGGCCTGGGAGTCACAAGGTTTGCTGCCATTTATCCGCTGCATAGGGACAGGGCACGGGCCTGGGAGTCACAAGGTTTGCTGCCATTTGTCCGCTGCATAGGGACAGGGCACGGGCCTGGAAGTCACAAGGTTTGCCGCCATTTGTCTGCTGCACAGGGATAGGGCACGGGCCTGGGAGCCACAAGGTTTGCTGCCATTTGTCCACTGCATAGGGACAGGGCACGGGCCTGGGAGTCACAAGGTTTGCTGCCATTTGTCCGCTGCATAGGGACAGGGCACGGCCCTGGGAGTCACAAGGTTTTCCGCCATTTGTCTGCTGCATAGAGTTAGGGCACGGGCCTGGGATTCACAAGGTTTGCTGCCATTTGTCTGCTGCATAGGGACAGGGCACAGGCCTGGGAGTCACAAGGTTTGCTGCCATTTGTCCGCTGCACAGGGATACGACACAGGCCTGGGAGTCACAAGCTTTGCTGCCATTTGTCCGCTGCATAGGGACAGGGCACGGGCCTGGAAGCCTCAAGGTTTGCTGCCATTTGTCCGCTGCATAGGGACAGGGCACGGGCCAGGGAATCACAAGGTTTGCTGCCATTTGTCTGCTGCATAGGGACAGGGCACGGGCCTGAGAGTCACAAGGTTTGCTGCCATTTGTCTGCTGCATAGGGATAGGGCACAGTCCTGGGAGTCAGAAGGTTTGCCGCCATTTGACTGCTGCATAGCGACAGGGCACGGGCCTGGGAGACACAAGGCTTACCGCCATTTGTCCGCTGCATAGGGACAGGGCACGGGCCTGGGAGTCACAAGGTTTGCTGCCATTTGTCCGCTGCATAGGGACAGGGCACGGGCCTGGGAGTCACAAGGTTTGCTGACTATATGTAAAGCACCGTGTCAGGGGTTGTCTGTGTGTGTCTGTGTGTGTCTGTATGTGTCTGTATCTGGGAGAAGTGTCTGTGTCTCTGTGTGTGTGTGTGTGTGTGTGTGTGTGTGTGTGTATATATGTATATATGTTTGTACGTATTTATTACTCTACCTTGCTTGTACATATTTATTCTATTTCTTATTTTGTTAATATGTTTTGTTGTCCGTCTCCCCCTTCTAGACTGTGAACCCGCTGTTGGGTAGGAACCGTCTGTATATGTTGCCACGTTGTACTTCCCAAGCGCTTAGTACAGTGCTCTGCACACAGTAAGCGCTCCATAAATACAATTGAATGAATGAATGAATGCCATTTGTCTGCTGCATAGGGACAGGGCACGGGCCTGGGAGTCACAACGTTTGCTGCCATTTGTCTGCTGGATAGGGACAGGGCACGGGCCTGGGAGTCACAAGGTTTGCTGACTTTATGTAAAGCACCGTGTCGGGGGGTTGTCTGTGTCTGTCTATGTGTGTCTGTATGTGTCTGTATCTGGTAGAAGTGTCTGTGTCTCTGTGTGTTTGTGTGTGTGTGTGTGTGTGTGTGTCTATCCCTACGGCACCTATATATATATATATATATATATATATATATATATGTTTGTACGTATTTATTACTCTATCTTGCTTGTACATATTTATTCAATTCTTTATTTTGTTAATATGTTTTGTTTTGTTCTCCGTTTCCCCCTTCTAGACTGTGAACCCGCTGTAGGGTAGGGACCGTCTGTATATGTTGCCAACTTGGACTTCCCAAGCGCTTAGTACAGTGCTCTGCACACAGTAAGCGCTCAATAAATACGATTGAATGCATGAATGAATGCCATTTGTCCGCTGCATAGGGACAGGGCACGGGCCTGGGAGTCACAAGGTTTGCTGCCATTTGCCTGCTGCGTACAGTTAGGGCACGGGCCTGGGAGTCACAAGGTTTGCTGCCATTTGTCCGCTGCATAGGGACAGGGCACAGGCCTGGGAGTCACAAGGTTTGCTGTTATTTGTCCGCTGCATAGGGATAGGGCACGGGCCAAGGAGTCAGAAGGCTTGCTGCCATTTGCTGCATAGGGACAGGGCACGGGCCTGGGAGTCAGAAGGTTTGCTGCCATTTGTCTGCTGCATAGGGTTAGGGCACGGGCCTGGGAGTCAGAAGGTTTGCTGCCATTTGTCCGCTGCATAGGGACAGGGCACGGGCCTGGGAGTCACAAGGTTTGCTGCCATTTGTCTGCTGCATAGGGTTAGGGCACGGGCCTGGGAGTCAGAAGGTTTGCTGCCATTTGTCCGCTGCATAGGGACAGGGCATGGGCCTGGGAGTCACAAGGTTTGCTGCCATTTGTCCGCTGCATAGGGTTAGGGCACGGGCCAGGGAGTCATAAGGTTTGCTGCCATTTGTCCACTGCATAGGATTAGGGCACGGGCCAGGGAGTCAGAAGGTTTGCTGCCATTTGCTGCATAGGGACAGGGCACAGGCCTGGAAGTCAGAAGGTTTGCTGACTATATGTAAAGCACCGTGTCGGGGGGTTGTCTGTGTGTGTCTGTGTGTGTCTGTATGTGTCTGTATCTGGGAGAAGTGTCTGTGTGTGTGTGTGTGTGTGTGTGTGTGTGTGTGTGTCCCCACAGCACCTATATATATATATGTATACACATATATATGTGTATATATATACACACACACACACATATATGTTTATACGTATTTATTACTCTATCTTGTACATATTTATTCTATTTTTTATTTTGTTAATATGTTTTGTTTTGTTGTCCGCCTCCCCCTTCTAGACTGTGAACCCGCTGTTGGGTAGGGACCGTCTATATGTTGCCAACTTGGACTTCCCAAGCGCTTAGTACAGTGCTCTGCACACAGTAAGCGCTCAATAAATACGATTGAATGAATGAATGAATGCCATTTGTCCGCTGCATAGGGACAGGGCACGGGCCTGGGAGTCACAAGGTTTGCTGCCATTTGTCTGCTGCATAGGGACAGGGCACGGGCCTGGGAGTCAGAAGGTTTGCCGCCATTTGTCTGCTGCATAGGGTTAGGGCAGGGGCCTGGGAGTCACAACGTTTGCTGCCATTTGTCCGCTGCATGGGGACAGGGCACGGGCCTGGGAGTCACAAGCTTTGCTGACTATATGTAAAGCACCGTGTCGGGGGGTTGTCTGTGTGTGTCTGTGTGTGTCTGTATGTGTGTGTGTGTGTGTGTGTGTGTGTGTGTGTATCCCCACGGCACTTTTATATATATGTATATATGTATATATGTATGTATATATATGTATGTGTATATATGTGTGTGTATGTATATATGTATATATATGTATGTATATGTATATTTGTATACACACACACATATATATGTTTATACGTATTACTCTATCTTACTTGTACATATTTATTCTACTTTTTATTTTGTTAATATGTTTTGTTTTGTTGTCTGTCTCCCCCTTCTAGACTGTGAACCCGCTGTTGGGTAGGGACCATCTGTATATGTTGCCAACTTGTACTTCCCAAGCGCTTAGTACAGTGCTCTGCACACAGTAAGCGCCCAATAAATACGATTGAATGAATGAATGAATGAATGCCATTTGTCCACTGCATAGGGACAGGGCACGGGCCTGGGAGTCACAAGGTTTGCTGACTATATGTAAAGCACCGTGTCGGGGGGTTGTCTGTGTGTGTGTTTGTATGTACCTATATCTGGGAAAAGTGTCTGTGTCTCTGTGTGTGTGTGTGTGTGTGTGTGTGTGTGTGTGTGTGTCTATCCCCACGGCACCGATATATATATATGTGTATATATATATATATATAAAATATATATGTATATATGTTTGTATGTATTTATTACTCTATCTTACTTGTACATATTTATTCTATTTTTTATTTTGTTAATATGTTTTGTTTTGTTGTCCGTCTCTCCCTTCTAGACTGTGAACCCACTGTTGGGTAGGGACTGTCTCTATATGTTGCCAACTTGTACTTCCCAAGCGCTTAGTACCGTGCTCTGCACACAGTAAGCGCTCAATAAATACGATTGAATAAATGAATGAATGCCATTTGTCCGCTGCATAGGGACTAGGGCACGGGCCTGGGAGTCACAAGGTTTGCCGCCATTTGTCTGCTGCATGAGCTTGAGCGAGTCACTTCACTCCCCTGTGCCTCAGTTCCCTCATCTGCAAAATGGGGATGGAGACTGTGAGCCCCACGTGGGATAGGGAGAGGGTCCAACCCAATTTGCTGGTTTCCACCCCAGCTCTTAGAATGGTGCCTGGCACGTGGTAAGTGCCTAGCAAACAAATAATAATAATAATGATAATAATAATGATGGTATTTATTAAGCGCTTACTATGTGCAAAGCACTGTTCTGAGCGCCGGGAAGGTTACAAGGTGATCAGGTTGTCCCACGGGGGGCTCACAGTTTTTAATCCCCATTTTACAGATGAGGTGAGGCCCAGAGAAGTGAAGTGACTTGCCCAGAGTCACACAGCTGACAATTCGCGGAGCCGGGGTTTGAACCCATTACCTCTGACTCCAAAGCCCGTGCTCTTTCCACTGAGCCACGCTGCTTCCCTGATAATGATAGCATTTATTAAGCGCTTACTATGTGCAAAGCACTGTTCTAAGCGCTGGGGAGGTTACAAGGTGATCAGGTTGTCCCACGGGGGGCTCACAGTCTTCATCCCCATTCTACAGGTGAGGGAACTGAGGCACAGAGGAGCTAAGTGACCCGCCCACAGTCGCACAGCTGACAAGTGGCGGAGCTGGGATTTGAACCCATGACCTCTGACTCCAAAGCCCGGGCTCTTTCCACTGAGCCACACTGCTTCTCATGCAAGTACCACAGTTATTATCATTATTATTACTATTATCATTAATTGGGCTGCCCCTTGAATTAATGCAGTCCCAGCAGGAGGAAGGGAAGGATCATCGTGCCAAGCCCATTTCACAGATGGGGAAACTGAGGCTCGAGGGATCCGAAAACCCCAGATCAGGCTAGATCAGACTCAAACTTCCCCCTGAATCGAACCTCCACGATTGCTGCTCCTGCACAGTATTAAGTGTTTGGGAGAGGACAATAATAATAATAATAATGATGGCATTTGTTAAGCGCTTACTATGTGCAAAGCACTGTTCTAAGCGCTGGGGAGAATACAAGGTGATCAGGTTGTCCCACGCAGGTCTCACAGTCTTAATCCCCATTTTACAGATGAGGTAACTGAGGCCCAGAGAAGTGAAGCGACTTGCCCAAAGTCACACAGCTGACAATTGACAGAGCCAGGATCTGAACCCATGACCTCTGACTCCAAAGCCCGGGCTCTTTCCACTGAGCAACAGTGCTTCTCTTCTAATACAACAGACACATTCCCTGTCGACTTCAAGCTTACAGCCTAGAGGACATGATACCAACAGGACTCAAGCGGGCTCTTTGTAGACAAGCAATACGTCTGTTTGTTATTCTGTTGTACTCTCCCAAGCGCTTAGTACAGTGCTTTGCACACGGTAAGCGCTCAATAAATACGACTGAATGAATGGGAAAGAGGAATTGAGCCTGTGAGGAATTGTTTCCACTGGAGGAATCCAGTTTCGACTAACGTGGTTAAAATGGATTATTCCGAACAGAACCCCGATCCAAGCCCTTCCCCGGAGGGCTGACCTAGTTTCCTGGTTACCTGGGCCCCAGCCAGTCCCTCCTTCCTGGATTCCAGCTTGGGTTTTCATTCATTCAGTCGTATTTATTGAGCGCTTACTGTGTGCAGAGCACTGTACTAAGCTCTTGGGAAGTACAAGTCAGCAACATATGGAGACGGAAAGATCAGAGGCTAATGCGGAATCAAATCAGGATATGTTGGGTAGGGACTGTCTCTATATGTTGCCAACTTGTACTTCCCAAGCTTAGTACAGTGCTCTGCACACAGTAAGCGCTCAATAAATACGACTGATGGATTGATATAAGAAGTATCCGGACCATTTGGATGGAATGATTCAAGGCTGGGGCTGCAGGGATTTTCCATTTTCATATCATTTGCCTCAGTTACCTCATCTATAAAATGGGGATTCAAAGTGTGAGCCCCCCGGGGGACAACTTGATTACCCCGTACCTATGCCAGCGTTTAGAAGAGTGCTTGGCACATAGTAAGCGCTTAACAAATACCACCATTATTATTACGGTTTTTCCCTTATTTCATCTTGTAAACGGGTTTTGCCCCGTCCCCTCCCTCCTTAAGGGCTGGGGCCTTCCTTCCAAGTCCGCGGAGAATCCATTGCCACCGCCTCCGGGGAGGAACGGGGTTCGCGATCCTGTCCCGGGTGCGCCTCTAAATCTACCAAAGCAACCCCGGATCCCACCGCCCCGGACCCCACCGTCTGTTTCCGAAACCCAGGAGAGTTGGAGGGGCAGGGGATGGGGAGGTGGCCCTCCTGAGGGTAATGATGGCATCTGTTAAGCACTTACTACATGCGGAGCACTGTTCTAAGCGCTGGGAGGATACAACGTGATCAGGTTGTCCCCCGTGGGGCTCCCAGTCTTCATCCCCATTTTACAGATGAGGTCACTGAGGCCCAGAGAAGCGACTTGCCCAAAGTCACACAGCTGACAAGTGGTGGAGTCAGGATTAGAACCCATGACCTCTGACTCCCAAGCCCGGGCTCTTTCCACTGAGCCACGCTGCTTCCCTGTACCCTCCGGAAACGCCGCCAGAGGAGCCCCCCCGGAGGCGGAGAAGAACCCATCAATCCGCCAATCGACAATGGCGGTGCTCAGTTCAGTGCTCTACACACGGTAAGCGCTCAATAAATACGATTGAATGAATGAGAACGAAGCAATGTGCTCGGCCATCAGGAGATCACAGGTTCCTTCCCCTCAATGAATTTACAATCCAGAAAACACTTAAATACCATTATTACTACTGTATTATTACAATCAAATGGGGGACCCCCCCCCCCATAGAAGCACCGTGAACTGGGACCCAGAAGTCATGGGTTCTAATCCCAGCTCTGCCACTTATCAGCTGTGTGACTTTGGGCAAGTCACTTAACTTTTCTGGGCCTCAGTGACCTCATCTGTGAAATGGGGATTAAGACTGTGAGCCCCCCGTGGGACAGCCTTATCACCTTGTAACCTCCCCAGCGCTTAGAACAGTGCTTTGCACATAGTAAGCACTTAATAAATCCCATCGTTATTCTTATTATTATTCTCTGGGTCTCAGTGACCTCATCTGTAAAATGGGGATTAAGACTATGAGCCCCACGTGGGACAACTTGATCACCTTGTATCCCCCCCAGCACTTAGAACAGTGCTTCGCACATAGTAAGCGCTTAACAAATACTATCATTATTTATTATTGTCACCCCAGTGCTTAAACAGTGCTTGGCACACAGTATGCGCTTAACAGATACCATCATTGTTATTATTATTGTTATTATATGGAAATGATCTCCTGCAGGAGGGGCTTTAAATATAGAAGCTCTAGGATGCCGGCTGGATTGAAGATAGGACTCGGGGTGCTGGGAATTAATCGGGGAAGGCTTCCTGGAACAGGCGAGGCTGAAAGGCAGTTATTGACCACTTCCTGTATACCTGAGCATCTCCACAGAAAAAAAGGCGCTACGCTTGACCTTTAAATCGATCTGAACGTGACCAAGAGACCTTCGATGGATACGGTTTATTCTTACGAAAAGGGTGAGGGTATCGAGATGGTGAAATCTGCCCCGAGCGTGGCAGGCGAGCCGTGTTTCCAGCCCCCAGTTGGTCCCAAACGGCAGCGGGCATCATCTCCCCTGGCACCGGAGTCCGGGCGCTCTGGATTAGGAATGATCCTCTTGAACGAAAACCGTCTCGGGCGGCACCAGTCTGACTGCCCACGTGCAGGCCGGGGCCGGGGGACACCTGGGGGGCTCTGGAAACCGGCAGGGAAGGAGGAAGGTGGCCCCGGAGGATCGGACGCCCCCCGACACCACCAAAATTGGGCAGCTCTGAGTGGGCCCGCTCGGCACCCACTCCCGTCGGCCCGGCCTCTCCCAGCGTCTGTCGCTCCGGCCGCAGTGGGTTGGGCCCGAGACGGACGGCTCCGAGGGTCCGGACCCAATCGCTGGAGAACCCGGGAGCAGGCCCACGCAGACCGCCCCTCTCGGCGGTCTTCCCGGCGGAGGCGGCTCACTCGTACATGTCCTCGAACATCCGCTGCCCCATGGTGATGTAGACCTCCTTCTCCTCGGGGGTCATCTGGGCCACCAGCTCAGGCTGCTGGCTCACCTCACTGTAGGAGAAGGGCTGGCCGGCCACCATGACCACGGGGTCATCCGCCACCTCCTCGAACTCGTCCTCGTCCTCGTCCCGGCCCGGCAGCATGGAGAAGGCGGCCAGCCGCGGCGGCGGCGGCGGCGACTCCTCATCCGACTCGCTGGTCTCGCTGTCCGAGTCGCTGCCGCGGCCGGGGCCCAGGGGGGCCGCGGCACCCGCCGAGCCCGCCGCGGCCGAGGGCGTCTTCTTCTCGTGGATGAGCAGCGCCCGCATGACCTCCTCGTTGTCGTCCGGCGCGCCCCGGCCCTCAGCCCGATCCTGGAAGCCGGCGATGCCCAGGGTCCCTGGGGGACAGCCGATAGCTCAGTTAAGCGCTTGGTACAGTGCTCTGCACGCGGTAAGCGCTTAATAAATACGACTGAACTGAATGTCCCGGGGCCGCAGCCTGGCCTGAGGACCACCCAGGGGCGGGGGAAAGGAGGGAGGGGGATCTGTGCCACCCCTCACCCCCACCTCCTCTCTGCTCTCCTGGAGCTGGCCCTGACCGGGCACGCTAAGCCCGCGGCTGGTCCGCCCTCCACCCTCGAAGGTCTCGCCCACCCTGGACTGCGGGTGTACCCCTGGCTCGGGGCATCAACCGCCACAAACGGCGGCTCGAGTCTCTCCCGGCGGCCGCGGAGGGGACGGTGGAAACAACGGAACTCGGGAGAAGGGGCGGGAAGCAGCTCTGGGGAGTTTCAACCCAGGCCCCCGCCCACGGTCGGCTTCTCCGCCCAAGACACCACACCCAGACCTGGGATCGAGCACTGGAAAAGCAAAGCGCACACACACACACACACACACCAGCCACACATACACACCCCCACACAACACATAAACACACACAATCACATAAACATCCTCCCCATCCCGACCTCTGCCCTACCTCCTTCCCCTCCCCACAGCACCTGTCTATATGTTTGTACAGATTTATTACTCTATTTTACTTGTACATATTTACTATTCTATTTTGTTAATGATGTGCATCTGGTAGGGACTGTCTCTATATGTTGCCAACTTGTACTTCCCAAGGGCTTAGTACAGTGCTCTGCACACAGTAAGTGCTCAGTAAACACGATTGATTGATTGATCTAGCTTTATTTCTATTTATTCTGATGACACCTGTCCGCATGCTTTGTTTTGTTATCTGTCTTCCCCTTCTAGACTGTGAGCCCGTTGTTGGGTAGGGACCGTCTCCATATGTTGCCAACTTGGACTTCCCAAGCGCTTAGTCCAGGGTTCCGCAGTAAGCGCTCAATAAATACGATTGAATGAATGAATGAATGGTCCCAGGCTCCCCAGAGGGACTGTTGCCGTCATCTGGGCCCCACCTCCTCGCTTAACAGATACCATCATTGTTATTATTACTGTTATTATATGGAAATGATCTCCTGCAGGATGGGCTTTAAATATAGAAGTTCTGGGATGCTGGCTGGATTGAAAATAGGACTCGGGGTGCTGGGAATTAATTGGGGAAGGCTTCCTGGAACAGGTGAGGCTGAAAGGCAATTATTGACCACTTCCTGTATACCTGAGCATCTCCACAGGAAAAAAGGCGCTACGCTTGACCATTAAATCGATCTGAAAGTGACCAAGAGACCTTCTATGGAAACTGTTGGAAACGGTTTATTCTTACAAAATCCACGCCACTGTGCCTACACATCCCCCACTTATTATTATTACTATTATTATGGTACTTATTAAGCACTTACTATGTGCCAAGCACATTTGTGAGCACCTGGGTGGCTACAAGTTTGTCAGTTTGGACACAATCCCTGTCCCACAGGGGGCTCACAGGCTTCATCCCCAATTTCCAGATGAGGGAACTGAGGCCTAGAGGAGTGAAGTGATTTGCCCAAGGTCACCCGGCACACAAATGGCGGAGCCGGGATTAGAACCCAGGTCCCAGGCCCGGGCTCTAGCCACTAAGATACGCAGCTTCTCTAACGTACTGGGACACCAACCACAGACAGACATACACACAGCATGGACACACGTCCCAACCACGCACCGTGAGACTCCCTAGACTGTGAGCCCACTGTTGGGTAGGGACCGTCTCTAGATGTTGCCGACTTGTACTTCCCAAGCGCTTAGTCCAGTGCTCTGCACACAGTAAGCGCTCAATAAATACGATTGAACGAATTTGTACATATCTATTCTATTTATTTTATTTTGTTAATATGTTTGGTTTTGTTCTCTGTCTCCCCCTTCTAGACTGTGAGCCCACTGTTGGGTAGGGACTGTCTCTATATGTTGCCAACTTGGACTTCCCAAGCGCTTAGTCCAGTGCTCTGCGCACAGTAAGCACTCAATAAATACGATTGAACGAATTTGTACATATCTATTCTATTTATTTTATTTTGTTAATATGTTTTGTTCTCTGTCTCCCCTTGTAGACTGTGAGCCCACTGTTGGGTAGGGACCGTCTCTATATGTTACCAACTTGTACTCCCCAAGCACTTAGTCCAGTGCTCTGCACACAGTAAGCGCTCAATATATACGATTGAACGAATTTGTACATAACTATTCTATTTATTTTATTTTGTTAATATGTTTTGTCTTGTTCTGTCTCCCCCTTCTAGACTGTGAGCCCACTGTTGGGTAGGGACTGTCTCTAGATGTTGCCGACTTGGACATCTCAAGCGCTTAGTCCAGTGCTCTGCACACAGTAAGCGCTCAATAAATACGATTGATTGATTGATTGATTGAATGAATGAATGAACTCCCTGCTCCCAGCAGGGCCGGCCCTTCCCAGGTGAGCAGGGAGCGGCTCCCGCCCCGTCCCTCCCCGGGCCGGGGCAGGGGGTGGCCGCCCCAGCCCCGCCGGCCTTACCGTCCGCCCTGTCTTCGTGGTCGTAGGCCCCCTGGACGGTGCTCTCCCGCAGCCAGACGGGCCTCTCCTTGGGTGGCTTCCCCTCAGCCGCCCCGCGGTGGGCGTCTTCCTGGTCGTCCATGCTGATGATCACCTTCTGCTTGTAGAGGTCCTCGTAGGATGGGCCCTTGGTGGCCCACGCCTCCCGGGGGGGGCCCGCTGGTGAGGCCGGGGGCTCCTGCCGCCGCTGCCGCCCGTTCCTTGCTGGGGGTGGAGAAGGGAGGAAAAAACCGCGGGCGTCAATGGAGTCGTGCCAGGACCTCTAGGCAGGCAGGCAATCGCATTTATTGAGCGCTTTCTGTGTGCAGAGCACTGTACTAACAGCTTGGGAAAGTACAGTTCTATTTGTTCTGACGACTCTTCCAGGAGGCCTTCTCAGAATGAGCCCCTTCCTTCCTCTCCCCCTCGTCCCCCTCTCCATCCCCCCATCTTACCTCCTTCCCTTCCCCACAGCACCTGTATATATTTATATATGCCTGTACATATTTATTACTCTATTTATTTTACTTGTACATATCTATTCTATTTATTTTATTTTGTTAGTATGTTTGGTTTTGTTCTCTGTCTCCCCCTTTTAGACTGTGAGCCCACTGTTGGGTAGGGACTATCTCTATATGTTGCCAACTGGTACTTCCCAAGTGCTTAGTACAGTGCTCTGCACACAGTAAGCGCTCAATAAATATGATTGATTGATTGACTCCTGTCCACACTCTATTTTATTTGTGCATATTTATTCTATTTATTTTATTTTGTTAATATGTTTTGTTCTCTGTCTCCCCTTTCTAGACTGTGAGCCCATTGTTGGGTAGGGACCATCTCTATATGTTGCCAACTTGGACTTCCCAAGCACTTAGTACAGTGCTCTGCACACAGGAAGTGCTCAATAAATACAATTGAATGAATGAATGAATGGTTTTTTTTTGTTGTCTGTCTCCCCCTTCTAGACTGTGAGCCCGTTGCTAGGTAGGGACCGTCTCTATATGTTGCCGACTTGTACTTCCCAAGCGCTTAGTACATTGCTCTGCACATAGTAAGCGCTCAATAAATACGACTGAATGAACACATACATTCCCTGCTAAGAAGCACTGTCCTAAGAGCTCGGGAGAGTACAAAAGGACACACACATTCCTTGCCCAAAGTCCAGAGGGGGAGACAGACATTAGTATAAATAAATTACAATTAAATATAAAGATTTGCTCCTCTCTCCCTTTTTTTTATGGTATTTGTTAAGTATTTACTCTGTGCCAGGCACTGTGCTAAGCGCTGGGGTGGACACAAGCAAGTCGAGTCGGACACAGTCTCTGTCCTAAATGGGGCTCACACTCTTAATCAGCGTGGCTCAGTGGAAAGAGCCCAGGCTTTGGAGTCAGAGGTCATGGGTTCAAATCCCGGCTCAGCCAATGGTCAGCTGCGTGACTTCGGGCAAGTCACTTCACTTCTCTTTGCCTCAGTTCCCTCATCTGTAAAATGGGGATTAAGACAGTGAGCCCCCCGTGGGACAACCTGATCACCTTGTAACCTCACCAGCGCTTAGAACAGCGCTTAATAAATGCCATTATTATAATTATAATAATTATTATTATTAATCCCCCTTTTATGGATGAGGTACCCGAGACCCAGAGAAGTGAAGTGACTTGTCAAAGGTCACAGGGCAGCCAAGTAAGGGAGCTGGGACTAGACGCCCGGGTCTGGGCTCTATCCACTAAGCCATGATGATGACACACCTTCCCCCCGCCCTCAGAGAGACCCCGGAATGGCATGGCGAAGAGGGAACGGGCTTTGGAAAAGGGTCTCCTCCTGGCCTGTGGGGCTAAGCGGAGGAGCTGATGCAGCTGGGAAAAAAGGAATTAATCAGCCTTACAAAAACAGAACGGGGGAGGAGGAGGAAAAAGAGGGGAAAAAAGAGGGGTCGGGAGACACATAGGAGCGGAACAACTTGGGTCCTTAATAAATACCTGAGGCTGAATTAATCATCGCGCCTTCTACATGCCCCCACCCACCGTACTGGCAGATTGGACCTTCCGGCCATTTAAACAAATACCCGCCCAGGGTAAGCGGTGATTATTTTTATCCATCACTTGACCAGCAAGTGATCCTTAAACTCCAAAACGGACCAAGGCAGGCGATGCAGACAGACCCTGTGGGCCGCCCATCTAAATCGGGAGAACGCCAGACCCAAGCTTTGCTCCATCGATACCCCGGCCTCTGAAGTTGTCGGGCATTTGTAATTAATTTGGCCTTGGAGATAACGGAGGTCCCAGAGGAGCTCTGCCCGGGTCGCCGTTGGAAAAACGCCCGTTTAGTTCTGCAAGTTTACAAGCTGCACCCGGTTCTTCCCGCCTATCAAGACCGCTCTGAGCTCCTCCCACCAACTGGAGCCTTGCTCTTTCACCACTACTGACAATGATGATCATTCAACCGGGCAGCCTTTTACATTATTTAAGGCGTTTTAGAGCTGTTCGAGTGTTCGCACGATGCCCTGAGTTCTCCCGGGGGTAAGGACAGTCTTCATCTTTCATTCCGGTTCTGGGCTGCGGGCGGATTTCTTTTTTTTAAAGACACGTGTCCAGTCAGAAGGGAGAGAAGAAGGAAAGGGGTGGTGGCGGCGGCGGCGGCGGGAGAAGGGCGCCGTCTTGAAAGGGGATCTGGAAAATGTAAAGTTGGGTGGAGGGAGCTTTGGATTCAAAAGGCTCTGGGGAGTGAAAGTGGAAAGGGAGAGAAGAGATTCCAGCCAGACAGGCAGCAGAAGGGGAGAGCGAGCAGATGGTGGCTGGGTGGCACAATATGGGCTGCGGTATCCGCCCCTCTGACGCGCTGGCGG